>NC_083420.1:46225818-46872207 GCF_020745735.1 Hemiscyllium ocellatum
CTCCCCATTTTCTGCAGCTCCACATAAAGGCTGCTTTGCTGATCTGTAAAAACCCTTTGGATTCTCCTTAATTCTATTTGCCAAAGCTATGTCATGACCCCTTTTTGCCCTCCTGATTTCCCTCTTAAGTATACTCCTACTGTCTTTACACCAGCTCCTCAATCATGCATTCATCTGCTCTATCCTCCTATTCCTGCCGTCATTCGCTTGTAGCACCGGGAGTAATCCAGATATTACTACTCTCGAGGACCTCCTTTTTAAATTCCTGCTTAACTCTCTGTCATCTCCTTTCAGAATCTCAACCTTTTCCCTTCAACTGTTGTTGGTTCCAATGTAGGCAATGACCTCTTGCTGGCCCCTCTCCCTCATGGGAACGTTCTGCATCCTCTCTGAGACATCCTTGATCCTGTCACCAGGGAAGCAGCATACCATTCTGATTTTTCGCCGCTGGCCACAGAAACATCTGGCCGTACCTTAGACTAGAGAATCCCCTAACACAATTGATTTCTTGGAACCTGACGTACCCCTTGTTGCATCAGAGCCAGTCCCAATACCAGAAACTTGGCTGTTTGTGCTATGTTCCCCTGAGAATCCACCACCCCCTACATTTTCCAAAACAGTTTACCTGTTTGAAATGGATATAGCCACAAAAGACTCCTGCAATAGCTGCCTACCTCTCTTACCGTTCTTGGAGTTAACCCATCTATGTGACTGTTTCTGACACTTTCCCCTCTTCCTACATCTGCCATCCATCATATATTGTTGCTGTTGCAAATTCCTCATTGTTTCTAACTGTCTCTCCAACTGATCCATTCATAAGATAAGATTCACAACTAACAGCATTTATGGCAGATATAATCCACAGTAACCCTTAAACTCTCTTTAAACTCCCACATCTGACAAAAAGCACAAATCACTCTACTAAAGGCCATTTTTCCTCCTTCAAAATCTACAGAGCCAGAAAATAACACCATCTTATTCCTCTACAAAACACTGCCCCAGGTTAAATTAATAGTTATGGCTTATATTTTAAATTTAATCAAGAGACAGATCTCCAAAAACATATAATCAAGAAAGAACCCACTCTACTCACTACTGCAAACTTTCTGTAGGCCACACCTAAAACAAAATACACTTATCTTATTCTGTGCTGTGAACTTCACCCAACAGTTCCTTCTAGGTCAGCTGTGAATTTCACTGTTCGTTAATTTTCCCAGAAGCACTCTGATGTCCAGCGATTTGTGAATTCAAACAGCAAAGGCAGTGTCAGTTTCTTTCTCTCCCTCTCTCTCCTGCACTGACCTCACGATGTGCTTCCTTTGTCCGTTCTTCTTCCTTTTAAAACTGCTGTTGTTTTGACTTTTTTCTCCCAAAGTTCCATAACAATGCAACAGCATATAATAGTGATTGCTACTCCTGGAATTTGAGGAAATCATCTCCAGCACCTAAAATACCTCAAAAAAGGAGCAGCTGTTACAGCCAGAAATTTTTCCCGTTCTCCAGCTTGGATTACCCAGAATGTGTTGGAGCTCTGAGAACCATTGGTTCAAAGTCATCTGTTCCTCCCACGTACACTGCACTCACTACACTTCACATCTCAAAATTACTCATCTACTGTATCTCAAAATACTACCAGTAAACATGATGTTACAATATTGGACAGCTTATATTTTCGCCATATTTTAAATGAGAGCAGGAAATTAAAAGATATCTAACTGCAGTCTATTGCTCACATTTGCCACATAAGAGCTCGGTGGAAGGTCCAGGAAGCTTATTTTATTTGCATTAGTTATTATAGAATTACTAGATAAAGGATTTGCAATGTTATACTGTAGTTTACTTTTGTGCATAAGTGATTACTGGTTGTGCTACTTTTGACAGATTAGAGGCACTTACCTCCTGCTTCCTTTCCCACTTTAAATTAAAACAAAACCTACATACTGAACAACAAAGACCAACAATGTTTATTCCCACTGTTTATATCCTTCTCCAAATGTAGTTTTCCATTACCTAATGACTACACTAACAACATTGCTTTTTTTCTCTTAACAAACTAATTTAATCAAGATAAAGCAAAAGTCGTGACTGTGCAGAAGTCCTTATGTTGACTAAAACAAAAAAGGTCCTTTTCTTAAAAATAAAGCTTTCATCAGCACTGGGAGGGTTCAAGGATGGAGGCAATTTAACCACAGTTACAGAATAAAAGGGTGCAATTATATGCTAGGAGTAGTTGAGCAGTTACAATTGGGGAACTTCAGTTACCAAAAGATTCAGATCCTAGTATTGTTAGGGGCAATGAGTGTGGAGTGTATTAAAAAGAGTTTCCTGCATCATTGTGTGTTTAGTCCAACAAGGGCCTGGTGCTTAGAAATGAGATGGGCCAAATGGAACATTTAGTGAGGCAATAATCATAAGGTTCCGGTTGGTGTTAGAGAGTGCCATGCAACAATCCAAAGCAAGAAAAATCAATTTGCAGAGAGCTGACTTTAGTGGGGCAAGAACAGAGCTGAGTAGGATTGGTTAGAATAAGAGATTCGTTAGAAGATCAATAACGGAACAACAGGCCACCTTCAAGGCGCAGATGGTTTGGGTGCAAAGTATATTCCCCTTAATTGGAAAGATAGGATAAACAAATCCAGGGTTCTCTGAATGACCAAGGAGGTAGAAATTAACATTAGAAAGGTCAATTTTATGACAAGCATAAGGATGAAAATACAATTCGAATCAAAGGGATTTCAACAGGGTGAAGGAGGAGGTGAAAAAGCAATAGAAAAAGCAAAGAGGAATAATGAAAATAAACTAAAAGTTAGCCAAGGGAAATCCCAAAATTTTCTTTCGGTATATAAAAAGTAATAGAGAAGTTAAAGGAGTAATACAGTCGGACACCAAAAAGAGGATTCACAGACAGAGGCAGGGTGTTAAATGAATAATTTGCATCTGTCTTCATAATGGAGGATGCTGCCCACCCCCTTGTTGGCAGAGGAAGAAATTCTATCAATAGAAGGGATCAAAATTCAAAAGGAAGAAATCTTGATTAGACTGTTGGTACTTAAACTTAAAGGCACCAGGAATACATAAAATGCATCCAAAGATTTTAAAGGAAGTGCAGGTAGAAATTGTGGAGGGACTGGTCATAATATCTTTTTTCTCTGGACTCCAGGGAGGTGCCAGAACATTACTGCCCTGTTTAAAAAAGAATGTAAAGCTAATTCTAGTATTACAGACTAGTTAATTTAACTTTGTAGTGGGGAAACATTTGGATACAATTGTGGGTTAGAATCAGTAGTCACATGGAAAAAGTGGGTTGATTAGGAAGAGTCAGCATAGGTTTCTAAAGGGAAAATCATCTTTAACTAACTTACTGGAGTTTTTTTTTAAAATGATAGCACAAAGCTTTCCAGAGGTCAGTACTGGGACCCTTACTTTTCATGATATATATTAACGAGCTCAATCTAGATGTGCAGGGAGCAACTTACAAGTTTGCAGATGACCTAAAAGTTGGAAGAATTGTAAACTGTGCAGAGGATCGTGTAGAACTCCAAAAGCTGGTGAAGTGAGCGGATGGGTGGCAGATGAGATTCAATACAGAGAAGTGTGAGATGTTGCATTTTGGTTGGCACAAAAAATCAATATAAAATAAAGGGTGCAATTCTAAAGCGAGTGAGGGAGCAGAGGGACTTTGGTGAATATGTGCACAGATTATTGAAGAACAGGTAGGGAATGTAGCAAATAAAGTATACAATGTTCTACGCTCTATTAATACGGGTATAGTTTACAAGAGCAAGGAGATGGCATTGAACAAAGACACTATTTAGACCTTGCTAGGGTATTGTGTAAAGTTGTGGGAGCCACATTATTGGAATTATGGAAAAACATTGGACAGAGTGTAAAAGGATGGTTCCAGGTGTAAAAAATCTCAGCTATGAGGAAAGATTGAAGAAGTTTTCCCTGGAGAGAAGAAGCTGAGAGGAGATCCGATTGGAGGTTTTTTGAATCATGAGTGGGTTGGATAGAGTAGGTAACATGAAGTTGTTTCCATTTGTCAGAAAAACAAGAATATGAGGGAATGGTTTTTAAAGTGATATACAAATTAAGGATGACATGAGAAAATAACATTTTCACACAGCAAGTTGTTAGGGCATGGAATGGACTGCCTGGAAATGTGGTGGATGCAGGTTCAGTTGAGGCATACAAGAATGCTTTGGGTGTTTTTTTGGATAGCAATGGTATGCAGGAATGTGGGAAAAGGTAGGAGTCTGGCCCAAAATAATTAAACCGGTACAGACACAATGTGCCGAATGACCTCCTTCAGAACCATAACAATTCTGTGATTCATTCCTGCAATGGTTTGACAACAAGGGAAGTATAAGCATTGAATCCTTGTTACAGAAGTATTGGTATATTATTTTTTGCTACACTAAATGTGGTTGCAAGTAGCTGCATAGGCCATTTAACTACTGATTATAAAGCATTAAGTGGGTGTCAGGAGCAAGCTTAGACTCATAATACTGACCGATAATGATTGTGAAGTCAGTATCAAGGTGGAAGGAGGAGGATAGACTACGAAGAGTAGAAAATTAGTCATTAGCATTCTTACCCCCTTTGACTTAAATTGAAATTTTCAAATCTGCTCCATCTACCTCAAGAAGCTTTGCTACGCTGACCAATTACCATCCATGTCCATCTCAATATCTATTAACTCTTTGCGAAGTCCAAGTCCATCCAAAACAAAATATTGCTTCCTAATCTGATGAGTGTTCTACTAGAGTGCTCTCATTTGTTATGACTAGATACAAAAAAATCTGTTCGACACTTGATTACTTGTTACCAATGGCAAAACCTGCTGCCACTACTTTTTTAATCTTGCTCTGATTTATGATTGACTGAGTGCTGCTTTAACTTTACCCACTTTATCCTCTTCACCTGAAAATTAGCCTTCTGGCATAAAGTATGCTTTCTCTTCCTTATGTTCCACCAATGCTGAAAATTCAGATTCATGACTCCAGCTTGCCCACAAAACCACAGAACTCCCGATTTTCCTCAGCTATTCCTTTCTATGACAATCTTCCAGCTTTTGACAGCCAAGGCCAGTAACACCTGGTCAGCATAACTTCTTACCCTTATTTTAGGCAAACCTCCTCATTGAATTAAACAAAACTAAATTATATTCAAAATCATGTTAAGTTCAGCTGCACAACCTTCAAATCGTGCTGAAGTTATAATCATATTCAATGCAAGTTAATGAAAGAGCAATAAAAACTGTTAGATATCGTCAGTAATCAGAAAGAAGAGTGTCATTATAGGCTACTTGCAGCACTGTTTATTTCTTGCTGGTTTTGTAGATTTATGCCCATCTCTCAAACTGTTCCTCTCTCATTTACTTCTAATAACATAGAGACATAGAGGCTGTTCATCTTTCTCAGTGCATTATCAATCTTAGCTTTTCACCTTTGTTTCTCAGTAACAAAAGAATGTAGTGCAATACTGACCTGAATTCATAGTTCCGTACAGAAGGAAATTTGTGAACTGAAGCAGAACACAGAACAATCCAGTAGCTCGAAACAAAGGCTACAATAAATATAGTTATGCAAAATGTAAAATGTCATACATTTCCACCCAGTGGCAAGGCTTACATATTACAGTCATACAACAGATTCATAAAGTCAGAGAGACGTGAAGCATGGAAACAGACCTGTCAGTCCAACTTGTCCATGCCGACCAGATATCTTCAATTAATTTAGTCCCATTTGCCAGCATTTGGCCCATATCCCTCCAAACCCTTACTATTCATTTAGCCTCCTTATGCCTTTTAAATGTCATAATTGTACCAGCCTCCACCACTTCCTCTGACAGATCATTTCATATTTGCACCACCACTTGCCCTTAGGTACTTTTTAAATCTTTTCTCTCTCATCTTAAACTTATGCCCTCTAGTTTTGGATTCCCCTACCTTGGGAAAAAAAAAATCTTGATTATTTAGCCTATCCAGACTTCTTATGACTTTACAAACCTCTAAAAGATCATCATCAGCCTCTGACGCTCCAGACAAAATAGCCCCAATCTATTCAGCTACTTCTGCACATTCAGCTTTGAAACAGTTTTCCACCATCAAATAACTGAATTTCAAATACATCTACTTAAATTTCCAGTTTCCCTATTATAAAGACTATTCCACCACAATACATTTGCTTTCAATCTCCATGCCAAAATCCTTATGTTTGCTTTCCTCATTTCTAGGTTCCTGCAAGCAGTCACTATAATTGAACTCAACTTTGAGTAGAACTGATTTGGAGATGCTGGTGTTGGACTGGGATGTACAAAGTTAAAAATTACACACCACCAAGTTATAGTCCAACAGGTTTAATTGCTTGCAACTTCATTCAGTCTAAATTTTAAGGTGTATTCTTCACTTCTCTTTGTTTTCTGTACATGCTTCCATCATTCTGCAGATCTGCTGTGTAACCTGGAATTCCATTCCAAATGTTTGCATGTTTTACTTCCCTCTTGAAGGCTTTCTCAAAAGCATGATATTCTACTATTCAGTATTCATTTTTCTTCTGTGTTTTACTTCATGAATAAGATCAAGGGTCTCTGCTGAAACAGTCACTATCATGGCTTGAATCAAATGTGTTGTAACTTACTGACTTGTCTATCACAAAATTTGCCCGCTGACATCTCTGAACCACTGTTTGTCTATATCCCTAACTCTGACTAGCTCCTGCTCCCATACTCACATGTCTGTCCTTGGCCTGCTGCAATGTTCCAGTGAAGCTCAATGCAAACTGGAGGAACAGCACCTCATCTTCCGACTAGGCATGTTACAGCCTGCCGGTCTCAACATTGAATTCAACAACTTCAGATGATTATCCCATCTCAACCCCTCTGTTTTCATTCTGTTCCATAGTTTTATTTCATTTATTTTATTTACCTTTCTTTAATATATTTTTTTCACTATTCTGTACCTCATATTTCTTGAATGTCTCTCTTTCTCTCGCTCCCCATTCTCTTATCACCTTTTTCGTCTCCTCTTCCCCCTTTGCCACCCTTCTCCCCTGTTTTCCATTTTGTCTCTGCTTCACCCATTCCCCATCCCCACATATTTTGTCACATAGCACTGGCTTCAGCCTTGGTCATTCACAGCTCCTAATCTCCCTATAATCTCTCTATGCACTGTCATAGCAATCTCTTTATTGCTACCTTTGCTTCTGGAGCTATGACTCACCTTCTCTCAACCTAGTATAAATATCTTCCTGTTTCTCCCTTTTTTTAGCTTTGACAAAGGGTCAGTTAGACTCGAAATGTCAGCACTTTTCTCTCCTTACAGATGCTGCCAGACCTGCTGAGATTTTCCAGCATTTTCTCTTTTGGTTTCAGATTCCAGCATCCACAGTAATTTGCTTTTTCCCACATAATTAGCTTGACCTTTATGCAATCTGCTTACAATGCATGAGTTCGGCTCAATCGGTAGTACCCTTGTCTCTCATTTAGAAAGATCAATTACTACTCCGGAGCTTAACTATAGTACAAACTAACGTCAACACGCCAGCCCAAATCTGAGAGAATGTTGCATTATCACAGGTATCATTCTTGAGACATTACACAGAGGATCCTGTATTCCTGTTTTTGTGAATCAGGCGAATGTTAAAGTTCCCAGGGTTTACTTCAAAAGAACAGCCAGTCCTGCCTCATAATATTCCTCTCCCCATCATCCCACCTTCCAAGCCCATATCTGCTACCATTGAGAAAGGATAATGACAGCAGGAACGTGGGAGCACCACAAACTGCAAGATCCCCTCCAAGTCACACACCATCCTGATCTGGAACTATATTATTATTCCTTCAGTATCGCTGGGACAAGATTTTGGAATGCCCTCTCTATCAGTTTTGAAAGTGTATCTACATCCCAAGGACTATAAGTGGTTCAAGAGAATAGCTCATCACCATTTTCAATATATATTTAGGCATAGGCAAAAAATGCTGGCCTGACCAATGACACACACATGCTGTGAATGAATTTAAAACAAAAACTCATCGTTACCATCACTACCAAAACCAGAATAAAAAGGTACATCGTCACAAGGTTGGATTTTGTGTTGGATCCAGCTGTGTATGTAACAAACAACAAATTGTATGTAAAGTGCTTTGAGGTGTTTTCGAGAGATGTGCACCCAAGTCTTCAGTGTGTCATTAAAATTGATTACATTGCTATCATTATCCTGTGCAAAGCTGCAAGGTTGTATCACAGTAATATATTGCATTATTTGGTTGCGTAATCCAAATTTACCACAATTGAAGCTCGTCAGTGCAAATATAACCAGTAACTAAGGAAGGAGCATGGGTAGCTGACAAAGAAAAAAAATCACATCTATTAAATTATGTAAATATGCTATCGTGCAAGGATCATTAATTCTATTTACCTTTAGACAGATCATGAACTACATGGCTGTTGATCAAGATCAAAGTTAATCAAACTGACACCACATGGCTCTGATCCCATTCACATAACTGAATGACAACTCCAGAAGATTAGCAAATTGAGGCCATTTTGCAACTGTTATCTGGGAGGGAAGGAATCTCTGTGGACTACTGAGAACTGATCTCATCATTGATAATTTTAGAAAAGAAACAAGGAGTGAAAAATGACAAATCACTGAAGGGAAAAAGAATTGTTAAAACAAATAGTTTTGGGATATGAGGCTGAAAATAAAGTACCCCCTTCAATTATCAATTCTTATTCTATTGACAGGAGGAGAACTGCCTTATTTTGGAAACAAAAGATAGAAAGGGCTTTTTAATTCCCCAGTACATTTCAGTCAGACTAATATCCAATCTTTTTCCAACAATTATTATATTCTTTGACAGTTTCTGTAATAACTCAGAAAACCTAACTAGAAAGGAATGTTGTTTATTGTTGAACAACTATTTTGTAGAGCCATCACAGAGTCTGCATTGTTTTGAAACAGCCTGTTCAGAGATGTTACTACACATCTCTAGAAGAGGTGGGGCTTGAACCCAGGCCTCCATAGCCTCCACACTTTCACTGTGCCTCAAGAACCTCTAGGTATGTTTTATGTTTTTCATAATCAACCTGTTCACAGATGTTATTACACCCTTCTGGAGCAAGCGAGACTTGAAACTGGGCCTCCTGACTCAGAGGTAAGGATACTACCACTGTGCCACAACAGCCCTCTGGGTCTCTCTTTCTTTTGTTTTGCGACAAGAGTTCTTAGTGTTTTTTTTTGTTTTTAACTATTAATTATCACCAATAATCATCCATGTGAAAGATACAGTTGGAAGCCAACAGGATTGCCCAAGTATTGGATTTGAACCCATGACTTTGACATTATCAGCACTAAGCTCTGAGCATCTGAGCTAACCAGCCAGTTCTGGGTCAGCTTTTTTTTCATATATTTGGCTCTGCTCATTTTTTGAAATAACCAGGAAACATGATCACACACAACTGAACAAACTTTCCACCAAATCAGTGTAACCTTTACTTTTGCTTTTAACTATTAACTAGGACCAGTAATCTAAAGTGCAGCCAATTAGACACTTACATGCAAAACCCATTAGTAGCAATAAAAACCATCAAAAGGGAGGAGTTTGGGGTAGGAAGAGCAAGGAAGGACTAAATCAAAATGGACTTGCAGGGGAAAATAAAGCACAGTATCCTCTAAAATCCTTAAGGGCTTCCCCTAATTCTGAGGCTGTGTTCTCTACATTTGGCTAACCCTTAGCTAGGGGAAGCATTCATTTTGTATCCAGCAATCATTTTGTATAGACAAAGCAATCCTGATTCTGAAGAGGTTAATGTATATGTTACATTGGCTTCACCCATTCTACTGATGGCACGAATAATTTGTGGATGTTGACAAGGAGTTCTACCCTAGTTCTCTGAGGGAGCAGATATTGGTCTAGTTCCCTAAGATCCTTGTATTTATGCCCAACTAAATGTAGTTGGACTTATTGTCGTGATTGTAATGAGTTCAGCCAGGTGGACCTCATAGTGTATGAGTTCGCTGACTGGGGTATTAATCTCATCCAATCAGGAAGGTCTGGCTGACAGATAAGAACAGGAGTGTTCACCTGCACAAAAAAAAGAAAAAAAAAGAAAAAATAAACAGGAGTGTCAAACTTTCTGTTCACTCTGAGAGCTAACTCTGAGGGAGCTGGAACAGTGTGTGTGAAGGACTCGCAAACAAAAAAGAAAAAAGAAAAGAAAGAACAGGAGTGTCAGACATCCTGTTTACTCTGATCGCTGGCTCTTAAGGCCAAGGGCCCTCGACATGTAAATAAAGAATGTAAATAAAGAGTGACTGAATACTAGCCTTAGTTGAGTTATTTCAGTGGTGATGAAAGAAAAGCACCCTCCTTTAGAAATTCACTCGCATCAGTCATGTTTGAGTTGGGGTAAGCATTTAGGCATCATGACATTATTTGGGAAGCTCTACTGGTTCGATTCTGCTGTCAATGCCTGGGCCCAGCCTGAGGAAAGAATGAGCTATTTTTTTCCCCAGGAAAATGACATGTGGACAGATGAAAGTCAACCAGTAATGCTCCTAACAGCTTGTGGACCTACAGCTTTTTCTGTTATTAGGAGCCTTACTCTCCGTGAGGCAGGTAAAAACAAGGACTGCAGATGCTGGAAACCAGAGTCTAGATTAGAGTGTTGCTAGAAAAGCGCAGCAGGTCAGGCAGCATCCAAGAAGCAGAAAAATCAACGTTTCACGCAAAAGCCCTTCATCAGGGCCTCCGTGAGGCACCAGGCACTAAAACCTTTTAAGAGTTCACAGACTTATTAAGGAATATTACAATCCCAAGCCTCCTCTAATTCTGAGATGCTATCAGCTTTACTTGGCAATTCAGAACCAGGGAAATCCAGACCGGGATTTTTGACTAGGTTAAGATGACTAGCAGAGGCAAGTTATAGAGTCATAGAGATGTACAGCATGGTCCAACCTGTCCATGCACACTTGCAATTGTAGTTAGATGAGTACTCCCAGAAGCATACAATTAATACTGGTAAGGGTTTATACCAACATACGAGTCTGCTATTTGTGGTATTGTCAGCCTGTGCAATTTTTCAGTGGATGATGGAGAATATTTTACAAGGTCTATCCACGTCACCTTTATCTAGATGACATGCTAATAACAGAGAAAACCAATAAGGAGCACTTCAGGTAATTGGGATAGCCCTTAGACGTTTCTCCCAGGCGAGTATATGCCTTAGAAGGGAAAAATGTGTGTTCCAGGCAGCCCGAGTGGTTTATTTGGGATACAGAGTTGACAAGACTGCATTACAGCTGGAAATGTGTTGCTGGTTAAAGCACAGCAGGTTAGGCAGCATCCAAGGAATAGGAAATTCGACGTTTCGGACATAAGCCCTTCATCAGGAATGAGGAGAGTGTGCCAAGCAGGCTAAGATAAAAGGTAGGGAGGAGGGACTTGGGGGAGGGGCGATGGAGATGTGATAGGTGGAAGAAGGTCAAGGTGAGGGTGATAGGCCGGAGTGGGGTGGGGGCGGAGAGGTCAGGAAGAAGATTGCAGGTTAGGAGGGCGGTGCTGAGTTGAGGGAACCGACTGAGACAAGGTGGGGGGAGGGGAAATGAGGAAACTGGAGAAATCTGAGTTCATTCCTTGTGGTTGGAGGGTTCCCAGGCGGAAGATGAGGCGCTCCTCCTCCAGTCGTCGTGTTGTTATGTTCTGCCGGTGGAGGAGTCCAAGGACCTGCATGTCTTCGGTGGAGTGGGAGGGAGAGTTAAAGTGTTGAGCCAAGGGGTGGTTGGGCTGGTTGGTCCGGGCGTCCCAGAGGTGTTCTCTGAAGCGTTCCGCAAGTAAGCGGCCCGTCTCCCCAATATAG
Source organism: Hemiscyllium ocellatum (assembly GCF_020745735.1). NCBI lineage: Eukaryota > Metazoa > Chordata > Chondrichthyes > Orectolobiformes > Hemiscylliidae > Hemiscyllium > Hemiscyllium ocellatum. Next base: position 46,237,679 of record NC_083420.1, read on the forward strand.
AGGAGGCCACATCGGGTGCAGCGGATGCAATAGATGATGTGTGTGGAGGTACAGGTGAATTTGTGGCGGATATGGAATGATCCCTTGGGGCCTTGGAGGGAAGTGAGGGAGGGGGTGTGGGCGCAAGTTTTACATTTCCTGCGGTTGCAGGGGAAGGTGCCGGGAGTGGAGGTTGGGTTGGTGGGGGGTGTGGACCTGACAAGAGAGTCACGAAGGGAGTGGTCTTTGTGGAACGCTGATGGGGGAGGGGAGGGAAATATATCCCTGGTGGTGGGGTCCGTTTGGAGGTGGCGGAAATGATGGCGGATGATACGTTGTATACGGAGGTTGGTGGGGTGGTAGGTGAGAACCAGTGGGGTTCTGTCTTGGTGGCGGTTGGAGGAGTGGGGCTCAAGGGCGGAGGAGCGGGAAGTGGAGGAGATGTGGTGGAGGGCATCATCAATCACGTCTGGGGGGAATCTGCGGTCCTTGAAGAAGGAGGCCATCTGGGCTGTGTGGTGTTGGAACTGGTCCTCCTGGGAGCAGATGCGGCGGAGACAAAGAAATTGGGAATATGGGATGGAGATTTTACAGGAGGCAGGGTGGGAGGAGGTGTAGTCCAGGTAGCTGTGGGAGTCAGTCGGTTTATAGTAGATGTCTGTGTTGAGTCGGTCGCCCGAGATAGAGATGGAAAGGTCTAGGAAGGGGAGGGAGGAGTCTGAGACAGTCCAGGTGAATTTCAGGTCGGGATGGAAGGTGTTAGTAAAGTTGATGAACTGTTCAACCTCCTCGTGGGACACGTGGCAGCGCCGATACAGTCATCGATGTAGCGGAGGAAAAGGTGGGGGGTGGTGCCAGTGTAGTTGCGGAAGATGGACTGTTCCACATATCCTACAAAGAGACAGGCATAGCTGGGGCCCATGCGGGTGCCCATGGCAACTCCTTTAGTTTGGAGGAAGTGGGAGGATTGAAAAGAGAAATTATTCAGGGTGAGGACCAGTTCAGTCAGTCGAAGGAGGGTGTCAGTGGAATGGTACTGGTTGGTGCGGCGGGAAAGGAAGAAGTGGAGGGCTTTGAGTCCTTCGTGATGGGGGATGGAGGTGTACAGGGACTGGATGTCCATCGTGAAAATAAGGCGTTGGGGACCGGGGAAGCGAAAATCCTGGAGGAGGTGGAGGGCGTGGGTGGTGTCCCGAATGTAGGTGGGAATGGACGGTAAACCCTGAACTTGGTTTCACGTTGACCATGCAAGTCCTTGCATGGGCTCAATGTTCTTAGTCATTGTGGACGCTCACTCAAAATGGTATAGAATTCATTTGTCAAACATGGGGATGACGATAGAAAAGCTATGCACATTTTTTGCCATGCATGGACTTCCAGCAGTGTTCATCACAGGTAACGGGCCATCATTTACCAACAAAGAATTTGAGTATTTCTTAAAGTCAAATAACATTTGACATATAAAGACAGCTCCATACCATCCATCATCCAATAGTCTGGCAGAAAAAGCAGTTCAAACATTGAAGCCAGGCTTAAAGAGACTGCCTACAGTTTCACTTGATACCAAACGGTCCCGATTTCTATTTGATTATAGGCAACAAGAGAGAGAGCTCCAGCAGAGTTGCTAATGAGAAGATTCTGTACCAGGTTAAATCTGATCTTCTCAGACTTGGGGAAGAGAGTGAAAATGAATAAGGAATGCCAATGCTGAACACAAGACTCTGCTAAGCAAGAAGGACAGTTTACTTCTGGAGACAAAGTTTGGTGTAGGAACCATGGGAATACCTGTGTGGGTAGGAGGCATGGTTGACACGAGGTTAGGTCCAGTGACGTATAAAGTTCTGGTAGATGCGACAGTCCTGAACAAGCATGTGGACCATACGAAAGCTGCAAACTCATAAGTGGTACAGAAACAAAACATGCCCGGCTCCTCAACAGCCTTTCCAACTGTTCCAGAACCCTGGCTCTCCCTTTCTGTCAAGCATTGAAACGAGCTCGGAATCTGAAATGGCCATGGCAGATGTTGCCACCTTGATGTCTTTGCTGCCTATAGAACAGAATGAGTAGAACAGGCACAAGAGGCAAGCTGCTGTGCATTACACATTGCCCATCTCCGAGGTAGAGTTGGAGGAACATGACCCAATGGTAAAACGTCCCCAAGAGGAGCCACAAAAAGAACTGGCCCATGTCCTCGAACTCAGAGGGGGAGAGATATAGTGACTGTAACAAGGTCAACCAGGTGGACCTCATAGAATACGAGTTTCCAGATTGATTAATCTGGTCTAATCTGGGAGCTCTGGCTGAAAGATAGAACAGGAATGTCAGACATCCTGTTCACTCAGAGCTAGCTCTGAGACAGCTGAATCAGTGTCATGGATCGATACCGGCCTCTGTGGAGTTATTTCAGTTAACATGCAATAAATCTTATTATCTAAGAATTGCATCTCTTTGGTAGATATTCCTCAGCCACATTCACTCATTCAACTCAAGACAAAGCAAAGCAAAGACAATGGAGGATTGGTGGCAGCAAGCTACCTCAAACAACCCTTTTTCAGTAGAGTACAACATAGTGGTAGGAGCAGCAAATACAATAAAGTGCCTGTCGTGGTCATCTGGGAAAGTACCGCATACCCTGTCAGTCCTTTAAGAATGTTGTAGCTTTCAAGGAGCTCAACTCATACAAGCAAAAACAAATGTGTCCAGCCATTAAGGTTGCCTCAACTCATCCATCCAAAAATACAGATCCATCCTTGCATTTAACCTCAGCCTCACAAAGGGATTTAGCTTCCATTACCATATTACAAATTCATTGCAAATGTTGCTCATTCTTGCTCATAAATTATTTCCTGACATCAGTCTTTAAATTTGTTTTTCAGCTGAATTAATGATCTCACTATGTGGCAACGAAAGATGCAGAGCAAAATATATAAAAGTGCATCAGCCTTGATCAATAAAATGCATCAGAGAACTGCTATCATCTCTAATCTTCCATATCACAAGCCATCTGCCAACACGCATCGCTGGCTTTGTCTCTGAATATACAATACAAGCTGTTGGCTCGTTTAGATTCATTCTTCAAACTATCTACTCAAACTTCTCCATCAAACCAAAGTTTGGGAGTTGAATGGTCGATATATCTCAGAAATTTAACCACGCCAAGTTTTATAATTGTAAAAGCCAAATAGTGGTGCATAGGTTCATGAGGCATAATTGGCCAACAAATTATAGAAACAGAGTGAGGCCATTCATAGCCTCAAGCCTATTTCACCATTCAATTAGATTATAGCTAATTTATACAAACTGCACAAACGTACTTTGGTTCCAAAACATTTTAACCCCTTGCCTAACAAAAATCTATGAATTTCTGTTTTAAATATTGAATTGACACCTCAGCTTCACTAATAGCATTTTAAATCCAATCCTTATACTAAATGAGCCATTAATAAGACTAAATGCCATTGTTTTGAATGTATTGGGAGGGAGGGTTGAATGTGGAATAGAAAAACAAATCCCAAGACCTCAGTGAAAGGTATTTGGAGCCCAGCGTGTTCCTCAATTCAGGCTGGTGGTTTGGGGCAGAAAGGATATAGTTAAAAACAGAATAAATAGGAGGAAATATGGGCATATGAATTAAATAAACTAGAAAGGGTTCAGAAAAGATCTACAAAGATGTTGCCAGGGTTGGAGGGTTTGAGTTATAGAGAGAGGTTGAATAGGCTAGGGCAGTTTTCCCTGGAGCGTTGGAGACTGAGGGTGATCTTATAGAGGTTTACAAAATCAGGAGGGGCATGGATAGGTAAATAGATAAGGTCTTTTCTCTGGGGTGCGGAAGTCCAAAACTAGAGGGCGTAGGTTTAGGATGAGAGGGGAAAGATGAAAAAAAGATCTAAATGACAACCTTTTCACGCAGAGGGTGGTGCGTGTGAGGAATGGGCTGACAAAGTGGTGGAGGCTAATACAATTGCAACATTTAAAAGGCATCTGGATGGGTATATGAATAGGAAAGGTTTGGAGGGATATGGGCCAAGTGCTGGCAGGTGGGACTAGATGGGTTGGGATATCTGGGTGGCATGGACAAGTTAGACCAAAGGGTCTGTTTCTGTGTTGTACATCTCTATGACTAATTATTTTCTAGTATCTTTGCTACAGTGCAATTCATAGATCTGAACCCCTCATTGCTGTATAATAAACGAACTTTAAGTGAATTATAAGGGAGACCAGATATTTTCTGATTGAGGGACCTCAACAACTATACTGGTGTACTATGCTTCATTTTAAAACAGGAATGAGTGGTTCCAGTATTGGTGGTTGACTTCCTACTGTACTCAAGTACAAGTACAACCTGCTGTGGGACTCAACAAAAATGCCTTCTGACAGTTGCAGTAACTGCTGTATAACAACTGCTCGGCCATCTCTTTGCGTAGTCACAGGGCTTGTGGCAATTTTATCTAGCCAGACAGTACATGCACGACTATTTATTGATCTGTATCTAGGCTGGAAATCTGGACTATGTCAGTCATAACTAATTAAAATCAACTTGGATCGAAGACTGGAGAGATAATCTGCAAAGCCTATATATTATTTTTGTTTAAAACTAACCTGATTGCACCAAGAGTGAGAGTTAAAAGTTCCATGTGTTCATTTTAAGCCCTTCCATACAGAAATGTGTGCAAGATTGAACTGGTTCAAGTTCAGAGTCAGCGCTGAGTGGATAAACTCAGTAAACAATTACCCTCTCATTGGAGAAAGCAAGGGATACACAGGCAATGCATATTAGAAAAAATGTTTTTTAGATTATGACAAGCCTTACTGTCATCTCAAAGAAAAGATCCTCAGAACACTAATAATACAAGGTTACCTTGTTAAATTAATCAAGTTTATTAAAATGAAGGATAGGAGTTCCATTATGGTGGGACACAAAATTGTGCTTGAAAAAAACATTTCCACACAATATTTTCCACCCTCAAATTAAGCATGGTCGAACACTGACGTAGATCCAACGTCAGTAGCTCATTCACAGAAAATGGGATATCTCCATCCAACACTCCTTCACCTTAACCACTGGACTTTGCAGCAACTTGGTTAATTTATGTCTCAGTCATTTCAGAAGTTGTTGCTACATTGGTCTTGAAGGAGTAGCTTTCCTCCATTCCACTCAGGCAGATTTTCACTGTATCTTGGTATATTTTCACTGGAGCATAGGAGGTTGAGAGGTGACCTGATACAACCTTATAAAATAATGACAGGTATAGACAGAGGTAATGGGAGTTGCCTTTTCCCTAGAGTGGGGGGTTTCAAAACTAGGGGGCACATTTTTAAGGTGAGAAGACAGAAATTTTAAAAAGACGTGAGGCAAATATTTTCCACAGAGGGTGGTTAGCATGTGGAATGAACTTTCTGAATTGGTGGATGCGGGTACAATTACAACGCTTAAAAGACATTTGGATAAATCCATGAATAGGAAAGGTTTGGAGGGATACGGGCAGGAGAAGGCAGGTGGGACTAGTTTAGTTTGGGATTAAATTCAGCAATGACTGGTTGGATCAAAGGGTCTGTTTCTGTGCTGCATGACTCTATGGATCTAAATGGGGAAACTGTTGCACACGGCAACATTAACCATGCTCTTTCTGCAGCAGGTCAGCGGCAGACAAACGTTCTGCAGCACATGAACTGGAAACCATTTTAGGATGACTTCAGAAAAGTTAACATATGAAGTATTGTTCTCCATAATCGTGAGCCAGGACTTCACAGTGACTGAGAATCCACTCTCGGACTGGAACGTCAGGACAATGTCTGGATGTAGGTTTGCTTACTGAGCTGGAAGGGTCACTTTCAGATGTTTCGTCACCAGACTTGTCCTCGGATGGAAGTGTTGTCCCAGTCGAAGTGATGTCCTTCCTTATCTGTATGTAAAGATACTAGTGAGAGAGGGTCATGTCATTTTATGGCTAGTTGATGTTAAGGTATTCTGGTGGCTAGCTTTCTGCCTGTTTGCCCAACGTCGTGTTTGTTACAGGTCTTGCACAATATTTTGTAAATGACATTAGTTTTGCTTGTCTGTATAGGGTCTTTCAAGTTTATTAGCTGCTGTTTTAGTGTGTTGGTGGGCTTGTGGGCTACCATGATGCCAAGGGATCTGAGTAGTCTGGCAACCAGAACTCTATCAACAAACACATTGACTTGGACCCCATTTAGCACCCTCTGAGAAAAGGAACAGGGGATGACATTGCTATAGGAAATGACATCACCATAGGAAATGGCATCACCTATCCAAGGAAACCCAAACATATAAACAGAATGCAGGGAACACCAAAGATGTTTCGTCTGGAGACTCACTGAAGATGTTACCTAGTATGGTGACGAAACTTTTGAAAACGAACCTTCCAGCTCAGCGAGCCAACCTACATCCAAAACCTCAATCTGAGCTATAAATCTTTTCAAAACATGCTAGGACAATGTCTACCACATCCACCATGTGTTATGGTTTGCAGTCACCAGGTATGGATGACAGATTTCCTTTGCTAAAGGAAATTAGTGAACCAGATAGGTTTTTACAACAATTAGTCATAGTTCACATAATGATACTTCGAATAACTCCAAAATTAAGTTACACTGCCATCATGGAATTTTGACTCATGTTCCAAAGCATTAGCCTGTGCCTCTGAATAATTCGTGCAGGTACATTATCACTTCAACATCTTTCAAGGTTATGACATGGCCTTCTCCAGGACAATTATGGATGGATAACATGTCAGTTTAGACAGCAATGTCCATATCCAATGAACAACTGAAAATCTAATTTCTCCCACTGTCTTCAATCCCAAATCTCTGCTCAGGATTCTGGGTAATCCAAGATGGAGGACAGGAAAAATTTCTGGCTGTAATAGCTGCTTCTTTACTTGAGGTATTTTAGGTGCTGGAGGTGATTTCCTCGAATTCCAGGAGTAGCAATTACTGTTTTATATGTTGTTGCATTGTTTTGGAACTTTGGAAAAATAAAAGTCAAAATAACAGCAGTTTTAAAAGGGAGAAGAGCAGACAAAGGAAGCATATGGTGAGGTCAACACGGGAGAGAGAGAGAAAGACACTGACACAGCAGTGAACCTGCACAGTTATTGCCTTTGCTGTTTGAATTCATGTATCGCTGGACATCACAGTGCGTTTGCGAAAATTAACAAACAGTGAAATTCACAACTGATCTTGGAGAAACTGTTTGGGTGAAGTTCACAGCACAGAAGCAGGTAAGTATATTGTTTTTAAGTGTGACCTACAGAAAGTCTGTCGTAGTGAGTAGAGTGGGTTCTTTCTTGATTATATGATTTTGGAGATCTGTCTCTTGAGTAAACTTAAAATATAAGCAATAGCTATTAATTTAACCTGGGGCAGTGTTTTGTAGAGGAATAAGATGGTGTTATTTTCTGGCTCTGTAGATTGTGAAAGAGCAAAAATGGCCTTTAGTAGAGCGACATGTGCTTCTTGTCAGATGTGGGAGTTTAAAGAGAGTTTATGGGTTACTGCAGATTATATCTGCAATGACTGCTGTTGGTTGTGAATCTTATCAGACTGAATGGATTGGTTGGATAGACAGAAGCAATGAGGAATTTGCAACAGCAACAGTATGTGATGCATGGCAGTTATAGGAAAGGAGGAAAGTCTCAGATACAGTCACATAGACAGGTTAACTCCAGAAACAGTAAGAGAGGTAGGCAGCTAGTGAAGGAGCCTTCTGTGGCTATACCTATTTCAAACAAGTATGCTGTTTTGGAAAACGTAGGGGGTGATGGATTCTCTGGGGAACGTAGCATGAACAGCCAAGTTTCTAGTATTGAGACTGGCTCTAATGCAACAAGGGGTACGTCAGGTTCCAAGAGATCAATTGTGTTAGGGGACTCTCTAGATCGAGGTACAGACAGATGTTTCTGCGGCCAACAGCAAAAAATCAGAATGGTATGTTGCTTCCCTGGTGACAGGATCAAGGATGTCTCAGAGACGGTGCAGAATGTTCTCACGGGGGAGAGGGGCCAGCAAGAGGTCATTGCCTACATTGGAACCAATGACATCGGAAGGGAAAAGGTTGAGATTCTGAAGGGAGTTTACAGAGAGTTAGGCAGGAATTTAAAAAGGTCTTCGAGAGTAGTAATATCTGGATTACTCCCAGTGCTACAAGCTAGTGAGGGCAGGAATAAGAGGATAGAGCAGATGAATCCATGGCTGAGGAGCTGGTGTATGGGAGAAGGATTCACATTTTTGGACCATTCGAATCTCTTTTGGGGTAGAAGTGACCTATACAAGAATGACGGTTTGCACCAAAATTGGAAGGGGACTAATATACTGGCAGGGAGATTTGCTAGAGCTGCTTGGGAAGATTTAAACTAGTAGGGTTGGGGCTGGGGGGCTGGGGTGAGACCCAGGCAGATAGTGAGGAAAGAGATCAATCGGAGACTGGTACAGTTGAGACCAGAAGTGAGTTAGACAGTCAGGGCAGGCAGGGACAAGGTAGGACTAATAAGTTAAACTGCATTTATTTCAATGCCAGGGGCCTAACAAGAAAGGCAAATGAACTCAAGTCATGGTTAGGAACATTGGATTGGGATATCATAGCAATTACAGAAACATGGCTCAGGGATGGGCAGGACTGGCAGCTTAATGTTCCAGGATACAAATGCTACAGGAAGGATAGAAAGGGAGGCAAGAGAGCAGGAAGAGTGGCATTTTTGATTAGGGATAGCATTACAGGTGTGCTGAGGGAGGATATTCCCAGAAACACATCCAGGGAAGTTATTTGGGTGGAACTGAGAAATAAGAAAGGGATGATCACCTTATTAGGATTGCATTATAGTCCACCTAATAGTCAGAGGGAAATTGAAAAACAAACTTGTAAGGAGATCTCAGCTATCTGTAAGAATAACAGGGTGGTTATGGTAGGGGATTTTAACTTTCCAAACATAGACTGGAACTGCCGCAGTGTTAAGGGTTTAAATGGAGAGGAATTTGTTAAGTGTGTACAAGAACATTTTCTGATTCAGTATGTGAATGTACCTACTAGAGGAGGTGTAAAATTTGACCTACTCTTGGGAAATAAGGCATGGCAGGTGAATGAGGTGTCAGTGGGGGAGCACTTTGGGGCCAGCGAGCATAATTCTCTTAGATTTAAAATAGTGATGGAAAAGGATAGACCAGATCTAAAAGTTGAAGTTCTAAGTTAGAGAAAGGCCAATTTTGACGGTATTAGGCAAAAACTTTCAAAAGCTCGGATGCTGCCTGATCTGCTGTGCTTTTCCAGCACCACACTTTCGACTCTGATCTCCAACATCTACAGTCATCACTTTTTCCTAGTCCTTTTTATTTTAGCCAATCAACCTGCTTTTGATTGGGTTTTGACAAGTTTGATTCTTCTTGATGCATCCAAAGTAAGCATTTTGGGTTTTTTCCACCTTTCTGTTAGTGTTTCGATAGACAAGAGGGCAAACATTGGTTGCGCATCAAAATCTCTCAGATGGACAAAATAATGTAACATAACTATAAAAATCAAAAAAATCATTGAGTTCACTCAAGCCATATCACAAGACATTGGCTATTATATAATCATTTATTTAATATTTTTGAATTGATGATTACAAGGCACATGTTAATATCATAAATTAATCTAATAACTTCTCATTTAATGATCATGGATCTTGAATATTGTCTATAAACTTTACAGAATCACCGAGCAGGATGTTCTGGCTTTGCAGGATGCCTCATTCACCTGTCCAAAAGGTGCTAAGAATACCAAGGTGACTCTTCAGAGGTAGGCCTGCCATTTTTTCTTCCAATCAGGCAGTTTAGTGGTGGGTCTTCCTCTGAGATCAAATAGCTATTTCCAGCTGCTTGTTATAGCACAAATTAGTACTAAGATTATTCTACCAAAAGATATTGGTGTAGAATTATGCCATTTGGCCCACTGAATCTTCTGTACCATTCAATCATGATTGATAAGTTTCTCAGTCGCATTCTCCTGCATTCTCCCCATAACTCTTGATCCTCTTACTCATCAAGAACCAATTCAAAGACTTGGCCTCCACAGTATTTTGCAAAAATGAGTTCCACAGGTTCACCATGCTCTGACTAAAATAAATGCTCCTTATATCAATTCTAAAGGGTAATCTCTTCAATTTAAGGTTGTGCCCACATGTCTAACTCTCTCCACTCATGAAACATCTTCTCCACATCCACTCTACCAAGCCTCCCAGTATTCTGTAAGTTTCAATGATATCCCCATCCTTCTAAACTCCACTGAGTCCAGATCTCAACCACTCCTTATATGACAAGCCTTTCATCCCTGGGGTTATTCTTGTGAAACAATTCTGGATACCCTCCATTTTCTGTACATTCTTCCTTAGATACAAGCCCAAAACTGCTCACAATGTTCCAAATATAGTCTGACCCTCAGCAGTACATCTCTACTCTTACTTTCAGACCCTCTCAAAATGAATGCTAATATTCCATCAGTCTGGCTGACTGAGAACTGAACCTGCTTGTTAACCTTAGGAGTCCTAGTTCAGGATTGTCTTAAGTCAATTGTCTTTCAGATTTCTGAAGCCTTTCCCCATTTACAAAATTGTCTTCACCTCTATTCTTCCTACCAAAGTGTTTAACCTTACACTTTCCCACATTGTATTCCATCTTCCATTTTTTTTTTGCCTACTCCCCTGGCCTGTCCAAGTCCTTTTGCCGCCTCCCCATTTCCTCAGCACTACCTGTCCCTCCACCTGTGTGTCATCTGCAAGCTTAGTAACAATGCTCTGGGGTCCTCTGTTCAATTGTTAATGTATAACATGAATAGTTAAGGTCCTAAAACTGACCCATGTGGACCTCCAGTAGTTATTGCTGCCATCTCTACTCTCTGCCTTCTGCCAGTCAGCTAGTCATCTATCCATGCCAGTACCTCAGCCCTAATACTCTTGTCTTATTTTGTAGCCTGTTGTGCGACACCTTGTCAAAGGCCTTCTTGTAATCCAAATGGATCACATCTACTGATTCTCATGACCTCCTCAAAGAATTCTAACATATTTGTCAGGCACTGAAAGATCTAACTAATGCCCCATCTGTACCCCTTTAACAAAACAAGTTGAATCGACTGCCCCTCATCTTTCTCTGTTAGAGCGGAGATATTTGCAGCCTGGATGGGAATAGACCTTTAAGTTGTCATTATTTAACCACTTAAGGGCTTAATTGGCAGCAGGCTGAGAAAGCTAAACCTGGGCCTCACTCTAAAGCAAATATCTATAACCAACTTTGTTGCTTATTCGAAGTGTAGCAACTTCACAAAACCATTGTTAATTCAAATAGATTGATTAGAATTACTTTTAATCAACCTATTCAGAAATGTTATGACACATCTCAGGATAGTTGGAATTTGAACACATCATCTAGCTAAAATTAATCATGCTATCACTGTGCCATAGGTCCCGAAAAACATCATTTTATATTCTGGTGTTAACAATACAAAGTATGCTAATTAGAACACATTCACTGGGCTCTTAAACAATTTGCTTGCTATAATGAGGTGTGCATCATAATGAATGTCCCATAACAAGGCATAAAATGTTACATGAAAACGTCAGTAACAAAGGTCCAATAACATAATGAGGAAGAAAATGTTATGATATTTATGTGGTGACGGTTGGACATGTGGTGAAATGTGTTAAGTGGCACTAGCAGAGTCATTAGGGAAATTTAAGCACCTGCTGGATGTGCACATGGACAGAAGTGAACTGAGGGGTGCGTAGGTAAGGTTATTTTATTTTACATTAGGATTAATCCTCGGCACAACATAGGCTGATGGGCTTGTTCTGTGCTGTACTTTTCTATGTCCTATGTTCTAAAAGCTGATTGGGAGCAGATGTTCTCAGGTAAAGGGAAGGCTGGAAAATGGGATGCCTTCAGAAATGAGATAACGAGAATCCAGAGAAAGTATATTCCTGTTAGGCTGAAAGGAAAGGCTGGAAGGTATAGAGAATGCTGGATGACCAAAGAAATTTGAGGGTTTGGTTAATAAAAAGAAGGAAGCATATGTAATGTATAGACAGCAGAGATCGAGTGAATCCTTAGAAGAGTATAAAGGCTGTAGGAGTATACTTAAGAGGAAAAACAGGAAGGGCAAAAAGGGGACATGAAATAGCTTTGGCAAATAGAATTAAGAATCCAAAGGGTTTTTACAAACACATTAAGGACAAAAAGATAACGAGGGAGAGAATAGGGCCCCTCAAAGGTCAGGAAGGTGGCCTTTGTGTGGAGCCGCAGAAAATGGGGGAGATACTAAACGAGTATTTTGCATCAGTATTTACTGATGCAAAAGATATAGAAAGTAGCGAAATAGATGGTGACATCTTGCAAAATGTCCAGATTACAGGCGAAGAAATTCATGTCTTGAAACGCATAAAGGTGGATAAATCCCCAGGACCTGATCAGGTGTACCCGAGAACACGGTGAGAAGCTAGAGAAGTGATTGCTGGGCCTCTTGCTGAGATATTTGTATCATCGATAGTCACAGGTGAGGTGCCAGAAGACTGGAGGTTGGCTAAAGTGGTGTTACTCTTGAAGAAGGGTAGTAAGGACAAGCCAGGGAACCATAGACCAGTGAGCCTGATCTCGGTGGTGGGCAACATGTTGGAGGAAATCCTGAGGGACAGGATGTACATGTATTTGGAAAGGCAAGGACTGATTAGGAATAGTCAACATGGCTTTGTGCGTGGGAAATCATGTCTCTCAAACTTGATTAAATTTTTTTGAAGAAGTAACAAAGACGATTGATGAGGGCAGAGTGGTAGATGGGATCTATATGGACTTCAGTAAGGTGTTCGACAAGGTTTCCCATGGGAGACTGGTTATCAAGGTTAGATCTCATGGAATACAGGGAGAACTCACCATTTGGATACAGAACTGGCTCAAAGGTAGAAGACAGAGGGTGGTTGTGGAGGGTTGTTTTTCAGACTGGAGGCCTGTGACCAGTGGAGTGCCACAAGGATCGGTGCTGGGTCCTTGACTTTTTGTCATTTACATAAATGATTTGGATGCAAGCATAAGAGGTACAGTTAGTAAGTTTGCAGATGACACCAAAATTGGAGGTGTAGTGGACAGCGAAGATTACAACAGGATCTTGATCAGATGGGCCAATGGGCTGAGAAGTGGCAGATGGAGTTTAATTCAGATGAATGTGAGGTGCTGCATTTTGAGAAAGCAAATCTTATCAGGAATTATACACTTAATGGTAAGGTCCTAGAGAGTGTTGCTGAACAAAGAGACCTTGGAGTGCAGGTTCATAGTTCCTTGGAAGTGGAGTCGCAGGTAGATAGGATAGTGAAGAAGGCGTTTGGTATGCTTTCCTTTATTAGTCAGAGTATTGAGTACAGGAGTTGGGGGGTCATGTTGCAGGTGTACAGGACATTGGTTAGGCCACTGTTGGGATATTGCGTGCAATCCTGGTCTCCTTCCTATCGGAAAGATGTTGTGAAACTTGAAAGGGTTCAGAAAAGATTTACAAGGATGTTGCCAGGGTTGGACAATTTGAGCTGTGGGAAGTGGCTTAATAGGCTGGGGCTGTTTTCTCTGGAGCGTCGGAGGCTGAGGGGTGACCTTACAGAGGTTTACAAAATTATGAGGGGCATGGATAGGATAAATAGTCAAAGTCTTTTCCCTGGGGTTGGGGAGTCCAGAGCTAGAGGGCATAGGTTTAGGGTGAGAGGGGAAAGATATAAAACAGACCTGCACCATTTTCACAGAGAGGGTGGTACGGGTATAGAATGAGCTGCCAGAGGATGTGGTGGAGGCTGGTACAATTGCAACATTTAAGAGGCATTTGGATGGGTATATGAATAGGAAAGGTTTGGAGGAATATGGGTCAGGTGGTGGCAGGTGGACTAGATTGGGTTGGGTCGGCATGGACGGGTTGGACCGAAGGTCTGTTTCCATGCTGTGCATCTCTATGATTCGCTTCATATCGATTTGACAACCAATAGAAATAACCTGTTAATGTTGAACCTATTTAAAATTCTTTCATAATTTTTATGGTTCTCAATTAGGCATCTGTTCATACTCTACTGTCCTGATGAAAATTAATCTCGATATATCGCGTTTTCTTAGGTTATCGGAAGGATATTGTGAAAATTGAAAGGACTCAGAAAAGATTTACAAGGATGTTGCCAGGGTTGGATGATTTGAGCTGACAGGGAGAGGTTGAATAGGCTGGAACTGTTTTCCCTGGAGTATTGAAGGCTAGCTTAGGATAAGAGGGGAAAGATATAAAAGAGATGTAAGGGGCAACTTTTTCACGCAGAGGGTGGTGCATGTAAGGAATGAGCTGCCAGAGGAAGTAGCAGAGGCTGTTACAATTGAAACACTTAAAACGCATCTGGATGGGTATATGAACAGGAAGGGTTTGGAGGGATATAGGCAGAATGATGGCAAGTGGGAATGAATCGGTTGGGATATCTAGTCGGCATGGATGAATTGGACCAAAGGGTCTGTTTCCATGCTGTACCTCTCTATGTCTCGAAAAATATGTTTTTGTGAAAGAGTACACTGAACAGAATGAGGCTAAAGTGTTCAAATTTCAACATTTATTGAAGGAAGACGCACTTACATAATGCTTTTCATGACCACCTGACACCCCATCAGATTTTTCAGCCAATAAAGTACTTTTTGAATAGTGGTCTACATTACATTATAGGAAATATAGCAATTAATTTGTATACATCAAGCTCCCGTGAACAGAAATGTGATGATGACCCAATAATAATTTTTGTGACGTTGAGGTTAAGTATTGCCCGATCCTCTTCAAAATAGTGCCATCGGATGTTTTTCATCCATCTGGGCAGGTTTTAATTCAACTCAACCGAAAGGTGGCATCTCTGACAGAACTGAACTGCCTCAGTATTGTATTAGTGTCAGCCTTGATTTTTGCTGAAGTCCTGGAATGGGACTTGAACCAAGATACTTGTGCCTCAGAAGTGAATGCACTACCAAATTGAGCTGACAATTAAAAAGTGATTTTGAAGCAAAAATAAATGTTGCCAGCAAAGCAATTTTAAAGTTTGGTTACTTGAATAATATAATTTAATATATAATTGGTTTCATTATTCAGTGGAAAGTTGAGGTACAGTTATCTGG
Organism: Hemiscyllium ocellatum; assembly: GCF_020745735.1. Taxonomy (NCBI): domain Eukaryota; kingdom Metazoa; phylum Chordata; class Chondrichthyes; order Orectolobiformes; family Hemiscylliidae; genus Hemiscyllium; species Hemiscyllium ocellatum. The sequence continues at coordinate 46,252,808 of NC_083420.1, forward strand.
AAGGTTGTAAGAAATAATCAAAAACATTAAGCAATGTCAAGCAAGTCAATGTATGAAAATACATTAAGGAACACACTAGATCAGAAACACAACATCTCAAAAATTCACATTCCATTTCCTTTCTATTCCTTTCGTTTGAATAAATGCAGTTAAGAGAAATGTTAATCCAAGAACAGCTTTGCAAAAATAAGATGTAATATTTTGAATTAATGAAAAGGCGAACAGCTGGTTATTTCTTCCAAGTCAGGCACTTCGACAGAGACTTTGAAAAAGCTTTTCTCTGGTGTTTAACCATTAATTTCCCCAAGAATTATGCAATTTCTTGGTCAGGGCTAAGTACGTGCCAAAACTAAATGCAGGAGCACTACATCTTCCCAGCATCAATAACCAAATACCAAGTTTGGATTTGATATCAAATCAAATTTGTACTCAAGACCCAACAGCCACCAAGCACTATCACATAATTTGTCTTCAGCCCACTGCTGCAATATTCCTGGGTATTACTCATGGTAGCCAGCAATGTCAGCAGAGGGACAAACACTCCCCACAGAGGGCAAGGCTAGTCAGCTTTGAGGAACTGGAGCTGATTTGTTGATTTTGGGATGCAAGTTCTAGAGGAACCCAATGTACAACTTCAATCATAGAGTCGTACAGATATGCAGACAGAAACAGACCCTTCAGTCCAAGTCATTCATGCCGACCAGATATCGTAAATTAACCTAGTCCCATTTGCCAGCATTCAGACCATATCCCTCAAAGCCCCTCCTATTCATATACCCATTCAAATGCCTTTTAAATGCTGTCATTGTACCAGCCTCCACTGCTTCCTCAATCCATACACACTGTATGAAAAAGTTGCCCATTAGATCCCTTTTAAATCTTTCTCCTCTCACCTTAAACCTATGCCCTCTAGTTTTGGAATCCCCTACCCCGGTGAAAAGACCTTGCTTATTCACCCTATCCATGACCCTCATGATTTTATAAACCTCTATAAGATCAGCCCTCAGCTCCGATGCTCCAGGGCAAATAGTCCCAGCCCATTCAGCCTGTCCCTATAGCTCAAATCCTCCAACCCTGGCAACATCCTTGTAAATCTTTTCTGAACCTTTTCAAGTTTCACAATATCCTTCCTATAGCAGGAAGACCAGAATTACATGTAGTATTCCAAAAGTGGCCTAACCCATATCCTGTACTCAATGCACTGACCAACAAAGGGAAGCATATCAAAAGCCACTCACCGAGCTTGCAATTTATATATGGGGACCCAATCAAAATGATGACATTAATCAGGTGTGTGGTAAGCTTCAGACAGACAAGCAGTTCTCAGACATCTTCCATCTCAACCATTCAAATGAGGGTAAAAGGTCCAGGACAAATCTACTTTAACTTCAAGCAAGTGGCACTGGATCCTGTTACTTGAAGGAATAACAATGCTGAAGCAAAGGTGCACAGTGTATTCAGGCCAGCAGCTTTCCTAATTGCCAGGCTGGCCAAGAAGAATTTAATCAATTTTCTCAGTCTTCGCTATTCTATAGGCAGCACAATGAGCTGTACACATCAACATTATCAAACCAGCTTTAGCAAGAGCTCACTTTGCATTAGAAATATGAGCAAGCCAGTTATATACATAAAGATTTACTGACATGTAATTCCCAAATAGCAAAAGTTCTACCTATAAACTTTTTAAGCAAGCAAGCTCACATACAGATTTATTTCTCTGGTATTGCTGGGAAGGTCAGCATTTATTGACGATCCTAATTGTCCTAGATAAAGTGTGTTGAGCTGCCTTCTTGAATCGTGAAGTAGGTACACTCACAAGTGCTGTTGGGAATGAACACTAGCATTTCACCCCAGAGACCAAAAAAGAGATAAGGGTAAATACTTGAAGAGGGAAAAAAAAAGCAAGGTTATGGGAAAAGGGCAAGGGAATGGAGCTATTTCGGTAGATCTTTCAAAGAGCTGGCAGAGACATCAATGGCTGAACAGTCCACTTTGACATTTATATGATTCGTTGAATTTATGAAATTGTGATGTGAGTGACTTGAAAGCAAATTTGGACATTACTTCCCTCGTCCTTCCCAGTGGTGGATTGGCCATGGGTTTAGAATACACTGCCAAAGGTATTTGGGTGACTTGTTCTAAATGCACACTACAGCCAATAAATCTTACATCAAACAACAGTCCACAATTTAAGCTCAGGATACCAGACTGACAATTTGACACTTTGAAATTATACAAGGTCAGAAGTCCGACAACACCAGGTTTTGGTCCAATAGGTTTACATGAAATCACAAGCTTTCGGAGTGCTGCCTCTTCATCAGGTGAAGTCACTCATAACCTGGTGTCATGTGACTTCTGACCTTGTTCACCCCAGTCCAACATCAACACCTCCACATCATATAATCATTTGCTATATAATTTCATCACTATTACTGTAAATAAATTTAATAACATACATAAAAATATTAAGGGCAGCACACTGAAGTTTCAATTTCCTTTACCTTATTTCTGTCTTTAAATTATACACAGGCTTCACCAAATGCTGTCATCATTCCTCAAAGAAATATGTGCTCCTTTTGCAATTTCAGAAACATTTTGAACTGTATCATAAATTAATGCATGGAGGTGAGGGTGGTGGTTGAAGAGGCGGATGAGTGGGGGAAAGGAGCTGTTAGGGAAGGAGCTTCAAGACTTTGACCCAGTGACAGTGAAGCAATGGCATTGTTGTTCCAAGTTGGGATGATGAGTAACTTGGACCAACTTTGCTCCTGAGTGATGCCCAGTCTAGCTCAGATTAAATAAAAACCGAAAGAACACCAAATGCTGCAAATCAGAGACAAAAACAGAAATTATTGGAAAAGCTCAGTAGGTCTGGCAGCAACTGTGGAGGGAAATCAGAATTACTGTTTCAGGTCAAGTGAGGTATTTTGGGGAAGGACCGCTCAAACTGAAATATTAACTCTGACTTCTCTCCACAGGTGTTCCAACAATGTCTATTTGTTTCTACCTCAGATAAACCTGGAAGAGGTAGGTGTCTGAAAAACTTGAAGTTAGCAATCTCCCTCACATTGCTCAAAGACAAAGAACTGTGGATACTGGAAATCAGAAATAGAAACAGAAATTGCTAGAAAGGCTCAGCAGCTTTGACAGCATCTGTGGAGAGAAAGCAAAGTTAAAGTTTCAGGTTCAATGACCCTTCTAAAGAACAGAAAGTTCTCTCCATAGATGCTGCCCAATTTGCAGTTTCTCCAGCAATTTTTGTTTTTCTGTCTTACATTGCTACAATGCAGTAAATCCATGAGTAGTTTTCTTCACTAAGATGATGCTGCTGTCAAGACAAAATTATGTTTTGCTTACCACAATGAGTTCTGTAATGTATGAGTTTCAGTGCTGATGTGATGCCACAAATGTAAGTCACACTAAATAAAAATCAAAAGAACTGTGAATGCTGTAAATCAAACTAAAACAGAAGTTGCCTGAAAAGTCTCAGCAGATCTGGCAGCATTTGTGAAGATAAATCAAAGTTAACATTTCTGATCCAGAACTGAGGAAGTCATGCAAGTCATACTTGTGGATTGTATCAAACAAAGGACACCACTGACCATTCGCAGGAGATAGCACATTGATTGTGCTCAACCAGTCTGCGCTTGCAAGTCTCAGAGAAGTTTGTCCACCATTAAATTTTTTTCTGCTACTAGAACTCATTAATTAAATAATCCAGACTGTGGTAATATTTATATTGGAAACCAAGATAAGATCATAAGTAAGGCTTGTAGTGTAATGTATTTGCATATCAGAGCTTACATAAATAAAGACCCTACTTTTGTAGACAAAAACAATTTGTGCATACAGTGCAAATTTGAGATAGCCAATTTCTACTACATCCCAATGGTAACTCATGATGAATAGAATCTACCTACCTGGTCTGTAAAATAACATAAAAACTGATGGTTAACTGTTCTTGGTGCATCTCCATTCCAATGACGGCTCAACCAATCATCACCCTCTTCTCATGCTATATAAAATGGTGTCCCTTTGTTAAAGTCTGCGTCTTACATTCTAGTAAGATGATGAGTTCATGGAAAACTTGGTCTCCTTTTAGCAACATTTAAGTTCTTCACCCCCCCCCAAGCTGGCAGTCTATAATGCCTGCGTCTTAAGAAAACTGCTGTATGGCAGTGAAACATGGAGTACAAATGCCAGACAGGAGATAAGACAGAACACCTTCCACTTGAGTATCCGCTGAATCCTGTGCGTATCCTGTCAACACAGTGTCCAATTCAGCAGCCCTATCTTGCGCTAGCCTTCCCAGCATGTACACTCTGCTCAGGCAGCAGAGACTGCACCGGCTGGGCCAGGTCCACCAGATAGAAGACGCTCGCATCCCAAAGGATATTTTCGATGGAGAGCTCGCATCTGAGAAGAGACTCACTGGGTATCAAGCCAACCCAAGGAAGGCGTTGTCGAAGTACCACCAGAACACCACCTGCCCCACCAGGGGCCTGAACATTTTAGGCCACTGCTACACAACTTACCGCTCCATCCCCCACCCTGATTTCAGGAACTCCGACCACTGTGCTGTGCTTCTTCTCCCGACTTACAGTCAAAAGTTCAAGCAGGAAACCTCCTCGCGGATACAGATCCAGTGCTGGTTGGAGGAGGCAGAGGACCAAGTCCGGTGCTGTCTTGATTTGGCTAATTGAGCCATATTCAAACAGTCTGCAGGTACTTTGGACGAGTATGCCACCACCGTCACAGACTTTATCAACAAGTGTGAGGAGGACTGTATACTGAGGAAGTCAGTCTGGGTGTTCCCCACAGGAAACCTTTGATGAATCAGGACATATAGAAACTGCTAAAAATCAGGTGTCAGGCCTTCAGATCAGGAGGCCCATTCAAATATAAAGAATCCAAGTATGACCTTCGCAGAGCCATTCAGACAGCCAAGGACCAATACCGATCCAAACTAGAGACCCCAGACAGACACCCGGCAACTATGGCAAGGACTGAATGACATCACATGTTCTAAAAAGAGACAGTGCAAGATAGCAGACAATGACACATCCCTCCCAGATCATCTCAATGCCTTCTATGTTCGCTTTGAACAGAGGTTTGGTGGAGAGGCAACACCTATTCCGACAAGTCCTGACAAACCTATCCCAACAGTCACTGCATTAGAGTTCAGATCAGTTTTCCTTCATGTGAATCCAAGGAAAGCAATGGGACCAGATGGAGTACCAGGCCATGCAATCAGAGCATGCACAGATCAACTGGCCAAGGTCTTCCCTGACATCTTCAACCTCTCCCTGCAGCAAACCACTGTCCCTGCCTGTTTCAAGAGGGCCAACATCATCCCTGTACTTAAGAAGGCTCATGCAGCATGTCTCAATGATTACCGCCCAGTGACCCTAACTTCGGTGGTCATGAAGTGCTTTGTAAGGCTGGTCGTGGGATTAAATCAACACCAGCCTCACCAGTACTCTTGATCCACTCCAATTTGCCTATTGGAACAACAGATCCATGTCAGATGCCATGTCACTTGCTCTTCACTCCTCCCTAGAACATCCTGACCACAAGAATCCTACTCATTATCTACAGTTCAGCCTTCATCACTATTATCCCCTCAAGGCTGACTACTAAACGTAGTGATCTCGGACTAAGCCCCACTCTTTGTAACTGGATCCTCAGTTTCCTGACCAACAGGCCACATACAGTGAAGATTGGGGAAAATATTTCATCCTCATGAACACTCAACACTGGAGACCCCCAGGAGTACGTACTCAGCCCCCTATGCACTCACTGCATACCCATGACTGCGTCGCCAAATACCAGACTAATGGCATTTAGAAGTTCGCTGATAACACCGTCAAAGTCAGTCGAACTCAGATGGCGACAAAACAGACTACAGACGGGAGGTGGAAGACCTGGAAAAATGGTGCACTGAAAACAACCTAGCTCTCAATTCCAGCAAAACCAAGGAACTCATTATTGACTTTCGGCAGGATGTTACTCATGCCCGCCACCCCTTCCCCCCATACATTAGCAGCACAGAGGTGGAACGAGTGGAGAGGGTCAAGCTCCTCGGAGTGGTCATTCACAATAAGCTTTCTTCGACTCTCCATATGGATGCACTGGTTACAAAGGCCCAACACCGTCTCTTCTTCCTCAGGCAGCTGAGGAAATTTGCATGATGGTGAACACCCTTGCCAATTTTTATAGGTGTGCCATCGAGAGCATTCTGTCTAGATGTGTCACTATCTGGTATGGCAAATGTACCATTCACGATTGCAGACAGTTACAGAGAGGGGTGAACTCAGCCCAGACAATCACAAAGGCCAATCTCCCATCTATAGAATCCATCTACCAGGTCCACTGTCAAGGAATAGCCGCCAGTATTCTTAAAGATCCATCCCACTCTAGCAATGTTTTTCTACAACCTTTACCACTGGGGAGAAGGTACAGAAGCCTGAACACACGCACCAGCCGGTTTTCTAACAGTTTCTACCGTACTGTAGTTAGAATACTGAATGGACTCTAAAACTCTTAACATTCGCCTATACCTACGTTTTTGTTTTTGCCACTGTCTACCTATTATTTATATCTATGCTTCTTACCTATGTGATCTGCCTGCATTGCTAGCAAGACAAAGCTTTTCACTGTGCCTCAGTACACGTGACAATAAATTTGATTCAATTCAATTCAATCCCCAGCTGTGCTACAAGCATGTATGCATGAGGGGCATGAAGGCGCTCGATATCATTACAGAGCCTTGGGAAAGGCTTGCAGCTGACCGCACAAAATGGAGAAGCACCCTGAACCAATACCTCAAAACAGGGGAAAAGAAGCTGATGAGGACTGCAGCAGCAGACCAGCGGACACGCAAGAAGGAATGCAGCAGCTTTAGCAGATCAACAACCATAGTCAGATGTGACCTCTGCGACTGGGACCATCACTCCAGTATTGGTGTCTTCAGTGAAGCAGAAAGCTAGAAAAGCAAGGATGCAACCCATGGTCAGCCATGACTGAAAGGGGCCTCATGATTAGATCCTGTCTTGTTGGAGATGGTAATTACCTGTTATTTGGTGTGTGGTGTGAATGTTACTTGCTATAGATCAACTCAACCATGAATTTTGTCCAGGTCCTGCTGCATCTGGACAGGGACTGCTTCAGTATTGTTTTATGAGTCAGGTGCTCAACATTGTGCAATCAGCAAATATGAAAAGGAAAAGGGTGATCAAAATGAACATAGGTCCCTTATAAATTAATCTGAGGAGATAGTTATGGGAAAGAGGTAAATAGCAGAATGAGTGAAATAGATATTTTGCAACATTCTTCACTTTGGAAATTACTTTGAATATCCCATTAGCACTGAAGAATACAAGTGTGGAATTAAATAGCGTTACCATCACTAGAGAAGTAATATTAGAAAAAACTAGTGGAACTAAAAGCATAGAAGTCCCTGGCCCTTAAGGCTTGCATCCTGGGATCCTTAAATAAGTAGCAACAGATATAGTGAATTCATTGGTTGTAATTTTCCAAGAAATCCTTGTATTCTGGAGTTGTCACACAGGATTGAAAATTGTCAATGTGATACCCCTATCCCAAAAGGGAGAGAGGCAAAAGCAGGCCAATAGGCCAATTAGCCTAACATCTATTGTGGGAAAATTATTGGAATCAATTAAGGAAGTAATAGCAGAACATTTGGAATACCTTAATCCAATCAAGCAAAGTAACAGGATTTCATGAAAGGGAAATCATGTCTGTAGAAAAGTCTTACTGAAACTGTACAAGGTGCTGGTGAGACCATATCAGCAGGACTGTGAACAGCTTTGATGCCCTTGTTTAAAGAAAGATATTTCATTGAAGGAAGGTCAGAGAAAGTTCTCTAGGATGAACCCCAGTATGGAAGGAGTGTCACAAGCAAAGGCTAAATAGCTTGGTACTCTACTTACTGGAGCTTAGAAGAATGAGAAGTGATCTTGAAACACAGAGGATTCTTAAAGGGCTTGACAAAGTAAATGCAGAACAAATGTTTCCCCTCAAGAGAGAGTATAGAACCAGAAGGCATAGTCTCAGAAAAATGGGACATTAATTTAAGAGTGAGATGAGGAGGAATTTCTTCTTTTGGAGGGTTGCGAGTCTTTGACACTCTGCCACAGTGAGAAATGGGAGTTGGGTCTTTGTATATATTTAAGAATGAAATAGATTTTGATGAATAGGGGAATAAAGGGTTATGGGAGTGACAAAGTCAGGATGGGTCACAATCCTGAATGACAGAACAGCCTCAAGGGGTTGAATGGCCCACTGTTATTCTTATTTCTCATGGTTTATACCCCCATTTCTGACATTACGACAGAGAAAAGATCATTGATAGAAAAGTTGAAGATGGTTGGGACTAGGGCACTATCCTGAGGAAGTCCTGTAGCTATGTCCTGGAACTGAGATGATTGACCTCCAACATCTTAAACCATCTTCCTCTGAACCAAGTCTGACTCTAAACAGTGAAAAGCTTGCTCCAAATACCCTCACCTCCACAATTCCCAGTGATTCTAGCTATGCCACAACTCTTTGATACTATTCACAGTTAAGTATAGCCTTGATGCCAAGGACATTTGCTCTCATCTCACTTTGGGAGTTTATATTTGAACCAAGGTTGTAATGAGGTCAGGAGCTAAGTGACCAAGCCAAGGAATCTGAGCTGAGAAATCCAAATTGAGTGGCAGTAAGCAGGTTATTGCTAAGCTCATATGGCTTTATAGCACTAGTGATGATCTAGAGTAGATCAATGGGTTTGGCTGGGTTTGATATGTCCTGTTCTTTGAGTATAGGACATACCGGGGTAATTTTCTATCTGGCTGGGTAGATGAGTGTTGTAGCAGTACTGGAATAGATTGACTAGGGAAAACTGTCTACAATACGAGCTACTTCTTTAGTGGAACTTTGCATCTTTACCAATCTATCCCCTGCCTTTTCTGAACCTTTGATTGTCTCCTTTCTTCTCTGTTACATTTTGTCTGCTTGGATTTCCAAATTTGCCCTATATCACCTTAATGTAGACTTCACAGCCTTCCCTGGTCTATAAACTCATTTTAAATTGTTTTCTCAACTTTCAATTACCCCTTTTGTAGCTATACCTCATGGTACCCACCTGCTATAGCAGCAGTGTTTGATCAGACTTCAGAGTACTTTCATTACATCTAGCTTTTGCAGTGTGTAAACTGTACCAATTTCAAAGCTTCCCTTGCCTGACCAGGGATTTCAACTTTACTCATAGAGCCTGCCTTGCCCATTTGTTTTCCGGTTGAACTTTGAAGCAGGATTGCTGCCACCAGATCATCGCCACTCAACGCAGGTTGCAGCCACCTTGGTGTGACTAGTGCTCTGGCTCTATGGAGTTCCTCTTTCCTGTTGCTACACATTTCTTACCAAGTCTGAAGTGCTTCATACCATCCACTGGAGACTCTGATTTGTTGAATCGTGCCATGAGGTTCTCTTCTGCAGGGTTCTCAATGTTCATCTCTTACAACTAGTGACTGGCTGCATGATCAGTCTTCATATAGTTCTGTCCAAGTAATCTTCAGACAACCACTAACATCACTCTGTAGGAGACAACTAAATGGAAATCATACTGGGTTTTAAAATTCTTTTGTGGGATGTGAGTGTCGCTGGCTCGCCAGCCTTTATTGCCCTTCTCTAGTTGCCCTGAAGATAGTGGTGAGCTGCCTTCTTGAATCGCTGCAGTTCACCTGCTGTGGGTTGACCTATAATGCCATTAGGGAGAGAACTCCAGTATTTTGACCCAGTAATATGAAGGAATGGTGATATATTTCCAAGGCGGGATGGTCAGTGGCTTGGAGGGGAACTTGCATGTGGTGGTGTCCCCATTTATCTACCACCCTTATCCTTCTAGACAGAAGTGAATTGTGAGTTTTGAAGGGGCTATCTGAGGATCTTTAATGAATTTTTGCAGTGCATATTGTAGATAGTACACACTGCTGCACTGAGTGCCAGTGGTGGAGGGAGTGAGTGCTTGTGGATATCATGTCGAGAGTGTGGTGCTCGAAAAGCACAGCAGGTCATACAGCATCCAAGGAGCAGGAGAATCGATGTTTCGGGCATAAGCCCTTCATCAGGAGAGCTGCAATGTCCTGGTTGGTGCCAAGTCTCTTGAATGTTGTTGGAACGGAACTCATCCAGAGTGCAGAATATTCCATCACACTCCTGACTCGTGCTTTGTAGATGATGGACAGGTTTTGGGGAGACAGGAGGTGAGTTACTCAATACAGGATTTCTGGTCTCTATCCTGCTCTTGTAGCCACTGTATTTATGTTCCAGTACCACTAATCCGGAATCTGTTTTCCAGCAGCTGCAGTCATTGTTTTTATCTATTTCTGTGATGAGTCCTGTTGAGTTGCTGTTCAATGAAAACCCTCACGATGTTGATAGTGGAGAATTCAGTGATAGTAATATTATTGAATGGCAAGGGGTGGTGGTTAGATTCTCTTATTGGTGATAGTCATGGCCTGGCATTCATGTGGCAAGAATGTTACTTGCCACTTGTCAGCCCAAGCTTGTATATTGTCCAGATCTTGTTCCTTTTGAACATGAACTGCTTCAGTATCTGAGTCGCCGCAATGGTGCTGAACATTATTCAATAATTAGCAAATGTCCCCATTTCTGACCTTATGATGGATGGAAGGTTATTGATGAAGCAGCTGAAGACGGTTGGGCCCAAGACACTACCCTGTGGAACTTCTGCAGAGATATCCTGGAGCTGAGATGAGTGACCATGGCCACTCATGGCCTGTGTGCCAAGTATGACTCCAATACCAGACAGTTTATCCCCTGATATCCACTAATTTCAGTTTTTCTAGCAATCCTTGATGCCACACTCAGTCAAATGCAGCCTTGATGACAAGGACTGATATTCTCACCTCACCTCTGGAATTTAGCTCTTTTGTCCATATTTGAGTCAAGTCAGGAGCTGAGTGGCCCTGGCAGAACCCAAATTGGAGATCATTGAGTATGTTACTGCTAAGCAGATGCTACTTGATAGTACTGTTGATGACACCTTCCATTACTTTACTGATCAAGAGTAGACTGTTGGGGCAGTAATTGGTTGGGGTAGATTTGTCCTACTTTTTACATACAGGACATACCTGGGAAATGTTGGGTAGATGCCAGTGTTGTAACTATACTGGTACAGTTCTGGAGCACAAGCCTTTCAGTACTATTGTCATAATATTGTTAGGGCTCATACCCTTTGCAATATCCATTGTCTCTGATTCTTGATATCACGTGAAGTGAATCAAATTGGCTGAAGATTGAAATCTGTAATGCTGGGAACGACTAGAGGAGGCTGAGATGGATCATCTCTTCGGCAAGTCTGGCTGAAGATTGGTGTGAAAGTTTCAGCCTTAGCTTTTGCACTGATGTGCTGGGCTCTTCTATCATTGAGGACAGGGATACTAGTGGAGACTCCTCTGCTTTATGACCACTCATGACTGAATGTGGCAGGACTGCAGAGCCCAAATCTGATCCTTTGATTGTGGGATTGCTTAGCTCTGTTCATAGCTTGCTACTTATGCTGTTTGGCATGCAGGAAGTGCATCCAACTCTTGCTCCTCCAAGAACTCGTTAGGGAACTGGAGCGGCAGCTGGATGCACTTCGGATCATTCGGGAAGTAGAGGCTGTGATAGATAAAAGTTACAGGGAAATAGTTACTCCTACGCATGAAGAAAGCTGGGTAACTGTTCAAATGGGGAAAATAAAAGTCAGTGCAGGGATCCTCTGTGATCGTTCCCCTGAAAAACAAGTATATCATTTTGGATACTGTTGACGGGGATGACCTACCAGGAGTATGCAGTGCGGTGTGGGTCTCTGGCACAGAGTCTGACCCTGTTGCATAGAAGGAAATGTGAGAAAGGAGGAGAGTGTTAGTCATTGAGGACTCAATAATTAGAGGGTCGAATAGAAGGTTTGTTGGGAACAAATTAGACTCACGGCAGGTGTGTTGTGTCCCAGGTGCCAGGGTCCGTGATGTCTCGGATCATGTCTTTGGGATCCTGAAGGGATAGGGTGACTAGCCCCAAGTCATGGTCCACGTAGGTACCAATGACATAGGTAGAAAGAGGGAGAGGGATGTAAGGCAGGATTTCAGAGAGCTAGGTGGAAGCTGAGAGCTAGAACAAACAGAGTTGTTATCTCTGGTTAATTACCCATGCCACATGATAGCGAGGCAAGGAATAGGCAAAGACATCAGCTAAACATGTGGCTGCAGGAATAGTGCAGGAAGAAGGGTTTCGGGTACATGGATAATTGGGGTTCACTCTGGGGAAGGTGGGACCTCTACAAACAGGGCAGGCTTGACTTGAACCAGAAGAGTACTAATATCCTGGGTGGGAAATTTGCTGGTGCTATTTGAGAGGGTGTAAACTAGCTCTGCAGGGGGACGGGAAGCTGACGTGTAACTCCAGTGCACAGGACAATGAGCGTAGGGAGGGCATGGACAGGATTTCACGGTCGCAGGAACGTACTGGCAGATAGCAAGCTGGTTTGAAATGTGTCTACTTCAACATCAGGAGTATCCGGAATAAGGTAGGTGAGCGTACAGCATGGAAAGGTATCTGGGACTTCAATGTTGTGGACATTTCTGAGACAGAGATAGAGCAAGGTCAAGAATGGAGGTTGCAGGTTCCAGGGTTTAGATCTTTCATTAAGACTAGGGAAGGTGGTAAAAGAGGGGGAGGTGTGGCCTTGTTAGTCAAGGAATGGATAACAGTGGCTGAAAGAACTTTTGACAAGGACTCATCTACTGAGGTGATATGGGCTGAGGTTAGAAACAGGAGAGGAGAAGACACACTGCTAGGAGGTTTTTATTGACCTCCGCAGAGTTCCAGGGATGTGGAGGAGAGGATCGACAAAATGATTCTGGGTAGGAATGAAAGGTACAGGGTAGTCATTATGGGGGACTTTAACTTCCACAACATTGACTGGAAATGCTATAACTCTAGTATGTCAGATAGATCAGTTTTGTCCACTGTGCACTGGAGGGTTTCCTGACACAGTTTGTTGAAGGCCCAACAAGAGGGTAGGTCAGAGTGGATCTGGTAATTGGTAATGAACCAGGCCAGGTATTTGATTTAGTGGTAGTTCAGCACTTTGAGTGACCATAATTCAGTTACATTTAGTTTAGTGATGGAAAGGGATAGGTACAAGCCACAGGGCAAGAATTATAGATGGGGGAAGGGTAATTATAATGCAATTAGGCAAGACTTCAGATGCATAGAATGGGGTAGTAAAATGCAGGGGATGGGGACATTCGAAATGTGGAGCTGCTTTAAGGAACAGATATTGCGTGTCCTTGATAGGTATGTCCTTGTCAGGCAGGGAGGAAGTGATATAAGTTAAGGGAACCGTGGTTTATGAAAGAAATTGCATCTCTTGTTAAGCGGAAGGAGGAGGCTTATGTGACGTTGAGACAAGACAGTTCAGATGAAGTGATAGAGAGTTACAGATTAGCTGGAAAGGATTTAAAGAGAGAGTTAAAAACAGCATAGAGAGGACATGAGCAGTCTTTAGCAGGTAGAATAAAGGAGAGGTATGTGAGGAATAAAAGGATGAGTAGGGTAGATATCGGGCCAAAGACAGAAGTGGGAAGTTGTGTGTGGACCCTGAGGAGATCAGAGAGGTGCTAAATGAATATTACTCATCTGTTTTCACTCAGGAAAAGAAGAATATTGTAGCGGAGAAGAACGAGATACAGGATATTAGACTAGAAAGGATTGAGGTTAGTAAGGAGGAGGGTTATCAATTCTATAAGGTATGAAATTAGATAAATCTACTGGACAGGATGCGACTCATCCAAGGATTCTCTGGGAAGCTAGGGAGAAGATAGCAGAGCCTTTGGCTTTTATATTTGAGTTGTCATTGTCTACAGATTTAGTACCAGAGGACTGGAGGATTGCAAATGTTGTGCCCTTGTACAAGTAGGGGAGTAGAGATGACCCAGGTAATTATAGACCAGTGAGCCTTATATCTGTTGTAGGAAAGGGTTTTGGAAAGGATTATAATAGATAGGATTTATAATCATCCAGCAAGCAACAATTTGATTGCAGATAGTCAACATGGTTTCGTCAAGGGTAGATCATGTCTCACAAACCTCAGTTTTTTGAGAAGGTGACCAAGCATGTGGATCAGGGTAGGGCAGTTGATGTGGTGTACATGGACGTTAGTAAAGCCTTTGATAAGGTTCCATATGGTAGACTGTTAGAGAAAATGCAGAAGCATGGGATTGAGGGTGATTTAGCAGTTTGGATTAGAAATTGGCTTTCTATAAGGCGGCAGCGAGAGGTGATTGATGGAAAATATTCAGCCTAGAGTCCAGTTACTAGTGGTGTGCAACAAGGATCGGTTTTTGGAACCACTGCAGTTTGTCATTTTATAAATGACTTGGATGCAGACATATGTGGATGGGTTAGTAAGTTTGCAGATGACACTAAAGTCGATGAACTTGTGGACAGTGTGGAAGAATGTTGCAGGGGGACTTGGATAAACTGCAGAATTGGGCTGAGAGGTGGCAAATGGAGTTCAATAAAGATAAATGTGAGGTGAGTCACTTTGATAAGAATAACAGGAAGGTAGAATACTGGGTCAATGGCAAGATTATTGGTAGTGTGGATGTGCAGAGGGATCTTGGAGTCCATGTACATAGATCCCTGAAAGTTGCCACCCAGGTTGATAGTGCTGTTAAGAAGGCATACAATGTGTTAGGTTTTATTGGTCGACGGATTGAGTTCCGGAGCCATGATGTCATGCTGCAACTATACAAAAGCTAGTGCGGCCGCACTTGGAATATTGTTTACGGTTCTGGATGCCTCATTATAGGAAGGATGTGGAAGCATTGGAAAAGGTGCAGAGGAGATTTACCAGGATGTTGCCTGGTCTGGAGGGAAGGCCTTATGAGGAAGAGCTGAGAGTCTGTTTTCATTGGAGAGGAGGCGGCTAAGAGGGGATTTGATAGAGACATACAAGATGATCAGAGAATAGGGTAGTCAGTGAAAGTCTTTTTCCTAGGATGATGACGTCAGCTTGTACGAGGGAGCATACCTATAAATTGAGGGGTGATAGATTATAGACAGATGTCAGAGGCAGGTTCTTTACTCAGTGGTAAGGATGTAGAATGCCCTGCCTGCCAATGTAGCTAACTCAGCCACATTAGGGGTATTTAAACAATCCTTGGATAAGCACATGGATGATGATGGGATAGTGTAGGGGGATAGGCTTAGATTAGTTCACAGGTTGGCGCAACATCGAGGGGCAAAGGGCCTGTTCTGCACTGTATTGTTCAAGTTCTATGTTCTATCTTCTAAAGGGACCTGTGACCTTGTTGATCAGTCACTGAAGGCTAATGTGCTGAAGCAGCAAGCTATTAGGAAGGCTAATACAAGGTCAGCCTTTACACCAACATTAAAACAGTAAAATGTGTTGCTTCAATTGTATCGTAGCTTTGTTAGACAGTACCTGGGGTACTGTGTGCAGTTGTTCTCCTTACTTCAAGAAATGCATCACCAGCATAAGTGGATTGGGAAAAAAAAAGTTCACCTGGCTTGTTCCCGGGGTGGCAGGACAGACCTAAGAGAGGCTGAGCAAATTGGGCCTGTATCAGAATCATACAACACAGAAACAGACCCTTTGGCCCAACTCGTCCATGGCAACCAGATATCCTAGTATACCCTAGTTTCATTTGCAGCATTTGGCCCATATCTCTCTCTAAATCCTTCCTATTCATATGCGCATTCAGATACCTTTGAAATATCATCATTATACCTGCTTCTACTACTGTCTCTGGCAGTTCAATCCACACAAGCACCACCCTCTGCATGAAAATGTCATGCCTCAAGTCCCCTTTAAATCCTTCCCCTCTCACCTTAAACCTGTGCCCTCTAAGCTTTGGACTCCCCCACTTTTGGAAAAAGACCTGGGCTATTCACTCTATCCATGCCCCTGATTTTAATAAACCTCTATAAAGGTCACCCCTCAATCTCCGATGGTCCAGGGAAAGAAGTCCCGGCCTATTCGGCCTCTCCCTGTAACTCAAATCTTCCAACCCCAGAAACGTCCTTGTAAATTTTTTCTGTACCCTCTCAAGTTTAACAACATGTTTCCAATTGAAAGGTAATCAGAATTGAACACAGTACTCTAGAAGTGGCCTCATCAATGTCCTGTACAGCCACGACATGACTTCCTAACTCCTATAGTCAATTTTCTGACCAATGAAAGCAAGCATGCCAAACACCTTCCTCACCATCATGTCTGCCTGCAACTCCATTTTCAAGGAACCATGCACCTGTATCCCTCAGTCTCTCCTTTCAACTCTAAATTCTGGTTTGACGTACCAAAATGCAACACCTCAAATTTATCTAAACTAAACTCTATCTGCTGCTCTTTGGCCTATTAGCTCATCTGACTAAGGTTCCATTGTACTCTGAGATAACCCTCACTATACACTACACCACCTGGTATCATCTGCAAACTTACTAACCATTCTTCCATTAACATCCAAATTGTCTAGAGTTTTGAAGAATGAGAGGTGATCTAATGAAATCTACAAACTTCTTTAAAGGGACAGACAGGGTATATGCAGGTAAGATATTTCCCCTGGTTGGAGGGTCTGGAACTACAGGCAGAATTTAAAAATGAAGATTACTGGTGCACCATACCTCCTTACAAGTATGGTGCACCAGAAAACAGAACTTTTTTTAATAGGATGTGGCAACCCTTTTTTAAACCGTATAAATGTGGACTTATCGAATTTATTGGTTAGGGCCTTTGTGTAGCCATGAGGGCTGTTTCTGGCGACTGAGGCCCCTGATAGGAAGAATTCTAAACAAACACGGGTATGCTAACTGATGCTCCCAGTGATGGAAAGCTTTGGTGGGACTGCGCTGAATGTTGTAACTTAACGTAATTTAATGTAATTTGCCTTGGTTCAACTTAGTTTAATTTAGTTTCTTTTTGTTTTGATTTAGTCATTTATTGAATTGTAGTTTGTGTAGAGATTTTTTTTCTCCTAGATTGTTTGTGATGTGGAGTAGTAGTTTGTTTATGGTTATTGTTATATTGCAAGATTGTTCTATTATTTTGTAATAATTTTATTAACTGTTGTAATTTTGTAAAAAAAAATTCAAAATCTCCTTCTCAATAAAAATATTTATATTTTAAAAATGAAGATTATGCCATTTAGGACTGTGATGAGGGAAAAATGCTTTACTCAGAGGGCCATGGAAGCTTAGTCTTTGAGTATGTTGAAAGTAGTGAATGATAGATTTATGATCACCGATTGCATAAAGGGTCAAAATTAGAGTGGTGCTGGAAAAGCACAGCAGATCACGCAGCATCCGTGGAGCAGGAAAATCGATGTTTTGGACAAAAGCCCTTCATCAGGAATCTTTACTCTAATCTCCAGCATCTGCAGTACCCACTTCCGCCTAATTGCATAAAGAATGTTGAGTATAGTGTGGGTAGAAGAAAATGAAGTGTTTGTATGATGGTATTCAATTGCAAAGCAGGCTTTATGGGTTGAACAGCCTACTTCTGTGCCCATAGCCTACTCCTGTGCCCATGTACTCTATACAGTACCTTCAATTACTTTAGCTTTGCACTCATCTCCAATTTAAATTTGTGGTAAGCACTTTTACTTTATATATTCTCTGAAATTTAAAATAAGAGGAACATTTGAATTAACATTTAAAGCAAGTGCATACAGTAGCCTTTAATATCTATTTAAATCAATATATGGAAAGAAGTCACTCCAAGCTTAAAGTATCAACACACACTATGTTTCACATTTTCACTCAATACAAGAAGCTGCAGAAAAACTGAAAGAAAAGTAGAAATCACATTGGAATTTTATAACAGATTTAACAAAGATCCAATCTCTCCTGATGGTTTGTAGACTAACCAAGATGTAATTATATGGAGCTAGCTTCTCATCTTCAGGATAGGAACAGACAGTAATTCATTCAGTCCTATGTGCCTGCTACATTACTCAGATTTTGGTTCTTTTGTGTTCTGAACTCCATCTATCCAACCTTTGTTCAATATCCCTTTAACGCTGATCTAATAACAAATTATTATCTCACTCCTTAAAGCTTCAATTTTACTGGCAACCCAGACTTATGGGGACAAGGTTTGTGATTTCTGTGCCCTTTCTGACATTAAACCCTTTCTGCTTTCCCACCTAAATATTTAATTTAAAGATTATGTGCTTTCATTCTCAATTCCCCCATCAGAGGGGGTGGTTTCTCTGTATCAAATGTATTAAATCTATCTAATTCTGTTTAACTTTTCAAAGGACATCCCTCAACATTCAGTTTATGCAACCTGATCTCATACTTGAACCACTTGTTTGTGCATCTTTCAGGTGAACCTGTATTGTAATTCCCCGAGGCCAAAATTATTTGAGGAGTTAATCCAGGATGGAACATAATAACCAAGTGCAGGATGGAATAAGAATCTAAGTGGGCCTGATCAAGCCTCTGTAAAACTGAAGTATGGCTTTGTTTCTTTTGAAATCTGTGCATTGATATTCTATTTTCCTTTCTTTAAACTTGTTTACTAACAACTAACATACCTGAATTTTCTTTTGAAAATGACAAAGACAGCCTCTAATTTATTATTGAACTTTGGGCTCCAGTTGAAAGCTTGATTAATGAGGCTATGGAAGTGTTTACAAGGGCAGTACGGGTAATAAATGGGTGATGATTACAAATGCATTGGCTGTCAACTATTGTTCTTGGGAACGCACCTACTAGGATGTGGGTTTACATATTCTGCTTTTAACCTAGTCAATAGTTTAGAATTAAAGATATACAAGCACAGAGGTGAATATCATTAATACATTTAAGGGAAAGCTAGATTAATGCATGAAGGAGAAAGAAATGGAAGATTTCATGATAGCATGGGAAAAAGCAACGGGGGAGGAGGTTTGTGTGGAGTATAGAAACTGATATAGACAAATAAAGCCTAATGGTCTGCTTCTGTGCTATAAATTCAATTCACAAAGTCAGAGTTCGGCGTCAATAACGTTCAATAGTGTTCCAAAAGCAGGGGTTTTTTTGTTTGTTGGTTCTCATTTTTATTACAGTTAGATGAAACACTGGTAGCAAGCAAGTCTCAACAACCACCTGATGAAGGAGCAGCGCTCTGAAAGCTAGTACTTCCAAATAAATCTGTTGGACTATAACCTGGTGTTTTGTGATTTTTAATTTTATTTTGAATGAAACTGTACTAAATGTCTAACTGTTCACTGAAATCAGGTTATATGGGAAGTGTCTTAAAATTTAGATTCTTAGCTTTCCTAACAGCAGTTTCCATTCTTAGCCATGCACCAAGTCTGACAATTCCTTAAGCAGAAGAGGGGAAAGAAACTTTGTGCCTTTTATTGGGACATGCAGCACGTGAGGTGAGAAGCAGAATGAATACTTACTAAAAAAAAAACAAGAAAACCATGCAACATTTCACTGTCAAAGGCCACAATCAAAACAGCACAGAGATGGAACGAGTGGAGAGTGTCAAGCTCCTCGGAGTGGTCATCCACAGCAAGCTTTCTTGGACTCATGTGGACACACTGGTTACAAAAGCCAAACAAGTTTTCTTCCTCAGGCACCTATGAAAATTGCCAACTTTTATAAGTGTGCCATCAAGAGCATTCTGTCTGGATGTATCCTTTTTATTCCTGATGAAGGGCTTTTGCCCGAAACTTCGATTTTACTGCTCCTCGGAGGCTGCCTGAACTGCTGTGCTCTTCCAGCACCAGTAATCCAGAATCTGGTTTCCAGCATCTGCAGTCATTGTTTTTACCTGGATGTATCATTACCTGCTATGACAAATGTATCATTCAAGATCGGAGACGATTACAGAGAGTGGTGAACTCAGCCCGGACAATCACAAAAGTCAACCTCCCATTTACAGAATCCATCTACCAGGCCCACTGTCAAGGAAAGGTCACCAGCATTCCCAAAGATCCATCCCACCCTGACAATGATTTCTACAACCTCTACCATCGGGGAGAAGGTACAGAAGCCTGGACACACACACCAGCCTGTTTCATAACAGTTTCTACCCTACTGTTGTTAGAATACTGAATGGACTCTCAAACTCTTAACATTTGCCTATACCTGTGTTTTTGTTTTTTGCCACTGTTTACCTATTATTTACTCATCTATGCTACTTAACTACGTTATCTGCCTGTATTGCTCACAAGACAAAGCTCTTCACTGTGCCTTGGACACGTGACAATAAATTCAAATCAATTCAAACAGATTATACTGCAGCCTAAACGTCAACCATGGTTTAATTTGTGTAGCACCCCTCCCAGAGAGGAAAGGTTGTAGGTTCAAGTCCCACTGCAGCTAACATTTCAATGCAGAACACAGTGTCCTGCAATAGCAAAGATGCTGTCTTTCAAATGAAAATAAATGACACTTTAAACCACAAGTACTCTCACGTGGATGTAAAACATCACAAAATACTAAATGATGAACAAGAATATTCTTGTTAATTATTAGCTAATTAGTGACTTATTGAGTCAATAGCCCCAATGCCTTTAATTCAAAAAAGCAAGGTCTTAATGAGGATACAGAATTGGTTGAGTGTGCTGCACACTCTTAGATCCTACTGCACAACCTCCTCTTCCTACCTCCTTAAAAATAACCAGGCCTCCACGCCAACTATCACATTCATTCATTGGTGGTCCCTCGTAGACTAGGATGACACTCTCCCACTCTCAGAGTGCGTCTGCTGGATGCTGCACAGACTGATGCAGCTTTTGCAGACTCTGTCACACCTGGGACAGAAGATGGTGGCAGAAAGAGGTTGATGGGATATTGGTATGACAGCGCTCTCCTTATGTTGCTTTCATCTGATGCCCAGTCTCGAGGTGCTTGATGCCTCCTCGGATGCTCCTCCTCCACTTTGGATGGTCGTGGGTCAGTGATTCCCAGGTGTTTGTGGGAATGCCGCACTTCACCAATGACGCCTTTGTGGGTATCCCGGAAGCACTTCCTATGTCCACCTGGGGCTCACCTACCACTTCGGAGCTGGGAGTAGAGCACTTACTTGGGGCATCTCGTGTCAGTCATATGAAGAACATGCCCAGCCCATCAAGGTGTGGGGGTGGGGGTGGGGGGTGGGGGGGGGGGTGGTCCGTGCCTCAATGCTAAGGATTTTGGCCTGGTTGAAGACGCTGGCACACTGCAAGAGGCACAAGTGCAGGCTGTAGCAATTCACCTCAATTCCCCACTCTGTTCACAAGATATGGAGTGGACCTTAGTATCTGATCTTTGCCTTTCTTAACACTTGTGCCTTGTACCCCTCGAACCCAAAGGCAGGACTAAGAATCTAAAACTTTCTGCACCACCTTTTCTCTTTTGTCCTGTTTCCTGGAATTGTAAAAGCAAAGTAAAAACATTTTAAAAATATTACCATGAAAAGATTCTGGTCTGTCAGTTTATTTGTGACAAAGGATTTGAATAAGTAACATATTATTGTCAGTTCCTAAGTCGCTTGGACATCTCTTTCTGTGACAAGTAATATGACATTGTTTATTCAGTGCTTCCTTTGCATTGCATTCAAATTGTCTTTGAAAATAAAGGTACTCTCAATTTTTAATGGTCAAACATACTCAATCATCGCAGTCATTGTCTTGGAATTCCTTTATAGCCAATTTTCTCATTTTTATCATGCTTGGTTCTTTTCAATTCTCACTTTTCCTTCTCAAGAAATCCATCCACGCTGTCACATTTTACAGCCAGACATGCCTCTGAAAGGGTGAGGTGTCATGAAGATTTTAATAGGGGAAGGCTTCACCAAAAACACAATGTTATGGAATCAATCATGAGTCACTTGGTTATCAGAGCTGAAAATGTGTTGCTGGAAAAGCACAACAGGTCAGGCAGCATCCAAGGAACAGGAAATTCGACGTTTCGGGCATAAGCCCTTCTTCAGGAATTCCAGAAGGGCTCATGCCCGAAACGTCGACTCTCCTGCTCCTTGGATGCTGCCTGACCTGCTGCGCTTTTCCAGCAACACATTTTCAGCTCTGATCTCCAGCATCTGCAGTCCTCACTTTCACTTGGTAATCACCCTATTTCCCATATCATCAGTTTGGCTTGATTATCAGGAAAAAATAAAAGCCAGTGCTGTGTGTCAAATTCTAGAGTTGCTCATTGACTTTTGCTTCATCAGCCCCGCCAACAAAATGTGTTAATTAAGGAAATATATTTATAGGCAGCATGCTTACAGGCTTTACCATTACTTGTCACTCCTGACAGTATCTGACATTCAAGTACACCTCATCAGTTCCCAAGGCTGACAGTGTACAGTTAATGTCATGATTTTTTCCATGGACTGTTTTAGTAACAATTTAGTCCCGTCTACGTCCAAATTTTCACCTAGTTTATAAGACACCAAGAGAGGCTGGTGTATTCTGCTCAAAGACAACTTCACCACCCCCCACCCTTCTTTCAGTTGCTAAGGATACAGCACAACAGAATAAACTAACTGCTGCAGTAGAGGAGGAGTGCTTAACTTAGCACTAGACTTATTTGATTCGCTGCTCTCCAATGCACCGGATACTGGCTGGAGCTCAGTTGTTGCACAGCAGGTGGCGTTTAGTTTGGTCTACAAATTTTCAGTTACACCCAAATTCTGCATAGAGCTGAAGGGCTAGATTAATACCCAGTCTGATGATTTGAAAAGAAATCAAGGGAAACAGTTCCATCAGTTTCTTTGCCGATCTTTCCTTGGAGAGGATATCTATAATCTGGAGACAGAACTAACAGGTACTATTTTGAAAGTTGAATTGCTCTGAAATCAGGACTTACAGGAGTATCCCATTTTTGCAATGAATTTATTTATTAGTGTTTACAGAATGTGTGCTAAGATACAACAGACAACACTGTAACAGTAGTGTTCTGTACTGTTTATCGTTCATCCTTTTAGTATTGTAGTTTGGGTAAAAATGTACCAGACAACACTGAATAATGTCAAAATATTTTTTATGTATTTTGGTCAGGAACTTGTATATCTTTGTTCTCATTCTACCATTCCCCCCTCAATTTCTTTCCTCATTCCACCCCACTCCCCCAATTTGTGGCATAAGATCCTTCTTTCAGCACCAAATCCTCACATTTTCTAAGTCCCTTGCAACCCTGCATAGATTACATGGACATGAAGAAATTAACTTCATTCATAAAGATGTGTTTCTTTTTTATTAATCAAAGGGACCAAGTAGCAATACAAAACACTTGCATCATTATAATTTATCTTTCACTCACACCAACACATGTATGACCTAACTCTGCATCTGTTAATTTTCAAAACTGATTCCAACAATACTATAATGAAATGAATTATTCTAACTTCGGGAGTGACTAGACACAATAGGTTAAATCTAGTGCATAAAGCAACTGCTTTCACTTGAGCTACATTTATTACCATGAGCATTGAAGGGAATTATCATAATAAAAATATAAAAGCCACATAACACTGGCATTGTTATAATATTCACACTGCTGCTCAGTGACGCGCATGAGGTGGAGTATAGCATTGAGTCCTGCTTCCTAATCTAGACTGGGCAGATACCATGCCAATGCTGGAGCATTTCTGCATATGGAAAGTGATGTAAAAGAAAGAAGAGAAATATCAAAAGGGAGAGTGGACACCGACAACCATCAGTGACAAGCTATAGGGAAAAAATAACAACTCACTCCTATAACATCTTTCACAACCTCAGGACATACTAAATCACTTTGAAGAACACATCACATATTGCTTTTCAGAGCTGAGGAAGTATGGTGTGTCAAGGGAACTAAATGGCTAATTTGTCAGCATGTGTTAACAAAATGTCTTGAGGGCTTCAGTATTAGTGGAAATATTACGCCACTTAAAAGTTTGCCAGCCCTCCAGGATTGCCTTGGGAGTCTCCAGGAATTAATTAATCAATCAATCTCCAGGACATGACTGCAGAAACCTAGGAGAAAACCATAGCAGCACTTAAAAGTAAGTTTGTGTCTGTTTCATTTTCTTTGAGCACTACTGTTGATTATTCATGAGAACACAGCAGAATCTTGCCACTAAATGTCTGTTTGGTTTTCACTTGGCGTGGACAGGTGTTGAGTCGTGGGAGGTCAGAACAAGGACACTACAGTTAATTAAGTATATGTAAAGTGAGTCAATGTTGAAGAAAACACTGCATAAAATGTATGCAATAAATGCTCAACAACAGAAATGTGATAATGATCAGTGAACCAGTTTTAGTTGGAGAATATGTATTAGATGGGATACTCAAGGTGACTCCCTTGCTCTTCTTAAAATAATCCTACAGGATCTTTTCCAATCACCTGACAATGCAACTTCACAGAGGTTATCATTTCATCTAAAAATGACACTTTGCTCTACATACTGCAGTGTCAGTCTCCGTTTGTGGACACAACTATTTGGAACAGGATGTGAATCCATTACCGTTTGTTATTTGAACGGTCACTGAAAAATTACCAGGTTATGTTTGGCTTAGCAAGCTGTTACTGCCAAGTACCACAATAATTGGTGTCCTCAACCTCAGCCATTTACAATTAAATGAATCAATTAATTGGAGGAACTGAGTGTAATGTATCCAGGTTGATGAATGCAACAAAGTTGGTTGGGAAAATAAAGGAATGAAGAGAATGCAAAAAAAGGTGCAAAGGATCACAGAAAAATTAAGTAAATGAATGTGAATGTGCAGATGGAATATAATGTGAAGGAGAGTGAAGTTGTTGATTTTCAAAGGGAAAAAAACAGAATTTTTTTAAATATGGTGAGTGAGTGGAAAATACTGTTGACAAGGTTCTGGTTACACTTGTACATGAATCACAAGAGTTGCAAGCAAGTAATTAGAAAAGCAAACACTATGTTAGTCTTTATATCAAACAGATTTAACAATAAGATTGAAAGAGCTTTAATGTGATTGTACAGGGTTTTGGTGAGGTCACATCTAAAGTATTTCAGTGACTCACCCAAGGAAGGATATACTTACCTTAAAGGGCATGTAACAAAGGTTCATGAAATTGGTTCTTGCAGTGGTCTGGCATTTAGGACTGAGTGATCGAGAGATTTCACTCAAATGGGATTGTGAATCTTTGGGATTCTCTAATTTGAGAGAGCCGTAGATGCTCAGAAATATATTTGAATACAAGATTGATAGATTTAAAGTCTGGTTGAAGATTTGTAGCTCGGGTGTCCGTTGTTGTGGTTCTGTTCGCCGAGCTGGAAAAACTTCCAGCTCGGCGAACAGAACCACAACAGATTGATAGATATTTTAATACAAAGTATTATTAAGGAACATTTGAGTAGTACAGGATAATAAAGTTGAGGTAGGAGATAAACTATGATCATATTAAATGGCTCAAAGAACTGAAATGTATATGCCAAATCATAATTTATATCTTCTTATACAAATAAGAACAATGTGTCACATTAAAACCAATTCTGAATTAGTAATGACATCAAACCTACCAATGCTTCTACTATGTCTCTGAAACTGACTGTAACGTATGGAATCCACACATAAGTTGCTATGTTGGTGATTCTATACTTCCAGCACATATTTGAAGTTCTCCCTTTAATCATTGAAATAACAGAGCAAATAAAAAAACTGATCTTTCAAACCATTGGTTTTACAGTAAAATCCTTTGAAAATGCAATCCTGCTGATTGTGACATAACTGGCTTTTTAATTTTATACTACATTCGTAATTGTTACTGAACAGCCTCACTGGCCCTGACAAGAAGACTAATTTTATATTGTGAAACGTCAAACTTTTCAACTTTTAGAAGATTTACGCGATTATGGTACAAGTTGAAATATCTTGTGAATGTTTCCATTGTTTATTTCACTCTATGTAAAATTTTAACTTTAAAGAGAGTGGGAAAATTCACTTAGTTTTACTTCATGGTTTGCTGTTTGAGAGTATATATCATTATAATTGGCTGTTTGCATTGATTGATGAGATCACTTAATACTTGGTGGCAGATGAAAATTGATATCAAAAAAAGTGAACTCTGTGTCAGACTGATTGCTCAAGCTTTCCCTCAGGGCAACATCGAGTGTCCTTTACCACTCGGTAAAGTGGCCTGCTCTATACTGGGGTGACAAGCCACCTACTTGCGGAATGTTTCAGAGAACACCTCTGGGACACCCGGACCAACCAACACAACCACCCCGTGGCTCAACACTTCAACTCCCCCTCCCACTCCACCAAGGACATGCAGGTCCTTGGACTCTCCATCGTCAGACCATAGCAACACGACGGCTGGAGGAAGAGCGCCTCATCTTCCGCCTAGGAACCCTCCAACCACAAGGGATGAACTCAGATTTCTCCAGTTTCCTCATTCCCCCTCCCCCACCTTGTCTCAGTCAAATCCTTCAAACTCAGCACCGCCTTCCTAACCTGCAAGCTTCTTCCTGACATCTCCGCCCCCACCCCCACTCCAGCCTATCACCCTCACCTTGACCTCCTTCCACCTATCGCATTTCCAACGCCCCTCCCCCAAGTCCCTCCTCCCTACCTTTTATCTTAGCCTGCTGGACACACTTTCCTCATTCCTGAAGAAGGGCCCGAAACGTCGATTCTCCTGCTCCTTGGATGCTGCCTGACCTGCTGCGCTTTTCCAGCAACACATTTTCAACTCTGCTCTCCAGCATCTGCAGTCCTCACTTTCTCCTGTCCTTTACCACAGCCAAATATCTGGATTAATCTAGACTAAATGAAAAGGTAATGAATGATCTAGCTAGAAGCAAAACAGGTCGCAAACATCTTCCAGAATTGCCCTGGAGCCTTTAGGAATTAAAATAAATTCCCAGGATATTAAGTAGTATGAACAAAACCCCAACAGAGTCATAGAGATGTACAGCACAGAAACAGACCCTTCGACCTAAATCGTCCATGCCGACCAGATATCCCAACCCAATCTAGTCCCACCTGCCAGCACCTGGCCCATATCCCTCAAAACCCCTCTTACTCATATACCCATCCAGATGCCCTTTAAACGTTGCAATTGTACACCACTTCCTCTGGCAGCTCATTCCATACACATATCACCTCTGAGTGAAAACATTGCCCCTGAGGTGTCTTATATATCTTTCCCCTCTCAGCCTAAATCTAAAAACAAAACCTGGGACATTTAAGAAAAAGTTTCATTGTGAACCTTTATTAGTTATAGAAATATGGATGATTGAAAAAAATAAACAATGGAAACACGCACAAGATATTTCAACTTGTACCATAATCGTGTAAATCTTCTAAAAGTTGAAAAGTTAGACATTTCACAATATAAAATTAATCTTTTTGTCAGGGCCAGTGAGACTGTTCAGTTGACTGGGCCACACACAGAGGGTGAAAATCATGGAGTAAAACTCCAGAAATAAGTCTAACCAGAGTTGGCAACTGTATCTTACATGGCAAAAAGGACTTTGACAACTTTTGGTGAAAAAGGTTGCATTTTTCCTACCATCACAAAGCTTATTAACAATAAAATGTAACTAACGTTCATTATTCTGGAAATCTTTTCAGTACAGTATTAGAACACAAATATTGATCGTAACGTTCATAATAAAGGATAGGTTTAAGACTGACCTACAGACTATATTTAGGTATATTACAAATAAATCCATTGTACCCGATTGCCTCCAAACTTCCTGTATACAAAACCAAATTAGAAGGCAGAATTAAAACTCAGGATAGATGAGGATAACAAAGTATTGAATCAAAATGTCTCGGAAGAATTTGTTCACAGCTCTGAATTGTTTTCCTGTGAAAACCTGATTGTGATCCTCCCCAGATCATGGCAACATCTTTCAACAAAACAAAAAAAACTACAACAACATTCCAGGATATTTTTCCATTATTTCAGTACTTCAAATTAAGAAGGTTCACACAGCACTACATTTCTAGCATCCAGCATCTGAATTGTAAATTGGGTATTGATTTTTGCAGAAAATGCACTGCCAATAACCTTGTGTTTACAGGAAGATTATTGGCTAAACAGACTAAACAGATGAAATGCATTTGAGTGCTCAATAAATTTAAGGATTAATTAAAACTACTTATGCACAAACAAATTGGCAGAGGCTACATGACAGGTCATTTGTTTCAATTCAATGTAACGTGGTTCTAGATTGCGCAAAAAAATTTCTAATGATTTAGTGCAGAGGTTTTGATGAATGGATCCCTGTTTGTAATGATATTACAATAACACTTTTTTAAAAAATGTGGGGTTTGGATGCTTCACAAATGGAGACAAAAGCTTCAATAATTCCATTTCTATATGAAGCCTTTTTCCATCACAACAGAAGGACATTCACACAAAAATGGCATTAGGAACAAAAAAAGAGACAGTAGCAACTTGGAAACAGAATTAGCTGGAGTGGCAAGAGACAGGGAGTAATGATTAATAGATGATTTTCAGGTTGGAGGAAGGCTTATAGTAGAACTCCCCAATGATCAGTGTTGGCTCTTTGCTTTTCCAGATATATGTAAATGACTTACAGCTCACTATACAGGCATAATTTCAAACTCTGGATGATATAAAACTTGGAAGCACTGTAAACTGTGAGGAATATAATGCAAACTTCAAAGGACACAGATAAGTTGGTGGACTGGATGGACACATGGCCTGTGAAGTGAAATGCATAGAAATGAGAGATGATTAATTTTGGAAAGATGAATATGGAAAAATAATGCAAAATAGAGTACAATTCTAAAGTGGGTGCAGGGACCTAAGTGTATAATTGCATAAATAATTAAAGGTTTCAGGACAGGTTGAAAGAGTATTCAATAATGGGGTTGAGTACTTTTCACAAGGCATATCATATCCGAGCAAGAAAGTACATTGAACTTGTATAAGACACTAATTTGGCTTCAGCTGAAGTATCATGTCAAGTTCTGGATGCCACACTTTACACAAAGGCTGTGAAGGCATTGGAGAGGGTCAGAAGAGATTTATGGGAATGGTTCCAGGGAAGAGGAACATGAGTTTCAAAGATAGAAGCAAACATTTTCATGCAGTGAGTAGTTAGAACGTAGTAAGCATTGCCTGAGTGGGTGGCTTCAATTGAAGAATTCAAAAGGAAATTAGGATGTTATTTGTAAAGGAGTAGTATGTAGGCTTATGAAGAGAAGCAGATGAGCAGCCCGAAGTGAAATGTTCATTTAGGAGCTACTGCAGACACAAATATGTCAATAGCCTCCTTCTGCACTGCAAATAATTCTGTGGCTCTATGACATGATTGTGCGTAATAGAGTTCAAGATTACTAAAAAGGTAAAGTCAGTAGCCACTTACTCGGAAATTGCAGAACATGAGTAAAAAGCACAAAACTAATGGACAGAAAATGACCGACTGGACCATCAAACTGGTCGCATATCACGATGGCAGGAGCATCACAATCCTTCTTTCTTCTGTCTCTCTCCTAACACCCAATATACCTCAAGAACCCGTCCTGTCTCTGCAATTTCCACAAAATCACAGGCAAAGTGGAGATAAATGCCCAAGGTCAATAAAAAAACATGAATATTACAGTAAATTCAGCTGATCTCTCAGGTAATGAGAAGCAATCCAGGAAATCACCAAGTGCTTACATTGATTGCCCAATCTAATTGCCCTTGAGAAGATGGTGGCAAACTACATAGAATAGCCAGAGGAAAGGAGAATCAATATCTCGAGCATAAGCCCTTCATCAGGAATCATTCCTTATGAAGGGCTTAGCCCGAAACATCGATTTCCTGCTCCTTAGATGCTGCCTGACCTACTGTGCTTCTCCAGCACCACACTCTCGATAACTTAGAATAGTTGCAGTCGCTGTGATATAGGTTAGGGAGCAAGTTCAGGATTTTGACCCAGCAACACTGAAGGAACGACTATATAACTCCAAGTTAGGATACTGTATTGCTTTGAGGAGAACTTGCATGTGGTGGTCTTCTCATGTATTTGCTGCCCTTGCTGCTCACAGTGATAAATGTGGTGGGTTTAAAAGGTGCTATCTAAAGACCATTGGTGAGTTGTTACAGACCTTATAGATGGTGCACACTGCTGTCTCTTACCTAGAAAATAAATGGAAATTGAACAAATGTAGAAGGTTGTGGTTACTGAAAGTATGGAATAAAAAGCAGGTTAATGCTCAAAAAACTCAACAGAGTCACCTGTGGAGACAGAATCAAAGATAATGCTTCAGCCAGGTGACTCTTTACCAGAACTTCAAGGTTATCAACTTGAAACCCTGCCTGTTTTTCTCTCCACAAGTGTCGGTTGAATGCTAAGTGAATGGGGAACGGGTTTTTCTGGTTTTTCTTTGTGCAAAATATCAGTGGAACAATATCCAGTATCTACCATTAAAAGCCAGTGTCCTCTGTATTCAGTTACACTCATTGTCAATTCTTTTATGGGGAGCTGCCTGCTAATCAAATATTTAGCTTCTTCCTTTATGCTACTGATCCCTATACTGTCCATTGGCTCAGTAATTCAGTAAAGATATTCTGGCCTTGGGGTGGATGCAAAGAACACCAGAAAAGAGATGATAAATGCCACTCAATTAAGAATTCAGAACTCCAGATTAATGTTCTGGGAGCATAATTTCAAACCCCACTGTAGCACATCGTGGAATTTGAACTCAATAAACACTAGATTAAAAAGATGGCCTAATAAAGATCATTTGTCAGTTGTCATTAAAAACAGTTGTCATTAAATGTTTTTGAGAAAAGGAAATCTACCATGTTTACCTGGTCTGGCTTACGTGTGATTTCAGGTGCACAGCAATGTGTCTGATTCTTAACTGTCCTCTGGACAATTAGAAATGGGCAATAAATGCTGGCCTAGCAGATGTCACACCCATCCTGTGAAATTTAAACAAATTCAGCTCTAGATGCCTTGTTCCGCTATTCAATGTACTATGGCTGATTTCACTCCACATACCAACCTTTACACATATCTTTCAATACATTTCATTTTCAACATCAGATTTAAAATTAATTCTTCATTGAATATCAATTGCTTTTTACAGAATTTCAAACTTCTATCTCCTTTGAATCCAAATGAACTCTTCAAAACGTTTGTCACTAAATTTTAGGCAATGCCTTCGTCTTAAATTGTTAAATCAGACGAATTAGTTTCTCTCTATATTTCATTCCAGCTCTGTTCAATATCTGGTAAGCTGTGTTCAAATCACCCCTTCATGTTCTAAATTTCAGGGAGTGTAACCTTGATTTGTGTAATTTCTTCTAATTTATCTTTAGAGATCACTTAATATCCCTAACAACCAAAATCCAGCACAGTGGTTTCCTACCAAGTTTCCCATTCTCAAACTGAAGGCTAAATTCTATCATATTATAGTTGCTGCTCTTTATGGGATCTTTTCCTTGGAGATCATTTATTAAATCTGCTGCATCACATTACCAGATGCAAAATATCTCGATACCTGGCTGCTGGCACAACATATTGTTCCAAGAAAAAAACAAAAGAACTTTGGATGCTGTAAATCAGAACCAAAAACTGAAGCTGCTGGAAAAGCTCAGCAAGTCTGGCAGCATTCTGTGAAAAGAAATTGGAGTTAACGTTTTGGGTGCTCTATTTTACCACCATATCCTTTTGATTTTTAAAGTTATGTATCCCAGTTCCGAACTCTCTTCCTCTTAATTTGTTCAAAGCCCTCTCTAGAGCCTTGGCTATTCAGTTCATTGGTTGTCCATTCAACAGAAGTGATCGTTGGATTAAAAGTTAAAAAAGCATGAATAGATTGCATAAATAGGCTTGTACTTTCTTCAAGGGGAAGGAGTAGGAGAATTAGAAGTGGAGGGAAAATTAACCAGAGTATAAGCAGGAGAGGCAGAGTTAAAACAGGACAGTCAGATGCAATGTGGGAGAGACAGAGTAGGAAGTGGAGAGAGACAGAGCAAGAAGTGTACTGGAGGGTAGCGGGGAGGAGACAGTTAGAGCCAGAAGGGGGAGACATATCAGGATTAATCCTATTTCTCTGATGGAGAGCCATGAATAAGTACTTAAATTAAGGATAAACTGCTCAGGTGATGCTATCAGGTATCATTGCTTGGAAATGTAGTGGGAATAGTGGTGGAAATCCAGAATACAACGTTTAGAAAAGCTAATGAAGTTAGTGTTCAATTGAAAATGTAAAAACTGAGATTGATTAATTTTTGAGAGATGAGGATTAGAAACCAAGGTAGGTAATTCACTAAAAATATCAATCAGTAGTGGTCTAACTGGATGATGTAAGAAGTTTGCGTTGCTGAATGGCTTACCCCTGTTCCTGAATTCCCAGTAATGTCCCACGAGAATTCCAACAAAAAGCCAATCTTAGCCTCTGAGGCAGGAAGGTAGAAATCATTCACGTTAAAGCCCCTGAACTCTTACAATGGTGAGTGAGAATTTATGGAAGTCACTATTTAGATTGGTACTAGATCGATGAACTACTGGGTGAAATTCCAGAATTGGACTGATTTCTGCATGAATGTTTCTCAGTACATTTTAGGAACCCCAGATCAGGAGGAATGCCTGCAACATATGGCAGGCTGAATGATTATAAGACAACTTGAATTTTTACAGAGCTTTTACGAAGCAAGAGGTTGCATTCAGTTAACATGACAGTAGATGCTTCAATATACCATTAACAAACATTAACCGGAGACACAAGCCGGTTTTAGATCATCACGTGGAACAATCAACATGATCTTCATAATGTGACAACGACAAGTATCATGAACAATTTCAACCTTTGTATATGGCATTCATCGACCTCACCAAAGCCTTTGACTCGGTATCAAGCAAACTCCAATGGATCCCCTGACAAGTACATTTGAATCCGGAGACTCCTCCCTGATGGCATGCTTGCCACAGTTCTGGTCAGCAACAGAAACTGAGAGCCTTTTCAAGTCAGGTCAGGAGTAAAACAGGGATGCATGATTGCCCCACCTTTGTTCATCATCTTTACTGCAACAATCATCCACATCATCAAGGATGACCTAGCCCCAGGAATCAAAACTGTCTACAGAACAGATGGTAGACTTTTCAATCTTGCCCACCTTTATGTCCAAAAACAAGACATCCATGAGTTCCCTCATTGAATTCCAACCTGTGGATGACAAAAGTGTTGCAACTCTCTCAGAAAGCCACCTACAACAGATTCTGACTGCCTTCAACTATGCATACATGTAACTTGGACTTATCATCAATTCCAAGAAGACTCAGACAATCTATCAACTGTCACCAGCTAAGACAAAATAGATAGAACCATCAATTCAACTTGACAAAACAACCCTGAAAAACATGGACCACTTTCCAGATCTTGGAAGTCACCTCACCTCCAATGTTAACCTTAATGACATGATCCAACATCATTTTAAATGCACTGGAACAGCTTTTGGACGTCTCCAAACATGATTGTGACATCCGGACAGATATCAAAATGTTAGTGTAAAAAGCACTGGAGATCTCAATACTTCTGTATGCACCAAAACTTGGACAACATAATTGACGACATCTGAAGGTATTTGAAAAGTTCCATCAACACTGCCTTCAAACCACCTTGAATATCAAGGAAGATAGAAGAACCAATGTCAGCATGCTGAATGAAGCAAAAGCAACAAGCTTTTCATCAAGAACCAACTAAGATGGAGTGGTCATGTTATTCGGATGAAAGGCGAATGTCTGCTAAAACAAGTCTTCCACTACCAGCTTAAAGAAGGCAAACGTATAAAAGACGGACAACAAAAGAGATTCAAAGACATTTTAAAAGCCAACATGAAGAAATGTAACATCGACATCAACAATTACGAAACCAATGCCAAGGACAGGGAACCTCTGGCAAACCATCACCTGAGAAGGAACAGCAACTTTCGAAGCCAACAGATGCGCAGAACTAGAAGAAAAGAGAAGAAAACGGAATGTGAGGCAGCAACAACCAAAGCCTGATCTGCCTACTGGAACTACTTCTCCTGAATGCGGAAGAACTTTCAAAACCAAGATTGGACTCATAAGCCACTGACAGCCCACAAATAGATCAATGGAATGAAGGCCATCATCCTCAACCTCAAGGGATTGCCATGAACGAACAAAACAAAAAGAAATCAAACAGAATATAACAGCAATAACAAAGAAATGCAAGAAAGGTGACAAAATGCTTTGTCAAATCCCGAGGCTTAATCTGAATTTTATAGAAGAACAAGGTAGAGAAGTTTAGGGAAGAAATTCCAGAGCTTAGGGAGTTGGTGGAACAGCCAGCAATGGTGCTGCGATGACGATCAGATGTGCAAGAGACCAGAATTAGAGTTACATAAAGAGTTATAGGGTTGGAGCTGGTAATGGAAATTTCAACACAAGGATGGAATTCTTCCAGGCAGAGGTTGAGTATGAAAGTAGGTCACAAGTACAGGGAAGTATGGGGCTGGAATTTTGTGCCATTTAGGCTACAGCCTGCAGCTAGACCCTGAGTTTTCATAAGAATTGAGATAACATTGGAAGACCTCAGTCAAATCTGATCATCATTGTGCTTTTCAGAGATACAAGATAAGGTTCACTGTTAAATGCATGGACACAGAATCCAGGCAGTCTCACAAACAAAACCAGAAAAGTAGAGTAATAGGGTAGGGGAATGGCTCTGGGACGGTTACTCTTCGGAGGGTCAGTGTGGACTTGTTGGGCCAAATGGCCTGTTTCCACACTGTAGGGATTCTACGATTCTATGAAAACATTGGAAATATTTGGCAGAACTGGAATAATCAATGGAGAGAGCAATGCGATTAAGCAACCAAAATTTTTGTTATCCCATCTTTCCTGGTAAAATAGCTGCTATCAGTACTGTTATATACAACTTTGACTCGGTATCAAGGAAACTCCGATGGATCCCCTGAAAAGTACATTTGAATCCTGAGACTCCTCATGTCTAACTCCTCATATCACCTCATGACTAACCAATGCTTCACTAGAGCGATCAAACAGATTTTGATACAGGATCAACAGGTTCAGATGCTAAGGCAGGTGACTCAAAGCTTGGCCAATGAGGTAATCTTTAAGGATTCTTAAGAGGAGTAGAGGTTTTGGTAGAGAATTCCAGAAGTTAAAGCCTTGATGGCAGCTGCAGGCACAGCACAGTTTATAATGATGAGACAATTAAAATGAGGGATTCTCCAAAGGCCAGAATTGGAGGCGTAGAGCTATCTCAGATGATAATGATGATGGGGAAGTTACAGAGATAAAGAGAAATAAGGCAGTGGAGGGATATGAGAGCAAGATGAGAATTTTAACACCAAGGCCCAAGTGTGGGTCGTTGAGCACAGGAATGGACTTTGTGCAACTTAGGACTTAGACTGCAGAGTTCTGCACTTTGTCATCGGTTTCATTTTCATGGAAAATTGTCATAAATTGTTTAGGTGAGCCAGCCAAATGACACAATGGTACTGGAATCCGACACATTTGTAAAATTAGAATCCTTCATGAAGGTATAAACATCCGTCTGAAATTCTGCGGGAACCTTGTAACAAAATCATCAATAAAATATTATTTTAAAAGTCCACCATGTCACATATAGAATACAGCATGTACTATAAAATTCTTCACTTTATATTTCTGATTTTGTCTCTGTGCCTGAATGAATATTCAGTCAGCTACACTCCTTACCTAAAATATAATTGGAAACAATTTCTCATAGTTGAATGTTTTAAAATTCCTAAGTACCACATCAGTAACAGTCATTCAGTTAAGGCAGTGCTGAGGAAGGAGAGGTATTCTTATTAGTCTACTGTAAATGTAATTAGCAGATATTTATACAAATTCCTTAATATATCCTAAGCCCTTCACAAATGTGCTATCAGACAAAATCTGATACTCATAGCTACAAGGAGATGTTAGGAAAATTGACAAAAAGCTATGTTAAATATGTTAAAAGGAGCATCTTGGGAGGGGGAAAGAGAGAAGGAGGCAATTCCAAACCTTGGGGTCGAGGCAGATGAAGTCTTGGTAACCACTATTAGAGAATTTAATATTGAAATAACACAAGAGGTCAGAGTTGAAAGAATGCAGAAGCTTGAGGGCTGTAGTGCTAGAAAAGCATACAAAGATAGGTGGGAGGAAGCCAAGGAAGCACAGGGGTGACAATTTTAAACTCAAGATTTTGTCAGCCTGGAAGCCCTGGTGGAATAGTGAGCAAGGGCGAACAGGACTTAATGAGTTTTTAATATTCCATTCCACAAGTTGGATCTTCAGCTGTGCCCATGAACACAAACTACTTCAGCAGTTGCGCTTATGATCTTTTAGCCACACCCCACAGGTAGCAAGGTACCTTAGTCAACATATCAAAAGTGATTTTTTTGTAAAAAGCCATCTTTATGATTTAGGGAGATAGAATAGGGGTAGGTCACTGAAAAATCACAGGCACATCACTTCCAATAAAATCACTGTTCCCCTGAAAGAAAACAAAACGAACAAGCAGATCTTCATTGGAGAGTTAATATCAAATTTGTCATCAAATAATTTTCCCTTGGTGTCTTTGTTGGTTACATAGAACAGTCGATCTTCCGTAATTACACCGGCACCACTCCCCACCTCTTCCTCCGCTACATTGATGACTGCATTGGCGCCACCTCGTGCACCCGCGAGGAGGTTGAGCAATTCATCAACTTCACCAACACCTTCCACCCTGACCTTAAATTTATCTGGACCATCTCTGACACCTCCCTCCCCTTCCTGGACCTCTCCATCTCCATTAATGACGACCGACTTGACACTGACATTATTTACAAACCCTCTGACTCCCACAGCTACCTGGATTACACCTCTTCCCACCCTACCTCT
Source organism: Hemiscyllium ocellatum (assembly GCF_020745735.1). Classification (NCBI taxonomy): domain Eukaryota; kingdom Metazoa; phylum Chordata; class Chondrichthyes; order Orectolobiformes; family Hemiscylliidae; genus Hemiscyllium; species Hemiscyllium ocellatum. Next base: position 46,289,703 of record NC_083420.1, read on the forward strand.
TGCAAAAATGCCACCCCGTATTCCCAATTCCTCCGCCTCCGCCGTATCTGCTCCCAGGAGGACCAGTTCCACCACAGAACACACCACATGGCCTCCTTCTTTAGAAACCGCAATTTCCCTTCCCACATAGTTAAAGATGCCCTCCAATTCATCTCGTCCACATCCCGCATCTCCGCCCTCAGACTCCACCCTTCCAACCATAACAAGGACAGAATGCCCCTGGTGCTCACCTTCCACCCTACCAACCTTCACATAAACCAAATCATCCGCCAACATTTCTGCCACCTCCAAAAAGAACCCACCACCAGGGATATATTTCCCTCCCCACCCCTTTCTGCCTTACACAAAGACAGTTCCCTCCGTGACTACCTGGTCAGGTCCATGCCCCGCTACAGCTCCCCCTCCCATCCTGGCACCTTCCACTGCCAATGCAGGAATTGCAAAACCTGCACCCACACCTCCTCCTTCATCTCCATCCAAGGCCCTAAAGGAGCCTTCCACATCCAAAGTTTCACCTGCGCATCCACCAATATCATTTATTGTATCCGTTGCTCCCGATGCGGTCTCCTCTACATTGGGAAGACTGGACGCCTCCTAGCAGAGCGCTTTAGGGAACATCTCCGGGAGACCCGCACCAATTAACTACACTGCCCCGTGGCCCAACATTTCAATTCCCCCTCCCACTCTGCCAAGGACATGGAGGTCCTGGGCCTCCTTCACCGCCGCTCCCTCACCACCAGACGCGTGGAACACTTCAACCCCAGGGCATCAATGTGGACTTCAACAGTTTCCTGGTATTGTCAAGTAACAAGCTTTCTTAATTTAAATATCATATTATGGTATATTACACTGCCATGACCTATCTGAATGGCGGAGCAGATTTGATCAGCAGAACGCTTATTTCTGCTCCTATGTCTTACGGTCTTATCGACCACTTGTCCAATTAGTATTTTGTGAAATTAAACAGCTCATAAAACTCTTGAATAATAAAGCTTAATAAAACCCTTGCCAATTAATTCTAACAATTAAATGTATGCATGCGTAAGTGTGTGCCCAGTGGCAGTTACAGTAGATGGGACACTGGCATCACTTCAGATCATGTGTTGACTCAATACTTCTCAAACAGAGTTTGCTTTTATTAATTCAGAGAATATGAGCATATGAGCTAGGCATTCCAATTTGCCTAGACAGCAAGTAAGAGTCAACAAAATTGCTGTAGGTCTGGAGTCACACATAGACCAGACCAGGTAAGGACAGAAGATTGTCTTTCCTAAGTATTAGTGGCATTAGGTTTTTACAATAATTGACAGTGGGTGAGTTAGCTTTTTTTTTACATTTCCAGATTTATTTTTACATTGAAAATCCAAACATCTGCCATGGTGGGAATTGAGCCTATGTCCCCAAAACCTTAATGTAGGATTCTAGATTACCAGTCCACTGACGTTAGCACTCTGCCACCATCTCTCAACTGGGCTGTTGCAAGGTAAAGGACGAATGGAGGGGGGAAGCCAAGAAGCCATGGAAATAAACAAGGAAGTGCCTTTCTCAAATTACGATTACTTTGTAGAATCAAAATTTTAAAAATGCACAGTATATGCGAGTAAAGCACTTTGTCCTTTCAGCTCTTGTAACCCAGCTTCAAAATTAACTTAAATTGTTAAGATAAATGTGCTGGTCTACTTGCTACAAAATGAGTTGAGAAAGGGCTCAACCTCATCTCCAGTGAAAGGAGAGCCTACAGTGCAGATTTCATTTGACAGCAACATGTCAAATATGATTTACAAACATGTAGTTAAGCCCTCATCTAAAAGTACTCCATACTGCTTGGGGACTCAAAGTCTAAAACAGGAACTGTTATATTTCTCCAGTACTGATATGTTTCAATTTGATAGAAGCTTTTGAATCACCAGAGAATATAAGTGTTTAAAAAGTAATTGCAATTTGTGTTGGACTGAGGTTATAAACAGAAAAGGAACTATTTGTTAAAAGTTAACACTTAGATTTTTTTTAGAGCAATCACATTTTGACTTTATGTACTGTCTGATGGTTTATAGAGCAGTAAGAGGTTTGATGAAAATCCTGGATTAGATCTCCAGTGACTGCACATTGGGAAGATTCAGGTCAGATCCTGGCCTTGAATTCATCCAGGACAATGGTACTACAGTTGGTCAGGATGCTCCAGAAAGAACTATTCGATATTGAAGTGTTATGACCTCTGGATGCCCCAAAGAACGATGCAATTAATGAAGTTCTTCTGGAGCTTAAGAAACATGCTTGCATCTAACTTACACACAGAAAGTTCCCACAAACAGCAGTTTGATAATGCTGAGATGATTTATTCTTTGTGACATTAGCTAAGAGATAAACAATGTCTGTGACAACTGGAAGAACTCTGTTCTCTTCTTTGTGGTTCTATGGGATGGTTTATGTTCACCTTGTGATAATGCCTTTAAAAAGGTTATTTTGTCCTGAGGATTTTTTTAAAAGAGAGATTGGAAAGGCTGAAAAGTCTAGAAGGCCTTTAGACTTTTTAAAAAAAACAATTTAACAATGGAAGGGGACTGGCTGGTTCTCCCAGTTCAGGGTTTTCCAGTTTTTTTTTATTTTGTTGTGGTAGTCACAAGATTTTGGAGTGCAGAAGGGGTGCAATCTTCAGTAAATGATTCCTAACTGACTTTCTTTGAAATCTCTCTGGATGTTGGTCCCTCCTGCCTGTAAGAACCTGTGTAATTTATCTTTTTGCCAAGGGCTATGTTTATGGGATTTTACTATATTGGAACAGTTAATTAATTAAGTTGCTGTATCTGGTTGGTTAAGTTTTCCAGTAGTTAAGTTATTCTAAATTCCGCTTTCTTTTGTTCCTGTTTCAACTATAGCATTTAAATAAATTGTTTTTCTTACAGCTGAGTGGTTTGACCAGTTGCATCATGCCTGAAACACCCACTTCATATCTACCTGTAAAATTTTTTTAAAATTATGGTCTAGGCTACCTTCTTAAAATATTTTGAGGGAGTCTGGCCTGGTTCGTAACAGATTTAGGTCTCTTGTCAGGATAATTGTACAACTCCAATTTGGGTTTAGGGTTGTTGGACTCAAAGACAGCAAGTGTTAGTGCCTTTTGTTTTGGATGTTGAATTTGGCTGGTTTAAACAGTGCTTTGTGTAGTGATGGCTCTTTCAGTCACTAAGAGTTTTCTGGGGATAGAAGGAGTGACTTCAGTGGCTTTACAAAAAATCAACAAGGCAAAGCTGTTGGAATTGATAGACAAGCTAGAGTTGGGGTTGCTTTTGAGAGAAAAAGGAGGTAATTACAGCAATAGCTCAACATTTAAAATTTGCTGGAAATGCCATCGGAATCTTTGGAAATGGCTAGAATTCAATTGCAGACGAAGCAGCTTGAACATAAAAAGGAACTGAAACAGTTTTAATTATGATTAAAAGCAGAGGAAAGAGAAAAAGAAAGAATAGCCTTGTCAGAACAAAAAGGAAAGGAAAGAATAGGCCTAGCAGAACAAAAAGGAGAGGAAGGCTCTAACAGAAAAAAGGGAGAAAGAGAGAGAAGAAAAGCAGAGAGAGAGAGTTTGAACTTCATAAGTTGGCAATTAAACAACATAGCATTTGATATAAAATATATGGCAGCCAGATTTCAAAGACTAACCATTTAAGTAAGTTCTGGAATACCCAATAGTGTGGCATACATTGATAACCTGATGAGTTTTAGTCACACATGAAAGGTTTATTTGCAGCATCTATTGAAATTATTCCATCAACTTCAGGAGTCAGGCTTGGTGATAAACCAATAAGAAGTCAATTCACCAAGTAATATTCCTGCGTCATGTGATTGGTCATGAACAGATGGCCTCATGAAAAGGAAAACAAAGGTTTCTGGGTAGTTTCCCAAACCATCAACAAAGACAACAGTACTACAATTCCAGGGATTAAGTGGGTTTTATTGGAAGGTCATATCAAATTTTAAAAGTGTGGTTGCTCCACTGACTGACTTATTGAAGAAGTGCAGAAAATTTCAGTGGATAGCAGACTGCCAAAAGGTACTTGGCAGTCTGAAAGCTGCCTTAATCACTGCCCCAGTATTAGCCACACATAATTACACAAAGCCATTCAAGCTTGCTATTGGTGTAAATGATGTGGGTGTCAGTGCTGTATTCTTACAAGAAGATAATGAGAAGATAGAAAGAGTTATCGAGCATTTCTCCAGGAAATTGAATATTCGTGAACCGGGATATTCCACAATTGAGAAGGAGATCTTGAGCTTAGTGTTGGCATTACAACAATGCATCTGAGACAACTGCACATATGATTGTAACCAATGAAACTTGTAAGAGCCTAAGTTACATGCAGATGTCTCTGGAGTGGAAATTGAACACAGCATCTCTGATTTAGAGCTGCCAGTTGTGGCTTGGCTGATATTGATGATTGAACGGTAATGAGATTATGAGGAAATGGTCAATATTCCCGCTTCTTCATGTCTCTAGCAAGTGAAATTGTGATCTGCTAACCCAGTTTATAAAACATATCAAACCAAAACATAAGGTTAAATATGCTTTTCTAGCCAATCATTTTTTTTTCTGATTTAGATTCTCTACAGTGTGGAAACAGGCTCTTTGGCCCAACAACTCCACGCTGACCCTCCGAAGAGTAACCCACCCAGACCCATTTCCTTCTGACTAACGCACCTAACCCATGGGCAATTTAGATTAGATTAGATTACTTACCGTGTGGAAACAGGGCCTTCGGCCTATTCACCTGATCTGCACATGTATTCTAATTCATACACATAAGTTGGAAAGAAGTTTGAAAACAGTGGATACTGATAGAAGATTGCAGGTTATTTCCACCATCTCATTTTAAAAATACCATCATTGTTCTGGGCAGTCTTCTTACCTCTAACACCAGAAATAAAATGTCTGGTTATTGGCATTTGCAGAACCTGTGCATAAAGTAACTTCCGGCATTGTTGCAGTGCTGACATTCAAAAAACAATTAACAGTAAAGAACTGATGTAGTGTTTTTCACAAAAGTACAAAGTATGAAGTATGTATGTATAATTTAGTAAAGCAAGGCAGCAATCACCCATAATTAAAGAGAGTACTGCTTCATGGATAAAGCAGATGAAAAATATATTGCAATCTCACACTTTAAGCCAAACTACAAAAAAACATCACCATCATAGTGTGAGGCTTGACATTTTCACACGATCCATTAAGCTTCTTCCCTAATGCAAGCTCACTGATCAGATCTTGGCCATTGCATTTGTCAGAAGATACACACATTAATATGTCACTACCTATGAAACTAAAATGACTCACTGAATAAAAGATAAATCTCCTGAATTTGCTTTTGTATTTATTGCTGATTATTCCATATTTAAGGCACCCATTCTCCCAAAATTGGAAACATGTTCCTGGTGAGAAAACCTTTATGATTCAAAAATCAATCTGAACCAAATCAGCACAATCTCCTTCCAGTTGCTAATTTGATTTCACACACGTTTTGCCACAAACCTGACTGGGTCAGATAGTCGTGACTAAACGTTTCACTCCAGTGACGTGGACCCCGAATCCTGGCTCAATAGAAAATAGGTCTGGGAAATTAGTAATGGGAAATAAGGAGCTGATAGATGACTTGAACAAATATCTTGCATTATCTTCACTACATAAGACCCAAGTAACATTCCAGAAATAGTTGTAAATCAAGAATTGAAAATGAGAGAGGAATTCAAAAAAAAAATAACAATTACCAGGTAAATAGGACTGAGTAAATTGTTCGAACTGAGAGTTGGTAAATCCCTGGGTCCTGATGGATTTCACTCTGGGGGTATTATAAGAAGTAGCCAGTGAGATAATGAGATTACTAAAGTTTACTAAACTGCATTGAATTAAGATAATCAAAAGACCAAAACAAGAACTCATAAGATTTTTTTCTTTGCTTGTAATTGAAATAAAAACTGTATTGGGAGAAGAATCCTCAAAAGATCTTTTTTGAATGTGGATGAATATTTCAATACATAAAATCTGAAATGGCAATGGAATAAAGCTCAGGAAACAGCTCTTAAAATTTAAACTGATTATATAGCACAAAAGCCGTTCATTAAGACTCACTGTAGCTATGTCAGCTCTTGAAAATAACTATCCAATTAAATCTGTTATGCACAGGAAAAGAATTGCGAGGTTGTGTCCCCAAATCCTTTTTGCAAGTCGCTACTGAATCTGCCCCCTACACCCTTTCACGCGGTGAGTTGTGGAATTACAATCTATCGTAATACTGATTATTCCAAATAGTAATAAACATAAATCGAGATTTGTTGTTTCTTTCTGGTGCAGCAACCTTGAATAGGCTATGGACTTCATAATGATAGGATTCTTGCAAACAAAAAATTACCATCTGCTATGATTAGGTAACTTAGTTCAAGACTAAATTATGATAGATATTTTGTTTAAGAGCATCGTGAAAGCGTGTTATCAAATCACAGTTAACAATATATTGACGGTTTAAATGAAATTCCTAACACCCCTTGCTTTGAGGTGGAAAATCATGTGTTCATACTAGACTGAAAAACAGAACCAAGGCTAACCAAAAAATGGTGGTCCAAATAGATTCAAACAATTTCAATTCATTATTCAAACCCACAAATGCAGTTTTCTGAAGAGTCCAGTCAGCATTTATATTTTGACCAAAACCATGAAAACAAATGCACAAAACAAATATCCTTTGCTGTTTGCAGGCTATTGTGCACAAGTTGACTGAAAATACAAAAACATCATGTTCTTTGGAGGAGGCTTCAGAAGGCCCTTCAGATGATTTTTTTTACAACTGATCTGGTTTACTTCATTGGTTCCTTACTTCACAGAGACTGCACTCCTTTAAAAAAGGCATGGTTGGAAAGCACTTTGAGTACTATGGTTTTCTTACATACATTGTAAAAATAGAAGTGGTATATTTATAACGCATCAACATAATATCCTTAATGTAGTAAAATAATCCAAGGTATTTCATGGGAGCCCAAGTAGTTAAACATTTCTGGACATAAGACTGGAGACATTGGGACAGGTGACAAAAAGTTTGGTCAAAGGTACTGTATAGGTCCTAGAGAGTCTTCAAGGAGGAGAGTGTGAAGAAAGGATACAGTAGGAGTTCTAATGGTTTAGGAAATTGAAAGCAGTCATCAATAGTGGGGATGAATGCAAGTGAGAATATATATAAAGGTCAGAATTACAGAATTGCAGAGGTTACTAGAGATGGAGCAATTACAGAGATTTGGAGGGATGTCATGCAGTGGTTATAAAATCAATACTTTCACAAAATACAATAATGTCTCATAGAATGGAAATGGACATCTAAGCCCCTACTAGTGACTCTTCACCAAGTTGATAAATTAAAGTTTCAGCATCAATAGTATTAGAAATTGGCAGTACAGCAATAAACTAGGAAAGCCAAACAAAATATCATTAAATGATGGTTAGAAAAATGAAGTTTTCAATAAATGCTTTCAGCTCATTTATGTGTGATATTTTTCCCTAGTTACAACTCAAGAATATATTTTGAAAATAAGACTTCTCCAAAATAATTTCTCACAAGAAGCAATTATGTGGAATTTGTAGTTTTCAGTTAGACTGACACAAAGGTGAATGATGATTAATTAGACTTTTTTTTAAAAAAATAACTTTGATTATGTTACTATCAACCTGTGTGTTGCAATCCTGAGGAAATCATTCCTTACTCCAGACCATAAGCAACAATTGCAACCAAGCAAGAAATCTTCCAGCTTCTTAGATTCACTCGTTAAACTCTCCAGTAGATACAGGCCTTGCAAATTCCTGCAACAAATTCTTTCACCGTGCTTTTACACAGAGATGCAATTACTTCATGTTAACACAATACAATTTTACCAAAAGGCAATCCTCATACTCTGCACTTTTATTTCCTATTTGAATTTGTGTTAAGATTCCACTGCTTATGAAAGGAAGACATGATTTGTCTTTTTAAAACTATGAATGTCTGCACATCATCAGTTTGCTTTGTCATAATTTTGTGCTATACTGACATAAATAATGCCATGCTCCTAGTTCAAGATGACAAGCTAATCTCCACACTACTGCAGGAGCTTTCAGAGTATTAATTAGCTTAAAAGAAAACTCTTCATTTTAAGCAGCTATCTTTCAGCTCTTTATTGAAACTCTTCTTCAGTACTGAGCGGTAATTAACAGAAATGTCAGAAGCAAACATAATGGTGTTGCAATTATGTTTACAAATATAATTTTAATGTTCAAGTTATTGTTCATCTAAATAGTGCTAAACAGAAACATGTTACCTCCATCAAACTGATATTTACAGGAACCATTGATTAACTTTCTTTCCTTAATGAACATTTCCAAACTAAGCCCAACTAACATGAGTTATATAATGGTTGTCTTATTGTTGGACATGCATCTACAAATTTCAATATTAGGTTCTGACCTTGCTTTGAACTTCTCTGCTGTGCACATCACAGTGTCTGAATTTTATTCAAGTACATGAAGTGGTACATTATTATTCATTCGGTTTGCTAATATAATTGGATAGTATGTTTTTAACAAATGTCAAAATGCATGTATAGATTAACCTACACTCAATAGAAAAAGGTTTTCAATCACATATTACAATATTCCCTTTTGATGAGGAACTGTCTTATTATGTGTACAAAATATATTGATCCATATTTACTTCTCTTTTTCACCTTTCTCTTAACTGTAGGATGCTCACTGGGAGTTTGTGGTCTGATCGGATTTACAGTCAGTTATCGATTGGAAGCCAATACAAAGTAAAGCCTAAACGTTTCAGCTCACCAAACAAGTGAGATGCAATCACCACTGGACCTGCTTAATCAAAACACCAATGCCTGATGTTAGAACTTGACCACCTCAGGCAAATGCAAGTATCTGGTCTGAATTTCTTATCTGACAGCCCGAGTGCTTGGCCTCAACTATTAAGAACTGCGATCTGCAGTCAAAGGGCAGAAAAGCAACCAGTGCACAAGCAGACACACACAGCTTTCCATTGCCAAAGTTCTTACCTTTGTCCAACGTGTACTGATAAATGTGTAAACTTTCCTGAATGAAGGCCAGAGGAATGCATGTTGAACTGAAGGTGACTAAAACTACATCTATTGACCAAAACCACAATGCCACTGCAGGATCCAAGTTGTGTTCCACTGGATTCTCCAAACAGCAGATAAAGTATGGCAGATACATTTTTGACACATTGGGTCGAATTGACTGATTGTACCAATGTAAACAAGTGTAAATACTTAAAACACCAAAGCATTACTTCTGGATCATTCAAAACATAATTTTTGAAACATTTACTACTGCCTTTGATGATGGAATTGCAACTAGTATCACAATTATTACTATTTTCCAATGAAAGTGAACTAAATGAATCCAGTTACTGTAATGAAACCTTACACTGTAGCTATATAACAGAAAACCAAAGCGACAGCCATTTTTACAGTATCAGCCTCTTTCTATCTTGCTTGTATACAGTTTTTCTATTTCCCATAGGCTTCATTGGGAATGGATTAATCCTAGTTGTAAACTTGAATGATCATAAGAAAATGACCATCCCAGATCTCTATTTTGTAAACCTTGCCGTAGCTGACCTGATCCTTGTAGCAGATTCGCTCATTGAGGTATTCAATCTGAATGACAAGTACTATGACATAGCCATTCTATGTACCTTCATGTCTCTGTTCCTGCAGATCAACATGTACAGCAGCATCTTCTTTCTCACATGGATGAGCATCGACCGGTACCTTGCCCTGGCACAGTCAATGAAATCTGGCACACTCCGAACCTTGCAGCACGCAAAGTGGAGCTGTAGCCTGATCTGGTTGACATCCATCCTGGCTGCAATGTTGCCATTTGCTGTGGTACAAGCACACCACACGGGGGAAGTTCACTTTTGCTTTGCAGATGTTACAGAGATTCAATGGTTGGAAGTAACCCTTGGATTTGTCATCCCATTCTTTATCATTGGACTCTGCTATTCACGGATTGTGCGGATTCTCACAAAAGCCCAGAAACACAATCGTCTTTGGCCAAGACGTCAGAAGGCCCTTCGCATGATTGTTGTGGTTGTTCTGGTTTTCTTTATCTGTTGGTTACCTGAAAATGTTTTCATCAGTCTTCAGCTCCTACAAGGCACAAAGGATTCATCAGTTTCCTTCAAGAAATCAATGGGGCATTATTATCCGCTCACACGTCATATTGTCAACCTGGCTGCTTTTTCTAATAGTTGTCTGAATCCCATGATTTATAGCTTTCTTGGTGAAACATTCCGAGACAAGCTTCGCCTATACATGAAAAAGAAAGCAAACGTGTCTACAGTTTACCGGCTTTGCAACAACACTTTGAACTGGAACATTCCTGTAACTGCAGAGGAATCTTTTGCATAGTAGATGAAATCGTTAGAAACACAAGTATTTAAGAGAAGGCAGAAGGCCAAAAGTGCATTCAACTTTCTTTAATTATAACTTGCAGTTTGGCCAGTTGAAAGCAATGTTTCCAGAGCTATCAACTTCAAAGTGAGTTGGTATAACCACAATAATGGAAATCAATTCCAAGATAATCAAGAGGCGTTGGTTAAACATGTTTGGGATATAGATGGCAGCAACTTCTTTCTATGTCACATTCACCAAACTGTTTACTCATATGGAAACTATCAACTAGCACTTGTTCATGTTACTATTTAAGGCTTGTAGTTTAAAGCAGAATTATATTTAATAAAGATATTAAAAGTCCACAAAATAAGTCCTCTCCTAATTTGGACAGAAAATGAAAAACACATTAATTTTATTAAATTTTGCATGGTTTGTAAAATAATTATACCATAATTTCAATATGTACATTCTATTTTAATTGTAATGATACAAACTAAGTTTGACAGTATATGTTTAGTTTTTAAAAGTCTGTATTTGCTGATCAAGCATCACAACTTAACAGAAAAGCCTAATGGACAATAAAAATGTCAGTGTTTGTGAATGAAAAGTTCATGGTGTTATCAAGGTGAGACATTCCAGCCAACAATCTAAAGTCATACCAACACCAAATAACAATACTTCAAACTAAACCAAAAACATGGATGAGGAGTTCATGGATGGAAGTCACTTAAAGTATTATAACTAATACTAGGGTGAATGGAGTTCAATTTTCAAGTAACCTCCCAGTGAAAGATAATCAAAACTGCTCAAAATAGATTTGGCTTTTGTAATTTATGAAGGAGAAAATAAGACAGAATAAAAGAGAGAGGGTAAACAAAAATACAAGTGGGAGAACGTGGGTAACAGAAGAAAAAGAAAACATGAGAGGAAAGGCAAAAAGAATCGAGAGAAAGGAAGGAAGTACCTACACAAATATGGTAACTTTTACAACCTCAGTGTTTCCAAAATCATTTAAAGCATGTATTTTGAGTATGCACTGTTCCAATAAAGGAAATGCAGCCTGTTTGCACCCAGAAGCTCCTATAAACAGCAATATGTGAAATGATTAAATAATTTCTGCTGGAGAAATAAAAACAGAAAATGAGAGTTCATCAACCTTAAATATTAATTTTGTTTTGCTATCCAAAATAATGCAGCTGAGCCTACTGTGTATTTCCAGCTGTTTCTGTTTTTATTTCAGACTTTCTGCACATGATGTCTTTTGCATGAAATTGGATAAAGACAAAATACTGATGAGGAAACTAGGGAAAACTTCCTTTCCATCTTCAAATAGTGCCATGGGAGATTTGATATCCACCTGAAAAAGCAGATGGCAGCTCAGTTCAGCATCTCCATAAAAGACTGTAACTCTTGACACTGCAGAACTCTCTTCGACTGCACGCTCAAGTCTCTGGAGTGGTGTTTGAACCCATGACCTTCTGATACATTGAGCCATAACTTTCATATTTAACTGCTATGTATAAATTCCAATGAATATGAAAGAACTGCAGCTTGACCAGAGAATTGTTCAATATTACCAGAATGAATAAGAATGTTCAGCAAAATCAATTTGAGATAAGTTACAGTTCAACTTTAAAAACAAACAAATAAATTTGGAATGATATAAAGAACATAAAGTATCATTTTTAAATCCAGAATTGCAAATCTAGCCCAGAGGATCACAATTCATATTAAGGTGTGGATCATTTAGGACGCAAATGAGAATAATTTTCTTCACCTTGAGGGCTATATATATTGTACTCAGTAATGAGGTATATTCAAGACATGGGTAAATAGTTTTCTGTGCACTAAGATGTTAAAGAGAATGGGGAAAACATGGGAAGGTAGGTCTAAGTTAGAAAATTGCTAGTGATCTCACTGGATGGCCACAACAGCTGTAAAAGGCCAAATGGTCTACGCCAATTTCTACTCCTCATATTCTTAATAGAAGAATCGATCCTAACTTCTATTGTTATTCCTCATAATTGAAAAACTTATGGTGTATCTAGATTCATGACAGAAACATAGAGCAAGCTGTACAACAGCATCATTATAAATTCCAGTGACAAAAGTCTTGCTAGAGTTTTACCAGGATTGAAGAAAACATACATGCAGCACTGTGTATTTTGGTCTTTTATTTCAAATTACATCACTGCATTTGAAGCAATTTACAAAAGATTCACTCAAATATGATTCAATAACTCTAAGTGATTCCTGGGATGAAATGAGAGGGTTATAGAGTCATAGACATGTACAGAACGGAAACAGACACTTCGGTCCAAATTATCCATGCTAACCAAATATCCTATCCTAATCTAGTCCCATTTGTCAGCCCATATCCCTCTAAACCATTCCTATTCATATTCCAATCCAATGCCTTTTAAATATGTACCTGCCCCCATTTCCTCTAGCAGCTTGTTCCATACATGCACCACCCTCTGCATGAAAACATTGCCTCTTAGGTCCCTATTAAATTTTTCCCCTCTCACGTTTTCGGGTTCTGGACTCCCCCAGTAGAGGGAAAAAACCTTGCCTATATATATCCTATCCATGCCCCTCATGAAGTTTGTAAGGTTAAGACAGCCAAGGACCAATATCGATCCAAACTAGAGACTCAGACAGACATCTTCCAACCTCTCCTTGCAGCAGGCCACTGTCCCTGCCTGTTTCAAGAGGACCAACATCATCCCTGTGCCTAAGAAGGCTCATGCAGCATATCTCAATGACTATCAACCATGATCCTAACTTCGGTGGTCATGAAGTGCTTTGAAAGGGTGATCATGGCATTAGTCGACTTCCACCTCCCCATTACGCTCGACCCATTCCAATTTGCCTATCGAAACAAGAGATCCACGTCAGATGTCACGTCACTTGCCTTTCATCCTCACTAGAACATCTTGGCACCAAGAACAGCTATGTAAGAATCCTACTCATTGACTACAGATCAACCTTCAACACTATTATCCCCTCGAGACTGATTACTAAACTTAGTGATCTCAGACTAGACACCACTCTGTGCAACTGGATCCTCAGCTTCCTGACCCATAGGCCACAATCAGTGAAGATTGGGGACAATATTTCATCCTCACTAACACTCAACCCTGGAGCCCCCTAGGGGTGTGTATTCAGCCCTATATACCCATGACTGCGTCACCAAATACCAGACTAATGCCATTTACAAGTTCACTGATGGCATCACCATTGTCAGCCGAATCTCAGATGGCGATGAAACAGATTACAAATGGGAGATGGAAGACCTAGTAAAATGGTGCACTGAGAACAACCTATCTCTCAATGCCGGCATAACCAAGGAACTCGTTATTGACTTTCTGCAGGATGTTACTCACGCCCCCCTACACATTAGCAGCACACAGGTGAAATGAGTGGAAAGTGTCAAGCTGCTGGGCTTGTTCATCCACAACAAGCTTTCTTGGACTCTTCATGTGAAAGCACTGGTTACAAAGGCTCAACAACATCTCTTCTTCCTCAGGAAGCTGAGGAAATTTGGCATGACGGTGAATACTCTCGCTGACTTTTACAGGTGGGCCATTGAGAGCATTCTGTCTGGATGTATCAAACCTGGTATGGAACTGTACCATTCAAGATCAGAGACGGTTACAGAGAGGGAGAACTCAGCCCGGACAATCATAAAGGCTAACCTCCCATCTATAGAATCCAACTACCAGGCCCATTGTCAAGGAATGGCTGCCAGCATTCTCAAAGTTCCGTCCCACACTGCCAATGTCTTTCTACAATCTCCACCATCGGGAAGAAGGTACAGAAGTCTAACATATGCATCAGCCGGTTTCGAAACAGTTTCTACCCTACTGTTGTTAGAATACTAAACAAACTCACAAACTCTTAACATTCGTCTGTACCTGTGATTTTGTTTTTACAGTTGTTTACCTAATATTGCCTTACTTATGCTACTTAACTCTGATCTGCCTGCAGTGCTCGCAAGACAAAGCTTTTCATTGTGCCTCAGTACACGTGTCAATAAATTCAACTCAATTCAAGGTCACCTCTCAGCCTCCAATGCTTCAGGAAAAACAGCCCCAGTCTATTCAGCCTCTCCCTGTAGCTCATATCCTCCAACCCTGGCAACATCTTTGTAAATCTTTTCTGAACCCTTTCAATTTTCACAACATCCTTCTGATAGGAAGGAAACCAGAATTATGCATAATATTCTAAAAGTGGTTGAGTCAATGTCCTGCATAGCCACAACATGACCTCCCAACTCCCATACTCAATGCTCTGACCCATAAGGGAGAGCATACCAAACGCCTTCTTCGCTATCCTATTGAACAGCGATTCTACTTTCAATCCAGGGTAAGTTTGTTCAGCAACACACCCCAGGACCTTCCCATTATAGAGAAGAAGGTTGAGAGGCGACTTAATTGAAACATATAAGATGACCAGGAGGATTAGATAGGTCGGACAGTGAGAGCATTTTTCTTCGGGATGCTGTCCACTACATCTCCAATTTTGGTGTAACCTGCAAACTTATTAACAATACCTCCTATGTTTACATCCAAATCATTAATATAAAAGACAAAAAGTTGTGGACAAAGCCACCAATCCTTGTGGCACACCACTGGTCACAGGCCTCCGTCTGAAAAGGAACCTTTCACCACCACCTTCTGCCTTTTTCTATTGGAGCCAGTTCTATATCCAAATGGCTAGTTTTCCCTGTATTCTATGACATCAAACCTTGCTAACCAGTCTGCCATGATGGACCTTGTCGAACGTCTTACTGAAGTCCATATGGATCACGTCCACTGCTCTGCCCTCATAAATCCTCTTTGTTACTTCCTCAAAAAAAAATTCAAACAAGTTGATGAGATATGATTTTCCACACACAGAGCCATGCTGACTATGTCTAATCAGTCCTTGCCTTTCCAAATACATGTAAATCCTGTGCCTCAGGATTCCCTCAAACAACTTGCCACCACTAATGGCAGGGTCACTGGCCTGTAGTTCCCTGGCTTGTCTTACCACCTTTCTTAAATAATGACACCACATTAGCCAACCTCCAGTCTTCCGGCACCTCACCTGTGACTATCAATGATACAAATATCTCAGCAAGGGACCAAGCAATCACTTCCCTAGCTTCCCAGAGTTCTCTCATATGCCTGATCAGGTCCTAGGGATTTATCCACTTTTATGCATTTCAAGACATGCAGCACTTCCTCTTCCATAATATGGACATTTTTCAAACTGTCACCATCTATTTCCCCACGTTCTATATCTTCCATGTCCTTCTTCATAGTAAACACTAATGCAAAATACTCGTTTAGTATCTCCCCCATCTCCTGTAGCTCCACACATAGGCCACCTTGCTGATCTTTGAGGCCTTATTCTATCCCTAGTTACCCATTTGTCCTTAATGCATTTATAAAATCACGTTGGATTCTCCTTAACTGCATTTGCCAAAGCTATCTCACATAACTAATAGTCAGAGGGAAATTGAGAAACAAACTTGTAAGGAGATCTCAGCTATCTGTAAGAATAATAGGGAAGTTTTAGTAGGGGATTTTAACTTTTCAAACATAGACTGGGACTGCCATAGTGTTAAAGGTTTAGATGGAGAGGAATTTCTTAAGTGCGTACAAGACAATTTTCTGATTCAGTATGTGGATGTACCTACTAGAGAAGGTGTAAACCTTGACCCACTCTTGGGAAATAAGGCAGGGCAGGTGACTGAGGTGTCAGTGGGGGAGCACTTTGGGGCCAGCGATCATAATTCTATTCGTTTTAAAATCGTGATGGAAAATGATAGGCTAGATCTAACAGTTGAAGTTCTAAATTGGAGAAAGGCCAATTTTGACAGTATTAGGCAAGATCTTTTGAAAGCTGATTGGAGGCAGATGTTCGCAGGTAAAGGGACAGCTGGAAAATGGGAAGCCTTCAGATATAACAAGAATCCAGAGAAAGTATATCCCTGTCAGGGTGAAAGGGAAGGTTGGTATGTATAGGGAATGCTGGATGACTAAAGAAATTGAGGGTTTGGTTAAGAAAAAGGAAGCATATGTCAGGTATAGACAGGATAGATCGAGTGAATCCTTAGAAGAATATAAAGGCAGTAGGAGTATACTTAAGAGGGAAATCAGGAGGGCAAAAAGGGGACATGAGATAGCGTTGGCAGATAGAATTAAGGAGAATCCAAAGGGTTTTTACAAATATATTAAGGACAAAAAAGGGTAACTAGGGAGAGAATAGAGCCCCTCAAAGATCAGCAAGGCGGCCTTTATGTGGAGCCACAGAAAATATTTTGCAACAGTATTTATTGTGGAAAAGGATATGGAAGATATAGAAAGTAGCAAAATACATGGTGACATCTTGCAAAATGTCCAGATTACAGAGGAGGAAGTGCTGGATGTCTTGAAACAGTTAAAGGTGGATAAATCACCAGGACCTGATCAGGTGTACCCGAGAACTCTGTGGGAAGCTAGAGAGGTGATTGCTGGGCCTGTTGCTGAGATATTTGTATCATCGATAGTCACAGGTGAGGTGCCGGAAGACTGGAGGTTGGCAAACGTGGTTCCACTGTTTAAGGGCGGTAAAGACAAGCCAGGGAACTATAGACCGGTGAGCCTGACCTCAGTGGTAAGCAAGTTGTTGGAGGGAATCCTGAGGGACAGGATGTACATGTATTTGGAAAGGCAAGGACTGATTAGGGATAGTCAGCATGGCTTTGTGCATAGAAAATCATGTCTCACAAACTTGACTAAGTAACAAAGAGGACTGATGAGGACAGAGCCGAAGATGTGATCTATATGGACTTCAGTAAGGTGTTCGACAAGGTTCCCATGGGAGACTGATTAGCAAGGTTTGATCTCATGGAATACAGGGAGAACTAGCCATTTGGAAACAGAACTGGCTTAACAGGTAGAAGACAGAGGGTGGCGATGGAGGGTTGGTTTTCAGACTGGAGGCCTGTGACCAGTGGAGTGCCACAAGGATCGGTGCTGGGTCCACTACTTTTTGTCATTTACATAAATGATTTGGATGTGAGCATAACAGGTACAGTTAGTAAGTTTGCAGATGACACCAAAATTGGAGGTGTAGTGGACAATGAAGAGGGTTACCTCAGAGTACAACTGGATCTGGACCAGATGGGCCAATGGGCTGAGAAGTGGCAAATGGAATTTAATTCCGATAAATGCGAGGTACAGCATTTTGGGAAAGCAAATGGTAAGGTCCTAAGGAGTGTTGCGGAACAAAGAGACCTTGATGTGCAGGTTCATAACTCATTGAAAGTGGAGTCGCAGGTAGATAGGATAGTGAAGGCGGCATTTGGTATGTTTTCCTTTATTGATCAGAGTATTGAGTACAGGAGTTGGGAGGTCATGTTGCGGCTGTACAGGACATTGGTTAGGCCACTGTTGGAATATTGTGTGCAATTCTGGTCTCCTTCCTATCGGAAAGATATTGTGAAACTTGAAAGGGTTCAGAAAAGATTTACAAGGATGTTGCCAGGTTTGGAGGATTTGAGCTACAGGGAGAGGCTGAACAGGCTGGGGCTGTTTTCTCTGGAGCATCAGAGGCTGAGGGGTGACCTTATAGAGGTTTACAAAATTATGAGGGGCATGATTAGGATAAATAGACAAAGTCTTTTCCCTGGGATCGGGGAGTCCAGAACTAGAGGGCATAGGTTTAGGGTGAGAGGGAAAAGATATAAAAGAGACCTACGGGGCAACCTTTTCATGCAGAGGGTGGTATGTGTATGGAATGAGCTGCCAGAGGATGTGATGGAGGCTGGTACAATTGCAACATTAAAGGGGCATTTGGATGGGTATATGAATAGGAAGGGTTTGGAGGGATATGGATCAGGTGCTGGCAGTTGGGACTAGATTGGGTTGGGATATCTGGTCAGCATGGACAGGTTGGACCAAAGGGTCTGTTTCCATGCTGTACATCTCTATGACTTTATGTCCCGTTTTTGCCTTCCTGATTTCCCTCTTAAGTATACTCCGACTGCCTTTACACTTGAAGGATTCACTCGATCTCTGCTGATGCTTCCTTTTTCTTACCCAAAACCTCAATTTCTTTAGTCGTCCAGCACTCCCTACACCTACCAGCCTTTCCTTTCACCCTAACAGGAATATACTGTCTCTGGACTCTCGTTATCTCATTTTTGAAGGCTTCCCATTTTCCAGCCATCTCTTTACTTGCGAATATCTGCTCCCAATCAGCTTTCAAATATTCTCGCCTCATACCATCAAAATTAACGTTCCTCCAATTTAGAACTTTAACTTTTAGATCCGGTCTATCCTTTTTCATTACTATTTTAAAACTATAAGTGCTCTCCCACTGACACCTCAGTCACCTGTCCTGCCTTATTTTCCAAGGGTAGGTCAAGATTTGCACCTTCTCTTGTAGGTACGTCCACACACTGAATGATAAATTTTCTTGTACACACTTAAATTCCTCTCCATCTAAACCATTAACACTATGGCAGTCCAGTCTGTGCTTGGAAAGTTAAAATCCCCTACCATAACCACCCTATTATTCTTACAGGTAACTCAAATCTCCTTCAAATTTGTTTCTCAATTTTTTGCTGACTATTAGGGCATTGATAATACAATCCCAATAAGGTGATCATCCTTCTCTTATTTCTCAGCTCCACCCAATTAACTTCCCAGGATGTATTCCCACAAATATCCTCTCTAAGTACAGCAGTAATGCTATCCCTTATCAAAAATGCTAACCCCACACCTCTCTTGCTGCCAGTCCTATCCATCCCTGAGCCACATTTCTGTAATTGCTATGATATCAGTCCCACGTTCCTAATCATGCCCTGAGTTCATTTGCCTTCTCTGTTAGACCTCTTTCATTGAAGTAAATGCAGTTCAATTTATCAGTCCTATCACGTTCTCTGCTTTGTTCCTGCCTGCTCAGACTTTTTGACTGGTTCCTTTCCCAAGCTGTGCCAGTCTCAGATTGGCATCTTTCCTCACTATGCTTTTGGGTCCCACCCCCTCAACCTTACTATTTAAATCTTCCCAAGTAGCTCTAGCAAAACTCCTTGCCAGTATATTATTCTCCTCCCAATTCAGGTGCAAGGCATCCTTTTTGCACAGGTCACTTCTACGCCAGAAGAGATTCCAATGATCCAAACATGTAGACCATTCTCCCAAGCACCAGTCCTCAGCCACACATTCATCTGCCCTATCCTCCTATTCCTATCCACACTATCTTGTAGCACTGGGAGTAATCCAGATATTACCACCCTTGAGGACCTCCATTTTAAATTCCTGCCTAACTTTCAATATTCTCCCTTCAGAATCTCACCCTTTTCCCTTTCTATCTCGTTAATTCCAATGCATACAATGACGTCCTGCTGGTCTCCTTCTCTTCCCCTTGAGAACATTCTGCAGAACATCCTGAGACATCCTTGATTCTGGCACCAGGGAGGCAACCATTCTGATTTTTTGCTACTGGCCACAGAAACGTCAGTCTGTGCCTTTGACTAGAGTGTCCTATGGTTTATCAAATGAGAAAAATTGAACCCATTGAACAATGGGTTGCATCCATTGAAACTTTAAAGCAAGTGTTGCGATCATACCGAAATGTATAAGATTCTGAGGAGACTGAGCAGGTTCCACTTCAATTGTGGAAGCAATGAGAACCTGGGTAAACAGTTTAAAAACATGAGTGGGTCATTAAAGACAGAAGTGAGGAGTCTTCTTTTTCTCTCTCTCAAGAGACTGAGGAAGTCTCCTCCACTCTCTTTTGTTACTGCTCCCTTAACTCCATACCTTAGTCATGGATATACCATGTGATAACACATTCAATAGTTCACACTGTGGCTTTTACATGTTCAGGATGTCACAAAGCATCCTACAGCAAATGGAACTATTTTGAATTCAATTAACTGTCTAATGTAGGAAATGAGACAGGGAATTACAAAATAATCTGAGTGATAACAGCTGAGAAATAAATATTGACCAGGACAATGTCTTCTTACAATCTGGCCACTAAACCTTTTACTCTTTCAAAAGGGGAGACAACGTTTACTTTATTATGACATCAAGATGCCAGATCCAATAGTGTCATCTTAGATTTTGTGTGGAAGTTCCTGAAGTGGGATTTGAACCCACAACTTGCTGTCTCTGAGAGTTGGCAAGAGTGCAACTAATTGTCCAAGATGGACACAATGGAAATATAGCCTAGCAAGTTAAGAAGCTGCAAATTGGCTTGGATTTCAATGTCAAAGCCAAAATCTAGGCTGGAACATGTTCATACAGATATCAGGAAATAAAATATATTCAGAAAGTCAAAGTCACTTTGGCAAGTTATCAAGTACTTTCGCCTTATATTGCTATGCAAAAGTTTGGACTCTGCTCTGTTCTTTCTTTGTCTTGTCTTGTCATGGACCAGATCTCACTGTTAATAAAAGCAAGGACAACATAACCTTTTTAAAGGAGCAGCTTCATCACATCTCTCTTCCTTTAAAATAAATAAACCATCAGTATCCAAAGATGGATTCATTTTAAAACCCCTTAATCTTAAACTCTACACCATTGTACATGGACAAATGGCCTCACAAAATGAGCAGTTATTAAGGAGCCTGCATTCCAAAGTCATAGGATCATCGAATCCTACAGTGTGGAAACAGGGCTTTTGGCCCAACATATCTACACTGACCCTCCGAAGAGTAACCCGCCCAGACCCATTATCCTACATTTACCCTGATTAACGCACCTAACCTACACATCCTTGAACATTATGGGCAATGTAGCATGGCCAATTCACCAAACCTACACATGTTTGGATTGTGGGAGGAAACCAGAGCATCAGAGGAAACCCACACAGACATTTGGGAGAACGTGCAAACTCCACACAAACAGTCACCCGGGGCTGGAATCGAATCCAGGTCCCTGGCGCTGTGAGGCAGCTGTGCAAACCACTAACCCACCGTGCTACCCCAATCGAACAAGTCCAATAAATGTTGCAAATGTTCCTTCCATGTGTGACTAAAAAAATCACCAGGTTATCTATGTATACAACACAGTTGGGTAATGTACATATACATTACATTGACAATAAGCATGTAAACATGCACGACTACTATCTGTTTCAGTCTGTTTTACTCCTGTCATCAAAGTCTCCATTTCACATTCAAGTGTTAACAATACATAAGCAATGATGTTTTCTCATCCTGCTACATACACTATTTTCAAATTGATTGGCTGTAACAACAAGCTCCATATAAAGAGTCTGGCATTTTTGTCTTTAAATTTCTCCACAAACTTCAATGGGTATGTGACTGTCTCAGATATGTCTCTAGTAACATAAACCTTGAAATGTCCTAACACCAAGCTCAAAGTTTCCTTTTCAACTGTTGAATATGTTTGCTGATGAATGTTCAACTTCCTGCAGAAATACCTGGTAGGTCTTTCTATCTTCTCATCATCTTCTTGCAAGAGCACAGCACCGGCACCCACATCACTTGTATCAATAGCCACCTTGAACGGCTTTGTGTAATTAGGTGTGGCTAATGTTGGAGCAGTGGTTAACGCAGCTTTCAGGCTGTCAAATGCCTTTTGACAGTTTAGTGTCCACAGAAACTTCTTGCCTTTCTTTAGCGATTCAGAGAATGGAACAGCCACACTGCTAAAATTTAATGTGAATTTTCAATAAAACCCATTCAATCTCAGGAACCATAGTACTGCTCTTTTTGTTGATTGTGTGGAAAAACTCCCCAGTTACCTTAGTTTTTGCATTCCGTAAGGATATTTGCTCATGTCGAATAACATGGCACAGGAAGCTGACTGGGGCTTTGGAAAATTCACTTTTAGTCAGGTTTACCACCAAGTATGCCTTCCGAAGTCGATCGAACAAGTCTGATAAATGTTGCAGATGTTCCTTCCATGCATGACTAAAAATCACCAGGTCATCTGTATATATAAAACAGTTGGGTAATCCAGCAATTACCTTATTGGTTAGTCTCTGAAATGTGGCTGGCACATTTCCCATGCCAAATGGCATGATATAGTCCAGTCAGCATTATGAAAGCCGGCTTTGCCTTCACCCTTTCTGACAAAGGTACCTGCCACTATCCTCTAAGCAAGTTCAACTTAGAAGTATAAGTTGCTTGTCCCACCTTCTCAACACAATCTTCCAAACGCGGAATTGGATATGCATCAGTCTTTGTAACTGCACTGGTTTTGCGATAGCCCACACATAGCTATTGGGCACCATCGGGTTTTAGCACCATTACTATGGGTGAGCTCCAGTTATAGTAACTCACTTGGATTATATCATCTTGGAGCATATGTTCAATCTCCTTTTGAACCTGTGCCAACTTTAAAGGATTATGCCTAGAAGGATGTTGCTGATTAAAACAACATCTCCTATACCTATATCATGCATATTTAGGTTAGTACTTCCCAGCTTATCTCCCCATGTGATAGTAATAACTCTTTCAGGCCATTTCAATTTTCATCAATAATTTATCCCAATTTTGGACAACTTTCCCATTGTCCAATTTTATTTGAGGAATCTCCAATTCAGAATCGTCGGAACTTGGTTCTTGCCTCTGTTGTAGCCAATAACACATTCTCCTCTGGTTTTCCTTCCCTGTCAAAATACCTTTTGAACATATTCACATGACACACTTTGAGATTTCTTTCTATCTGGAGCCCTTATCAAATAGTAAATCTCACTTAATTTCCTTTCAACTTGATATGGTCTACTAAACCTTGCTTTAACCTATCACTGGATGTGACAGTGACACCTTATCTTCGATAGCAAAATTACAAATTTTTGATTTCTTGTCTGCTTCCTGATTCTTTGCATGCTGGGATACTTTTAAATGCTGTCTAACCAACTTCCCCCACTCTATTTAATTGTTCCTGAAAATTTGACACATAGTCCAAATATGTGTTCTCTGAATTCTGACCTACCCATTTCTCCTTAATCAAATTCAGTGGTCCTCTCACTTCACTAATTCAAATGGACCGTATTTGGTAGATTCATTTGGGGCATCTCTGATCACAAAAACTACAAATGGAATTCCCTTATCCCAATCATCTGGATAGTCTTGACTTTTAGCCTTCAACATGGGCTTTAATGTCTGATGCCATCTTTCTAGTGCTCCCTGTGATTTTGGATTTCGCAGCAGATTTGAATTGTTTTATTCCTAAGCTGTGCATAACTTCCTTGAATAATTTTGATGTGAAGTCTGACCCTTGATTTGATTGTATCGCTGTGGGTAGTCCACATCGAGTGAAAATTTAAGCAACTCCTCTACAATCCTTTTAACTACGATAGCGTGTAATGGATGGCCTCTGGAAATCGAGTGGACACATCTATTATTGTTAACAAATACTGATTTCCACTTTTTGTTTGAAGTAGGGGACTTATACAGTCAGTTAAGACTCTTTTAAAAGGTTCATCAAATATTAAAGGGGCGGGTTTATTACTGCCTGTGATTTTCCAATTACCTGACATGTATGACACATCTGGCAAAATTCAACTACATCCTTGTGTAGTCCAGGCCAGTAAAATGTGTTTGTATTTTAGCTTGTGTTTTTCTCACTCCTAAATGACGCCCAGAGGTAGCTCATGTGCCACTCGCAATACCTTCTTTCTATAATTCACTGGTAATATGACTTGATGAACTTCTGCCTATTTCTCATCTATCTGAATACGTGATGGTCTCCATTTCCTTATTAAGACATGACTTTTAAGATAATAATATTCAAGGATACATTTGGATTCTTTTTCTGTGTATGCCTTCTGATACAATTGCTTTAAGTTTTCACGTTTCTGCTGATATTAATTTATATGAGCTAAAGAAGTATGCATTGTCATCTATCTGTTCCTGTTTGTGTCAACCATCTGGTCAAACAGGGTCTCTGCTAATTCTTCTCTGTACTCTTTGACCTCTCCTGTTCCAATTGGTGACTTTGTGACCTCGTTACCACACAGTCAGGAAAGAATCCAAGATATGTGACCTGCAATAGTTCAGTTGCTTAGGTTTCCACTGGCTTTTCAGCCACCGTAGGCAACACTCCTACCGGTGAATCAGCTATATCATTAGCAAAGACATATTGTATTCCTGGAGCTGAGACTTTGTCCAGTACTCCTACAACAACTTCTCCACTCTTCACTGGACACTCTAACCTCATTTTACATAAGTTAGCACTTCTTGCCTTACTGAGAATTCCCAATACTAGTTTAATTTTCTGGCAATAGCCCTTCAGACGTACATATGTCCTCATCTTTCAACATCACAAATTGAGGGGATGATGTATCTCTTAATATTGTAACCTCTTTACCTACTGTTTCTGGCCTATGCAAATAAACTTTACATTCACAGATGTATGGTGTAAGAAGGTCTGGCACTTCCTCCTTAACCAACCTCTGACCAGCTTATACATTCTGGTGCATTTTTCTAGCCCCCATTGTGCTTTCCGTTACCACCCCAACAAAATTCACTGGATCATCCTGTTTTGCTACACCTGGCTTCCCAGTGCTTTTCCTACTCCAACAACATGATTAATTTGGAATAGTTGTTATGCTGTGATTTCATGTGGCCTACTTTATTGAAGTGAAAACATCTGAACTTTTTAACTTCTCTTTCCCCTTCAAGGGTTTCCTTTTTACTCTGTGGTAAGTTATCCCTAAGATCTTCACCAAGATCTATCTTTATCTTTCCACATGAGGATTTCTCTTTTCCTCAATTTCTATCCCTCATGATTTATGGACCCAACTCAATCATTAGCCATTTTAGTTGCTAATCTTGCGATTTAACTCTCTGCTCTTCCACATGAGTTCTCACTACTTCACAAAGTGAATTTTTGAACTCCTGCCAAAGTGCAAGTTTTGGAAGTTCAAATTCCTTCTCTTTCTTCCTTTCCCCTCTCTTTCTCTCCCTTTTGCTATTGATCGTAATTTCTTGTCTTTTGCATCTAATGCAAGTTGCTTCATTTTCTCTTTAATTTTATCTATCTGTGAACATTCTGATGGCGTTTTCAGCAAATTTAAATGCTGAGCTACTGCTGTAATAACATCGCCTTCCCTCATTTAAAGAGCCAGCTCCAATTCCAGCTTGTCTGCTAATTCTAGCAGCTTGGCCTTAATCACCTTTTGCAAAAGCCCTAAAGTCACTCATTCCAACCCCAGAAAACTTATAGTGACTGAAAGAGCCATTGCTATCCCAAGCACTTTAAATGAACTGAAATCAACACCCGGAATAAAAATACACTAACATCTACCCACTCTCTGCCTTCGAGTCTCAACAACCCTAATCTGAAATTGGAACTATAGAACAAATCCTGTTGTGGTTCTGTTCGCCGAGCTGGGAATTTGTGTTGCAGACGTTTCATCCCCTGTCTAGGTGACATCCTCAGTGCTTGGGAGCCTCCTGTGAAGCGCTTCTGTGATGTTTTCTCTGGCATTTATGGCGATTTGTATCTGCCACTTCCAGTTGTTAGTTCCAGATGTCCGCTGCAGAGGCCGGTATATTGGGTCCAGGTCGATGTGCTTATTGATTGAATCTGCGGATGAGTGCCATGCCTCTAGGAATTCCCTGGCTGTTCTCTGTTTGGCTTGTCCTGTAATAGTGGTGTTGTCCCGGTCGAACTCATGTTGCTTGTCATCTGAATGTTTGGCTACTAAGGATAGCTGGTTATGTCGTTTCATGGCTAGTTGGTGTTCATGGATGCAGATCGTTTACTGTCTTCCTGTTTGTCCTATGTAGTGTTTTGTGCAGTCCTTGCATGGGATTTTGTACACTACATTGGTTTTGCTCATGCTGGGTATCGGGTCCTTCGTCCTGGTGAGTTGTTGTCCGAGAGTGGCTGTTGGTTTGTGTGCGGTTATGAGTCCCAGTGGTCGCAATAGTCTGGCTGTCAGTTAAGAAATGTTGTTGATGTATGGTAGTGTGGCTAGTCCTTTGGGTTGTGGCATGTCCTCATTCCGTTGTCTTTCCCTTAGGCATCTGTTGATGAAATTGCGGGGGTATCCGTTTTTGGCGAATACATTGTATAGGTGTTCTTCTTCCTCTTTTTGCAGTTCTGGTGTACTGCAGTGTGTTGTGGCCCTTTATATTATAATTTATATTTCTTCCTGTCCTGTAAAACAATGATCATGACCCCCGTTTCTTTCCAATTTTCCTTATTTTCTTCTGGATCCATTTAAATTCTTCTTCTGTTTTCATTTTTCCAAGTTCTAATCTCAGAATTCTAAGAGCTCATAAGCACTGCACTCAGTGATGAAAGGTTACATCTGAAAACCTGCCTGTTCTTTCCTTTAATGTTGATTTACTTATTGTGCTTCTACAGTTCTGTTGTCTTCATGATCTGTTTCGTTTGAAAATGCTAGGCCTTTTCGATATTACAGCAAGTAAGAGACGATCTAATATGTAGTCAAGATTATGGATCATGACAAAACACGAGCGTACGAATTGGGAGTATGCCATTCTGTCCATGTGGCTTGCTCCATCTTTCCGTAAGTTCACAGTTGTTCCAATCTGGGCATCAACTTCACATTTTCACCTGTCCCCAATGAACATTTACTCAAGAAATACTTTAAAAACTTTCCACCTGTCTTTTCCTCTGTCCTTGGTTTTCTGAGATTAGGGCTTTGGATGACCATTAGATTGGTTCATACTTACGAGCAAAGTGGATTTGCCGTTGCAGTCTGCAGGATGGCTAACCAGGAAACACTCCCACACTTAATATCTGCCACTAGATCTATTGGAAGGATTTACAGGCTGATAATCAAGCTGTTTGACCGTGCTACAAATTCACCTCCCACGATCATTAGGTCTTGGCATGATATTTAACACGGCCCAATACTCAGTGGTATGAATGTTTCTAACATGCCGCAAATCTTTTCCTGATGAAGTCAATAATGACCAGATTGTTTTCCACTGACCAATAAACCATTAAACAGAGAGAATAACCTTAAGAGAATTATAAGTGAAATTAAGGGAAGAGGGAAGAATATTCTATGCACAGAAGATATTTAAAATACGGAATTGTCCTTCACAGATGGTTTAAGGAGCTACATCTATAAGAATCGTTCAAAGAGAATTAGAGATTTGACTGAAAACGTTAAATTGGAGAATGGGTTTAAAGTTAAATGTCAGGGAAAGAAAAAAAACACTTGATGGGCCAATAATCTGTTCTCGGGTAACTTAGATGGAACTGCTAATCACAGCTGAATTGATTAGGAAAACATCAGTATCTTACATTTGTTCTTTGGCAAAATGCCCAGTTTCTCCAAAAGATTATTACCATGCCACATTTGACATCAAGACAATAAGAAAACAGGTGGCCAGAATGTCATTTAATGAAGCATTATTTACAGACATACTTAAGAGAACAAATATTATATGCATTTGTTACAAGAAAGCCGGAGCAGGAAAGATCCAAATGAATACAGTCACAATAGCAAATTTTAAAATGTAAAGGCACTCGGCTTCAGAATGATGCTAACCAATGCACAAATAATCCAACTCCCTTCTCATTTCACGACAATCTCTGGCCAATTCTTGGCCTCAGGGAACAGCAAGACAGGTATAAACTGTATCAACAGAGCCACAAAACACATCTCTTCAATCTTTCCCAGTTTAAACATATTTCAGCTTAAAGCTAGGATTAATCTACAGATGAGAAAAAGCATGAAAGAACCATGAATGCTGGAAAATATAAAACAAAAACAGAAATTTACTGGAAAATCTCAGCTGGTCAGGCAGCATCTTGGGAGAGAAATCAGTTAACATTTTGGGTCCAGTGACCCCTTCTTCAGAACTGAAATGTTAACTGATTTCTCTTCACAGATACTGCCAGACCTGCTCAGACTTTCCACAAATTTATACACTTTTATGAAAGGCTGTGAAGTCAAGAAAGTTCTCTAAATGATCTTAATAGATTTATCTCTAGGTTTTTGAAAAATCAGGAATTGATGAAAAACTATTCCTTCCAGAAAACTGGCAATTCCTAATATCATCAGATTTTGTAAATTTTATAATCTTAGTCAAAAGGTCATTGTTGATTTCAGTGGCAAACAAATCGACCAGTAAGTCTTTCAGCTCGAGACATAAAGTCTTACCAGTTCCTTGGGAAGTTACCATATGCCTCCGATTCTAACTGGGATGCTTCACAAGAACTCTAACACTTTTGGCAAAAGTAATGAGTCCATGATTAAGAAAGCGAATGCAATGTTGTCACTTATCTCAAGAGGGTTGGAATATAAAAGCATCGTTGTGCTACTGAGACTTTATAAAGCTCTGGTTAGGCCCCATTTGGAGTACTGTGTCCAGTTTGGGTCGCCACACCTCAGGAAGGACATACTGGCACTGGAATGTGTCCAGCGGAGATTCCCGGAATGGTTGGTCTAACATACGAGGAACGGCTGAGGATCCTGGGATTGCATTCGTCGGAGTTTAGAAGATTGAGGGGAGACTTAATAGAAACTTACAAGATAATACATGGCTTGGAAAGGGTGGACGCTTGGAAATTGTTTCCGTTAGGCGAGGAGACTAGGACCCATGGACACAGCCTTAAAATTAGAGGGGGTCAATTCAGAACAGAAATGCGGAGACATTTCTTCAGCCAGACAGTGGTGGGCCCGTGGAATTCATTGCCGCAGAGTGCAGTGGAGGCCGGGACGCTAAATGTTTTCAAGGCAGAGGTTGATAGATTCTTGATGTCACGAGGAATTAAGGGCTATGGGGAGAATGCGGGTAAGTGGAGTTGAATGGCGGAGTGGACTCGATGGGCCGAATGGCCTTACTTCCAGTCCTATGTCTTATGGTTTTATGGTCATCTGGTTTCGGTCCTCTCCCCAACGAGAAGTTTAACAAAAGCCTAGTTTTCAAGAAAATGAGACAATAGAACCTCCGAGTCTTAGTCTGAAAGACACCAATATTCTTACAGACTATTGTTGAACTAAATCATAATGTATGTGTATCACTTTCTAAAAGAGATAAATTTACTGTCCAGGTTCATCTCCAATGCAAGCGATTTTCACAACTTTTTTTTAAAACAGGCAATAATTCATGAATGAACTGAATTTGCATCTAATTAAAATATGCAGAAATAAACTTTACTTTGGTCACAGTATTAATGACTTATAGATTTTTTTCAAACTTTGAAATCCACAAAAGAAATACAATCCCTCCTCAGCAAGAACTCACTGGGAGACAGATTCACACGTCGACCACATTATCCACAGCTAGGAAATGAACAATGATCTATTTATTTATTTAAAGAATGACTATGCAATTGATGCAATAGTTTCAGAAGTTCACTCCAAAGAACTATATGGTAACCAGAATCTTTAACCATTGACATAGCAAACTTAACTGGAAGGATTAGTCTAACTTTTACAAATGTTACTTGAATATAATGAACACTCATTGAAAGGTTTGACCAAAACTCATAATACAGAATAAGGTCATGGTAATGTAGGAATAAAACAAATTTCATCAGGTTCAAACAAAAATACCAAGTGCACCTTTAAAATGGTAAAATAGCTTATCTAAGGAAACTCAAATAAATTATAATATATCAGATTACCTTTTATTTAAAATTATGTGCATTTTAATACATTTACTGTTGACATCTTCAAAGAGACTAATGCAAGAACAGCCATTAAACAGTGCAATTACATGCAACTAACTTATCAAAAGAAAACTTTTTGTACCAACATGCGAATCATAGCAGTTAAAGCTAATTTATGTTGATAAAATCACTTTTCATTCCAAAACGTATGAAATAACATGACAGAGGGTGGTATTCCATTACAAAGTCACCTTTTTCTTTATTATTTGACACTGGTCTGACTTCTTCAAAACCAGTTTTGAGTGAGCATAATCTCTGACACTCCTGTTTAGATCTGTCAGCCAGGGCTCCCTGATTGCATTAAGTTAATAACCTCAATCAGGGAACTTGTATTCGAACAAGCCCACCTGGCTGACCTCATTACAATCACCACACCCTTTCCCTTCTAAGTCTGGATCACTCCTGGGGTGTTTTCGCACCAGATCCAGTTCCTCGACTCAGCCCCAATACGGGCAGCATGTACTGGACCATAGCCCAACTCTTGTATCCAGAGCATCTCGGAAGAAATTCATTCTCCTTTTTCAGGCGGTAAAAATTTCAAAGCTATGATATCCACTGTGTCCATCTCATACCCTGAGGTTTCTTTGATGTTAGATTGGAGGGAAAGAACCCACAGGTTATGACAGCCCTTCCAGCTGTTCTGAGGGGTGGGGTAAGTTTTGCTCCCATCCAGTTTGTGAATCTGCTGCTTTTATGTGGTACACGTGCTTGGTCAAGACCGCTTCACCTACCTGAACTTTGTTACAGGGTCTGAACTTGGGTCAACCATGCCTCTACCCCATGCAGGCATTTCAATGGCTTCAGCACCAAATTTCATTCCCTGAAATAAACTGCCTCTCTCACTTAGAGGAGTCTTGTGTCCAGCATTGGCATCCCTGATGGATTCCTGATGAAGGGCTTTTGCCCGAAACGTCAATTTTCCTGCTCCTTGGATGCTGCCTGACCTGTTGCGCTTTTCCAGCACCACTCTATTCTTTCCTCTGATCTCCAGCATCTGCAGTCATCACTTTCGCCATTCCTGATGCTGTTTCACCCTCCCTACCCAAGTTTGGGAAGGTCAGATTTAACCTGGTATGAAGTCTTCTCCCCACTAGCAACTCTGCTAAAGCTATCCCTGCAGTTCCATGAGGAATGGTCCAACAACCAAATTTGAACGGGGACAGTTTGGTATCAAGTGAAGCTGTTGGCGTTCCTTTAAGCTGAAAATGTGTTGCTGGAAAAGCGCAGCAGGTCAGGCAGCATCCAAGGAGCAGGAGATTCGACGTTTTGGGCATGAGCCCTTCTTTAGGAATGAGGAAAGTGTGCCAAGCAGGCTAAGATAAAAGGTAGGGATGAGGGACAAGGGGGAGGGGCGTTGACAATGCAGTAGGTGGAAGGAGGTTAAGGTGAGGGTGATAGGCTGGAGTGGGGGTGGGGGTGGGGGTGCAGAGGTCAGGAAGAAGATTGCACATTAGGAAGGTGGTGCTGAGTTCGAGGGTTGGGACTGAGACAAGGTGGGGGGAGGGGAAATGAGGAAACTGGAGAAGTCCGAGTTCATCCCTTGTGGTTGGAGGGTTCCTAGGTGGAAGATGAAGCGCTCTTCCTCCAGCCGTCGTGTTGCTATGGTCTGGCGATGGAGGAGTCCAAGGACCTGCATGTCCTTGGTGGGGTAGGAGGGGGAGTTGAAGTGTTGAGTCAAGGGGTGGTTGGGTTGGTTGGTCCGGGTGTCCCAGAGGTGTTCTCTGAAACGTTCCGCAAGTAGGCGGCCTGCCTCCCCAACATAGAGGAGGCCACATTGGGTGCAGCGGATGCAGTAAATGATGTGTGTGGAGGTGCAGGTGAATTTGTGGCAGATGTGGAAGGATCCCCTGGGGCCTTGGAGGGAAGTAAGGGGGGAGGCGTGGGCGCAAGTTTTGCATTTCTTGCAGTTGCAGGGGAAGGTGCTGGGAGTGGAGGGTGTGGCAGTTCCTTTAAGCCTGCTTTCAAGCTTTGGACTGCTCTTACTGCCAGACCACCAGATAATGGATAGCATGTAGGAGTCCTTATATGTCGAGTAAAATTGATAGCGCCTCAGGATTAGAGGCAGCTTAGGGTCATAATGTTGCTTAATGATATAAGATTAGATTAGACTAGACTAGACTAGACTAGACTTACAGTGTGGAAACAGGCCCTTCGGCCCAACAAGTCCACACCGACCCGCCGAAGCGAAACCCACCCATACCCCTACATTACCCCTTACCTAACACTACGGGCAATTTAGCATGGCCAATTCACCTGACCCGCACATCTTTGGACTGTGGGAGGAAACCAGAGCACCCGGAGGAAACCCACGCAGACACGGGGAGAACGTGCAAACTCCACACAGTCAGTCGCCTGAGTCGGGAATTGAACCCGGGTCTTCAGGCGCTGTGAGGCAGCAGTGCTAACCACTGTGCCACCGTGCCGCCCACTGTCAACTCTTGAAACATTTTAATATCTGGTGCCTTAGGAAACATTATATTTCTAAGAATCACCTTCTGCTACCGCAGGAATTGCAAAACCTGCATCCACACCTCCTCCTGCACCTCTATCCAAGGCCCTCAAGGGGCCAAAGTTTTACCTGCACATCCACCAGTATCATTTATTGTATCCATTGCTCCCAAAGCGGTCTCCTCTACATTGGGGAGACTGAATGCCTCCTAGCAGAGCGCTTTAGGGAACATCTCTGGGACACCCGCACCAATCAACCACACCGCCCTGTAGCCCAACATTTCAACTCCCCCTCCCACTCTGCCGAGGACATAGAGGTTCTGGGCCTCCTTCACCGCCGCTCCCTCACCACCAGACGCCTGGAGGAAGAACGCCTCATCTTCCGCCTCGGAACACTTCAACCCCAGGACATCAATGTGGACTTCAACAGTTTCCTCATTTCCCCTTCCCCCACCTTACCCTAGTTCCAAACTTCCAGCTCAGCACTGTCCCCACGACTTGCCCTACCTGCCTATCTTCTTTTCCACCTATCCACTCTACCACCACCCCCCCCCCCCAACTGACCTATCACCTTCATCCCCTCCCCCACTCACCGATTGTACTCTATGCTCCTTTCTCCCCACTCCCACCCACCTCTCACTTATCTCTCCACACTTCAGGCTCTCTGCCTTTATTCCTGATGAAGGGCTTTTCCATGAAACGTCAATTTTACTGCTCCTCGGATGCTGCCTGAACTGTTGTGCTTTTCCAGCACCACTCTAATCTCAACTCTGGTTTCCAGCATCTGCAGTCATTGTTTTTACCTACTTCTAATAATCACAAAAGCTACATGTCCACAAGGTATCAGGAGAATTACTTGTTGCTTTTCATCTGCTCCAATGTCATAACCCACTCTTATCACCACTGAAATAATTCCACATAGACTGGTCCAGCTCCCTCAAAGCCAGCTCTCAGAGTGAACACAACTTGCAACACTCCTGTCCATATCTGTCAACCAGAATTCCATGATTGGACCAGGTTAACAGCCCAGTCATGAGAGTGTATGCATGTTAGAACACTTATAAATGAGGGAAGAAAGAAATTCAAACATTAATAAGCTTAGAATGATTGCCTTTCAGCTCATCATGCCATGGCCCATTTTTGAAAGTTATCTGATTAGACCTTTCTCTGCTTTTCTTTCCCCACACTCTTCAAGTATTTATCTAGCTTCCTCTTCAAAGTTAAATTGAATCTAAATTCAATATCTTTTCATGTAATGCAATCCAGATCACAGTAAGATTATGCAAAAAAAAAACTACCCTCTTTCTTTTGCTATCATCTTAAATACATTGATAGGATGAGATAAGTTAAAAGCAGCCTCCAGCGAAATGTAAACACCTGCTCAGACCCGTTGGGCTGAATTTCCTGAGAATCTGAACTACAAATTCTATGTAAATAGAATGTTAAACTGACTCAAAATAGACAAGAT
This sequence comes from Hemiscyllium ocellatum, assembly GCF_020745735.1. Classification (NCBI taxonomy): domain Eukaryota; kingdom Metazoa; phylum Chordata; class Chondrichthyes; order Orectolobiformes; family Hemiscylliidae; genus Hemiscyllium; species Hemiscyllium ocellatum. Next base: position 46,323,675 of record NC_083420.1, read on the forward strand.
TGGTGGCCTTAGTACAAACTATGACTTTTTAAACTGCTGAGTGAATCCACTTCTGCGTTTTCTCAAGAAATATTGTTAAAACAGATATTTTCTGCCAATTTAGCTCATTATACGTTAAAACATAGAGATCTGGCAAAGACACAGATCGGAGATTCTTTTCCTTCTTACTTGTTACAAAGCATGCAAGGCAAACCTGAAAAAGTGTAGCAAAAACGTGCAGTTATTGGTACGTTGATGTATATGGCAGTAGAGCCAAGCAATGTACAGGTATTTCATTTCTCTTTGTTTGACAATTAACAGCCTTGTTATCCTATAGAGGCTTTATGGCATACATGCTAGCAAGTAGAGACAAAATCTACAATCACTGCCTCTGCACCATCCACAAATCAGTATATGATTCTTGCCCTGATTAGATGTGGATAAAATGAGTTATCACTGTTAATGTTCTAACTAAAGAGATACTTTGCCATCATGACACATTTTTGTAAAAGGCAACAAGGTACAGCTGGCATGCTCAAACGAATAGTGTCATATTCTTTAAATTTATTTCCAATATTGTAACTCTCCATTACTCTTTGTGAGATATACTCTAAACACTGAATCTGGCATATGGCACCAGCATGAAAGAACATTTTGGCCAGCCAAAAATGTTTTTTTTTCATTGTAATGCCTTGCAAAAAGCTGGCTTCCAGGAAGGAAAAGAAAATGAATACTTATTAAACTGTTAAATTATGATCCTGGTCAGGCTTCAATCCAGCTTCAAGTGGATAAGAGAGACAGAGAGAAAGTGTGAACAAAAAAAACAAGATGGCCAAGCCTTCAGGAGATCTTGCCGTGTGCAAACAAATGACCAGAAAGTCTGTCTAAAAGAATGATACTGGTCTAAATACTGTGTGTGTGTGTGTGTGTGTGTAGGGCTGGAAGAGAGGAAGTGGTAAGAACACTCTGCTCTTGTTCTCACACTCAAATTGTGCATTGCAATCTAAGAATATCTGTCGAAGACAGGCAGCATTAACCTCTTGATGGTATTTTCATCTTCCACAGCAATGCCATCAAGACAATACAATGCTGTAGAATCATTTCTATTTTGTGGTTGAGAGAGACTAGGTGCCAGCTATGGCTCAATGAGCAGCACTGGTCTCTAAGTCAGAAGGCCATAAGTTCAAATCTCACCCCTGAGACTCACACTCAAGACCAAAGCTAACATTTCAGTGCAGTACTGACAGGGTGTTACATTGCCAGAGGTGTCACTTTTTGGATGGAACACTAAACTGATGAGACATGCGTTTACTTAGGTGGACTAATTCGTAGAGAACCACAAAAGTTCCACCTGGTGTACTGATAGCTCAATCAATATCACTAGAACAGAACATCCAGCGAAAAGTGGTGGAGGCAGGCACAATTATAACTTTTAAAAGGCATCTAGATGGACATACAAATAGGAACTGTTTAGAGGGTGTATAGGTTCTGGCAAATGTTGGACTAGTTCAGATTGAGATGTCTGGTCAGCAAGGATAAATTGGACTGAAGGGTCTGTTTCCATGCTGTATGCTTATTATCCCTTTTCTGTGTGATCGTGCAATGTGCAAAATGGTTGCCATCTTTGCCTATTTGACAATACCAATTACACTTCAAAAGAAGTTGACTGACTGTAAAGTATTTTAAGAGTTCTGGGATCATGGAAAGGACTGTATCAATTCAAGTCTTATGTTTTTTTTAACCCTTTACAATATCTCTGTTGTGCCATAACTGGTACATTTTGTTAATGTGATTTATGTTTGCATATTCTCTTTGCCACTTCTATTTGCCAATTCCTGAATTTACAATGTTATACTTAGCTTCTAACAGTTGGCCATCACTCATTGATGGTTCCTGAATGACTGAAAAATCTGTCCACTCCAGCAAAACATTTCAAGAGATCCAAGAGATGGGCAAGGAAAAGTAGCAGTTCTGTTTCTTGTGCAAACTTCACTGCACACTCCAAAAATGTTGCCTTTTTGTCCTTAGATGTTTGTCAATTTACATCTGAATCAAGTGTTCATGAAACCAAATGATTATTCAATAATCCAACAAGGAGTACAGAAGATATTTCAGAGAATCATTTGCTTTTCATTAAATGAAATGATAGTAAATATGAAGGAAATAGGGCTTTGAATGAGGAAGTGAATTTCCATCTCCAACATAAATGGAATACTCTATTTAAATACTGTGCTGATCTCATTAACTTCTTGGAAATAAAAGCTAGTGGCTAAGGTGAGATCTAACTAGCTTGAATCAGGTTGGTTGACAGCACATTTCCATTTTAGGCACAGGTATGAATCTTCTCGGGATTTCAACAGTAAGGTCAGAAGGAGCAGCTTAACAAAGTTGGTCAGGGCAACTCACACTACTGAGTCAATAACAACATACTTGTGTCCCTGCTGAACACATTTACAGGATATCACAGCATTCCAATTCTATGTCAGTGTTTTGATGTCATTATTGCAAAAGACTTTTACAGTCAAGAATCAATTTATCTATGAGACGATGCATAAAGGCAAGTAAACATTAACATCACATTGTATTCCTCAACAGGAAAGTTCCCCAAATTTGTACCTTTGAGATACAAATGAAAATCACAATTTTTTGCGAGTACCTATAAAGTTTAAAATTAATATTATCAATGACTTGCATACATTTTTAGCTGAATTCACCTTCTTCAGATGCATTCTTTTTGGTATTGACTTTCCCTGACAATAAACACCAAATGCATCTGTTGAGACATTCTTCTTCTTGACTTCTCCATTTTACTCATGCCATTTCTCCTCTTTAGTGTAACAATGCACATCCATTCTAATCTTCTCAAATCTAATGTAAAAGATGATTGCAAGAGTTTTTTTTAAGATATCTAAAAGGCAAGAGTGGACATTGAACTGCTGGGAAATGAGACTGAAGAGGGTGCTGGTGAGGCCACACCTGGTGTACTACGTGCAGTCTGGTCTTCTTACTTGAGAAAGGATGTACTGTCACTAGAGGTGGTGCAGAGGAGGTTCACTCGGTTGATTCCAGAGTTGAGGGGGTGGTTTATGAGGAGAGACGGAGTAGATTGAGATTATATTTATTGAAGTGTAGAAGAATGAGGGGAGATCTTATAGAAACTTATAAAATTACAAAGGGAATAGATAGGATAGAAGTAGAGAGGATGTTTCTACTAGCAGGACAAGGGGGCATCGCCTCAAAATTAGTGGGAGCAGATTTAGGACTGTATTGAGAAAGAACTTCTTCACCCAGAGGGTTGTAAATCTATGGAATTCCCTGCCCAGTGAATTAGTTGAGGCTTCCTCAGTAAATGTTTTTAAAGCTAAAATAGATATTTTTTTTAACAGCAAAGGAATTAAAGGATACGGTGAGAGCGCGGATAAGTGGAGCTGAGGCCATGAAAACATCGGCTATGATCTTATTGAGTGGTGGAGCAGGCTCCAATGGCCAGAAAACCAACTCCTGCACCTAGTTCTTATGTTCTAAGATGTAGTGATGTGGAGAAAAGAAATGACAGAGGAACTGATTAGGTACTTTATTCAATTTTCACAGTGGAAGGCATACCAGAACTTCAAGACAGTCGGGGGCAGAGGTGAGTGTAGCTTAAGGTCAGAAAGGACTGTATTGTCTCTCCATGTTTCTTCTACCAAATGCATTACTCTACACTGCAATTCATCTGCTTGGTGTCTGCCTATTTGGCCATCTTGTCAATCAGACTCCATCACCACAGATATATTTTCCTCCCCACTTTATCCATGTATCAGAAAGACCATTCCCTCAGTGACTCTTTCGTTAGGTCCATGGTCCCAACAACCCACTCTCCGCTCCTGGCACCTTCCCTTGAGGCCACAAGATGTGTAAAACCTGCGCACACAACTCTCCCCTCATCTCCATCGGAGGCCCCAAAGGACCTTTTTCACATCAGGCAAAGATTTTCCTGCACACCTAAACACCTCATCAACTGTGTCCATTGCTCTTGATGTGGTCTTTTAGATTACTTTTTAGATTAGATTACTTACAGTGTGGAAACAGGCCCTTCAGCCCAACAAGTCCACACCGACCCGCCGAAGCGCAACCCACTTATTCCCCTTAACGAACACTACGGACAATTTAGCATGGCTAATTCACCTGATCCGCACATCTTTGGACTGTGGGAGGAAACCCACGCAGACACGGGGAGAACGTACAAACTCCACACAGTCAGTCGCCTGAGGCGGGAATTGAACCCGGGTCTCTGGTGCTGTGAGACAACAGTGCTAACCACTGTGCCACTGTGCTGCCCAGGTCTTCTCTACAACAAGGAGAAGACACACAGAATGTTTAAAGGAACATCTGAGACACATGCACCAACCAACCCCACCGCCCTGTGGCTGACCACTTTAACTCTCTCTCCCCCTGTGCCAAGGATGTGCAAGTCCTGGGCCTTCTCCACCACCAAATCTAAGCCACCCGACAACTGGTAGAATGCCTCATCCTCCACATTGCGTCCCTTCAACCACATGGTATCAACTTCGAGTTCACCAGTTTCCTTATCTCCCCTCCCCACCTCATCCCAGATCCAACCCTCCAGCTTGGCACCATCCTCTTGAACTGCTCTATCAATCAATCTTCTTTCCCACCTATCCGCTCCATCCTCCCCTCTGACCTATCACTATCATCCCCCAACTACATCTCCCTATCACCGTCCCAGCTACCCCATTCCTGATGAAGGGGTTATGCCTGAAACATCGATTCACCTACTCCTCGGATGCTGCCTGACCTGCTGTGCTTTTCCAGGGCCACACTTTTCGACTTTCATCTTGTCAATGTCCTTTGCTCAGCATCATCCCCACAATTCTCCCTGGCTTAATATCACTTGCAAATCTTAAGATGTTGTTCTCAAAACCCATCTCCAAATCATTTACCCAAAACAGAAAATGCAAGGCTCCCAACATTGATCTCTGGGGATCACCACATTCAAAGTGACTCCAATCAGAGAAATGCGAAGCAACACTTACCGGTTTCCTTTCTTTTAGCCAACGTCGAATGCACATTGCCAAGGACCCACAAATATCAAACATTTGGATGTTGAATGCAATCAGTTACTTTTTCTAATAATTTAGCAGTTAAAAGAATGCCCTGTAGATCAGTCATCTATGCCACTTACAAAAGTATTCCATTTTGCCAAAATGGAACCACATGCTGCAATATATACCAACTCAAAGTCCTAAATATTGTGTCAGCTGTGGTTCACACAGCTCTGAATCGTGGAACTTTCTTCCTGACAGCACTGTCGTTGCACCTACACCACACTCACCACAGCAGTTCAATAGGCAGCTCATCATCTCCTTCTCAAGGGAAATTTAGGAATGGATAATAAATGCTCTAGCCAGCACAATCCAATGAACAAATTAAAACAAAAATCACCAGTCCGGGTTCAAGTCCCTGTTGATTAACCCTGAGTATGCCAATAGCTACATTTACAACCAAATTATGACCAATCAAGTTTGTAACATGGCTCATTTATACTTTCTGGAAATATTATACATTTATATGCAAGGGCCCATTTTTGCGAGTACAGAAATATGTTAAAACCTTCGTCTTTCGAATTTCCCAGATGCCCAAAGTTCCCTATTGCTTTCTCTGTGGAAATGCCTTTGACAGCCAGAGTCAACTTACCAAAACAATAAGCATCCTTCGTATTATGATCAGTAACATTTATCATGCTTGTATTTGTCTCGATGGTCACAAAACACAGTTCTATGACAACAGGTCTCTCTTTCCAGCAATATTCAAGAGCAGGAGGGTTAACCCCAGTGGCCAATATTTATTGTTCACTCAGTATCACAAAACAAGATGATCTGGTCATTATCACTACCGTTTATGGAATTTTGCTGAGCACAAATTAGATGACACATTTTCAGCATTATAACAGTGACAACACTTGAAAAAGTACTTCTTTGACTGCAATGCATTTTGAGACATCCGTTGGTCTGGAAAAGCACTGTGTTAACACAATACTTTAATTTTATTCACAGCAATGAAGTGTTACAGTCAACATGCAAGATCTCTCAAAAATTTTACAAAACCAAACATATCATGTTTTGTGCTGTTCTTCTGCGCATCCTTGATTTCCTTCATTCCATAAATAGTAGCCATACTTTCAGGTGCCTAGACAGTAGGCTCTGGAATTCCCTCTCTCAACCTTTCCATCTCTCTGTCTCACTCACTTTCCTCAAGACTCTGCTGTGAACCTCTCTTTGTAGCCAAGTTTTTAGGAATCTGTTCTAATGCCAGAGTGTCATAATTACTTGATAATGCTCACATTAAGAAACTTAGAACATTTGCTATGTTAAAGGTGCTATATAAATGCAAGTTGTGGTTATTGCAGTAAAGCACAGAGAGGAAGCAAGATAAAGTATCAAGAGAGGAAGGAAATTAAAACAGCCTGTCTGTTCTTGGGTACAGCCTAGCAACTACTCTCAACAATATATAGGTTAATTGGTGTTATTGCAATGTCATAAATTACTGAAACAATAAGCAAACAAAAGACTGGTGCCGAAATGCAAAGTATTAGAACTCTATATCCCCATTCTGCCTTTATAGATAACCATGCATTATTTACAGTACTTTGTGTGCCCAGAAAACATAGGATTACCTAAATTGGTGAGTTCACTATGATGCTTTAGAAGAGAATCAGCACTGTCACAACACAGTTTCAGACATTTTACCATGTGCCTTTTCCTAGCCTATCACATGGGTTTCTGGTAAAAAGTTGTCCTTGGTTCACATGCATTCTAGTAACACATTGAACACTGCTATTTCATAAGGCATAAATGAACACTTGGGCCATTTTAATGCTAATCTGGAAGATGTTAAACATTAATGACATTGTGACATAGAATATGCAGCACAGAAACAGGGCCTCTCAGGGTGTGTGGTCCAATTAGACTAACACCTACAGACCTCTTTTCTCTTCTCATCCTATTTCAAGAGTATACCTTTCTCTTCTTTTGTTCCCCCGTATGTTCCAAGTTTCACATCCTCACCACTCCCTGGGTAGAAAGGTTTCTTCTGGATTTCATATCTGGTTTCTTTATAATTATTTTATAATATTGGCCTCCACAACAGAAAACATTCTCTCTTACCAATTCTGTCAAATCTTTTCATAACTTTAAAGAACTTGAAGGATATTCCTCAACAATCATTTTTCAAGATAGAAAACAATGGGGCCCATACTTTTCACTCATTTCTGATAGGTTATGATGTCACAGTTCTTGTATCATCCTAGCAAATCTTTTTTTTAAAAACCTTCTGTGTCTTTATATACATTTCGTAGCATGACAACTAGATCTGTACACAGGGCTTTTGCCTTATTTACCAGCATCATTTTCTATAAAAGTATAATGCCTTATCCTTACCTACAAATAGTTTAAGTTATAAACTTCAGACACAGGTGCAATAATACAAATAAGACCATAAGACCATAAAAGACACAGGAGTGGAAGTAAGGCCATTCGACCCAAGGAGTTCACTCCGCCATTCAATCATGGCTGATGGGCATTTCAACTCCACTTACCAGCATTCTCCCCACAGCCCTTAATTTCTCGTGACATTAAGAATTTATCAATCTCTGCCTTGAAGACATTTAGCATCCCGGCCTCCACTGCACTCTGCGGCAATGAATTCCACAGGCCCACCACTCTCTGGCTGAAGAAATATCTCCGCATTTCTGTTCTGAATTTACCTCCTCTAATTCAAAGGTTGTGTCCAAGGGTCCTAGTCTCCTCGCCTAGCGGAAACAATTTCCTAGCGTCCACCATTTCCAAGCCATGTATTATCTTGTAAGTTTCTATTAAGTCTCCCCTCAATCTTCTAAACTCCAATGAATACAATCCCAGGATCCTCAGCCGTTCCTCGTATGTTAGACCTACCATTCCAGGGATCATCTGTGTGAATCTCCGCTGGACACGTTCCAGTGCCAGTATGTCCTTTCTGAGGTGTGGGGACCAAAACTGGACACAGTACGCCAAATGGGGCCTAACCAGAACTTTATAAAGTCTCAGTAAGACACCGGTGCTTTTATATTCCAACCCTCTTGAGATAAATGACAACATTGCATTCGCTTTCTTAATCAAGGACTCAACCTGCATGTTTACCTTTAGAGAATCCTCCACTAGCACTCCCAGATCCCTTTGTACTTTGGCTTTACGAATTTTCTCACCATTTAGAAAGTAGTCTATACTTTTATTCTTTTTTCCAAAGTGCAAGACCTCGCATTTGCTCACATTGAATTCCATCAGCCATTTCTGGACCACTCTCCCAAACTGTCTAGATCCTTCTGCAGCCTCCCCACTTCCTCAGTACTACCTGCCTAACCACCTAACTTTGTATCGTCAGCAAACTTCGCTAGAATGCCACCAGTCCCTTCATCCAGATCATTAAGATATAACGTGAACAACTGTGGCCCCAACACTGAAACCTGCGGGACACTGCTTGTCACCGGCTGCCATTCCAAAAAAGAACCTTTTATCCCAACACTCTGCCTTCTGTCAGACAGTCAATCCTCAATCCATACCAGCAGCTCACCTCGAACACCATGGGCCCTCACCTTGCTCAGCAGCCTCCCGTGTGGCACCTTATCAAGGGCCTTTTGGAAGTCTAGATAGACCACATCCACTGGGTTTCCCTGATCTAACCTACTTGTCACCTCTTCAAAGAATTCCAACAGGTTTGTCAGGCACGACCTCCCCTTACTAAATCCATGTTGACTTGTTCTAATCTGACTCTGCTCTTCCAAGAATTTAGAAACCTCATCCTTAATGATGGATTCTAGAATTTTACCAACAATCTAGGTTAGGCTAGTTGGCCTATAATGGCAGTGGCATTGCACTTATCAGAGTTTGATGAAGAAATGGCTTCAAAGACTGAGTTGCTGTTGGGATGAAACTGACCTAATGGTCTGCAAAACACGTACTGTATCTAAATAAGCAAGAGGTGAATTCTTCTCTCTTTAGTCAAATCTTCCCTGCTGAGATCTTGACTAACCTTCAATCTCCAAATCCAACACTGGATATACTTTTGAAAACTCAGACCAGAATTGCAGTAGAGGTGGGAAACAGAAAAGGATGAACAGAACATGAAGTAAAGATTAAAGTAAATAAACTGGTGTTTTTGATGAGAATTCATAGTTTTACTGTGAAATTCAACAAAAAGAATAAATAAATACACAAATCAACATTCATCAGAATCAATTCCAGCCAAAGATGAAGCCGAAAGCGAAAGATGAAGCCGAAAGGAGACCTTGGAATCTTAGGTGACTCAAGAATCTCAAACAATAGCAATGAAAATAACAGTCAAATAGAAAACTCGAACTCCTGAGGTACACCACTGGCAGTGGCATGGTGCTCTGTGGAGCCATCTGCAAGTTAAATGTGAGTGTTACTGACCTTTCCAGGTTAGCAATTTGAAGTTCAGTTTATCTCCTGTTCACATACTTGAACAAGAAGTTGGTGTCATCATTATGCACACGAGAACTCAAAGTTGCAATATGAACAGTAAGTAGTAGACAAGTTGCTGCTGCGTTTACTTGGCTACCTCCCCTCACTGCTGTCCCCAACTATCCTGCTGGCTTTCCCATCGCTGCTCCTGTTGCCAACCCAATGGCCATGTCCTCATTACCTCACTTCTTAGGTAAGCCAGCCAATGAGTGAAGTATCAGTTAAGAAACCCAGGGCTCCTTCTGAGCACTTCTCTGAGTCAATGATTTTGTAATTAATTTCAGAGACTCTAATAGCCCATTACTCATTGCCACTGACACTGGAGGACTTGGGGCTGTGACTTCATTTTGTAATTATTTCATGAGGCAACCTGGTGTCCCTGAAATGTAGCAGTATTTCTAAGAAGAAAGAAGTTACAGCAGTGACACAGTGAGTGACAAGTTTCAAATCATAACACTTTGTAACAAATGAAAGCAGATTGCCTTGCTATGATGAATTCAGGTGAATTTGGTGTAGTTAAACGCTGGTTTATTGGTGGTGACTTGTCCTCTTCTGATGCGCAACAAATTCAAACTTCATACAGTGTCCTAAGGAAATGTCCATTCCTAGACACCCAGTCTGTTCTCCACACAGATGGTGTGCGATCTTCTGATCAATTAGAGCATTTATATTTGCTCCTGACAACTACAGTATTACTGTACAAGCTTGTGTACAAAACAAAAATGGTTAATCCAGCAGCAGAGTCATTTTTAAAATAGGAATTACTGGTGAAATTCTGTGGTAATTGAAAGCAAAGATCAGATCGTAAAGAATGACTTGCATTTCCACAGCACCTTTGATGACTTCAGATCATCCAGACAAATGGATATGTTTGGACTAAGGACTTTGTTGTGCCATGTTGTCTACATGGTCAGTCAGCCAGCTATTTGAAATCACTCCTGTATATAGGTTGCATCCAGAACTTCACGTCAGTAGTTTGTTCGAAAGCAAACAAACAACAGCTTATATGCACATCAATACAGTATGTACTTAACTGTGGGACATGGAAGATTACTGCCTGGGAAAAGAAGATCGTGCAAGAATAAATGTTTTTCCAGCTGCAAAACCTCACCCTGGGAAGTCTAATTTTTCTTTCACAAATAATCCATTTTCAAAGAGTTTTTAATACACTTGAGTGATACTGATGTTCCTCTTCAGAAAAAGTAGATGTCTTACCATTTTGTAATAAACAAGACTGATTGTTAAAGCACCAAGTTTATAGAAAGGCTTCTTTCAGAGTACTTTCAACTATTATATCTGCCACACAGACAACCAGCTTCAAACTAAAGCAAAACTCTGACAGCAGTTTTGGAGGTCAAGAGATTATGACTTCATCTACTGGATAAATAGCTAATTTTCACCGAGTGAATCCTTCTCAAAGGATGCTGCAATGTCAGTTTGAGTAGTCATTAATTTAGGACAAGGGAAAAAAAATAATTTTGAAGAGGAAGTTCAAAATATTTCACCAAGTTATTACAAAATGGAATGCAAGATAAGTAACTGTTGAAGCAAAATCTGACTGGTAAGAAATCACAAAAAATACATCTTTTAAAAGAAGTATGTGAAAAGTGACAACTTCAATTTTGAAATTTACTTACTTGTCTTGTTCTTTGATAGATTTTGTTTTGAAAGTTAAAGCTAGGTGTTGAGGAATGAAATATGTTTGCTTTTATTGTTAGCATCAAAAACCACCAGGTGAAATGTGGGAGTAAGCTTCAAGAGCCACCAAGTGAAATGTGGGAGTAGTTCAAGGCAAACTCCCACATACTTCATAACATGGGATATTCATTGGTAAAAACAATTCTTAATATCTCTATTCCCACCAGGATTTCAACTTTGATTTAAATGGCAGCTTCCCATCTATGGAATCATGTTCACTCAAAACTCAGCTAAAGCCCAAGATTCAAAAGTAATCAACGGGCTTCCCATAGTACTTCTCATCATAGTAAATATAAAACGAAGAAGAAATTCCCAGCTTCAGTGAGCATACTGTTGAACAGAAGTCATCGATAGCCCCAAGTTTCACCTAACATGGCCATGCTTACTGAGTGTGTTAGCTTAAAATTGGGGCCAAGCTCATTTCTATTTTGTGCTTAGCTAGTTTTGAACTCCCAATCTGAAATTCCCAAATCACCCCGGGAACTTTCAGTTATCATGCTGTCCCAAAATTCAACACAGAGTAAGCATGATGACCACTTTCATCCCACTAGAAAGGTTTTTTGTTTCTAAAACGTGTCAACATCTCAAAATTACACTGTATACAGAAAAACAAAGATAAAGGTTTAAATTCACAAGTAGTTTTCTTAAATTATTTAGCCTTCATAATCACAGCCAATACTAAGCGGGACAGTATTCAGAACATCCTGATTCCGTGAGAAATGCTAATTTTAAAAATTGAATCCTTGATAAATGATACATTGTTGCATGAGGAGAAAGAGACTTCTCAAAATGAACCCTGTCAGCTGAGTGTATCTTGCATTGCTAAACAGCAAGAGGTTCATTCCAGAGGCTGGGTAAATATTTTATTTTTTTTATATAAAAAAGGGGATTTGTACTTGTGCAGACCCTCTCATGACCTCAAGTTGTCCCAAAGTATTTTACAACCAAAAACATTCTTTAGAAATACATTGCACTGCTGAAATGTAGGAAATACAGCTTCCTTTTCATTTAGCAAATTTAGATAAACAGAAATTAGATAGCTACTAGCAAACCTGGCTTAATGATACTAGCTCAGCAATAAATATTAGATCAGATACAAGTGTAGACTCCATGCTTTTTTAACAAAATAGTGCCATGGAATCTAAAAAGCAACACTGAAGTGTAAGCCTAAATTGCACGCTCAAATTTCTGGAGTAGGTCTTGAAATTACAGTCTTCTCTCTGAGGTGAGAGTGCCACCCACTGAACTGTGTATTTTTGCATCAGAGACAGAGACAATGAGAGAGAAATATAAACACAGTTTAAATGTGGATAGAATTGAAGTTGAAACCAAAGTAACGATGTACATAAACAGTCTAAAGAGAAATGGTGCAATGGTGCAGAGGGATTTAGTGAAGTATTGGAGCTGGAAAGAAATTACAAAATGAGAATTTCATAGGAGATATCTTTGACAGATTAAAAAAAACAGAAAGTAACAAACAGAAAACAAAGATGGTGAAGTATTATTGAAAGGAATGCAGTAGCAAAAAGATGGACAGAACGTTCAAGTAGATTTTACAATAATCCAAACTTGAGGAGTTCTCAAGATATGGAAACAAAACAATGACATCAGAGGTTTAAAAAAAAGTGTTTTTAAATTAATCAGTACAAGGAAAGTTCCAGGCACACATGGAGTAACAATAAAACCTCTAAAAGTCCATGAAGAAACAGTATTAGAAGTAATACCAGAAATATGTGATCAAATATATACCAAAAGATGCATTTCAAGTGACAAGAGGCATTCATTATTTGTTAACTTACCCAAGAAACTTAAAACAATTGAATACATCATTTTGCAACAAGCTTACTGGGTCATCTCATTAAAAAAGATCTTGTAAATCACAACAGAAAGAAATCAAAAAACATTCGAAGCAGAGGCTGGGGAAACGATCTGGAGAAGAAACAAGAAAAGGAATATTTAACCAAAGAACGATTTTCAGTTCTGAAGAAGGGTCACTGGACTTGAAGCATTAACTCTCTCTGCACAGAAGCTATAAGACCTGCTGAATTTCTCCAGTGATTTCTATTTTTGTAACAGTTTTCAATAAGTAGATAAAAAAAAACATTTACTTACACTTCACAGACTAAGAAAAAACTATCAATTGTGCTTATATCAAAAAAGACATGTTGCTTAAATGTGACACTGACAGTAAAGACATGAAATGTATCAAGAGGTTATAAAGGGATAAAATAGCAAGCATCAGACTAGTAGAGGGAAAATCAAACAAGTTTCAAATGATAAGAGAGTTTGACAAGATTGTTTACTGTCATCAAAGTTGTTCAACCTGTACACAGAACAAATATTCAGGGAACTAGATGTACTTCAGGGGGAAAAGGATGGAGAGACCACAACATAATCTTTTAGTACACTGTCAATAAGTGTTAGTTACAGAATCAGCAAGAGTCCCTACAAAATATTGAGGAGGAAGGAAACTCTTAAAGTTTAGAATTTGAAATCTTAAAAAGACAGAAAACAAGAAATTGGTAGCCAGAAGGAATACATTAAAAGAAATGAGATTGACGGTTCAATAAATCGTGTCATAGTTTGTCTATTTGGGACAAATAAAAACAGAAGGCATGATGCAGAAGTTAGAAAGGGGACAGAGAGAGCCAGAAACAATTTTGTTCAGGTGAAGTTTGTGTTAACAACCAGAAAATTTAAGTTTATAGCAAGATAAAAGCTTTTAAGAGGCTACATTCTATACATTTATGTTAGCCTTAGAAACAAAGGCACTCAGCAAAGATAATGAACTTAATATTAATTATGATTAATATCAATAAGAAAATAAAGACTTTTGAAATGGGGATGCAAATACGTTTGATTAAAAAGCCCATGTAATGACCAAAAGGCAAATGGAGAGTCACTTGAAATTGCAAAAGTGAAGAAAATACTAAAAAAAATGACATTCAGAAAATAAAAATTATCAATAATTTGGTCAACTTATCAGAGCTGAAAAATTACAAGGATCTCTTCCAGAATTACAAAGTGAATGACAGCAGAAAGAGGGGTTGAATTGATAGATTTTTAATGAGTAAGGTAATGAAGGGTTACAAGAAAAAGGCAGGAAAGTGGATTTGAGGATTATCGGATCAGCCATAATCTCAGTGAATGCTGGAGAAGGCTCGAGGAATTGAATAGTCTACTGCTGTTCTTATGGTCTCGCCATAATTCGATAACAGATGTCACAGGACAAGTGTAGACAGATGGAGTTTAATTCAGGTAAATGCGAGGTGCTGCATTTTGGGAAAGCAAATCCTAGCAGGACTTATACACTTAATGGTAAGGTCCTAGGTAGTATTGCTGAACAAAGAGACCTTGGAGTGCAGGTTCATAGCTCCTTGAAAGTGGATAGGATAGCGAAGAAGGCGTTTGGTATGCTTTCCTTTATTGGTCAGAGTATTGAGTACAGGAGTTGGGAGGTCATGTTGCGGCTGTACAGGACATTGGTTAGGCCATTGTTGGAATATTGCATGCAATTCTGATCTCCTTCCTATCGGAAAGATGTTGTGAAACTTGAAAGGGTTCAGAAAAGATTTACAAGGATGTTGCCAGGGTTGGAGGATCTGAGATACAGGGAGAGCCTGAACAGGCTGGGTCTGTTTTCCCTGGAGTGTCGGAGGCTGAGGGGTGACCTTATAGAGGTTCACAAAATTATGAGGGGCATGGATAGGATAAATAGACAAAGTCTTCTACCTGGGCTTGGAGAGTCCATAACTAGAGGGCATAGGTTTAGGGTGAGAGGGGAAAGATATAAAAGAGACCTAAGGGGCAACCTTTTCGCGCAGAGGATAGTATGTGTATGGAATGAGCTGCCAGAGGAAGTGGAGGAGGCTGGTACAATTGCAACATTTAAAAGGCATTTGGATGGGTATATGAATAGGAAGGGTTTGGAGGGATATGGGCCGGATGCTGGCAGGTGGGACTAGATTGGGTTGGGAAACAGAAGGGTCTGTTTCCATGCTGTACATCTCTATGACTCTATGACAGACTAATAAGCATGACAGACCATAATTGTAGGTGCAGAAGGAGTAAAAGTGAATGTAATTTGATGTTTAAACTGGATCATTTTAAAATTTACTAAAATTAGAGAAAAATGTATTTCCTCTTTTGTTAAAAGAAATTAGATCATCACAGAATGCATGATCAGTGTGCTGTCAGTCAGCGGTCAAAACAGTACACAACATACAGGACATGTCACAACATGACAGCAGTCTCAAGGCACAAAAATGACACTCCTGTGTAAACCACAGAAACCTCACACATTAAAATAATCAAACTGGCCATAAATTTACACAAATAGAAACAAACTAGTCAATAATTAATGACTGTGCAAGTATTTCCTTAGGATTTTAACACAAATTTATATAAAGTAATTCTAGAAATAAAATGACTTGTTTTCAAATTTACTCAAATATTAAATAGGCTAAATTTTGTTGACTTTGGAGCCTGTCACAAGTAAAGCTAACTGGGCTTCACTATTATAAGGCATCAAAAGTTCCAAATATCATCAAATCTGCCCTGTTGTACAATTAATGTAATACAAGAGGCAATAGGTCAAGAAACCGCTAAATTTACAAAAGAATATACCATATATTGCATAGCAATACGGAAGAAAGACAGGTATGTAGAGGTGTGACACAAATCAGATATGATCTAATTGGATGGTACAACAGACTTGAAGGACAGGCAGATACAGAGGTCAAATGTATATATCTGAGAATTTGGTTCAAAGTGGGGAAATTTATGCAGAGGAGAAAAGAGTGCTTTAAGGAAGGTTTGCTGCAACAAGTAAAATGTGCCAAGTTTGGAGTTCTTTGAAGGGTGGATTGAGATTTTCTTTTTCTACTCTTTTTGAGTAAGTTCATAGGTTGGTAAAAAAAACTTAACTGGTATTATAAACCGTCTTTAAATTGCCGTAAATTAGAAAAGCATATTACTTTTAGCTGAACTCCTATTTAACTGAGAAAACCTAGGAATAAGTGAAGTCAGGGCTAATATAATGCAGAAATGTAAGTAATCCAAAGCAGAAGTTAAGGCGTGGCAGTACAGATAGGCAAGTGGAATATGTGATTTCAAAAAGTGTGGTGCTGGAAAAGCACAGCCGGTCAGGCCGCATCAAAGCAGCAGGAGACTCGACATTTCAAGCATAAGCTCTTCATCAGGAATGCAGGGGGAGGCCCAAGGGGGCTGAGAGAAAAATGAGAATAGGGGGGTGGGGCTGGGGGGGAAAGGCAGCTGGGAACGCAATAGGTAGATGAGGTGGGGGCGTTGATGGTAATAGGTCAGAATGGAGGGTGGAGCGGATCAGTGGGAAAGAAGATGGACAGGTATGACAGATCAAGACGGCAGCGCCAAGTTGAAGGGTTGGATCTGGATAAAGTGGAGGGAGCGTAAATGAGGAAACTGTTGAAATCAACATTGATCATGTGTAGATGGAGGTTCCCAAGGTGGAAGATGAGATGTTCTTCCTCCAGGCATTGGGTGGCTAGAATCTGGGGGTGGAGGAAGCCCAGAATTTGCAAGTTCTTGGCAGACTGGGCAGGGAAGTTGAAGTGTTCAGCCACAGGGCAGTGGGATTATTTAGTGCCTATGTCCCAGAGATGTTCTCTGAAACATTCCACAAATTGGCATCCTGTCTCCCCAATGTCGAGGAGACCACACTAGGAGCAACAGACACAGTAGATTACATGTGAAGATGGAGAAAGATCTGTCGGATGTAGAAAGTTCCTTTGGGGCTTGGATGGAGGTGAGGGGAGAGGTGTGGGTGCAAGTTTTACACTTCTTATGGTGGCAAGGGAGTGGAGGGTAGGTTGGTGGGTGCATGGATCTAACAAGGGAGTCGCAGAGGGAATGGTCTCTGCAGAATGCAAATAGGGGTGGGGAGGAAAATGGATCTCTGGTAGTGGCATATGTTTATAGGTGGCGGGAATGGCAATGGATTATGCGATGTAATCCGGAGGTTGGTGGGGTGAAGGTGAAGACCCTTGGGGGCAAGGTCTGTCCTTGTTGCGATTGGAGGGATGGGGCTCAAGAGCGGCGGTATGAGGTGGAGGGCATTGTTGACCACATGGGAGGGGAAATTGCAGTCCTTGAAGGAGGAGGCCATCTGAGATGTTCTATGGTGGAATTGGTCCTCATGGGAGCAGATGCGGTGACAGCAAAGGAATTGGGAATAAGGGACAGCATTTTTACAGGAGACAGGATGGGAGGAGGTGCACTCCAGTTAGCTGTGAGAGTTGGTTATTTTGAAGTAGATGTCCATCGTGAGTCGGTCTCCAGCCATGGAGATGGAGAGATCCAGGGAGGGGAGAAAGATGTCCAAGATGTTCCAGGTGAACGTGAGGTCAGGGTGGAAGGTGTTTGTGAAGTTGATGAACTGTTCAACTCGTGGGAGCATGAGGTAACACTGATGTAGTCATTGATGTAGCAGAGGTAAAGGTGGGGAATGGTGCCAGTGCAGCTGTGGAAGATGGACTGTTTCACATACCCGAAGAGGCAGGCATAGCTGGGGACCATGCCTACTTTGGTCTGGAGGAAGTGGGAAGATTCGAAGGAGAAATTATTGAGGGTGAAGACTAATTCAGCCAATCGAATGAGTGTGTCGGTGGAAGGATACTGGTTGGGTCGGCGGGAGAGGAAGAAAGAGAGGGCTTGGAGGGTGGGAGAGGAAGAGACTCCCTTATTAGGTACATACCCCCCACCAAACTACCCTTCACCTTCCCTTGCCACCTCAGGAAATGTAAGCCTGCACCCACACCACCTCCCTTGCCTCCACCGAAGGTCCTAAGGGATCCTTCCACATCCGACAGAGATTTACCTGCACCTCCCGCACATCATCTATTGTGTCCGTTGCGGTCAATGTGGTCTCCCCTAACTGGGAAGATACAATGCCAATTTGCAGAACTTTTCAGAGACCGTCTCTGGGACACACACACACTAAACAATCCTACCGCCCTGTGGCCAAACACTTCAACTCCCTCTCCCACTTCGTCAAGGACATGCAAGCCCTGGACCTCCCCCACCACCAGATTCTAGCCACCCGACGCCTGGAGGAAGAATGCCTCATCATCTGCCTTGGGACCCTCCAACCACATGTGATGTGGATCTCAGCAGTTTTCTCATCTCCCCTCCCCCCACCTTATCCTAGATCCAACCCTCCAACTCTGCACCGCCCTCTTATTCTATCTATCTTAATTCCCACCAATCTGCTCTAACCTATTACCATCAACCCCCACTTCCATTTACCTAACGCATTCCCAGCTACCTTCCCACCAAAGAGTCAAAGAAAATCAAGCAGTTAGTGTAGGTGTACCCTGGGGTCCTGCTCACAAATTGGTGTTTCATTTGGAAGTTGATGACGGCACTGGTTCTTCAAGGGTATGCAATCAGAGTCAGTTTGCAGAACCACTAATGGCTCAACTGTACAGGAGTGGAGGAAGAAGAAAGGAAGAGAAATAGTGATACGGGTTTCATTACTGAAGAGACCAGACAGACATTCCAGAATATCATGTTGTCTTGTTAGTGCCAGAGCTGACAATGTCATAGAGCAGCTATTGTTCATTCTTCTGGGGGAGGGTGAACAGCTAGTAACCGTGGTCCATGTTGGTACCAATGATTTAAAACAGGAAGGGGGATATGGTCCAGAAATCAGATTGAAGGGATCCACGTATAAAATCAGCAAGCAAGACCTCAAAAAGGTAGTAATCTCTGAATTACTCCCCTAGTCACATGAAAACGATTGTAGAAAATGAGCTCAAAGCAGATGAATACTTGGCTGGAAATAACGGTACAGGATGGGGAGCTTTAGATTCCTCGGTCAAGCATTGGGGAAGATGGCTGAACAGGTTGCACCTGAACAGAGCCAAGACTGAGTTCCTAACGTAGTGGTCGTGCCATTTGGAGGACTTCAAGCTAACTTGGCAAGAGATAATATTTGACAAGGATACCAGGGTTCACAAAATACATGAATCAACAGATAGCACTAATACAAAGAATAGCAAGTTAGTAGATGAAGTCAAAATAAGGGAGAAATTACTAAAGAGTGAATCAGAGTTACTGTGAAAGTATGTGAATACACAGAGTAAACTAAATAAGTTTGGGCACGACAAACGCAGATAATCATGTGGAAATATGATGTTGCAGCGATAAGAGACATGGTTTCAAGGAAGGGCAGGCATGGGTGTTAAATATTCCTAGATTTGAGGTGCTCAGGAAAGGAAAACTTAAGAACTGCAGGTGCTGGAGAATCAGAGTCGAAAAATATAGAACTGGAGAAAGCACAGCAGGTCAGGCAGCATCCAAGGAGCAGGACAGTCGCCATTTTATTTTTTTTTTCCTTTTATTTCTCTTCCCCCACACTACCGCCTAACTGCGGTAGTGCTCATTATTTTCATCCCCAGCACCCACGGTGTGTGTGCAGGTGTGAGACACAGTGAGAGACACAAGGTGTACAAATCTTTATTCAATTTCCACCACCAGGAAAAGTAGGAAAACACCCGAGTGGCCTGTGACAAGCAGTGCCCTTCACATCAAAAAGGGCAATGCTGTGTGAACAAACAGTGAAGGGGAGGGCAGGGACTAAATCAAAATAGAGTTGGAGGGGGAAATGATGCACTCCACTCCCTGCGGCACCCACCTCTCCCTGAACAACTCCAGGGTGTTGGTGGACACCGCGTGCTCCTTCTCCAAGGACACCCGGGCCCAACAGTCGACATTTTATGCAGATAGATGGTAATTGTGATAGGTTGGGGGGAGGGTACAGCAAATGGATGGGAAGGAAGACGGACAGGTAGATCAAGTCAAGAGGATGATGCTAAGTTGGAGGTTGGATCTGGGATGAGAAAGGGGCTGGGGAGATTTGGAAACTAGTGAAGTCTAACCCTCCAATTTGGCACCTCCTTCTTGACCTAACTTATCTGTCCATCTTTCTTTCCACCTATCCACTCCACCCTGCCACCGACCTATCACAATCACATCCTACCTGCATCCAACTATACAATCCCCATTCCCCCATTTATTTCTCAGCCCCTTCCCCCTCCACATTCCTGATGAATGCAGTATGCCCAAAACATCAACTCTCCTGTTCCTCAGATGCTGCCTGATGCTGTGCTTTTTCCAGCACCACACATTTCAACTCAGAAAAGGAAGGAAAGGAGAAACATTTACAGGATTGCTTAAGAAGAGCATTGCAGTGCTAGAGAAAGAACATTTACAAGGATTCAAGGACAGAATCAATTTGGCTATAACTGAGAAACAGAAGGGTATAATGACATTGCTCAGTGTTGGCTATAGACCACCAAGCAGTGGGAAGGATATAGACGGACAAATCTGCAGGGAACTTAGAGATGCCAATATTATAAAGTAGTTACAGTGGAGAGCTTTAATTACCAAATTATGGACTGAGATACTGGCAGTGTAAGGGACAAATGCCTAGATCTGGATACAGTAGTCCCCCTGTACCCACTGGGTATACGTTCCACAACTTACCGTAAAATCCCAAAACCATTGATAAATGCAAACCCATTCATTTAACTGGGAAACATACCTTCCCAGCAGCCTCCTGATCCTTGATGCTGGAACATTTCCCATTATATGTTCTGACCATGTAAACTAGGGGGTAACTGAAACCAGGGTAACCGGACCCGAGATTAAGGGCTCACCTTGTAATTTCCTGCAGCAGTATGCGTGTCTAGATCAACAAGAAAAGCAGCACTGTTGGACTTGGTTCTCAGAAATGAAGTGGGCCAAGTAGAACAAGTGTTAATTGGTAAAGATGTAGGAGACAGTGATCTTTTTATTGTAAAGTTTAGGGTGATGGAAGAGAAAGATAATGGTCGATCCAGAGTAAGAAAAATTAACTGGCAGACAGCAGACTTCAATAGTGCAAGAATGGAGCTGGGCTGCACAGACTGGAATAAATGTTTGGTGGGAAAAGTTATAACTGAGCAAAGGGCTACTTTCAAAGAGGAGATGCTTTGGTTATAGTCAAGGTATATTCCTTCAAAAGGGAAAACTGATAGAAATAAATCTAGAGTTGAAAGAGGTGATAGAAATTAAGAAATGGATATGCTCATGTTCAAAACTACAAATGAAATGACAGAGATTAAAGGAGGTTCTGGGCAGGTGAAAAGCTTATTAGATTAAACAAAGAGGAATTATGAGACAAGATTGGTGGCAAGCAAAAAAATCTTCTGTAGGCATATCAAATATATAAACAGGATAAAGAAGTAAAAGGAGTAGGACCAATTTGGGATTAAAAAAGGGAATTAGCATGTGGAGGCAATGGCATGGCTGAGGTGTTAAATTAATACTTTGCATTTGTCTGCACCAAGGAGGTAAATGCTAACCAGGCCTTGGTGACAAAGGATGAAACTCCACCAAAGGATCTCAAACTTGAGATGGCAGAAGTGCTGGATAGATTGTTGGTACTTTAACTTCATAAGGCACCAGGACTGAATGAAATGCATCCAAGGGTATTAAAGGAAGTGAGATTGGAAATTGCAGTCATAATCTTTCAGCATACACTAGAGTTAGAGAGAGTGCCAGAAGATTAAAAGTTGCAAACATCCTGCCCTCGCTCAACAAAGGCTGTCAGGGTAAGCCTAGCAAATATACCCCAATCAGCACAATTTCAGTGGTGGGTAGCTGCTGGAGATAGTTATTTGGGATAGAATCAGTAGCTACTTAGGGAAAGGTGGACTGATTAGGAAGAGTTAGCACAGACGTGAAAAGGTCAAATCATATTTAACTAACTTGCTCGTGGTTTTTGACAAGATAAATGGGCAGCATGGTTGCTTAGTGGTTAGCACTGCTGCCTCACATACTAGGTACGAGGTTCAATTCCACCTTTGGGGGATCCTCTGCATGGACTTTGCACACTATTTTTGTATCTGCATGGATTTCTTCCATGTCCTCAGGTTTCCTCCCATAGTCCAAAGATGGGCAAGGTAGGTGGATTGACCAAGGGAAATGCAGGTTTACAGGGACAGGGTAGCAAGCAAGGTCAGAGAGGGAAGCTCTTCTATATGGACGTTGTGAACTCGGTGGACCAAAAGGCCTGCTTCCACAGTGTAGGGATTCTATCTAGTCTCATCCACTCTCTATTATAGGTTCATAGAACCCAAATGTCTAGGGATTCTATGATTCTATAATAGAAAGAGTTGATTTGGTTTATGAGGACTTCCAGAAGGCATTCAATACTCTGCCATGCAACAAATTTGAGAGATAGGAACAATAATAGTAAGATGGACACAAAGTTGCCTGTGTGAGAGGAATTAGAGAGCCATGACAATTGACATTTTTCAAGCTGTGGGAAAGAATATTTTAACTCACTCATGTCATATCCCAAACAAAGAATATAATGAATTATTGTCCATGATCCAGGACTGGATCTATCTTCACAATCTTGCCACAAGTTTCTTTCAATCAGCTCCTATCGGTCAAAATTTTTAAACAATTCTTCAAAATTTTATTGTGAAGTATGAGATTCTCAGATTGGTGAAACTATTCCACATTATTGACATTGAAAAAGCTATAGCAATGCTGAGAACAAACCTGACATTCACAGGGGCGAATTTTATATCATGTTAGTGAGTCTGTGGCAAAGCATAGGTTCTTCCAGCTAAGCATCAAGTTGCCATGACTTCAACCTT
Source organism: Hemiscyllium ocellatum (assembly GCF_020745735.1). NCBI lineage: Eukaryota > Metazoa > Chordata > Chondrichthyes > Orectolobiformes > Hemiscylliidae > Hemiscyllium > Hemiscyllium ocellatum. The sequence continues at coordinate 46,346,560 of NC_083420.1, forward strand.
TCCTTACCATTGAAACTTTCTCCAGTCTAACATGCTTCCTGCAATGCTGCCTCTGTTGTAAACCCAATTTCTTGCACTGTACCATTAACTTTAATCATGCTACAAGTTATTTTCACCTTTTTTTTCCTTGAAGTTACTACTTAAAACTTACTGTCACTGTTCCAATAGTTTCTTTCGTACTGAGTATAAAATTTTATCCAATAACACTCATGTGAAACACTTTAGGAGGCCTTACCACTTTTACAATGCTATAAAAATGCAACCTATCCCTGCTGTCTGGAATTATTAAGACAGGTAATCGAGAACATTAGAATATTGATGCTTTTACATTCATGCTATTTTGGCAATGTAGCTCAATATTCACTTAGCTTTGTTGTTTGCAATGACATCAGTTGGACATAAAAAGAAAGATTTGTGTTTCTCTTGCACCTTACACAAATTTAGAAAATCCCAAAGCACTTTACAACCACCAGTTAAATACTTTTGAAATTTAAACATTGTTGATTTTAAGAAATGCAGTAGTAAAGTTGTGCAAGCAGGCTCCCACAATTAAAAAGTAATGAGATAAATGACTTTGTTTCAGTTGGTTAGAGGATAGATGTTGACCTGGACACCAGTAAGGAGTTCTCCGTTCTTCTCTGAAATCGGGTTGGTATCTTCTACATCCATCAAAGACGGACCCATAACCTCCTTTAAAGTCTAATAGTAAAAATGGCACCTCCAACATTGTAGAATTTCTCTCAGAAATGCATTTGCATTTTAGTCAAGACCGGTCTCAAATGGGAACACAACCTTTTGATTCAGTGGCAGGCGTGCTATTGACCATCACAATCGATTATCTTATCACAGAAACTTACAGCACAGCAAGGAACATTCAGTCAACATGTCTGTACTGACTCTTTGAAAGAGCAGTCACGCTTAGTACTTCATTCCTGACTTTTGTTCATAATCCGAAAACTAAATCCTCAGGTGCCTGTCTAACTTATTTTTAAATTATTTATGGAATCAGGTCCACCATCTTTTCAGAGATATTGGTGTAATTATTATAGGGATTTGAGTGGAGTGAGCTATGGCACAATATATGGTAGAACTGGATGAGAAGACCAGCAAGGCTGACTTCAATATTGTGAGCATCTCACTCCACTTTTAATGCTTTCATCTAACAGCACTGTAAAATTCTCACTGGTCAGTGGCAAATTGCCAATTAAGGGAAGTTATTGCTTGTTAAATAAGTTATTAACGTCGCAACCTGCCCCAGTAATATTCAGCATCCTATTTTACTGACATAGCCAAACAAGTTGGATGTCAAGAAAACTCAACATGGAAATCAGAGGTGGTACAGGTTGTTTTGCCATAACGCATGGCTTTGTTAACACAAATTCATTATAACACCATTGATGAATTGGGGACACTTTGTATAGCGCGAACATTTAAAACATATATTGGTTATAATGTGATTTTGGCCCCATTAGTTTAAATGGTGCTGTTATTAAGCAACTTTCTTATAACACAAGATTGCACGAGAACCGAACTATTGCGTTATAGCAAAACCGACTGCACCTACTGAATTCACCTCACCATTTGCTCTGCAGGACCTTCATGTTGGACACTCAACATCTCAGGGCACTGGCCACACTCATCTCAAATCCACACACACTGGCATCCAACACAAGCTAGCCTTTCAGTACCATCTTGGCACATCTCCATATCCATTTATGTATTTCAACGCTGCACCACCAAATATTCCTGTAATGCTGCAGAAAGGATTATTTATGCTGAAGGACACACAACCCATGTACTGTACCAGGTTGCAGATCTGGGCTCTTCACTCCTATCATATTGCTCAATCACTTTGATGCTCATGACATTCCTACCTTGTATTGCCTTGCCTTGCCTTTATGCACTTTGCCCTCTCAGTCAGCGACTCTAAACTCAGACTATATCTATCTTGCACGGAGTTCATCATGGCTGTCAGCAAGCCTCAGTCAAGCTAAAGAGGATAGCCTTCAGTCAGGGTTCTCCCAGCATAGTAAATCAAGAGGAACCAATCATATCAGTCCAGGGGCTTGGGCAATGCAAGCCAGTCATTTAGGGTGGTCAGAGTCAGGATAGTCTTCACTGACGGGTTGAAGAATGTTGGGCTGTCATCAACTGTCTTCAGTCTTTCTACACTGTTGTGGGCTGTTTCTCTCCTGGACTGAGAAAGAGAAAATATTAAGCAGATGACACAGCTATTATTTTTGGCATAGGTGGGCAGATGCCCCAAATGAGAATTTAGGCAGTGCAAAGGGCATGCAGAGTTGGTAGTGTCAGCGATCAGGGTGAATGTGAGCAAGTGAGAGAAGATATTGTAGGCAATAGCATTATGAACCAAGCCAGAAACCTCAAAACATTTCAAGAAGGTTGCCCAGATCCTAACTTTGCTCATTGTTTTAAGCAGGTGTAAAGCGGATATTCCAGGAGAGAATCAGCTGGTCAAACCATTTAGATTTAAACAAAACAGATTTATTTAAAAAATTACTGAATGAAACACAAACAACAGAAAACAGAAAACCGAATAACTTATCCGTATCAAATACCTAACAGATCATCCCAATGTAATGATGCTGTTCCAAATACTTGCTACAATCCCCATAAACACACCTTGGCACAAAAGGTAAAATCAAATACAGGTTCTTACAGGATAGAAGTCAGAGAGAGTACCAGCTTGGACCTGCTTCTTTGGCTCTAGTAGTCTTTCTTCACACGACTGCTTAAAAAAAAACAAACCAAAGAAAAACTGAGCTGGGAGAACTGTCCGCTCCCCTTTCATTGCACAAGATTTTTAAAATAAAAACGTGAAAGTCTCCTGCCTGAGACAGTACCTGTTAGCTATAAACAAATTGGCCTAAAACCCTTCAACCCCCAGACATTTCAGAGTCTGTGTCGTTTACGACCTCTCTAAACAAAAGCCAAGTACTTCCTAACCTTGTTAAAGGAGCAATTTCATCACAATACTGAGAGTAATAAATAATGAGCCTTAGATACAGTAATAGGGACAAAGAGTGCGAGTTTTCAGACAGAGAATGGTAGCACTTATGCTGGCAGAGTGCAGAGTGTTACACATTCTCTTTCTACAGTACTAGGCATTCATCAAATAGTTGAGATTACTTTATCCGCTAGTAACCACTGGCCAGGCTGCATGGTATGGCTTTGAAGTCTCCACCACTGGTCATGGAGAAGAGGAAGTTCTGAGTCTGCACCACCCCATCCTCCAGGTTCCTGTTTGCATAGCAGGATACTGATTTCCCCTATCTGGCATGTCTGAGAAAAATGTCAGGAACCATGGAGGAACATCATTTACTTCCACCGCCCTCTCAAGCAGATCATTCCACATTTCTACCACAATCTGGGTGAAAAACATTTAGGTCTCCTCTAAATGACTTTTGCCTCACCTTAAACTTCAAGTCTTAGACATATACGCCTTGGGGAAAAGCTTCTCAAAATCTACCCTGTCTTTGCCTCTCATAATTTTGCATATCACAATCAGATCCTCCCTCAGTCTCCTCTGCTTGAAGGAAAACAAACCCAGTCTATCTAGCCTCTCCACGTACCTGAAACTTGTCATTTCAGGCAACACTATGGTGAATGCCCTCTGGCATCTTTTCTAGTGCAACCTTAGTGAATCTCCTCTGCACCTTCTCGACTGCAATCATGGCCTTCCAATAGTGTAGCAGTCTGTTTTTAAATGCTTTCAAATGCATCCTGAACTATTTACTTTCACCTGAGTAACCTTGCAGCTATGTCCATGTAACAGTGTTAGATCTAAACCATTTACCTCTATTTAGAGTTACAGAGTCATAGAGATGTACAGCATGGAAGTAGACCACTCAGTCCAACTTGTCCATGCTAACCAGATATCCTAACCTAATCTAGTCCCATTGGCCAGCTCTTGGCCCATATCCCTCTAAATCTTTCCTATTCATATAACCATCCAAATGCCTTTTAAACATTGTAATTGTACCAGCCTCCACTTCCTCTGACAACTCATTCCATACGTGCACCACCCTCTGCAGGAAAAAGCTGTCCCTTAGATCCCTTTTGAATGTTTCTCCTCTCACCCTAAACCTATTTTTAGACATGCCCACCTCAGAGAAAAGACTGTCTATTTACCCTATCCATGCCCCTCATGATTTTATAAACCTCTATAAAGGTCACCACTCAGCCTCCGACGCTCCAGGGAAAACAGCCCTAGTCTATTCAACCTCTCCATGTAGCTCAAATCCTCCAACCCCGGCAACATCCTTGTAAATCTTTTCTGAACCCTTTCAAGTTTCACAACATTCTTCTGATAGGAAGGAGACAGAATTGCATATTATATTCCAAAAGTGGCCTAACCAATGTCTTGTACATTCGCAACATGGCCTCCCAACTCCTATACTCAATGCTCTGTCCAATAAAGGAAAGCATACTGAATGCCTTCTTAACTATCCTGTCTATCTGCAAATCCATTTTCAAGGCACTATGACTGGCACTCCTCTTTGTTCAGCAACACTCCCCAGGACGTTACCATCAAGTGTATAAGTTCTGTTCTGATTTGCATTTCCAAGATGCATCACCTCACATTTGTCTAAATTAAACTCCATCTGCCACTCTTTAGCCCATTGGCCCATCTGATCAAGATCCCGTTATACTCTGAGGTAACCTTCTTCGCTGTCCATTACAACTCCAATTTTGGTGTCATCTGCAAACCTATAGCTCCTATGTTCACATCCAAATCATTTACAGAGGAACCTCAATTATCCAAATCATTTACGGGAGAACCTCGATTATCCAAATGAATTGGGCGGGCACTATTTCGTTCAGATAATCAATTATTCAGATAATCGAATTTACTTTAAGGAAGAGAAGCCATACTGATTTAACGTGCTCGACTAGAGAATTTGTTTAAATCTATCATCATTTAATGAGTCTGCCAATTAAACAAACTAATCCTTGCAGACTGCAAATTACAGGTTAAAATGAGAAGGACTTACCATCACATAAAAACTATATCAAATCCCAGCATTAAACAAGGTCTCAAACAGCTTCTACAATGGCAAGAGCATTTGTCCGTTTCTAGGAACTCAGTCTTGCAATAGAAAGGCAGAACCACCGCTTCACGCATGCGTTTACATTCTCGGCCTTTTTTTTCATGAACGGCCTGGTAAAGTGACAGGAATACTCTGTAAAACACTTACTTTTGCAAAGGGCTGTGTAACAACCCTTACCTAAAAAATATCCAGGCGCTGATCCTTGAGCTGTTTGTGTTTCTTTGTTCTTGCCTGTGTTTTCACATGTTTTTCAGTACAGGTAAATCAATCACACTTACCCCTTTGATGATAATTGAAATTCGGATAATTGAGGTTCCTCTGTATATAAATAACAAAAGGCAGTGGACCTAGCACTGATCCTTGTGGCACACCAGTAATCACAGACCTCTAGTCTGAAAACCAACCACCCTCTGTTTTCTACTTTCAAGCTAGTTCTGTATCCAAATGGCTAGTTCTCCCTGTATTCCATGCGATATAACCTTGCTAACCAATCTACTAAGAGGAACCTTGTCGAACCTCCATATAGATCACGTCTACCACTCTGCCCTCATCAAGCCTCTTCGTTGCTTCTTCAAGAAACTCAGTCAGGTTCATGAGACATATTTCCCACGTACAAAGCCATTTTGACTATCCCTAATCAGTCCTTGCCTTTCAAAGTGGGATGGCACATTGGCTCAGTGGTTAGCACTGCTGCCTCACAGTGCCAGTGACCCGGGTTTGATTCCAGCCTCGGGTGACTGTCTGCGTGGAGTTTGCACATTCTCCCAGTGTCTGCATGGGTTTCCTCCAGGTGCTCCGGTGTCCTCCCACAGTCCAAAGACGTGCAGGTTAGGTGAATTCGTCATGCTAAATTGCCCATGGAGTTAGGTGCATTGGTCAGGGGGAATGGATCTGGATGGGTTACTCTTCAGAGGGTCGGTGTGGACTAGTTGGGCCAAAGGGCCTGTTTCCACGTTGTAGGGAATCATAAATCCTGTCCATCAGGATTACCTCCAATAACTTGTCCACCACTGATGTCAGGCTTACCAGTCTATAGTTACCTGGCTTTTGTGTTGATAACTGATGCGGTTTGTTACAAATTCTATGATATTTTGTTTGGACTTTATCCACTGATGCATTATTACTGCATCCTATTCTGTTCATATTAACCCAAATCATTACATTCAATTGTCTCAATGTTTCTATTCAGGTTTTTATACCTTACTCCATCTGACTTTTCTCATTGCCCCCTTGGTTAAAAAATAGCATCTTAGAGCCCTTGTAGTACAGTTGACCAGGGCACTTATCCTAGCTTTCAAGTAGAGAATATCTAGTGGCAAAGGTCACTTGTTCCCCAATACTGTCAATAAAGTCCACCAGCTAAGCTCAACCAATGACTTTTAAAGCTCCAGCATAAACTCTTAACTCTTACATTTTACACCTCTATTTATAAAAGAGAATTGCCCCAATGTCTATGATATTTAACATCTGAGTCAACCAAAACTCCAATAAATATCATTCAGCATTTAGTTGAATTTAATTCTGATTTTTTTCAAGCCCCTTTATTTGCTCTTACTCTTGATTTCCCCTCAGAACTGAAAATATAAATTCTCTCCTTTCCAGATACCTTTGATTTTTATTGCCCATTCTGTTCCTGCTTTTCAGATTTTCCAGCTCTTTTGCTTCACTGAGGTGATGAGCAGAATCACTATAAAATGTGACAGATGTTGTTGGGTTGGATCCTGTGGGTTAATCCCACTGTTACTGGTGAAGATTTGACTCACAAAAAGGGAAACGCCCACATTTTAGTTAAACGGATGCAGTGGACATTTTACAATCCATTTGATCAGTTTCATGCCAATGTTATCTAATCTGTAGACTTTCAAGCTGTTTCTTCAGCAAACACAGATTAGGATAATTCAAGATGCTTTGTGTTTGCATACCACAATCATGTGACACTGGTTGCAGTGTTTGCTGTTGTATTCACAAAAAATCCCTGCGTTTACTTAATCCTTTCTTGTCTAAATAGTCACTGTTAGTTTAACGCTAACTCATATAAAGTGACAACCACAGCACAAACTGCAAATTCCACTAAAACCTGGGTGACTTTTGAAAAGCTCAGCTGCAGGTCAGTCACTGTGTCAAAATAAAGTTCTCCAAGCCCAAAAACATACAGGGCGACCCCATATCCGCGAAATCGTTTTCCATAGTTTTTGTTACCAACGGTTTCCCACAGACTGAACATACCACAGAGATCATTCCAGAACCAGGGACCAGGAGGCTGTTGGGAAGGTAAATTTCCCATTGAAATGAGTTTGCTCCTATCCGCAGTTTCAGTTTCCCGCGGTAGGTCAGGGAACGCATCCCCTGCAGGTATGGGGTGGACTACAGTACATTAATATGCTTCCATACATATTCTCCGAGAGGTTTCGTGAATGTTCAGTGATCTTCATTCTATACAATATTTTCTATTGTGTTTACAATTTTTTTTCTTCAATAGCAAAGGATTGTTTCTGCTGATATAGAGAAAGCAATAATGTCAATATAATCACGAAGAGCTAGAAGGGGATTAGGTAACAGAGAGAGAGAAAAAAAAGAGTACAAGAGGTGAGCAGCAGTGGAATTAGTTTAGTGCCAATGCTAAAGGATATATTGATACAAACCTGGTTGAGAGCATGCTGCTGGAAAGGCACAGCAGGTCAGGCAGCATCCGAGGTGCAGGAAAATCAACGTTTCGGGCATAAGCCCTTCATCAGGAATGGAGCTTGTGGGCCGGGGGTGAGAGACAAATGGGAGGAGGGTGAGGTCTGGGGGAAGATAGCTGCGAATGTGATAGGTAGATGAAGGTGGGGGAGGAGGTGATAGGTCAAAGAGGAGGGTGGAGCTGATAGATGGGAAAGGCAATGGACAGATCAAGAAGGCTATGCTGAGTTGGAGGCTTGGGACTGGGATAATGTGAGGGGAGGGGAAATGAGAAAACTGGTGAAATTCACATTAATCCAATGTGGTTGCAGGGTCCCAAGGAAGAAGATGATACAGTCTTCCTCCAGGCGTCAGCTGATAAGGGTTTGGCGATGGAGGAGGCCCAGTGGGAATCCTTGTGGAATGGGAGGGGAAACTGTAGTATTCAGCCATAGGATGGTGGGGTTGGTTGGTGCGGGTGTGCCAGAGATGTTCTCTGAAACGATCCACAAGTTGGTATGCTGAGAATGCAATAGGTAGACGAAGGTGGGGAGAAGGGGCTGAGAATGCAATAGGTAGACAAAGGTGGGTGAGAAGATGATAGATCGAAGAGGAGGGACTGAGAATGCAAACCTGGTTGGTCAGACAGAATGCTCAATGATTTGATTAAACATGGAGTGGTTTACTCTGACAGGATTTCAGGTAAGATACACCTTCCCAAAATAGTACAGACTACAACTGCCCAACAGCTACCCTATATTTGAGCAACATAATGCTGTTCAAAATTTCAAACGCTGAAATTGAGCTGTGAGGAATATGGGAAAGGAATAGGCCATTCAGCTCCTTGAATTTATTCTGCCATATAAGATCATGGTTGATTTTTTTCTATTCATTCTTATGAAGTGGGTGTCAATAGCTGAACATTTATTATCAATCCCTAGTTTCCCTCGAAAAAATCCCTTTGGTGTACAAACAGCCACAATGGCAGGGAGTCCCAGCATTTTGACCAGCAAAACTGAAGGATCGACAATATATTTCCATGTCAGGCCAGTGAGTGGTTTGGAGGAGACTTGCAGATGGTATTGTAGTAGGCATGCATTTGAGAAGGTGCAGTCTTAAAAACCTTTATGAATTTCTGCATTACATCTCAGGGATAGTACGCACTTCTGCAACTGAGAGTCAGTGGTGAAGGGCATGAATATTTGTGGATTTGGTGCCAGTCAAGTTGGTTGCTTTGTCCTGGATGATATCAAGCTTGAGAGTTATCAGAGCTGCACTCATTCAGGCAAGTGGGAAGTATTCCATCACACTCTTGATTTGTGCCTTGTAGACGGCAGACAGGCTTTGTAGTATCAGGTGGTGAGTTACTTGCTGCAAGATTGCTAGCCTTTGACTTACCCTTGGAGCCACAATACAGTTCAGTTTCTGGTAATGGTAACCACCAAGATATTGGTGGGCGATTCAGTGATGGCAATACTATTGAAAGTCATGCAGCAATGAGTAAATTCTCCCCTGTTTTAAATGGTCATTGCCTGGCAGACTGTTCTTGCCACTTATCAGCCCAAGCCTGGATATTGTCCAGGTCTTGCTGCATTAATTTTATTATTGATTTTGACTCCATAATCCTCCAACATCCTTGTTTAACGTGGATCTGTCAATCTCAGTTTTGAAATTTTCATTTCACCTGCAATATCAGCATTTTAAGCAAAAAAGGGTCCAAATTTCCACTACTCTTACGTACAGGACAAGGCTTCCTAACAACAGTCTTAATATTACATAAATCCAGATTTTTTAAGGAAATCAAATTCCTTCATCTGATAAAGTGGGATTCGAACCCAGAGGCCTGGTTCACTGAATTAATAATGTTCTGTTAATACTACTTGGCTATCACCTTCCCTTGGGCAAACAACAGACTTGCAAACACAACACATCTTGATTCATACACACAAATGGTTCTTTGTCTGGAATGGTACAAAACAGGGTGGCTTGTGCCCCAACATAAACCTAGAGGAGAAATAAAAGAAAAACATTTATTTGATGGTGAAAAATGTGTGGAAAGTGGGAATGAGGTGAAAAGGGGGGAATGGCCAGGAAAGACCAGATTCTTACAGATTACAGAGAAATTGATCAATGTACAAAATGCCACACTAATTTCCAGTCTAAAAACCTGATTTTGTAAATTTAAATCAGAATCAACATTTGAATAGTACTTCTTATAGCCCTTTAAAATGCAACAAATCTTTAAAAAGATAACTGGCAAAGAATAATACTACTAGACCCTGCACAAAAACCACTACCGGGGGAAAATGATCTACCTTTGCCCATACTTGTCTATATTCAGGAAACCTTAGGCTGCTTCAATGTTTTTCTCTAACACACAGTTACTACTGCTGCCACCCCTCTCAACTTGGATCAATTAGTTTCAGACTCTGGGGATAAACTGAGACCACAGGAGAGTGAAACCAAAGTATCTACAGGATTTGCTATAATATTATAGCTTTTCAATAACATCACAACAGAGTTACATACATGTATCAGAGGTAAGTTAGGGAATTTACATTTTTAATACTACCCAAAGGTACTTTTGCTGTTGCATCATCTTGTTATCTGGCCATCAGAGAGAGCTGTCTCAGACTGTTTACAGTGGGTTCTACTGCAACATACGGGCTAATTGTTCACCATAGACATGGTCACTGCCAGATTAGGTAATGATTTGATGCAGTCAAGAGCGGGTTTGACCTTTGCAGTTGATGCTTTGCTTTTAGAGAAAGCAACTAGAAGAGCCCAAAACTGTAAAACAACCTTCTTCCAACCTTCAAAAACTAACTTAGCTTTCTAAAGCTTCACGTACAACAATTCTGAAGAGTGGTGCCAACATTTCAGAATTATCTCTGCTTTAGTTATTGTCTCTGAACTAGGAGAATGGTCAGCTGTCAAGTAGCTAAATCAATGGTAGCCAGTGCTATTTTTAATTCTTATTTAAACTTGTTTTACATCGTAAGTGTCTGCCCTTCAAACAGTTTGTTTATTTTTCACAGCTTTCACTTGAAGGAGACAGCTGGATAATTTGTCAGTTTTATTTTGAGATGAAAATCAATTGTGCTTATCCCTGTCCACACGTAATACCACCAGCAAATTAACAAACCAAAGCATGCATTGTTGGAGGTGGGCTGTGACATAGGAGAAGAAAATACTAAGCTGTAAGTAGCTATTTCCATTATGGTCACGTTCAAGCTATGAGTGCTGATGACTTTGGGGAATACATGTTTTCCAAGTTACATTTTTTAAGAAAACAAGCTCCCAAATGAGGTTTATTAAGACAGCAACCACACTCATCATTTTGTATTTCCCAAACAGAGCTGGTGAAAGACAGTTGCCAAGTAAGTCACTAGAACAGCATAAATAACATATTGCAGATACATATAGTATTGATGTCAGGAACCAATCTTGTCAATCTCACAAGCCTTTTCTAAGATTTTAATAAAGTGCAGCTTGGTTTAGTTAGCAGTACCTCATCAAAGTGAACAGCTCATTCTGTTCTGCCTGCAAGACAGTGTTACTACTCACTGGGGTAGAACGCTGTGAATCAAGCCCACTTATTCCCAGAAACGTACAAAATGTTAACATTTAGTTTAAGGTACACACAGTCGCCCATTTTACCTAACTTTCAGACCAAGATTGGTAGAAAACAGATACCAGGTTTCTGTATTAAACAACAATCAATACCCATTTTCATTATTTTTAAGATTTAATTTACTATCCTTACTTGTGGCTATTGAAGAAAAGCACTCCCATTAGCAATATATTTAGCAAACCAAGTAAAAAACTTGCATATTTATTGTGCCTTCAATAACAGTAAAACATTGCAGTATATTTTATAGGAGTGTTATCAGACAAACCTGATACCAAGACCTATAAATTGATATTTCAACAGGTTACTAAATGCTTTATCAAAAGGAGCATCACACAAAATAAGAAACCAAGAGGTTGGGAGGTTTAGAAAGGTACCGTATACCTAGAGCTCAACAGCTAAAAATACTATCCCAGTCTGTAATCTCACAGTTCAGCTTGTCACCCATTCTACCATTACCACCAAGTCTGGGATCAACTCTAACTCAATGAAGACTACAGGAGGCATGCCAGGTGCAAAACACTCATACTTAAAAATGAGATGTCAACTTGTTAAGCTACAACACAGAATTATTTGCATGTCGAACAGCAGAAGCAACATGCAATAGAATAGAAATCCCATAATCAATGGATCTCCAGTTCTAATTGTGAATGGTGTTTGACAATTAAGGAAGCAACAGAAGAAGGCAACTCCACAAATGTCCACATCCTGAAGAACATGGGAGTGGGGAGAAATCCCAAAACATCAGCACAAAAGATAAGTCTGTACAATTTGTAACAACCATCACTCACGTGTCAACTGGATGATCCATCCGAACTTCCTCCTGACGCTGCTAGCATCACAACTACCAATCTTCAGCTAATTCGATTCACTCCACATGATAAAGTGTTGAGTCCAGACAAAATTTCGGCAATAGTACTGAAGACTTGTTCTCCAGAACTAGCTGTGCCCCTAGCCAAACTACTCCAGTAGAGATACAACACTTGCATCTGTACAACAAGAAAAATTGCCTGGGTATATCTTGTCCAACGAAAAACAAATACAACATGTCCAATTACAGCCACATCAGCATACCCTTGATCATCAGCAAAATGATTGAGGTGGTTATCAGCAGTGCTGTGAAGCAGCATTTAATCAACAATTGATTCTTGATATCTACCAGGTTCACCTAGTTTCTCACCTCATTACAGCCATGGTCCAAACATGGACATAATTGTCAAATTCCAGAAGTGAGCTGCAAGTAACTGCCTTTGACATCAAGGCAGCATTTACTGAGAATGGCTTCAAGGAGCCACAGCAAAATAGGAATCAGTGGGAATCAAGGAGAAAACTTTACTGGTCGGAATCAAACATGGCACAAACAAAGACAATTATGGTCGTTGGAGGTCAATCATCTTAGTGCCAGGACATTGCCACAGGAGTTCCTTAGTGAAGTGTCCTCAGCCCAACAATCATCAGCTGCTTCATCAGTGATCTTTCCTCCATCAGAGGATCAGAAATAAAAATGCTCACTAATGATTGCGCAATGTTCTGCACCATTCACAACCCTCAGATATTGAAGCAGTCTGTGCCCATATGTAGTAAACCTGGACAGTATCAGGCTTGGATTGAGAAACAGTAACTACCCTTGATGCCACACAAGTGCTAGACAAAGACTGTCACAGGTGAGAATCTAATATCATTATCATTGCTGCGTCCCTACTATCAACATCTTGGAATAGTCATTGACCCTGAACTGGAAGAGCCTTCTAAGTATTGTGTCTACAAGATTAGATGAATGCAGGGAATTCTGTGGCAAGTAGCTTACCACTAATCTGAGAGGTAAAAACAATGACTGCAGATGCTGGAAACCAGATTCTGGATCAGTGGTGCTGGAAGAGCACAGCAGTTCAGGCAGCATCCAACGAGCAGTGAAATCGACGTTTCAGACAAAAGCCTGAAGAAGGGCTTTTGCCCGTAATGTCGATTTCGCTGCTCATTGGATGCTGCCTGAACTGCTGTGCTCTTCCAGCACCACTGATCCAGTACCACTAATCTGAGTTTGCCCACCATCTCTTAGACATAAATTAGGAGGGGGATGGAATATTCAAATCTAAAATGAGTAATATTGATGGAACTTCTTTCCTTTAGGCATTATGGATATACTTATACCATATACTTGCAATGGTTTAAGAAGGCAGCTCATCATCACCTTGTTAAGGAATGGGCAATTAAGGATAGTCAATAAATGCTGGTTTGGCCAAAAACACCAAACCTTGTGAAGAAATAAAAATGAATAGCACAAGAGACCTGAATTAATCAAAACTACCTCATTTTAAAAGATGGGATATAGTCCACATTTCTGTAAATTCACAATACTTCATGAATACAAAGAAATGTGTTCCTAACAAGATAACCATAAAAGCAGAGAGACTTAAGAATTGTGCAATGAGACCTTCAACTTCCCATGCTTTATTTTTGCTAAGTTATGTACATCGCCGTAAAATATAGTTTCTTTTTCTATTTATTCTTGCACTGTGTGTTTCAGAAAAATTTGCCAGTCAGAAGGTCAAATGTACCAGATGCTGATTTAAACAATCATTGCATATCTTTCCAAACATCAAAGCAAATTGTAGACCTCTGGCCGCCTCAGAGATTTACATTTTCTAAGGGATCTCTTGTGCAGCCTTTTTCCACTTACTTTATTAAAAACAGTAATGTTAGAGGATCATGGCAATACCCTAGGGACGACTTGAAGGAGACCAAATCAATGTAACGACATTGCCATTCATGCCACACACATTCTAATCCTTTTCTCAAGGAACTGGTGAAGTGTAATGCAGAAATTGTAAAATAAGTCATCACAAAACAAGCAAATACTTGCACAGTTCCCACCCTCCTCTCACTTTCAATCTTTCATCCAAACTGGTGATCTAAAGCTTTTTCTAGTTTACACTATGAGCATCACAAACTCCTTGAGGGCAATATTTCTGAGCAGGTTTAAGGTTAGGCTCCCTATTTGGTCTATTACAACAAGCATTAAGCTATCAGCTCTCAAGAGTTCAATGATTTGAACTTTGTGTCTCAGATTGTATCTTACCTATTTGTGCTTCTTCAATCTCTCCAAAAGTGGTGCAGGTTGACAGCATGGTTCTGTTAGGCCTCTCTTGCTACAATGAGTACATTTCTGGTGAAAAGCTGAACAGCTTTTTCTTTGCTGATTTGGCGTTTTGAAGCTACACCAGCAAAAAAATACTGGAGTATTAGATTGTTTAGGATTATGCATGATGTCATCACCTGCAGTGTATTGTTGAGATAAGAGGTCTTTCTCTTCTAGTCAGATGGTACATTGTGATTTAAGTAATCCACATGCTCTACATTCAAGTTGAATATTCAATGGAACTTTTCCTGTATAATGCTTCTTGAACAATTTTCTAGATTCTGTATTGTTCTCAAGTCATATCTATGTTGACTGAAGAAGCTCGATGACTGATTTATCTCAGAGACCAATTACAATTCTGTCACGAAGGAACTCTTCTAAACTTCCACAACTGCATGGTTCAAACAGAGTTGTAGAGACATACAGCAAGGAAACAGACCGTTTGGTCAAACTTGTCCATGCCAATCAAGTTTCCTACAAATGTCTAATGCTGGAGTGGCTCGAAAACTTAGGAATTCTGCTTTCCACATCTGCAAACACTGTTTTATCAAATGGATTTGAAAGCTTAATTTTACAGGTGGAAAAATTAGCACAGGTGAACTTTGTTCCAGTGTTCAATTGTTGATAGGCACTTGAGCAGTTGATTATATTTTGATTTGGAAGAATATTGTTAGGATTTGCTCTCCTTGTATTACATATATTTTGTTGCCTTTTCGTATTCTTTGTCCATTAAGTTGCTGTTCAATCTTTGTTGTAGAAAAGATTGTTATTCCAGTACTAAAACTGAAAGCTGTTAATGTCTTTGCTGTTTTCAATGTAAAATTTGGTTGTTTTTTACCAATATGACATTTTCAAGGATGAAAGAAGATATTCATTTCCAAAATGGTTAAAGGATGTCCAAAAGATCTGTGGGTAGAAACTTTCTCAAAATGGCTTCATTCAATAAGATTCAAAACTGTATAAAGGTTGGCTGACAAGGTATCATTCATATTTTTGTGACAAATTTCAAAATATGATCAGATTCTTGCTCTTTATAGTTATAGAATGTTTCATAACTTAATGAACACAATTGATGAAATTTCTCAATTGCCAAATAAAATGTAAAATTGTCATTCAAATCATTAAAATAGTAAAGATGTCACTAATGTCACTGTTGGGGCTATGATATTCTAAACTGCAATATGATTTTTATTTCCAATTTTCTTGCCCCCTTAGCTGCTTGTGACTTTTACTGCTCTTGCTTGAAGAGTCTTTTTAAAGGCTGGATTTCCTTTTACTGGCTGTTAAAGGCTGTTCAGACATATTATTCTAACAATTTCAACGAACAGAAAGTTCCTCCAGAGTGGTTTCCTTCACAGCAGATGTTCAGCTGTGTGGGATTTCTGGCTGCTAGCTGGTCTTAAATGGATACCGATGCTGTAGGGATTAGTTGATTAGGCTAGGGCTGTTTTCTTTGGAGCGTCGGAGACTGAGAGGTGACATTACAGAGGTTTATAAAATCATGAGAGGCATGGATAGGATAAATGGACAAAGTCTATTCCCTGGGGTGGGGAATCCAGAACTAGAGGACATAAGTTTAGGGTGAGAGAGTAAAGATATAAACAGACCTAAGGGGCAATATTTTCATGCAGAGGGTGGTGCATGTATGGAATAAGCTGCCAGAGAAATGGTCGAAACTGATACGATTGCAACATTTAAAAGGTATCCAGATGGGTATGTGAATAGGAAGGGTTTGGTGGGCTTTGGGCCGGGTGCTGGCAAGTGGGACTAGATTGGGTTGGGATATCTGGTCAGCATGGACAAGTTGGACCGAAGAGTCTGTTTCCGTGTTGCACATCTCTATGACTCTATGATAATTTATTCAATTCTTCTCTTCCCCAAGCGATCTCTGGTCAGATTCTTTATTTCCACTGCTTCTGGCCAAATCGTGTAATCTGTCGTCATGTGGTTTGATGACACTATATGTTTGAGTTCAAGACAGACTGGTTGAAAGGAATGTAAAGTCAAGAACTGTTTGCAGGCTTAGCCTTCACGGTAACATCATTAATTACACATTAATATTAAATACTGTGACACTTAGTGTTCTTAGGCTCTGTCTCATAGTTACATTGGGTTAGCAGTAATCTATCTTCTTTGCACATTCATGTCCATGTGGTCATGAGAGTCACTTCAATCTAGATTATTTTAACTCCACCTATAGTGGGCGGCACGGTGGTTAGCACTGCTGCCTCACAGCGCCTGAGACCCGGGTTCAATTCCCGACTCAGGCGACTGACTGTGTGGAGTTTGCACGTTCTCCCAATGCTAAATTGCCCGTAGTGTTAGGTAAGGGGTAAATGTAGGGGTATGGGTGGGTTGCACCTCGGCGGGTCGGTGTGGACTTGTTGGGCCGAAGGGCCTGTTTCCACACTAAGTCTAATCTAATCTACATTGTGTAATTTAGTGACATACTGAAAAGACAGAATCATAGAAAATAGGAGTAGGCCATTTGGCCCTTCAAGCCTACACCACCATACAATATGGTCATGATCAATCATCCCACTCAATACCCTATTCCTAGGTGCTCCATATAAACTTTTAGGTCTAAGATATATGTTTAACTTCTTCTTGAAATCATTCACTATTTTGGCCTCACCTGCTTTCTGTGGAGAGAAAACCACATGCTCACTGGGTTCTTTCCAAGACCAGCTAACAGGAATGAGACAAAGAACGAGCAGGAGCCTTAAAAGTTGTCTTTATTGAAAGTACTTCTTAGTATATATTCAGCTTAAGTTTAATTTACTGTGAGTAGATGTGGCTTCTTATACAGCATTGCAGCTGAAGCTTGTTTATACAGTATTCTTCTGGTTATTTGCCCCTACTATGAGAAACAGACATTTCTCTACAGAATATTTACTTATTCTACCTTTTATATGCAGTTATTATGACTCACTCAGCCCGAACAGCATTTGCTGTCATGCACCCCTTGTGTCATCCATGTTAACCTGATCTTCCACGTTAACCCGATTATATTTGCTGATCACTCTAATCATCCTAACAACCTTTAGTTGCCGCTGTCCACAACTCCCTCCTTTGATTCTGTCAAAGCACATTGCAGATTGCAATTTTTAAACATAGGAAACAATACAAAATGACAAAATAACAGACTTATCACAAACGACTTCATGTTTCAACGTTGAGAGGAGTCCTTTTTAGATGGGAAGTATGGATTCAAGTTTTCTTGATGTTGACTTTAACAGCAGACTGTGCTGTCAGCAGAACTTGGTATGGACCTTCCCATTTGGTGCCAAAAGGTTCCTTATGCACTTTCTTAATGTAGACCCAGACACCAGGAACTAGATTGTATACTTCATCCAGAGGACTTCCCCAGGCTATCTATGCCTGTTGAGAAGCAGAGCTCATAACTGTGGTGAGACCTTGAAATATTAGAGTCACTTAACAGGTGGCAGTCAGCCACCAATGGTACCGCGGTCAATGGTACCGCGTAAGGACATAGGCCAAAGGGGCTGAGGCTCATAATCCTATTGTGAGTTGCCAGTATACTACTCAAGACCAGAAGTAGAGCTTGTGGCCAAGGTAGGCCTACCTGGTGGTACTTTGCGAGCCTTCGTTTAAGAGGTCTATTGGCGCACACCACTTGCCCTGAAGACTGGTGACTTGGCGGTGATTTGGACAGTGTAGATCCCACTTAATACCTAGTAGCCTGCTGAGTAGAGATACCCCGTGGCAAATTACCCTGGGTCAGGACCTCAAACAGAGTTGTGGCTGTCCACCCAGCCATTTGGATCCCATTTTCCACAAAGGATAACCTGTCTGTAAAGAGGTGCAATCTGGGTTCTATAAAGGCTCTTCTGAAACATGAGTTGCTTTCTAAGCTGCTGTAATATGCCTACCCAGTCATGTTCCCAGTCAGTGTCACCACTCTGCCCCCTTCCTCACACCTTTTGATCCCGTGGGATTGGCAACAATGTGGCTGAGTAAACAGGATCGGCTCACATAAGATGGCAATCAGGAGCTTCCAAAAGGGTGGTCTATTGGGTGGCTGTAACCTGGGAGACACAGTTCATAGAGAGCATAGCATGTGTTGCTAAACAAAAAGACCTTGGAGTGCAGGTTCATAGCTCCTTGAAAGTAGAGTAGCAGGTAGATAGGGTAGTGAAGGTGTTGGTATGCTTTCCTTTAATCATCAGAGTACTGAGCACAGGAGTTGAGAGGTCATATTGCGACTGTACAGGACATTGTTTAAGCAAACTTTGGAATATTGCGGGCATAAGTTTAGGGTGAGAGGGGGAAAGATATAAAAGAGACTTAGGGGTAATTCGTTCATGCAGAGAGTGGAGTGTGTGTGTGTGTGGCGTGTGTGGTGTGTGTATTTGTTGTGTGTTTGTGTGGAATGAGCTGCCAGAGGAAGTGGTGGAAGCTGGTAATTGCAACATTTAAAAAGGCATCTGGATGGGTATATGAATAGGAAGGGCTTGGAGGGATATGGGCCAGCTGCTGGCAGTGGGACTGGACTGGGGTGGGATATCTGTTCGGCATGGACAAATTGAACCGAAGGGTCTGTCTCCATGCTGTACACCTCTCTGACTCTATACACAGTGTGAGGACATTTAACAGTTAATCTCTGATCAAGAACAACAGGCATTGTGACTTTAAGCACACGGCAAGTGGTTTCCATTGCCCACAAACAGCTCTCCCATCCTAATGCCACACAATCAAGTCAGGTCAAATAGTAACCAATAGGTTGTTATTTATTACCTTGCTCGAGTTAAAACGGCTTTGATGTAGCCATCCTGCTCGTGCACGTGGAGAGTGAAAGATCTACCATTATCAGGGATGGTCAAAGTCGGGGTGAAACAAAGTCCATTTTTGAATTTCTGGAAAGCAAAGTGCTGCTCATGGGAAAACAAGAAAATGTCCTTGGAATCTCTTCTGCCCTTTAAAAGATCAGGCCGGTGCTGGGCTGTTTGAGAGTAGCTATCAATCCAATTTCTATTGAAATTGCAAAGGCCTAAAAAAGATCTCAGTTCCTGGATACTGATGGGTTCCTTTGTCGTCTGTATAGCAACTGTCCTATCCTCAGTGATCTCACGTTTCCCAACTGAAATCTTCTGCCCGAGTATATATCTTCTTCCTGGATGATCTAGGCCTTTTTGTGGTTAGCTTATGGCCCTGAGAGTGCAGGTGGTCAAGTAGAGTATGGAGGTCCTCCTTTTGCTGCTCCTCGGTCAGGGAGGCAACCAAGATGTCACCCACATATTGGATAACCACAGAGGCCATGGGAGCAGCACACACAGATAGTTTTGCAGCATCATATAGAAAACAGTGGGGTTACTGTGAAATCCCTGTGGTAAGCGTGTCCATTTATATTGCTGCTGTTGAAATGTAAAGGGGAACTGGGGTTGTACTTTGGATGCCAATGGAACCCACCAGAATCCATTGGCCATAACAATCACAGAAAAACTTATGATCTGGCAAAAGGGTGTTAATGATGGTGGAGGAGTTCGCAACCAAGGGTGCTTTCTGTTCAATGCATTGGTTAGCTTTCCCGGTAGTCAACAGTCATGCCCTATGTACTATTCGGTTTTTTAACCAGCCATACCAGACTGGTGGATGAGCTATGGATTTTAACGAGAACGTCTTGTTGTTCTAATTGGTAAAATGCCAGCAATAGAGGCAGAACTAATAAACCTATTGTTTGGTATATAGTGAGGTAACACGGGTGAATGTTACTGGTGCCAACTTTAGTAGGCCACAATGATTTTTATCTTTTACCCAAAAAGGGTGGTCTCGCCATCCCTCTTCGGTTTATCTGGCTCACGACATCCATTCACAGAAAAGCTTGTCTGATGGAACACACCCACACAGAGGTGACTATTTCACAGGGGCCCAGCCATATCAGAAGGGTTCTGTTTTCTCAATCTTGAGTTCTTTCCCTCCAGCCCCCGTGGCGGTCGTCTTCTTGCCCTCTTGGGGTAGACTATGGCCATCAAACAAACAAAGGAAGACAAATTAACTCAGCAACTGTGTCAAGGAGACAGTCAGTCAATTTCATGATCGCCCACACCCATTAAAACATAACAGTCATCTGGTGGATTTTCTAAAGCTGCAGTAAAAAGGGCTAACAATTTTTTTTGTAAGATCAATGAGTTGCTTCAACGGAGACTCCAAGCACCCTTTCAGTTGTTCAAGTAGAGTTAGACATTCCATATAGGGCAAATTTATCCCATCCAGAAGCCTCTTTATATGGTTTGGAGTTCTGTTTCCCAGCTGGATCCTTTTCCTTTTGTCTGCAATTTTTACACCAATGTCCTTCCTTTCCACAACTGTGGCATTTTCTAGGACGGCTATCAGTGTTAGTTGGGCCCCCAGCCTGCATGACTCCCAATATCAATTTATAGCCCACTCCAACTTATTTCCTTCTCTAACCAGGCCTCTGAGGGAGATGCGGTCCTGTTCCCAACTGCAGCAATGTAACTTCAATATTTTCACAAGTTCGGGTTTAAGGCCAGTCACAAAAGCTGATTTTAGGGGGGCAAGTGTCTGCTGTTCAATATCATCTGTCTCGTCATCGTGAGCAAGCCCTGAGAGTTCTATCGAAATATCTATAAAATGTTCTGCAAATTCCCAAATGTCTGCAGTACTTTTTTGTTGGCAGGCAGTTATTTTGTTCCAATCTGCCTTAGGAGGGCTGTAATCGCAGAGCCAGTTGCAGATAGAATGCCACCCATCCTCTAACTTCTGTCCATCTTTCCCTAACTGTGTTGCTACTTGAGTGAGTAGTTTATTTCCCATGTTTGATCCCACCATGGCAGATAGAATTTGAACTCCATCCATAGGATGTAGAGAGTAAATTTTTTTCAACTTGTCCAATTCAGTCCATGTTTTTAGACCCCCATTCTTAGCTTGCAGCAATTCTTTTGTCCACCTTTTGACCAATTTCAGATTGGGGGCTTGTGAACAGCCCATCACGTGCATTCATATTTGGACCCTCCCGGCTCGTCATCCTTCCCTTTGACATGAGTCTTTTTCCATTTTTGTTGTTCTAGTCAGACTGAATATCGAAATCATCATCGCTCTCCAAGGAAGATTCCGAGTTGCCTTTCAGAGGAAGTGCACTCAGAGTAAGAACAGGATATAAAGGTGTAGTGGGATTAGGTGGTGGATTCGATGAAGTAGTCTTCATGTTTTCTATCTCCTTTTTAGTGGCAACCATTTCATCTTTGGTTGTTTTTAATTCATTACATATCGCTTTTAACTGATCTTTCAAATTGTTCACTTCTCGGTCATGATTGCACTTGTCAATGATCTCTTACCTCTATCTTAACTGTCACACAACACAAAGAGACCATCAGGTTAGTTCTTTAACTTTGAGTCAGGTACTTTTTTTCCAAGTTTCTTTGATATCGTCCAGGGATGACTGTCCCGTGGAGGTTCCATATTTCTTACAAATTTCAGTGAGGGTAATAGGGAGGCTGAATCGTTGTTCAACATATTCTTTTAGTTTTTGTAAGACTTCCTTCTCTAGAATATCAGGCGGTACCTGCCCACCTTTAACTGTAGATGGTAATGGACTAGATATTTTGCATCAGGCCTCACATCTCTTAGGTCAGAGCCAAAACTAAGCTCTTTTGGAGCCGCAGATAATTGAGCCGCAGAAAGTGACATCTCTAATTAACAATAGATTTTGAACCGACTACGCTTGCCTTCTTTGGACTATGTCAGATGGGTCCTTTCACCATGAAGACTATTACTTTCACCCGAGGACTTTCAAATAGAGAAGGTTACCTTGTAGGTGCTAGTAGAGTGAAACAAGAGCGATAGTGGTGGTCAGGTGACTTATTGTGATCTTATTGTTGGGTTCTTTCTAAGACCAGTAAACAGCAGCGAGACAGAGATGAAGCAGGAGTCTTAGAAGTTGTCTTAGAGAAAGCACTTCTTAGTATATCTTCAAGTTTAAGTTTAATTTACTGGGAGTAGATGTGGCTTTTTATACAGCATTGCAACCAAAGCTTGTTTATACAGTATTCTTATGTTTATCTGTCCCTATTATGATAAACAGATGTTCTCTTTACAGAGTATTTACTTATTCTATCTCTCTTACATAGCTAACATGACACACACAGGCCTGACAACAGTTGTTGTCATACACCCCCGGTGTTATCCATGTTAAACTGATCATCCACGTTAACCCAATCATATTTGCTATCAGGTGCCACTTTAATCATTCGCCTTAATCAACCTATCTTCAGTTGTCACCCTCACACTCAATCATTGGTGCAAGAAATTTCTCCAGTTCTAAATTGCCAACTCTGTATCCTAAGGCTGTGACCCCTGGTTCTGGTGATTCCCCCAACATTGGAAACATCCTTCCTGCATTTACCCTCTCTATGTTTGTTACAGTTTTAGTGATTTTCATGCGATTCCCCACATTCTTCTGAACTCCAGTGAATATAGTCATAAGCAATCTAGTCTCTCTTCATACATCAGTCCTGCCATCGCAGGAACAAATCTGGTAAGCATTTGTTGCATTCCCTCCGTAACTAAAACACCCTTCCTCAGATAAGGAAATCAAAACTGCACACATTAACCCAGGTCTGGTCTCAGTAAAGCCCTGTTTAAGATATCACTGCTCCTGTACTTGAATATAAAGGGCCAGTATAACATTTGCCGTATTTGTCACTTGCTATTCATGTTAAGCTTGTTTTCAGTGACTGGCATATCCTCTTCTATGAAGACAGAACCAAAGTATGTATTTAATTGATCTGCTTTGTTCCCCATTACAACTTATCTTGTTTGTGGCTGTAAGGGTCCTAAATTTGGCTTTAATATCTTTTTCTTATCAAAATTTTTATAATTATTTTGTATTTTCTCTCCAAGCTTGCTTTTCTACTCTTATTTACTCCTTCTTAATTCATCCTTTTGTCACCCCAATCAAAACTGCTCCAAATCCTCAGGTCTGCTTCTTTTTTTGGCTAAATTTACATCCTTCATCATCACAAGGCTGCTCCAGGATCTTTACACAACAGGTTTCACATCACTCTAAAGTACGATTACCATGTGAAACGCTTTCCCACGAAGTGTTTTTGGAGTCAAATTACTATTTTTGCTGCAAGTCTATTGTGCCCATCAATAGAGCATCGGATAGCTTCTTTAAAATTCTAATCTCGATGAAAACCATTGATTTTGTCTTCTACATCACTGGCAGATAGAAAAAGAGTAATATATCTTCCCCATAGATTCCCTTTCCTGTGCTCTCTTCTGACCAAAATGTTCAGCTTTTTGCTTCTCTTCATTACTTACGACCTCTAGTGTCAGAATTATGTCAGTCACGTATCCATGAACTTCCACCAATAATATTCCCTTAAAGGCAAAGAATCCAAAATGGCATAATTTTTAAATGCCGCCCTTGAATTTCAATTACAATGACTGTACTTTAATTGTATTTCATTGCTAAAAAGCATTTTGGGGTGTTCTAAGGTCATAAAAGTTATTGCATCTAAATAAATTAATAAGAGCACAAGTGTGTGAAATTTTTATCCTGTTCCCACTAACATTTTATCCTTTAAATGTCAGTTTGGTCAACAGACTGCTTTGAGCCACAGAATGCTAAAGCATAGTGGCCATGGGTCAGTCATTATGATGGCGACCGTACAATTGTACAAGCATGAATACCACCACTGATTAAACCTAAGTGATGAAACAAATCCAAAATTTTCCTCAATAGTAACTTATGTTTATAA
The DNA here is from genome assembly GCF_020745735.1 of Hemiscyllium ocellatum. Taxonomy (NCBI): domain Eukaryota; kingdom Metazoa; phylum Chordata; class Chondrichthyes; order Orectolobiformes; family Hemiscylliidae; genus Hemiscyllium; species Hemiscyllium ocellatum. The sequence continues at coordinate 46,370,806 of NC_083420.1, forward strand.
TGACATGCTCTTCAGTGTCAAGTGATCCTTAAACTGTCCCAATACTTTACCCTTTTTAATGGCAATTTTACACTTATCAGATACTTTCAGCAAATGATCAATATTCACAACAACATTTCACTTATGTAAAAATACAGACATTTTGTACATGTTTCTTCCCTTAAAATCTATCCTTAGGTCAGAAATTATAAATTGAAAGGGAAAACCAGGACCAGAAAGTTTTTCTCAGCAGCAAATTTAGATGAAAAACTAGAAGGCTTGCCATAATTAACAGATTACCAGTACAAGCTCAACAGGCTAGAGGGTTTATTGCTGTCCAAATGAATAATATCAGTGTCCATAATAGTCATAATCTGACCTTGCTGCTTTAAAAACACAGAAATAAAATGTATGCATACATACACAACACACTTTTTGATAAGATGTGTTTTTCTACAGTTCTCATTTTTATTTGATATCAAACTGAAGGTAATTTCATTAAAAAAAACACAATTAGAAGCCGTTCAGACTGTGAAAGCTTGGCTGACTAACGACATTTATAGATATCATACATTTACTATGATTAGTAGATCATACAAACTGACCTTCTCATAAAGTTGAAGGGATATAGAAATTTCCAAATAACATTTTTAGAACTAAATTCAGTGTTCAATGATAAAATATTTGCTTCTGCAGGTTGAAGAGTCATCAAATATTGTTTAACCACTATTTGCTACCTATTCACTCGTTCCTAGCAACAGATGAAATATAATGACAGGAGATGGTCAAGATAAACATTTTAAGGTGCACTGTACCGGTTCTGACAAGTGCTGGATAAGAGTTGAACTTTTACATTAATTCTCCATTGTGGATAGGTCTGCCCAAATAGCTACTAAAATCACAGAACAATAATCCCAGGAGACTAATTAGCCTGTCAAAGACCTTTGTACAAATTATTCTAATGACTTTTTTTCCCCTCATGGTCATATCAATCTTCAAGGTTCAAGTCTCTATCCAATTTCTTTTGTAAAGTAACATACTAAATCAGTTTCCACCATGATGGAGGAGATACTATGTGAGTATTTTGCATCAGTGCTTACTGTGGAAAAGGACATGGAAGATATAGAATACAGGCAAATAGAATCTTGAATAATGTCCATATTAGAGAGGAGGATGTGCTGTAAGTCTTAAAACGCATAAAGGTGGATACATTCCAAGGCCGGATAAGGAGTACCCTAAAACTCTGTGGAAAGGCAGAGAAGTGATTGCTGGGATCCTTGCTGAGATATTTGTATCATCCATAGCCACAGGTGAGGTGCTGGAAGATTGGAGGTTGGCTAACATAGTGCCACTATTTTACAAAGGTGGTACGGAAAAGCCAGGGAGTTATAGACCAGTGAGCCTGACATCAGTGGTGGAAGTAATCAACTAGGAAAAAGTGAGGACTGCAGATGCTGAAGATCAGAGATAAAAAGTGGGGTGTGGAAAAGCACAGCCAGCCAGGCAGCATCCGAGGAGCAGGAAAATTGACATTTCATGCATAAGCTCTTCATCAGGAAATGATTAAATTATGCTCGAACGTCGACTTTCCTGCTCCTTGGATGCTGCCTAACCGGTTGTGCTTTTACAGCACCATACATTTCAACATCAGTGGTGGGCAAGTTGTTATGGGAAGGACAGGATTTACATGTATTTAGAAGAGCAGGGAGTGATTAGAGATAGTCAACACGGCTTTGTGCATTGGAAATCATGTCTCATGAACTTGACTGAGTTTTTTGATGAAGTAACAAAGAGGACTGATAAGTGCAAAGCAGTGGATGTTAGCAAGGTTCGATCTCGTGGAACACAGGGAGAACTAGCAATTTGGATTCAGAACTGGCTCGAAGATAGAAGCCAGACTGTGGTTTTGGAGAGTTGCTTTTCAGACAAGAGGCCTATGATCGGTGGTGTGCCACAAGGATCGGAATATTGCATGAAATTCTGGTCTTCCTTCTATTGGAAGGACGTTGTGAAACTTGAAAGGGTTCAGAAAAGATTTGCAAGTATGTTGCCAGGGTTGGAGGGTTTGAGCTCTCGGGAGAGGCTGAATAGGCTAGGGCTGTTTTTGCCAGAGCATGGAGGCTGAGGGGTGACTTTTATAGAGGTTTATAAAATCATGAGGGGCATGATAGAGTAATCAGACAAAGTCTTTTCATGGGGTGGTGGAGTCCAGAATTAGAGGGCATAGGTTTAAGATGAGCGGGGAAAAATTTAAAAGGGACCTAAGGGGCAACATTTTCACACAGAGGGTGGTGCATGTATGGAATGAGCTGCCAGAGGAAATGGTGGAGGCTGGTTCAATTACAACATTTAAAAGGCATCTGGATGAGTTAATGAAAAGGAAGGGCTTAGAGGGATATGGGCAAAGTGCTGGAAAATGGGACTATTAGGTTAGGATATCTGATCGGCAAGTTGGACCAAAGGGGTCGGTTTCCATGCTGTAGATCTCTATGACTTTATGTCAGGCTGTAACAGGCATGCTGGATAATTTTCTTTCTTCCACCACCCACTCATGTCGCCTCTGGCCTCTTTATCAATTATGGTGGCTCAGCAGTTAGCACTGCAGCCTCACAGCACCAGGGACCCAGGTTAGATTCCCACCTTGGGCGACTGTCTGTGTGGAGTTTGCACATTCTTCCAGCATCTGCGTGGGTTTCTTCCGGGTGCTCCGGTTTCCTCTCACAATCCAAATATGTGCAGGTTAGGTGAACTGCCCATGCTAAATTGCCTATAGTATTCAGGAATGTGTAGGTTAGGTGCATTTGTTAGGGGTAAATTTAGAGTGGGAGGGGGACGGGTCTGGGTGAGTTACTCTTTGGAGGGTCGGTGTGGACTTATTAGGCCTAATGGCCTTTATCTACATTGTAGGGATTCTATGATCTATGACCTCATACCTAAGCCATCTGATTGTCAACACTTCAGCCACAGAGAGTTTTTCCATGTTTGCTAAGTTTGGTACCCATAGGGAGGGCCTCAACCGGGACCTTGGGTTCATGTCACATTACAGGTGACCACCATTGCACCCCACACACACACACACACACACACTTACACACTTACACAGTCACACATGCACCCCCTCACAGACTTAAGACACTTTGCACTCACTACACACACACACACCTACACTTTCTCAAACACACAACCCTCAACCCAGACAGATAGACACACAGACAGACAAAGACCCACATGCACACATATATTTTGTGGGGTGAATTTGTACTTGCAGGATTACATTGTACTTTGCTCAAAAAATGCACGCATTCATGTAGAACTCTGAGCTCAAAAACTGCATGAATTTATGTAAAACTCCGTTATCTCACTTTTTAGATTAGAATCAATCTAAACATCATGGCATAGACGTAGAACACAATATATTGTCTAGCTATCACCATAGTTAACAGCTAAACCGAGAAGGCAACTTTTTTAAAAAAAGGTTTCGTGATTTAAACATGAAAGAAGTGAAACTATCACTGTATTCTAACAGATGAAAGGCTTAACAGACAATCAATTTTTTAATGTATAATTTCAGTTACATCCCACTGTAGATTTTACTGTAAATTCTGTGTTAGGATTGAGCCTTCCACTTTCACCTGATGAAGAAGCGTCGCTCCGAAAGCTAGTGTGCTTTCAATTAAACCTGTCAGACTATAACCTGGTGTTGTGTGATTTTTAACTTTGTACACCCCAGTCCAACATCGGCATCTCCAAATCGAAGTTAACTGACAGATTTGTATGCACTTGACTGATCACTCCAACAGGCCCTAAGCCATTCTTCAGGTGGGAAAAACATACCCAGTCAACTTAGGTGTTTATGTTGCCAGTAAGTGCCTATCATAAAGAGGTACCAGTCTGAGCTGATTGGAGAGTTCATAAGGTAACCTTGCACAGCTCACATGTCAAATACAATTGTTTTACAAATGGCTTCTTAGCAAGAAGGGCAAACTTTGACAATAAAATGACTTCCTGACATATTGTGCCAGAATCTTTTCAATGTTAGGCCTAGAATAATTTCTAAGCTAGGAGCAGACTCCTGCGTTTTAAGCACTGAATCATTCCGTATCGGAGGCTGAGATGTTATCATAAGGTTGCATTTAAACTGATTCATTAGCCTTCAAATTAAATATGCTTTGTTTCAGGGTTGTGATTCAAATTCAAATAAGACATAAGGTCTGATTAATTAGAATTGACAATGGATCAGTCTGTAAGGTCGGTACAGTAGTCTGCAAGAACAGCAAGTAAGTTAAAACTTCGTCAATATTACCTTTTTCAGAGTTTGTACTTAATAACCAGTAATGGCTACTCAATATAATCACAAAGTCTCAAAAATGCAATTAAGTTCAATCCACAGCAGGTAAGCACGAAGCGTTAATTTTCTACTGATTTCAGCAGCCTCAGCACTAAAATGGTCTCTCTCTCTTTCTCTCGTGTCCTTTTGAACTCTTAAGTCAGGGACTTGTAACAGTAAAGATGTTTTTCCCTCTGTGTCTGCCTCACTTGCAACAGGAAATAAGAATCATTATAATTGACAGGACCTGACTGTCAATTACAAGGCTTTTGATAGTACAGGGTTTTGTTTCAGGGTCGAATCAAACACTTTCATTAATTTCACAAGGGAACAACTGTGAACGTTATCACCTGGTGTCCTGTTTACACAGATTCACTACACAGATATAGAGTCACAGAGATGTACAGCATGGAAACAGACCCTTCGGTCCAACCCGTCCATGCCAACCAGATATCCTAGCCCAATCTAGTCCCACCTGCCAGCACCCGGCCCTTATCCCTCCAAACCCTTCCTATTCATATACCCACCCAAATGCCTCTTTAATGTTGCAATTGTACCAGCCTCCACCACATTCCCTGGCAGCTTATTCCATACATGTACCACCCTCTGCGTGAAAAAGTTGCCCCTTAAGTCTCTTTTGTATCGTTCCTCTCTCACCCTAAACCTATGCCCTCTAGTTTTGGACTCCCCGACCGCAGGGAAAAGACTTTGTCTATTTATCCTATCCATGCCCCTCAATTTTGTAAACCTCAATAAGGTCACCCCTCAGCCTTTGACGCTCCAGGGAAAACAGCCCCAGCATGTTCAGCCTCTCCCTGTAGTTCAGATCCTCCAACCCTGGCAACATCCTTGTAAATCTTTTCTGAACCCTTTCAAGTTGCACAACATCTTTCCGATAGGAAGGAGACCAGAATTGCACGCAATATTCCAACAGTGGCCTAACCAATGTCCTGTACAGCCGCAACATGACCTCCCAACTCCTGTACTCAATACTCTGACCAATAAAGGAAAGCATACCAAACGCCTTCTTCACTATCCTATCTACCTGTGACTCCACTTTCAAGGAGCTATGAACCTGCACTCCAAGATCTCTTTGTTCAGCAACACTTCCTAGGACCTTACCATTAAGTGTATAAGTCCTGCTAAGATTTGCTTTCCCAAAATGCAGCACCTCGCATTTATCGGAATTAAACTCCATCTGCCACTTCTCAGCCCATTGGCCTATCTGGTCCAGGTCCTGTTGTAATCGGAGGTAACCCTCTTCGCTGTCCGTTACACCTCCAATTTTGGTGTCATCTGCAAACTTACCAACTGTACCTCTTATGCTCACATCCAAATCATTTATGTAAATGGCAAAATGTAGAGGGCCCAGCACCAATCCTTGTGGCACTCCACTGGTCACAGGCCTCCAGTCTGAAAAACAATCCTCCACCACCATCCTCTGTCTTCCAACCTTTGAGCCAGTTCTGTATTCAAATGGCTAGTTTTTCCTGTATTCCATGAGATCTAACCTTGCTAATCAGTCTCCCATGGGGAACCTTGTCGAATGCCTTACTGAAGTCCATATAGATCATATCTACTGCTCTGCCCTCATCAATCATCTTTGTTACTTCTTCAAAAAACTCAATCAAGTTTGTGAGACGTGATTTCCCATGCACAAAGCCATGTTGACTCTCCCGAATCAGTCCTTGCCTTTCCAAGTACATGTACATCCTGTCCCTCAGGATTCCCTCCAACAACTTGCCCACCACAGAGGTCAGGCTTACCGGTCTATAGTTCCCTGGCTTGTCTTTACCACCCTTCTTAAACAGTGGCACCACGTTTGCCAAGTTGAGGCAAATGTTTCTAATTGCCTTAGAGCATTTTGTTTTGGTGAACACAGATGTTTTAATCTTCTGCCTACCTTGGGTTACCCCCTTTTTCTAAGCCTCCCAGCCTGTGTATTTTCTAGTGTGCAGTAAATGTGTTCTATAAATATTTAAAGACATATTTTAAGACGATAGATTTTCTCAGCAATGCCAGTGAATGTCAAGGGGAGAGTGTCAGATCTTCTCTTATTGGGAAAGGCCATTGTGTGGCACTTGCAGGATGCGAATATTATTTACCACTTATCAGCTTCAACCTGGGAGCATCTTCACTTCTTATATTACACTGAAGGGAAGGAGCAACTCAATCTGTTGAGCCCAGGAGCATAAGATACGCCTGCAACATTGCACTGTGAACAATATGTTTAACTTCCAAAGAGCACAACCATGTTCTTTTGCGCCAAAGGAGGCACGGTAGTAGTTTGGCGCACCGACCTTTACACCGCTGAGGCTAAATGCCAGCTCGCGGACACCTCCTCCTACTGACCCCTTGAACATGACCCCACCTCCCACCACTAAACCATCAACTCCCAGACCATTCATAACCTCATCACCTCAGGGGATCTCCCATCCACCGCCTCCAACCTCATAATCCCACAACCCCGCACCGCCCGTATCAACCTCCTGCCCAAAATCCACAAACCTGACTGCCCCGGCTGACCCATTGTCTCAGCCTGCTCCTGCCCCACTGAACTCATCTCTGCATACCTCGACACGGTCCTGTCCCCCTTAGTCCAAGAACTCTCCACCTACGTTCGGGACACCACCCACGCCCTCCTCCACCTCCTCCATCATTTTCGCTTCCCCGGTCCCCAACGCCTTATCTTCACAATGGACATCCAGTCCCTGTACACTTCCATCCCCCATCACGAAGGACTCAAAGCCCTCCGCTTCTTCCTTTCCCGCTGTACCAACCAGTACCCTTCCACTGACACCCTCCTTCGACTGACTGAACTGGTCCTCACTCTGAACAACTTCTTTTTCCAATTCTCCCACTTCCTCCAAACCAAAGGAGTAGCCATGGGCACCCGCATGGGCCCCAGCTATGCCTGCATCTTTGTAGGATATGTGGAACAGTCCATCTTCCGCAGATACACTGGCACCACCCCCCCACCTTTCCCTCCACTACATCGATGACTGTATCGGCACTGCCTCGTGCTCCCACGAGGAAGTTGGAACAGTTCATCCACTTTACCCACACCTTCCACCCCGACCTCAAATTTACCTGGACCGTCTCAGACTCCTCCCTCCCCTTCCTATACCTCTCCATTTCTATCTCGGGCGACCGAATCAACATGGACATTTACTATAAACCGACCGACTCCCACAGCTACCTAGACTACACCTCCTCCCACCCTGCCCCCTGTAAAAATGCCATCCCATATTCCCAATTCCTTTGTCTCCACCGCATCTGCTCCCAGGAGGACCAGTTCCAATAGCGAACAACCCGGATGGCCTCCTTCTTCAAAGACCGCAATTTCCCCCCAGACGTGATTGACGATGCTCTCCACCGCATCTCCTCCACTTCCCACTCCTCTGCCCTTGAGCCACACCCCTCCAATTGCCACCAGGACAGAACCCCACCGGTCCCCACCTACTACCCCACCAACCTCCATATACATCACATTATCCGTCGTCATTTCCGCCACCTCCAAACGGACCCCACCACCAGGGATATAGTTCCCTCTCCTCCCCTATCAGCGTTCCGAAAAGACCACTCCCTCCGTGACTCCCTTGTCAGGTCCACACCCCCCACCAACCCAACCTCCACTCCCGACACCTTCCCCTGCAACCGCAAGAAATGCAAAACTTGCACCCACACCTCCCTCCTTACTTCTATCCAAGGCCCCAAGAGATCCTTCCATATCCGCCACAAATTCATCTGCACCTCCACACACATCATCTATTGCATCCGCTGCACCTGTGGCCTCCTCCATATTGGGGAGACAGGCCACCTACTTCTAGAATGTTTCAGAGAACACCTCTGGGACTCCCAGACCAACCAGCCCAACCACCCCATGACTCAACACTTCAAACTCCCCGTCCCACTCCACCAAGGACATGCAAGTCTTTGGACTCCTCCATCGCCAGACCATAGCAACACGACGGCTGGAGGAAGAACGCCTCATCTTCCGCCTAGGAACCCTCCAACCACAAGGGATGAATGCAGATTTTTCCAGTTTCCTCATTTCCCCTCTCCCCACCTTGTCTCAGTCCCAACCCTCGAACTCAGCACCACCTTCCTGACCTGCAATTTTCTTTCTGACCTCTCCGCCTCCACCCCCATTCCAGCCTATCACCCTCACCTTAACCTCCTTCCACCTACCGCATTTCCAACGCCTCTCCCCCAAGTCCCTCCTCCCTACCTTTTATCTTAGCCTGCTTGGCACACTCTCCTCATTCCTGAAGAAGGGTTCATGTCCGAAACGTCGATACTCCTGCTCTTTGGATGCTGCCTGACCTGCTGCGCCTTTCCAGCAACACATTTTCAGCTCTGATCTCCAGCATCTGCAGTCCTCACTTTCTCCTTTACTTTTATATGTTTGATGCAATGAGTGAAACTTCATTGGCTCCAGAGCCGATTCTGAAGACTCCCAGAGCCACTGCACCTATGTATATACAGTACTATTGTGAGGCAGGAAATGTCCAAAGCTAATGATGGTGAAAGAGTTCACGAGGTTGACTGTGAGATATGACTTAGTGAGTGAAACTATGCCTACTTCTATTATGTCAGGCTTTGCTCGACTGATCTATAAATTAATTAATCAAATTGCTAGAAGTATCCAGATGTCAGCAAGGAGGGCTTCACACAGCTGACCTGAAAACTTTGTTTCACACCTTTCTACACTAATCTGATGTGCCATCCTTACCCAGTTTGGCCCTGAGTGCAACCTGCAGAGAGTGGAGTGTGACACTTTGGACAGTGGGAGTTAGATGAAATGGGGAAGGAAGTTGTTTTTTAGCTGCCTTCTTTGCCTAATGACATTTTCAGATCAGTGGGGGCAGGAGCAGACCAAAGCCCAAGGGCTCAGAGATTATCAAAAGCAGCAGGGATAAGTTAAACTCAGAGAATAAGAGTAGACTAAATTTAAGGTAAATGAAGTATCTTTACGATTAAGTTAAAAATCACACAACACCAGGTTGTAGTCCAACAGGTTTAATTGGAAGCACTAGCTTTCGGAGCACTGCTCCTTCATCAGGTGGTTGTCTGGTGAAGGAGCAGCGCTCCGAAACCTAGTGCTTCCAATTAAACCTGTTGGACTATAACCTGGTGTTGTGTGATTTATAACTTTGTACACCCCAGTCCAACACCGGCATCTCTAAATCTTTATGATTAAGTAATTAGAAAGGTTTGCAAGTAAGACCAAGTTAGTGCAAGATTAAGATATAGCAGATGAGGTCAACAGAATGGAATATGTGACCTACTACATATGGGAAGTCACAGATCCTGCTGTCATCCAAGGTGTGTGCAGAAAGTTTTCTTAACTGCAGAAATCTGGGTCCGTGTTTTGGAGCTTAAGCAGTGGCTGAAGACACTGTGGAACACACCTGAAATTGAGTTTTAGGTGGATAGCAGGTTCAGAGAGGTGGTTACACTGCAACTCCAGGGACTGGAGGAAAGAAGGGAATTGGTGACCACCAAACAGTCAAAGAGAATCTCCAGGCAAGTAGTACACATGTCCCCTATGGTCCCTCCCACAAATCGGTTTTCCATTTGGAAACCTGATGAGGGCACTGACTCCTCAAGGGAACGTAGACAAAGCCAAGCTTCTGGCACCACAAGCAGCCTGATTGCACAGAAGCAGAGGAAAAAGAAAACAGGAGTAATAGTGATAGGGTATTCATTAGTTTGAGGAACTGATAGATGTTTCTGCAGTTAGAGGCATGACTTCAGGATCTGTGTTGCCTCCCTGCTCCCAGAATCAGTGATATCACACTGAGTGGTTGCAGGGCATCCTGAAAAGCAGGGTAACAAGACAGAAGTCATGGTACACATTCATACCAATGACATAGATCAAATGAGTGATGAGGTCCTACATCAAGAATTGAGGGAGTTAGGCAGTAGACTAAACAGGATGATCTCAAACAGTTGTGAATTCTGGCTTACACTCAGTGCCACATGTTAGCAAGTACAGAAATAAGGGAACAGGGCAGATGAATGTGAGGATCAAGAATTAGTGCAGGAGAGAATGTTTTAAATTCTTGGACCACTCCAAGTTTCAAGGGAAGCTGGAACCTGGAAGGAAGGGACGGTCTGCACCTGAACCAAAATGGGACCAACATTCTTGCAGGTTGGTTTGCTAGTGCTGTTGGGAGGAATATATACAGTACTAATTTGGCAGTGGGAAGGAAAACAGTGTTAGCACAGTAGGGATCAGTGTACTTCAGCAAAGGAACCAAGGCACAGGGAGTCCAGCCATGTTAATTTCTAAGGCGTAAAGTGACACTGAATGACCTCTATTTAATGTGAGGAGTATTATAGGTAAAACAGATTAGTTAAAGGCATGCGTTAACATATGGAATTGCGAAGTTGCTGCAATCACAGAGACGCAGTTGAGGAAAGAGTAAGACAGGCAACTCAACAATTCAGCAAAAAATAGGTTTTGAATGGGAGAAGGCAGATTTTATTCAAATAAACAGGAAATTGTTCTTTTTGCACCATCTAGTGACAAACTGAAGAACCGCAATAGCCAATCTTCGTAATACACCATGTAGAGATGCCAGTGGTTGGACTGAGGTGGACAAAGTTAAAAATCACACAACATCAGGATATAGTCCAACAGGTTTATTTGGAGGCACTAACTTTTGGAGTGCAGCATGGATGGCTGTATTTGTGGTAGAGGGGTGATTGTGCTTGTAGTGTCAATCAAGTGGATCCTTGGTCCTGTATGGTGTCAAGTTTTTGAATGTTATTGGAGCTGTGCTCATCCAGTCAAGTGGAGATTATTCTATCACACTCCTGACTTGTGTCTTGTGGATGGTGGACAGCCTTTGAAGTGTCAGGAGGTCAACTACCAGCTGTGGAATTCCTGGCTTCTGACCGGTTCTTGTAGCCATACATTTATATAGCTAGTCCAGTTCAGTCACCAGCTGTCTCAAGGGTGTTTAAAGGTAGGGACACTGGAGAGAAATCAGCAATGGTAAAGCCATTGAATGACAAAGGGCAGTAATTAGATTCTCTCTTGTTGGAAACAGTCATTGCCTAGTATATTTTTTGCACGAATGTTTCTTGCCATTTGTCAGACCAAGCTTCAATGTTGTCCGGGTATTACTGCTTTTGGACATAAACCACTTCAGTTTCTGAGGAGTCACACAAAGTGCTGAACATTGTGCAGTCATTAGCATACACCTGACTTTATGATGGACAGAAGGTCATTGATGAAGTAGCTGAAAATGGTTGTGCCTAGAACACTAACATTGCGAAACTTCTGCAGAGAACTACTGAAGCTGAAACAACTGAACACTCCAGCAACTACAATCTTGATATGACTCCAACCTGTGAAGACATTCCCCCCTCCACCAATACCCAGCAATTCTAGTTTTTTTGTCACGCTCCTTAATGCCCGCCTCAATCATATATACAAATATATGATGTCAAAGTTAGCTCTTCTTACCGCCTGTTACATAATGATACGCATTTTCAAAATGCTTTCAATAATATTTTATTTTTCCTAGTATAAACTTACTGCCAGTTAATAACTGAAAGAAAGCCTGTATTATATTCACCATGAGTAATATCAGTATTAAAGAACAATGATTATGGAAACAATAACAGAGGGCTAAAAAGGTTTCTGTTTTAAATTCCGACATATTAGATTCCCTGTCACGTTAAAAGTACCATACTTAGAGGGAAAGTTGAGAGACATATCAGTTTATACTTCTCCATTGGTGGTTTTGTTGCACAAACAATGTGCCATTCTAAATGCCTCTACAGTTGCTTCAGCAGTTAATCCATACTGGAGAACAATAGAGTTTTCACATTTGCTGTCTTTGTGTCAATACCCATGCACCAGGTGCTACAGAACAAATGACAATCAAGGTTGTGAAATGTACTTTTCCAAAAACTCCAGAGGTCTGCCAAAGGACGTGTTGATTAATTTGCAGTTTGTAAGCATGACAATTATATATGAAGGTAATGTCACTGCAAAAATCAAGGGTGTTCACTGTATCAAAGTTGTCCATTGTGTTTTCCTATAAATGTCATCTAGTCTTCTGTCAAGCTTCTGCTGCCCCGTGCCTTTTACTATTAGAATCGTAGAGATATACAGACCCTTCAGTCCAACTCGACCATGCTGACCAGATTATCCTAACCTAATCTTGTCCCATTTGCCAGCACTTGGCCCATATTTCTCTAAACACTTTCTATTCATATACCTACCCAGATGTCTTTTAAATATCGCAATTGTACCAGTCTCCACCACTTCCTCTGGCAGCTCATTCCATACACGCACCACCCTCTGTGAAAAACTTGCTCCTTAGAATCCTTTTAGATTCTTCCCCTCTCATGCTAAACCTACGTCCTCTCGTTCTGGACTCCCCCATCCCAAGGGAAAAGGCCTTGTCTATCTACCTTATCCATGTACCTTACCATTTTATAAACCTTTATAAGGTCCACCTCTCAGCCTACAATTATTCAGGTAAAACAGCCCCAGTCAATTCAGCCTCTCCCTTTTAGCTCAAAACCTCCAATGCTGGCAACATTCTTGGAAATCCTTTCTGAACCCTTTCAAGTTTCACAACATCATTCCAATAGAAGGGAGACCAGAACTACACACAATATTCCAAAAGTATCCTAAGCAATATCCTGTACAGCTGCAACATGACCTCCTAACTCCTATATTCAATGCTCTGACCAATAAAAGAAAGCAAACCAAATTCCTTGTTCATTATCCTATCTACCTGTGACTCCACTTTTAAGGGACTATGAACCTGCACTCCAAGGTTTCTTTGTTCAACAATACACAGCAAGACCTTACCATTAAGTATATAAGTCCTGCTCTGATTTGCTTTTCCAAAATGCAGCACCTCCCATTTATCTAAATTGTGGGCGGCACGGTGGCACAGTGGTTAGCACTGCTGTCTCACAGCGCCTGAGACCCGAGTTCAATTCCTGACTCAGGCGACTGACTGTGTGGAGTTTGCACGTTCTCCCCGTGTCTGCGTGGGTTTCCTCCGGGTGCTCCGGTTTCCTCCCACGGTCCAAAGATGTGCGGGTCAGGTGAATTCAGGTGAATTGGCCATGCTAAATTGCCCGTAGTGTTAGGTAAGGGGTAAATGTAGGGGTATGGGTGGGTTGCGCTTCGGCGGGTCGGTGTGGACTTGTTGGGCCGAAGGGCCTGTTTCCACACTGTAAGTAATCTAATCTAAAAAAAACTCCATCAGCCTTCTCAGCCCATTGACCCATCTGATCAAGATCCCATTGTACTGAGGTAACCTTCTTAGCTATCCACTACACCTCCAGTTTTGGTGTCGTCTGCAAACTTACTAACTGTACTTCCAATGTTCACATCCAAATCATTTATATAAATTACAAAATGCAGTGGACCCAGCATCAATCCTTGTGGCACGCCAGTGGCCACAGGTCTCCAGTCTGAAAGGGAGCCCTGCATCACCACCTCCCATCTTCAACCTTTGAGCGAGTTCTGTATCCAAATGGCTAGTTCTCCCTGTATTCCATGAGATCTAACCTTACCAGTATCCCATGAGGAACCTTGTCGAAGCCTTACTGAAGTCCATACAGATCATGTCTACCACTCTGCCCTGATCAATCCTCTTTGTTACTTTTTCAAAAAAACTCAAGTTCATGAAACATGACTTCCAACACATAAAACCATGGTGACTCTCCCAAATCAGTCCTTGCCTTTCCAAATACACTTAAATTCTGTCCCTCAGGATTCTGTCCAACAACTTGCCCACCACCGATGTCACACTCACCGGTCTATAGTTCCCTGGCTTGTCCTTACCACCTTTCTTAATAGTGGCACCAACAACTATTAGCCAACCTCCAGTCATCCGACACCACACCTGTGACTATCAATGATGCAAATATCTCAGCAAAGGGCCCAGGAATCACTTCCCTAGCTTCCCACAGATTTCTAGAGTACACCTGATGAGGTACTAGGAAATTATCCACCTTTATGCATTTAAGATATCCAGCACGATCTCCTCTGTAATCTGGGCATTTTTCAAGATATCACATTTATTTTCCCACATTCTATATCTTATATGTCCTTCTCCACAGTAAACACTGTGCATAATACTCATTTAGTATCTCCCCTGTCTCATGAGATTCCACACATAGCTGCCTTGCTGATTTTGAGGTGCCCTATTCTCTCCCTAGGTACCCTTTTGTCCTTAATGCATTTGTGGAATCCCTTTGGATTCTCCTTAATTCTATTTGCCAAAGCTATCTCATGTCCCAATTTTGCCCTCCTGATTTCCCTCTTAAGTATACTCCTCCTACCTTTGTACTCTTCTAAGGATTCACTCAATCTCTGCTGTCTACATCTGACATGTGCTTCCTTCTTTTTCTTAACAAAACCTCAATTTCTCCAGTCAACCAGCATTCCCTACATCTACCAGCCTTGCTCTTCACCCTAACAGGAACATATTGTGTCTGGGCTCTTGTTACCTCATTTTTGAATCTTCCTTGAAAATCACTTTCTAAAGGACAACCAGGATGGGCAGTAAAATATTGGTCTTACTAGCAAAACATACATCCCATAAACACATAAAATAAATAAAGTACAGAATTTGAGAGACTTTTGTCAGAAAATTGCAGGAATTCTTTCTTAAAAGCTGAAGTTTTTTTTCCAAAAATGTGTTCATGGGTACGTGTGTTGTTGGCAAAGCCAACATTTCTTTCCATCTATGACTGCCCTTAAAATGTTGATGCTGTGACACCTTAACAACTCAGTGGCTTATTAGGCCATTTCAGAGGGCAGTTTAGAGCTAATCTCATTGCTACAGTGCTCAAGTTGCAAAGAGATCAGGAGAAGGACAGAAGATTTGCTTACTGGAAAGAATGTCGGGTAACCAGATGTGTTTTACAACAATTTGGTGGTTGCATGACCATCATGGTATGGTTTGGTGCTGGCTTTTTATTCTGAATGTTTAGTTAATTATCTTAACGTAACATCCCTAGCTTCCATAGTGTGATGTGAATTCAGATCTTCAGATCATTAGTCTGCATTATTAACTCAACAATACAAACATGGTCTACTATTCCCAAAACCCTGTTCAGCGACTGAGACCTCCACATTTAATCACCTCCATGCAAAAATAATTAGTTCAGAATTTTAAGTTTATGGGCCATTATGACTTACCTTGAACAAAAATATCATGAATGAACTGCATTCACTCGAAGTTCCTGAATCCAATAATACATGGATCTGGTTATTGTAAGACATATGACAGACTGGAGAGCATTTGGTCTTTACTAAACCAAATCTGAGCATTTTCTCTTGATGTATGAGATGTTAGCTAGACCAAAACTGGAAAATTCAGACCAATTTCTATTAACTTCTGTCACTTAAGAGTGGATATGTGCTTTTGTAAAGCAAATCAACAACCTAATCGAAGAGTGTTACATGTTAAATTCCAATAAATGTCCTCCCCTAGGAAGAAGATTTGGAAGGTCCAAAGGATTTTCAAACTGTAACTCAACTACTTATACATCCTTTGAGGGCAATGGTTATGTTATTACAACATTGCAGCTGGAAATTTCTGGCACGTGAAATTGAATTATAGAATCATGTCAGTGCATAAATGGAATCATTATCATCACATTGGGCTAATTTATTCCAAGTGTTGATGTTACAATTTAAGCACTTTACTTGGAAGCTCAATGATTAAAACCTTATTTCCATACTTGGTGAGAATAGGAGGCCAAAGGAACACCAAAATCAAGAACAGACTCTTTGATTTGCAGCATTGAATTCACTTACACAGCTAAAAAGATACGTACGGCAGCCCTAAAGCTTTCTTCACTTGGAAACCATTACTAAAAGTTACTGGAGTCGGAATTGGAGACTATGGCACAACAAGGTTGGAAGTGTAATTAAATCCTTATATTAGTTCTTGGTAACCACAGGATTTCCTGTGAAAGTTGTCCATTACTTGAAACTTGACTAACATTTTATTAAAGATTTACAACTTTTTCATTGCTGGCCCAAATTTCTCACTGATTGACTTCGGAATTAAACCCTGAGCTACTCCAACATGTGAACCTATCAGACGGATCTGACAATACCTGAAGGCATATCCCAACTGTGGAGCGATACATGACTTAGCAACAACATAACATCAAACTTCTAATTTATAGGAAGCAAAAGCTTGGTACTGAGGCTGAATTTTTCAATGAGCATGCATAAGAGGTGACATCAACAGAAACACAACATATATTCAGTTTTTCCATCAACCAGGTGGCCGACCTGAATATAAACCTAATTTGATAATAAAATCTATCCAGACCTGTCCATGAAAACCAGTATTCCATTTGTCCAGTATGAAGTGTGTAATTTATCATGAGAATAGCCTATTTATTTACGCAAGCAAAGAAAACAAGTTGTCAAAAGTTGGGTATCGATGTCCTTCCTAAGGATTGGGGTTACTGATGGAATTTAATACACTATACCAGGTAATTTACCAGTTTTGAGTATTCTTGTAAGTGTTCTGGTATGTGTCCTCTGCTTATACAAGAATCATCCAACCCATTAAATTCTTATTTGGTGGCAATGACCTAATCTAAATGGTGCTTCTCTAGATATCAGCAACGGTGGTCAATCATGACCAACTGTCTGAGTATGACACACTTGCCTGGTTTATCCTACCACATAGCAAAGTGATTTTAAAAATATTCCATTTCACTAAAGATTCACACCGCCGTAAAATCAAGCCTTACTCCTGGGCTTAAGCACATAACTTAATTCAGCAAGGGAGACCTGTCTCATCAGAATGTCTTTTAGCTGATATACCAAAACAATCTGTTCCAGTAATGTCACCAAAACAAAATGGCACTATCCAAACTATGTGGACAGTGGGAACACATGTATGTTGTCACTATACTTCCCATCAATATTGTTACTGCATTTCACATTCGTGAATTAAATATTCCACAAGTTCAAAGCAGAAGTACCTTTTACAGAGAAACCGTACCGTCTATGGACCAAAATTTAATCTTATCCACAAACTGACTTGGGCAAAGTGCCATCAGATGAATGATGAATCTCTTCTCTTTTGAGAAAGGCACTAGAAACAATGCACAGTGAATCAAGTGCTTCTAGACTCTGAACAGGTTGGAAACATTCTGCCAACAAACTAAAGAGTACAGGCTAAAAAATATGAATCAAATTTATTAAAGAATAAAGTTATTTAAGATCTGCAGAAATGGGGGCAAACTAAATTGTAACATATCACAACTTTACACCACCTGCTATAAAATAAATCAGTATTTTTCAGTGACAATGGTCAAGTAAAGAACAGATTTAAAAGTCACTTAATGGATTATATGCTCCCTCCAAAAGGCAGGGAATGGAATTTCACTACAAACTGATATAAGTACAGTATGCAATAGAGACCATTATATAAAATTGATCCTGGCAGTTCTACATTTACAGAATTGTGGATTGACTTCAGCATTCTTTTCACTCTTCAAGCCAGGAAAAGGCATTCAGAAAGTTTGTGGCTCTTCTAGATCATGGAGAAATTAGCCTCAGGGAAAATCAGGCAGTATCTTAATATAATCACCGTTGTGAGAATAAAAAAATGTTACTGTTATTTGTATCAAGGTAGAGTGAAAAGTGTTTTCTTAAGTCCTTTAAGGTAGGTTGCACGATACAAGTAGATCAGGGTAACAGAGCAGCGTGCAGGCTACGACGTTAGTGGTGTGAAGAAGGTGCAGAGCAATCATTATCAACATTAAAGAGAACAAATCAAAGGTCTGGTAACAGCGAGGAAGAAGCTGTTGTCGAATCTGTTCGTATGTGCATACAAAATTTTACATCTGCTGGACAGAATAAAGTGGGAGTATAAACTGAAGTATGCACGAAATAGAGGATGGAAACACAGCAAAAATATAAAATCCTACTGATGCGTGACATCTCCACACCCTAAAGATACCAAAAATAACGACCCTGCTACTGAGCAGGAAGGCTTTCACTGACAGAAGGAGCCGCGTTCATGGGGACCCCAGAGGCTCGAGACCGCCTCGCCTGGGGCTGGCCTTCTACCACCCACCTGGTCTCTGCTCCTTTTCTTTCTTTTCGCCTTGGCTACATCCGGCTGCATCTCAGAAGTTGGCTCCTCTCCTTGTGAGTCCTGGGTGTCCGACCTCCTTCTCTTCCCTTTAGCCATGGCACGGAATGAGCGTTGGTGTTTCTTTTCTCCACTGCCGTCCCCCTCTCACTCGGAGATGCACAGCCGGCCGGCGGTTGAGCGTTTGAACCCAACTGAAATTCTGCAGCTGACAGCTCCGGCACGAACACACGTGGGCTCTCAGATCAACCGAACGCGACTGCCGCAGATCGCCCACCTCCTGCGCGACAGCATTGGCCCAATCTCTTCATCTCGCCTCTCTACTGGCTCTGGCTGCCGTCCGTCAAATGGCCGCAGGGGCAGCAGCAGCAGCACGTTTGGTTGACGTTCCAAGCACCTGCGCATGCGCTCCCCCGATGCTCTGGTTGGAAATGTCAGTGCAGCTAAATTTCTGTGCACAGGGTGAATTAAAGTTGCTTTAAATGTTCCTCTCCCCCGGCCCAAGATCCAGGGTATCTGAAAGATGGCTAGAGTGGCTACGTTTTCTGAACCGAATCTAATGGCAGATGGAAGCAGAAGTGGCTACGCAGAAAATACAGCAGAGTATGCTTTAACATAAAGTCACGGAGATGTATAGCACAGAAATAGACCCTTCGGTCCAACTAATCCATGCCGAACAGATATCTAAAACCAATCTACTGTAATTCCATTTGCCAGCACTTAGCCCATGTCCCTGTAAACCCTTCCTATTCATATAACCATCCAGATGCCTTTTAAATGTTGAGTGTGTGGTGCTGAAAAAGCACAGCAGATCATGAGATAAAACGTTGAGAGTGTGGTGTTTTTCCAGCACCAAACTCTCCACTCTAATCTCCAGCATCTGCAGTCCTCACTTTTGCCTTTTAAATGTTGTCATTGTATCAGTCTCCACTTCTTCTGGCAGCTCATTCTGTACATGCACCACCTCTGTTTGAAGAAGTTTCCCCTTAGGTTCCTTTAAATCTTTCCCTTCTCACCTTAAACCTATGCCCTCAGGTTCTGGATTCCCTCACCCCAGGGAAAAGTCCTTGTCTATTCGTCCTATCCATGCCTGTCATGATTTTATAAACCTTTATAAAGTCACTCCTCAGTCCCCAATGCTCCAGGGAAAACAGCCCCACCCTATTTAGCCTCTCAATATAGCTCAAACCTTCCAACCCTGGCAACATTCTTGTAAATCTTTTCTGGACCCTTTCAAGTTTCAGAACATCTTTTTGATAGGAGTTAAAAATCACACTACACTAGGTTATAGTCCAACAGGTTTATTTGCAAGTACAAGCTTTCGGAGTGCTGCTCCCTGATCAGACAGCTTGTGGAGTAGGATGACAGGACACAAATTAAAAGCAAACGATAATGGTGTCATACAATGATGCGATATATTGAATAAACCTAGAGTGTTGTTAAGTCTTCTAAAAGGTGAAAGACTTAGCAGCAATCTAGGTTTGTTCAATATATTGAATCAGTGAATGAAACCATTATGATCTTCTGCTATAAATTCTGTGTCCTATGATCGTACTCCATTAGCTACCTGACGAAAGAGCAGCACTCCAAAAGCTTGTACTTCCAAATAAATCTATTGGAGTATAACCTGGTATTGGGTGATTTTTAAATTTGTCCACCCAGTCCAGCACTGGCACCTCCACATCATGGTTTCCGATGGGAGGGAGACCAGAATTACACACAATTTTCCAAAAGTGACCTAATCAATGTCCTGTACAGCTGCAACATAACCTTCCAACTCCTATACTCAATGATCTGACCAATAAAGGAAAGCATACATATTCTACAAACTGCTAATATTGCCAGGAATATTTAATTTCAGATATGGGCAATTTTCCTAGCCTGTAAATCTGTATTTAATTTTCAACGTTTCTCCTTCCTCACCAGGAATTTTAATCTGTACTCACAAGTCCTGCGTGAACCCTGATTTGAGATCGCTCTTGCAGATCATCACGATGTCATGCAATTGTTAACTGCCTTGGAATGACTCACACCAAAGAAGCTCATGAAGTGGAACAGGCTACAATAGAAGAAAAGCCGAATTAAGATATTCCTAAAGGAAATAGGTAATACAAGAAGATATTTACATCTATATGCATTTCACTAATTTTAAGCTTAATACAGGAGAGAGTGTCACAACGTGATCAATGTGTGTGATGGATGAAAAAAATCCTGTTAACAACTGACAGAAGTATACCATATGGTTTGTAGAATCACACAGTATAAAAGAGGCTTTCAACCTATTAAGTTGGTACTGCCAAAAATATATGACAATCTACTCTAGTCCCATTTTCCCATACTGGCCCTTGAATCTTTTGACACTTCAAGTACTCATCCAAGTTCTTTTGATATGTTGTGAGGTTTCTTGCCTCAATTACCCTCCCAGACAACTCATTCTAGATTCCTATACTTTCTGGATGAAAACATTTTTCCTTATGTCCCCTCTAAACCTCCTGCCTTCTACTTTAAAATTATGCCCTTTGTATTGACCCCTCAACTAAGGGCAACAGCTATTTTCAATTAATTAAGTTCACACCCCTTCACCTTATACAGTACTATCAGGGCAGCTGCTCCAAACAAACGACCCAGGCTTGTTTAGCCTATAATATTCCATCCCAGGCAACATCCCCATGAATTTCCATTGCACACCCTCCAGTACAATCACTGCACACAGTACTCCAGTTGTAGCCTAACCAATGTTCTGTACAACTCCAGGTTCAACACTTAAGATAAAAGTATGCTACAAGCAAGTCTTCAACACAACTGATGTCAGATGGCAAGAACCCAAATGTACTTCACAGCCAAGAATTGTTATTCTTAAGTATGAATGTGTGTCATCGCCTGAATCTTCTTCAAAAGGTGGAAGGAGTCAAGCTAGTTAAACTCAAGGAACAACTGGTTCAGGAACAGCCAGGCATGGAACAACTGATAGAAGATTTCATAGTTCTCCTAGACTCAAGATGAAACCCAAGTAGAAGAGAGGATCCATTGAGATTAGCTATGTTGCATAAGAAATTTGTGCTATATTGTCAGCAAAATGGAAATCTGTAATTATACTGGATTGGCAGAAATGTTTTACGCTAAAATAAAACAGAAAGAATCAGCAAAATTTATGAAAAAAGCACAAACAATCAACAATGTGGGCAGCACGGTGGCACAATGGTTAGGCACTGCAGCCTCACAGTGCCAGCGACCTGGGTTCAATTCCCGCCTCAGGCGACTGACTGTGTGGAGTTTGCACATTCTCCCTGTGTGTGCGTGGGTTTCCTCCGGATGCTCCGGTTTCCTCCCACAGTCCAAAAATGTGCAGGTTAGGCGAATTGGCCATGCTAAATTGCCCATAGTGTTAGGTGAAGGGATAAATGTAGGGGAATGGGTCTGGGTGGGTTGTGCTTCGGTGAGTTGGCATGGACTTGTTGGGCCGAAGGGCTTGTTTCCACATTGTAAGTAATCTAATCTAAAAAAAATACAGTAAGCCGTATTCTTTTATTTGAGCTACATCTATTTTCAGATGTTGAGAGATTCAGAAGATGCAAGTTCCTAGGAAGAATCCTCAGTGTTAATGAAAGAGATCATGCCAAGTAATAAGTAATTTTCAATTACACTAGTATGAATAAAGAAGTGAGTATTATTTGTCTCTTCAAAACTACATTTGCCAACGGTGAATGAAAGCAACACGCTGAAGAAAACTTCAACACAGGTTTACCAGTACTCTGAAAATTAAAATATCTATTCACACAGATTGAAGACATGGTGCCTACAACTCATGGAACCTATTACTGAGAAGGGATGATCAACATCCAAAGACTCAGAATATCGTCAAGAAGTAATTGCCTGGTTCAGACATATAGGAATCTGAAAAAAGTACCTGTTTCAAGAAGGCAGTCTCCAGTGAAGGAAATTTATTAAACGTTCTCTGAATATTACAATGGAGCATCTGCTGGTTTCAGTCGGAATGCCAAACTCAGTGAAATAACTCCAAGGCATAAAAGATCCTCAGTTTAAAGACATCTTTAGATTTCCTGCAGTTTTAATCCAGATATCTATCAGTTTTACATGTCTGAAGAGAAGGCGTTCTGGAAGAATAGTAAAACCACAAGATCTCCTGAATTACTGAATGCCTGAATTTTAAACACCTCTTCTGATCTGACATCACAAGCTTACTCTCCCTGAATTCTGTCTGCTGGTACATTCTTCTCTCTTCACCACTGTCAGCTATATTGACCCCAGCTTGGCCATTTCTTCCTTCAAGAGTGTGGTACTGGTAAAGCACAGCAGGTCAGGCAGCATCCAAGAAGAGAAGAATCGACATTTCAGGCATTAGCCGTTCATCAGGAATGAGGCTTGTGGGCTAGGGGCTGAGACATAAATGAAGGGGGTGGGTGTGGCTGAGGAGAAAGTAGCTGAGAAAGCAATGGATAAGTGAAGGTGGGGGAGGGTGGAACAGATAGATGGGAAAGACGATGGGCAGGTCAAGAGGGTAGTGCCGAGTTGGAGGCTTGGGACTGGGATAAGGTGGAGAGGGTGAAATGAGGAAACTGGTGAAATCCACATTAATCCTGTGTAGTTGCAGTTTCAAAGGTGGAAGATGAGACATTCTTCCTCCAGTTGTCGGATGGTTAAGGTTTGGTGATGGAGGAGGCCCAAGACCTGCATGCCCTTGGTGGTGTGGGAGGAGGAATTGAAGTATTCAGCTACGGGGCAGTGGGGTTGGTTGGTGCAGGTGTCCCAGAGATGTTCTCTGAAACAATCCGCCAAGTTAGCATCCTGTCTCCCAGATGTAGAGGAGACCACATCAGGTGCAATTGTAACAGTACATGACCTTTGTGGAAATACAGGTAGATTTCTGTCGAATGTGAAAGTCCCAGGTGGCCTCGTTCTTCCTTTGATGAAGGAGACCATAGAAAATCCCAGATGGCCTCCTTCTTCAAAGACCGTAAGTTCCGCTCCCATGTGGTCCACAATGCCGTCCAGTGCATCTCCTCTACCTCCCACATCTCCAGCCTTGAATCCCACACCTCCCAAAGCAACAAGGACAGGAGACCCCTGGTCCTCATCTTCCACCCCACCAACTTCTGTAAACATCGGATCATCCTCCACCACTTCTGCCACCTACAAACAGACCCCACTACTAAGGATATATTTCCCTCCCCACTTCTATCAGCGTTCCAGAGAGACCATTGCCTCCACGACTGCCTTGTCAGATCCAGAACCTGTCCCCCCACCCCCACCCCCACAATCAGCCCTCACCCCATTTCCGGCACCACACTCTCGATCTCCACCACTTTCTCCCATTTCCTCCTTCAATCCTTCTCTATTTTGCCTCACCACATTAATTTAACAAGGACAAATGGACTGCCTTATTTCCCTGTATCATAACCTTGCCTGCATTTTGAAAATATTTCATTGCAGGCACAACCCTTTGGTTTTAATAGCAAAAGAACTTGCACTTATATAAATAAAATAGAAAATTCAAACGATACATACATTATTTTGCTTTTCTATTCACCGCATATCAAACCTTTTGACATCTTTGACCAGGTTTTTGGTCACCCTTGTGTTTTGGACGAACTTTTTAAATTTATTCATTGGATGTGGATGCCCCTGGCTTGACCGGTATTTATTGTCCATCCCTAATTGCTCAGATATCAACTTTTGTTATTTTGTTTTAATTCGTATATTCTACATACATCTTTATAGTTTTTCCATTTTAGAGGTGTTATATGGATGTTATTAGATGTATTTGGGGCAGCACGGTGACTTGGTGGTTAGCACTGGTGCCTCACAACGCCAGGGACCCAGGTTTGTTTCTAGCAATTTGTGACTGTGTGGAGTTTGTATGTTCACCCCATGTCTGCATGGCTTTATGCCGAATGCTTCAGTTTCCTCCCACAGGCCAAAGATGTGCAAGTTAGGTGGATTGGCCATGCTCAGTCGTCTGCTGTGTCTCGGGGTGTACAGACTATGTGGATTAGCCTTGATAATCTTCTGGTGCGGTGGTGGTGTCTCTACTCCTGGACTGAAAGGCCCACGTTCACATCCCACCTGCTTCTGACATCTCTGAACAGGTTGATTCGAAATACAAGTTAAATTAAAAGCGGGTTTACGGGAATAAGGATAGGAGTCGGGATGGAATGTCCTTCGGAGGGTCAGTGCGAACCCGATTAGCCGAATGTTCTTTCCGCAACTTGATCAGGACAACTATTTGGTACCTCCGGGGAATTTTATTCAACATTCCAGAGCTGTGGGAATCGCGTTTAATTTTGCGATTACCTAATAGGAACAAAATATTTTTACATTCTAAACTTTATTGCATTTGACAGAAGAACTGATGCAACACTAACCACACAAATGCCTGACTCAGTGCAATTGGAATTGCAACCAGCAGAGCAAGACACATGCGCACTCTCTGTGAGGAAAGGGAATTCTATTGGTCACATTTCGGGCCTGGTGCATTCTGGGTGTTGTAGTTTCAGTTTCCGTTGACACTGGATTAAATATCAGTTGGAGAACTACGACCCCCAGAGTGCAATAAGACAACGCTTTTTAAAAATTAAAAGTGAACTTTAATGCCGTCTACATCATTTGTTTGATACAATTTTAAACTGCTCAAACAAAAGGGATATTGGTTTATAGAAAAGGGTTGTTTAGTGAAAAGAATGTATGACGCTTGCTTCCGGTGAGGTGCTGCAGGTCAGATGGAAACAAAATGGTGGTGTGTGTGGAGGTGGTGGCGTTGCTAAGGGGGCTGCTCTTTCTGTATGCTTTACATGCTCGATTTGGGAAAGTGGAAATATGATCACTGCTCCTGATGTTGTGGCTCTTACCCATGAAGATGACTACGGGGAGCAGTATAATGATGATTCGATGCCCCCTTTCCAATTTCAATCTGAAAATCCCTGGTCCAAGACGGCCACGGCTAAATTCGAGAAGGATTTCATTCTGATTTCCGAGTTTTCCGAGCAGGTAGGCCCTCAGCCTTTGTTAACCATCCCAGACAATGCCCGCGGTAACTTTGATCTCAACTATTTCTCTCTCAGGATCATGTCTGTGGATTATCAAGCCTCCTTTGTCGGTCACCCCCCTGGTACCAGCTATCCCAAGCTCAATTTTGTCGAGGACTCCAAGGTAGTTCTAGGGGACTCCAAGGAAGGGGCTTTCGCCTACGTCCATCATTTGACTCTGTACGACTTGGAGGCCAGAGGGTTTGTCAGGCCATTCTGTGTGGCTTACATTTCTGCTGATGAAAACAAGATTATGCAGCAGTTCCAGGAACTTTCAGATGATTTTTCTAAAGCCTCGGAGTGTTTGAAAACTGGAAACAGGAAGGCGTTTGCCAATGAACTGGAAAAGAAACTTCAGGATTTAGAGTACACACGAAATGTGCTACACAATGAAACAGAAATCCAGAAACGATCTAATGATAAAGGATATTACTCGTCTGTAGCAATTGAAAAAGCTAATGAATTAGCCAATGTGGAAAAGTGTATAATCGAACATCAAGATCTCTTAATGCAGATAAGAACTTACTCTCACAAAAAATCACAAGATGCAGACTATTTCTCCTATGAGCCAGAATATGGCATGCAACAATCTGATGTTGGTTTGGAACAACTGTCAAACACTGATGAATTGTGTGAAAAAAATAGCTTTTCTGATAGAAGATCTTACACACCCAAGTTCACAAGAGCTAAATCAGCAAAATGCTTTGAAAAAAAGTTGAAAACCTTAGAAGAACTTTGTGATAGTTACTTTTTTAATCAAACTCTGGAACAGCTTAAGCAGGTAGAGAAATTCTTCAGAGGTGATGTATGCTATTTGATTACCAGTCAGATTGAAAAAAAGTTGCTTCAACATCAGCGGTTAACCTCCTTTCTGTTTGAAGACCCACTACTCTTCACTGATGTAGAACAAACTGAAAAGCAACTGCGCAGTGATAAACTGCTTCCAGCTTTTAACATTCTCAGTCCCAAGCTTTTAGTACACCCCTGCTTATCAAATGAAGCCACAAGCTTTGAATCATACAAGTCTTGTGTGGAGTCTGTGCCTATTAAATTGGATCAGCAAGTCAATGCAGAGAGTTACCATGGGACAATTGCAGAATCTATACCATGTAAAAATCCTCTAGCATCTTCAGACTATCTTGAATTGGAAGGGAAAGAAAAAGGAAGTATTAGTAGTGGTGAAAGCATTGAAGTGCTCGGTACAGAAAAATCCTGCCCAGCCCCAGTATTTTCTAAGTCTGAGAGCCAAACAAACCTGCAATGCCAGCATCCAGAAACTGGAAGGCGGAAATTTGTTGTCACCAAGCGTACAAACAGTGAGGACAGCATTGAAGTTCTCAGTACTACTGAAGCCCTGATACCTGAAGATTTCAAGGCCACCTACCCGAGTGCAATATATGAAGAACCAGCTTTAGACAATGAAGAAGAGAAACAGCTGAGCACTGATCTTATGCAGCCTGATGCAAACCTGGACCAAGGTAATAGCTTCAGCAAGGCAGATTTTGAAAATACTATAACTCTGCCTGTTTTACCTGAGGCTGTAGACTCTACGTGTTGTATTGGGAAAGAGAGCCCCAGTTTTACTAAATCAGTACCTACATTTGTAACAGAAGAATATAATGGAGTAGTCAATGTTCCACCACAACGCAGTAAAACCATGGATCAAATATTCCATAGTGATTTATCACAGCAAGTTGAGGGAAATGGATTATATTGTGCTGATGATCGAGTATTATCTAACTGTGAAAAGCAGTACAATGATGTACCTGGCATAGGAGAAATAGCTCAAATTCCAGCTGATGAGTATTTGGATAACATGAGTTATATGAGTGCATCATTATATTCTGACAGGACTCCATCTCCAGCCTTGTCAAACTGTCCAACAAAAAGACTTTCTGGAAAGCACAAGAAGCAGTCTGGGAAGAATTCGCTATGGTTTATAAGACAATATTCTTTTGCACAACAGGCAATTTTTTCTTTATTGTCTGGCCGGACTCTTGTAATAGTGGGTGAGCAAGAAGGAAAAGTCAAAAAGCTTGTCAATGCTTTGTCAACATTTGTCCCCCATTGTGGCAGGGATTCAGACTCAATAAAGCAGTGGGTAACATTTCCTTTGCAGATCAACCATTTACAGACCTGGAAACTCATAGGACTTCAGAGGTGTGTATTTAAATATAGTCACAATGAAACTATGCTTAAGGTCAAGTTTACTTTGTAATTGATTCAGGTCAAACAAGATCAAAGCAATAAATCAGCTTACCACTGTGGATGCTTTTCAGAATGAAAGAATTGGTAAATTTAATAAATTTTGGGAAAATTGTACAATCAAACTTATCAATATCACTGACAACAATGATTCCAAATATGGATCTAAGGGATAAATCTCTCAAAGCTCCTTTTGATAACCCTTTTATTTTACCATATATTGGCAAATCATCAAATGTTTATTTTTCTTAAATCAAAAAGTAATTCACATTCTAAAATGTTGGGACTATTGATAATGCTTGGAATTATAAATATACTGGATGATTTCTTGCTTAAAACTTTCATCTTATTTGCAAAAGACTAACTTGCTGCTTCACTGCTTGTAAGCACTCTGGTAGTGAGCACTATCTCATCACCTTATAACCTAAAAAATCCATTTGGTAAGATAAATTTCAAACTGTTGGCTCCTTGTATAATGTCTCAAAATTTTATGTCTTTACAAAAATTGATTTGTGACATCAGTACAAATTTACTGTAGATTTCTCTCAAGACAAACCTGGAGCTTTCTGACAGATCCGCTCCGAGCAGGACGGTAAAAACCCATTCAAACCACAAATATAAAACTGGCCTTACCACTAACAATCTTTGAGAGAACATTTTTTACAGTTTGTCTTCACTTTCAATAATGCTTGACCATTGTAAAATTTCTTGTTTAATTTTGTAGTCCCATCTCTCAACATTTTACATGACGTTTGTGTAGTTGTTGAAATGAACATAAAAGTAGACAATGGATGAATTTGTCATGTCTAACGTTAGTTAGATAGTTAGTTAGCAGCAAACATTTTGCATTTTATATGGTACATCCAGAACCAACAGCAGAATCAAATTCAAAATCACAAAAACTGTAAACCTGTAGGTCCTAATTGTTTCTCTGCACCTGCCAGAGTATAATTATTTCTTATATTAAAAGTAGGTTTGATGATGTATTCCTTACTGAAATCATACAAATTACAGTCTGATACTACTTATTTTGATTCTGGTTACCGAAAGAAGCTGAGTTGATGCATTCTTAATGAACTGAATGCTCTTTACATAAATGTCATTGTTTAAACTCACTTCCATTCACGTTAGACATGAAAATTAATCATGGCTGGGGAGGTTCACCAGTTTGGTGCTATCCTCCTCGGTATGTCTACATTGCAGGAAGGTATGAAGGGTAGATACCAGATCGATAGTTGAACTACAAAAATCAAGATGAACACAACCAACTGCAAGTTGTAATCTGTAACTGTTGAGCTTCGCACTGGGCAAGTTCTGGTATAATTCCAGAGTAGTGTGAAAATGCATTTTTAATTTAATGGCAATTGCCGCTTTTACCTACTATCTTATGCTGGGTGGAAGCCATTCAGAATGTGAGCATGTTACTCTGTCACATGATGGTACTTTATTTTTCTTTATTCTGGTCTAGTACTGAATGTGGTGTTAAATAATATCTGTAAGAAATGCCATACAAAGTGCCCCTGAGGGTCTGCAGTCATTCCACCTTAAAGCAACATTGCAGCAACTTGCCTGGCTTAAAAAAGTTCCTTTTAAAAATGCAAGGCTGAGTCCAGAGAGGGGAATATGGCGATGAGATTTGTGATTTTTTCCTTGTGTCCGAAACTCTGTAAATAGAACAGGAAATGTGCCTGTGTGGTTGAAGAAATCAGTAGCTTCTGCTTTCATACTTGAGATGGTTGATATTCTGGAAAAGCCTGATTGCAGTCTATTTTCTGTACAGCTACACTGAGAGCTGGATCAGTATCAAGCACACTCTACGTGTAGATAAAGGGTGACTTGGTGACAGGATACTGGCCTCTGTGGAGTTATTTCAGAGGTATATGTCAGATGTAGACAGCTGAGATCAAGTAAATTTCTTGGTGTAAATGGGGTGGAGGAGTACCCTTAAGAGGAAATCAGGAGGTCAGAAAGGGAACATCAGATAGCTTTGGTGGATAAGATTAAAGAGCATCCAAAGAGATTCTATGGTACATTAAGGGCAAAAGTGCAATTAGGGAGAGAATGGGATTCCTTTTAAAGGCCAAAGAGGCCAATTATGTGTAGAACCACAAGAGATGGGTGAGATCTTAAACAAATATTTCGTACCAGTATTTACTGTGGAAAAAGACGTGGAAGCTAGGGAACTCAGAACTAAAAAGCTGTCTTGAAAAGAGCTCATACTACAGAAGAGGAGGTGTTGGAGGTCTTAAAATGCATAAAGGTAGATAAATCCCCAGGGCATAATCGAAAACTTTGGCATGGTAGATTGTTTAGTAAGGTTAGATCACATGGGATCTAGGAGGAGCTTGTCAATTTGATACAAAATTAGCTTGAAGGTATGAGATAGAAAGTAGTGGTAACGTGTTGCTTTTCGGACAGGAGGCCTGTGACAGTGGTGTGCCATAAGGATCAATGTTGAGTCCACTGCTTTTCATCATTTATATAAAAGATATGGATGGGAATATAGGAGGCACAGTTAGTAAGTTTTTGGATGACATCAAAATAAATGGTGTAGTGGACAGTGAAGAAGATTATCTCCGAGTACAATGGGACCTTGATGAGATGGAGTTTAATTTAGATGTTGAGGTGTTGCATTTTGGTAAGACAAACCAGAGTAGGACTTAGACAGTTAATGTTAGGACCCTTGGGAGTGCTGCCCAACAAGGCGACTGAGGGTTGCAGTGACTTTGCAGGTAGATAGGGTGGTGAAGAAGGCATGTGGCACACTTGCCTGTATTGGTCAGAACATTGAGTGTAGGAGTTAGGACATCATATTGTGTCTGTACGGAATATTGTTGATAGACAGGCAGGAGGCTAGAAGAACATAGCAAGCCAGGCAGCATCAGGAGGTGGAAAAGTCTGACTTGCCGTGTTCTTCCAGCCTCCTGCCAGTCTATTTTGGATTTCAGCATCTGCAGTTTTTTGTTGTCTCTGTCTCTGGAAAGTGGTGAGGCCACATTTAGAATACTGTGTACAGTTCTGGTTACCCTTCTGTAGGAAGGATGTTGTTATACTTGATACCATTTAGAAAAGATTTACAAGGATTTTGCTGGGGTTGGGGAGTTTGAGTTATAGGGAGAGGCTGAATTGACTGGGGCCTTTTTCCCTGGAGTGTTGGACACTGAGAGGTGACCTTAGAAGTTCATAAAATCATAAGGAGCATAGGGTGAATAGCCAAAGTCTTTTTCTAAAGTGAGGAGTCCAAAACTAGAGGGCGTGTCTTTACGATGATTTGAAAGAGTCCTGAGGGGTAACATTTTCAAGCGGAGGGTGGTAGGTATATGGAATGAGCTGCCAGAGAAAGTGATGGAGGTTAGTACAATTGCAACATTTAAAAGGCATCTGGATGTGTATATGAATAGGAAGGGTTTAGAGGGATATGGGCCAAATGTTGGCAAATGACACGGAGTCATACTAGGATGCCTGGCTGGCATGGACAAGTTGGACTGAAGGATCTGTATCCATCCTATATGAGTCTGTATTAGAAGAGACACCTTTTACTAGTAACTATATTGGGCAATCCAAGCAAGTTGTTAGTGTTCATCAAATGTTTAAACTGCTTGTGGTGTTAAATTATGGTATGACTATTGTCACTGATATGACTAACGTCGCTGATATGACTAACATACTTTTTTTTAAGCCCTGCTGCACTTCCTGGGGACATTTTGTTGAAATCTTTTAATTCAACCATCTTTGCCTTGGTTTTGTTGCTGCAAATAATGGTTGTTATGACTTCTAATGCCAGTTGAATCTTTTCCAGATGGTCAGTTCCCCCAAACATATGGGAACCAAATAAATTGCATTATGAAGGGGAAATAAAATCCTTTCCCAGATCTAATTGTGATAGTCATGCCTGCTGTTTTGAAGTTCACTATCTGGAGTTTTGCAATGCATTATTTTATCATTTTGGTAATAACATTTAAAGCAAACTGTTATTGATTTGAAATGTTCACTTGCTCAAGGTTATCTTGAAGGATTTTATTATTCCATATTGAACATAAAAAGGCCAAAATGGCAATTTTGAAATTGACATTGTTACTAAGTGTGTTTGAAATTGACATCGATAGTAGTAATTATGTATATATTCCCATTATGCATGAGCAGCCCTTTTATGAATGAAGTGGTAATGTTCTATTTCTTTGGCTTTTCTAGAACAGCTTCTCCTCTGGGTACCAGTATTTTGCACTCCTTGAATCGGTACAGTCGCTATATCAGCATACTAGACTGTGACAACAAAACTCTGCGTTGCCCACAATATAAAGGACAGCTAATCACCAGGCTGGCAGACCACAGGACTCAGATAAAGCGGGGCAGCACATATTACATGCATGTCCACAATATGTTGACCCAACTGTGTTCCCAAGCATTTCTCTATGCTTTCTGTCATCATCTGCACCTTCCCATTGATGAAAGAGAAACCGAAGAATTAGTCACATATCGAAGGGTAAACTTTTTAAAGCACCACCTGGGCTTGACGAATGATGATAGCAAGATTGTACAATACTTTGCAGAATTGATAAAGATGCACTACCTACATGAACCTGGAAAGGGCTTAAATCCAGTTCTACGATTTAACTACACCTCCAGTGGCGTGTTTAAGATCTAGTTCTGCCACATTCTCCATTCAATGCCGACATTTTAATTTGTACTTTGATTACAGAAAAGCATGATCTATTTCTGTTGGTTTTTCTTACATTGCTGTACTGTCATCTGCACTGTGAAAATTCATCAGTCTGACTATGGCAGATAAAGAAAGATTCAGCGTTTCCTATTTGGTGTTGTAGTGATGAGCATTTACAGATCTGGTAAACTGAAGTTTTTTTCAACCCAGTGTCCCAAGTTGTATTTTTAAAACATAGCAAGCTTGAGGCAGAAAATCTCAGATGATGTAATACACTGAGGGGAATAGCATGCTGCAGTTTCCTGAGTCCTAGATGAAATAAGAACTCATAGTTCTTATTTAAGTATCTAAGTCTTTAGATCTATTCATCAACATATTGGGTGAACAGGAAAATTGAATTCCAGGTCAAGGTGTTACTAACTGTAGTTCAGATAAAGCACTACACCAAATGGAGCTCTGAAACTGAATATCACTCTGTCAGAGGCCTCTGAGATGTATACTGGCTTGAGATTGACAGAGCTGCTGGGTGAATTTTAGGAGTAAAGGACATGACAAATAGTGGCTAAACTTTCAGAACAATATTCAGCCTGTCTATCAGATTGTGTTTTGAAGATTTTGTCGAGGCGGGGGGCTTGGAGGAGTATATGCCAGTTTACCAAGTCAGCTGTAACGAAACAACAGTGACTTTGACTTTGAACTGCCAAATGTGACCTCTAGATTATCGTTGAGGTGTTGGTTGTGTTGAAGCAGTAGCATAATAACAAGATTGCCTGTTGTTCTCCAGTATAAAATGTGAAAAATAACTCTGTTATAGTCCTGGAAATAAATTTAGCTTTTTTAATAGGATGTGGTAGATTCCATGTCTGATATAAGGGTAAAGTGATAAGGTTAAATACCTCATAGTATTATGGCAGTAGATGCTTTTTCATGATGCATGATTTTATGATTGTTCATTCACTGTTGTCAACAAATATGATTGAAATCTCCTAATCTTGTCTCCAGTAGCTTACACTGTGCCTGGATCTGTATGTAATCTGCATGCTGCCAGTATGTGAGCAGATCTCATTGTGGATTTGCAATGCCAGCACCTGGCCAAGTTTCGCCAGTGGTAAATGCTTATTTATTAGCAGCCCATTCTTGGGAAGGGCAAGGAGATAGAATAGAAATAAACTCATTTACATGTTAAAGTTAGCCCAACCACTTGATTCAATCCAGAGTGTTGCAATACCCATTTTTCTCCATCAGCACTTTGCTTAGTTTCAGAGGGAAATGAAATGCTGCATTGGGTTTGCAAAAGATTTGCATTTAAAATGGAAAATGGCTGTTTGTTTAGTTTTGTCGATGGTTTCATTCAACATTTTAATTAGGGGTGAAAAGTGCTCCATTTCAAGATGTGGTCACATTGTATAAATGGAGTTTTTCACTTTGTTCATTTGAATACTGCTAAGTGGATGCCTCTATATATGGTGTTATAATGGCGGCTAGTTAGAGAAAAAGTTCTGGTTTGCTCTTCTATTCCTTCAAGTAGAATGATTGAGGGCTGTGTACAGATATTTTTGCCCTCTTACTCGGGAATGGCATGCAGCAAATATGGTCCTGAAAAGTAAAGGAAGGAAAATAATGCTGCATCGTTTTGCATTCCAAAAAATAAAGAATAAACCCTAATCACGTTGACAGTATGACTGACTAATACAAATCCCAAGTCTTTGATCTGACTAGGCTGCCACAGACTGAAATAATACAACCCTATTATTCCTTTTTATGTAGATCCAACAACCAAGAAAAGAGAATTTTAGTATCTACTTGGATTTCAAAAGAATTTTTGGATCGTGTCGAAATTTTGACTACTCGGCAGTTTCACATTTTCAGATCCTGTTTTGTTTGCTTGTTGCTCAGATAATACAGCACTTTAAGAAAACTTGCATGTAAAGCGTCCCCCAAAAGGGTTTCTGCAGAAAGCAAGCTGTTGTGAAATATAATGTCATGAAACTTAGCACCTTAACTTGGTTATCATGGTTAAAAATGAACAGCCTACTCCATTTTCCTTTTCCAGATTCAAACAGAAGAATGCTAGCTTTATTATTAATTATCTTCTGTCTCTGAAGTATTTCAATTGACTGTTTAAATATAAAAGCATCAAACATAATAGGACAATTATTGCATTGTTTTATTAATTCTGTTCACATGAAACATAACTGAAATATCAGGTGCATTTTGGACATGTAGACTTTTTTTTATCACATTGACAATCTCCTTTTCACTTTCACAATGCCAGTCTTGCAGTTAAATGTTATTGCACATTATATATATGGTTAAATATGAACAATCCAACCAAAGAATTTTCATTTATTATCATTTAGAAAACCTTTTGTGTTTTTTGTCTTATTTTTCCCCTATAGCTTGATTTTGTTTCTCTCAAAGGCAGTTCAGGTCATGCTTGACTGTTTGCTTAAAGATCTTCCTTTTCATCCTTTTTGTAGCCACTCTTCAGTTGTGAAAATAAGTAATAAGTACTGTCAGTCAAGAATTGAGAAAATGACAGCCATGTCTGAACCTATTCACACAATATGTATTTGCCAGAATAGTAATTTAAAGGAATCTCAACTGGCAACTTCCCTCCCAATTCCAGTAGTATTCATGTCATTGCTGCCCTGGCTCAAATTGATTAACTTGGCACATTCACAGGATTGAATCAAAGACCTTGTGAACCATCTCAATTGTTAGTGTATTTTAAAGTTTAGTTCTGGCATCCTATAATGCAAGTACAAAATGGAGTTTTGTAAACTGGGTGACATTGAGGAAAAACTATGGCTGAAAGGCCCCTGTCCAATTAAAAAAATTAGACTTTTTGATGCATTCAAAGTGTCAAGTTCTTTAGTTTCTGCAGTTTTTATGTATCTTTGCCTTAATGTGGTGGCAGTACAAGTTTAAACCCCAATCCAGAGGTGTCTAATCTAAACTGTAACTTCGTTACTATAGTAGGTGCTGTTTCATGATTTGACATGATCATGAAATGATGTCTGCCTTTCCAGCTGGAGAGCAGTTTTACTACCCTAGCCAACATTTTATCTTTCAAATTAACATCAATAAAATAGATGACATTCTCATTGGTGTTTTCAGAATCTTGCTATGCAGAATCTATTTCTCTAAGTGACTACACTTGATAAGGTTGAACTGACTGTTGAACATTGACACATCCTGAGCTTGTAAAAGATTCTTCCTGTCACTGAGCATTGAGTCATGTCACTCGGTATCTGCAACATTTGGGTAACTCTAACAGTGTGCTGCAGGTGAGCATTCTTTTCTGGAGGTCGATATCCTTAAGCTCTACTTTTACACTCTCTTCCTATTTCCCTCCACCACCCTATCCAAAAATACTCAAGCCTCTGAATAATATATTTTACCTACAATGTTTCCTTTATGAAAATGTTCAATAAAGTTGACCTTGCTTACTCACCTCTCCCCTGAAACAATTTTCTAAAAGAAAATTCAGGTTTTTATTAATTTATTGATCCATATTTTAATTTCCTTTCTAGTTATATTTAAGGATGCACACTTGTTGGTTGCAGCCCTGTTCTGAGGATTTGCCTGAGTATTCAGACATTGTTGTTCTGGCAAGATGTTCATTGAGGAAAAATACTTCTGGAGTTCGCAGATGTACAACTGTTTCAAACAATTTATGTAGGATAGTCAAGAGTCAGAATCTAGTTTTCCTAATCATGACATAATTCTGAGATGACATCATCATAATAGTCCCTTAGTTTATACTCCATGTACTTCGGAATCACCTAGAATAATGTGCTCTAACATTTTCATAGTGCAACATTAACTTGCACACAACATTTTAGAAAAAGAATTTGAAGACGAAATGGAACCTATGTTTGAGATCTCTCCGTCATCTTGTCCTGGAGGCATTTATTTTTATTGGTTTAGGAGCTATTGGTGCTTTCTGCAACTTCTCACTGTGCTGTATATGAGCAAACTCTGAGAGTTGAAGCATGATACCTAGGTATTATCTGCCTCTGGTTTAGCATATCTCCCAGTCAGGATCACTAAAATGCAGTTGGAAACAGGATTTCTCACCAGCCCAGGAATGTTAGTTCTGTTACTTTTGTCAATTTTCTCAAGTGGTGTGGAAATATGAGATTATTAAAAATTGATATTATTTAATTAGACATCTTCCTTTGTTTTGAGAATTTATTTTTGTTCTGGAGCTGTGCATTTTTTTTTTTGGTGTTCCAATGTCTGGAATCTTCCATTGTAGCTGCTGATTCCTTTCTATACTTATAATTTATTACTTTGTCTTATTTTCTTGTTTCCTAGTTCACCTTTTAAAGAGTGATAGAAATTAATAAATTGCATTTGAGCAAGCAGACCATGCACCTCCTGACAAGTCATGTAACTGTATAATCTGGCTGAATACAAACTCTTTGAGATTCATTCAATTTATTTGAAGTGCTGCATTTTTGATGCTGGTTAATTCATTTGAATCTAAATTTAAAAGCCCAATGAATGCATTGAACATTTCTCTATCGAATTTCTGTCAAATCTGTTGGTTTACTGAGGATTTGCTCTAAATGTCTGGGAACAGCAATAATGCAAAATGTGTAACTGCTCTGAAAGGCTGGAATATGAGTGAATAGAAAGCATCTATTTGCTGACCACATTAACATCCTACTAAACAATGCATGTTAACCAGCATGGTGTAACAGAACTGACAGTTAAACTTGGCTCAGCGCTAAACAATTTTGCATTGCTACAGTCTGAAAACAAAGTGTATAATTTTTAAAAGTACATTTAAAGATACCATGGGTTTCTGTCAAAACTTATTTTAGAAAGAAAAGTGTTTCTTTAAGAAACATTGTGAATACAGTTGTTTGCACTAATGCATTGATTGCCTTCTTAACCCAACTCAGAACAACTTAATGCAACTATCATACAAAAAGCTCATGCTGACATAATTAGTCACTTAAGTAGTTAATTACAACTCTTATTTTAGTACAGGGGGTGATTTGTTGATTTGAATTGCATTTTAAGCTTATTTTTCTAATACCACCAGAAATATCCATTTTCCTGGACACAAAGGTCAGTAAGTGGGAGCAGAGACCTCTTGGGTATACATAAATCCATGGTACTTATGCAACTGAGCCAGGAGAAACTTGCCTACTGCATTTTCCTGGGACAAAACTTAAGTGAGCAGCATTCCAGAACACAAAACTCATGGTCATGAAAAAGAGCAACCTAGTGTGAGTGCACTGTTTTAGCCTGTGGCAAAGAGATATAGAAAATATCCCATTTCTTTTTAAATAGCCTTTAGAGATCTTTTGTCTGAGCAAGCCTTGCGAATAGTCCATTCAATCTGCTAACATTCAAAAGCAATATTAGACAATGGAAGTAATGTCTAATGCGTAAGTCTGTGAGATGCCCAAATTGTGTCCAAAGGTGAGATAGTATTGGATTCTTTTCCATTCTTTGAATTTATGTGGTGTAGTCCAACATCAATCGGCATTGAAAGGTAGCTTCTCCTGAAACACAAGTTCTCAGCCAGCTTAGATGTATCTGGATGCTATTACTTACAGTAATCATTGCATGCAGAAGCATGATATTTTCATTTGTTGAACAATGTGAATGTAATTTGAATTTTACCTTGTGTCCAGTAGCTGGTCAAAGATGGCTGAAACCTGTTTACATGTGGGCATAAACACCTCTGTAACTGTATGAAGTAAGTAGTCAATGTGCATGAAGAATCACTAGCTAATATGGTTTCTTTTTCCAGGGTTAGAATGTAACAGTCTGATTTTATTTTATTTCTGAATTGTTTTCTAACTAGCGATTTGAGGAGACCATCAGTCATGTATTTAAAACTGTAATTATGTTGTATCAAACTGGACTCTGTTCCTTTTAACCCCATCCTTTAATTCCTTATATATTTAAAAAGTACTTAGTATTGTAAATAAAAGTTAAAACAGAAAATGCTGGAAATACTCAGCAGGTCAGGGAACATCTGTGAAGAAAGGAACAGTTGTAATTTCAGTTTTGCCTTTCATCTGAACCTACTTATAGATATGAAATATAAAGATGATTTGATTTTTGCATTGAATTACTATGTGGTTATCACTGCAATGTATATTTCTGTTTTAGATTTGTATTCAGCTGCTTGCATTTTTATTTTATTTCTGGCCTCATCTGTCATACATCTAACTCTGGCTTCGATTCTACACTTTTTTTTCTCTCCTTGACTTGTAATATTGCTCACTCTAAATGAGTTGCATTTTCCCCAGGCCCAAAAGCTCAACAAACCTTGCCAGCTGTCCAACACAGCTGCTAGCCACTGATTGTAGACCTCCCTCATCAATTTCTGAATTCCAGCTGTCCTGACTTTGCTTGGCTGTCTAATCAAGTGGAAGTTTATGAATAGTGAAAACTCACCTATTTAAAGGGA
This sequence comes from Hemiscyllium ocellatum, assembly GCF_020745735.1. Lineage (NCBI taxonomy): Eukaryota > Metazoa > Chordata > Chondrichthyes > Orectolobiformes > Hemiscylliidae > Hemiscyllium > Hemiscyllium ocellatum. Next base: position 46,409,582 of record NC_083420.1, read on the forward strand.
GAAATAAGTCCCTCATTATCTGTATTAAACAAATACTTGCCTCATAAAAATCTGCTTAAGCCAAAAAGAAACTGTCTAATTAAAAAGGATATATTCGTCAGCTTCTAAATGTGACCACATAGCAGTTCCACACTTTAATGTTTAGATGAGGTGGCCGCGAAGACATGCTATCCTCCCTTCAATTACATTGTCTCCCTGAAACATCTATTCGTAAAGATGTCTCCAAGCCTGTAGGGTTCAAACCCACTTCTCCTAGTTTCGGGAGCATACCTATAATTGCAAAATAACTGGAATTCCCTGGAGGTATGAAGTTCAGATGTAACTTTTTTTTTGTTTCCAAGACAGAGATGGAACATGTTAGATCCTGAAACTTTACCCTGTTGACAACTTTAGTTTGCAAGGCTGTTGTGATTGCAATAATGTTCATTCATCAGAATATGTGACTATAATAAATTCATGCAGTTACTGGAAGCATTTGTTTTTAATAATGTTACAATTTGCACTTTCTCGCTTATTAATTTTGCACAATGAGTTGTTTTGAAATGCCAAGTGTTGTCTCTTTTATAATTATTTATGTAACTGTCCTGGTTTCAGTTTGAAAGTTATATGTCCATTGATTATTGTTGTCTTAAAATGTTGTGCCTTTCACTTGTAATCAATCACTCAAACATTGTGTACCTTAATAAAACATTTTTGCAGCTTGTCTGTATTGAAGTTTTCCATTTGTGTAATTACCCTCTGGTTGGACAACCAATGTATTCACTATGTTTCCTGATGAAGGGCTTGTGCCCGAAACGTCAAATTTCCTGTTCCTTGGATGCTGCCTGACCTGCTGCGCTTTAACCAGCAACACATTTTCAGCTCTGATCTCCATCATCTGCAGACCTCACTTTTTACTCAATGTATTCACTGTACCCGATTAAGGGAGCAACTGGAGATCTATTGGTACAAATTTTAAAAATCTTAGCTACTCCTTCAAAGGAGAGGCCAAACTAGGTGATGGTAATTGCCAGGTCTTCATGTGCCAATAAACAGTCTGATGGTCTTAAAGCCAAATTAGCACAGTTTTTGGAGTTCAGCAAGACATTTTTGTCAGCCAATATCTATCTTGATCATTTAGACTAACCTATGTGGAGGGGAGCAGATCAAGAATATCCATGCAAGTTACACATTCTTTTGATGTGGCCAAGGGAAAAGAAACAGTATGAAGCAGGAATAGGTTTTGTTGTAATGAATCATAAGTTGATTTGTTTTCCCTAGGGTGCTAATGTATTTTGATAGCTGGCCCCTGCTCCAGAGAAGGAACTTTGTAAAGCATAAGCTCTTAATCAATTGAAATACTGTCAATGATAGTGACACGGTATCTTGGATGTGCTTGTGCACTGTAATGGCACACAATATATTAAGATGTCACCAAGTAGAGGGCCAAGCAGGATGGTTTATGGAACAAAAAATGTGTGGCTTTGATTATTAAATTGACCGGCATCTTATTTCTTAATCATTGAACAGACAACACCTTGATTTCATATCTTATGTGAAGAATAGGAAAGCACCCATCTCGTTGTTTATCAACTAAAAAACCATGGTTGAGGCCAATGCTCCCCAAAGTTACTCCCACTGTGGTCCCACTTAAAGTTTGGAAATTGTCACTACCACTCAGTAAGACCTGTAAGAGCATGGTGTAGGGGAGAAAAGGGTATTAGAGTAAAACGTATGGAAGCATGAAGCACAAAGATCCACAGCAATCTCTGCTATCTTATAAATCTCAGTTTGCAACCCAACATGGGAAGTCCTTTTGGGGTTAAATGTACAACTTTGATTTTCCTCTTTTTTTGCTAGAGTAAAATCCTCAACATAGTCACTATAATCGTCCAACTAACATTTCAATATAGTCCATAATCATTTTCCAGTTCTCTTTCAATGGTGATAAAATACTGGAGAAACTCAACAAATCTTCCAAGACTGCACAGAGGGATGATTTGGAGATTCTGGTGTAGGACTGGAGTGTACAAAGTTAAAAATCACACAATACTAGGTTATAGTCCAACAGATTTATTTGGAAGCATTAGTTTTCAGAGCACTGTTCCTTCATCAGTTGGTTGTGAGATCGTAAGGCACAGGAATTATAGCAAAGGTTTACGGAATGATGTAACTGAAATCAGGTATTTGAAAAAAACCTGGCTTGTTCAGTCTCTCATCTTTCAGAATGACCACGTTGGTTTCAGTTGTTAACAATGGGTGCCATGTCGGCCCAGATAATGCATTGACGGTGTAAAGAGAGAGAAACAGTTACCGTTTCGAGTCCGGTTGACTTTTTTTTCTCTCTTCCAAGAAGTGTGCACACACTAACATCAAACTGGATAATGCAGCTTATATGAAAAGTCTCCACTGAACTCCTTAGTTCACAAATACTACCACAATGTCCATTCGAACCGCCGAAATCTTTGTTCAAAAAGAAGACAAACAGCGACCCGTCGTGGTGTCCTTGCCTCTGATTGGATTGTTAATGAAGTCCCGCCACGCGGCGTACGGGCCCGCGCTGGGCATCATGGGATTTGTAGTCTCCATGTCCCCTTAGGCTCAGCACCTGCCGCCAGAAAGAAACTACAAATCCCAGCAGGTCGTGTGTGGCAGCCTGGCAGCGAGGACGACAAGGAGGAGGGGAGAAGAAGAGAAAAATTCCTTCCCTGGATGCTGGTAAAAATGGCGGCTTGGGGAAGGAGGCGCGGTAACACCGGGATGAGGGAAAGGTCAGTACCCGCGTTCTTGCATTTTTTTTCCCCTTCTGATCGGATGGACGGTGTGAAGGCCTCCACACGGTTTATGACAAGTGTTGCCGTTGGCTTGCATCCAACTGATGGCGGCTCGTGTGTTTAAATCGAGCGGAGTGAAGCTTCACATTGGCCGGCCTAACATTCAAGCCAGGTGGGGGCGGTCTCCAAAACTCACTGGGCCTGAGTTTCAATGTAAAAACCAATGGTCTCCTAATGAAACGTGGCTGATTGTATCGGTAAATTCCATCGTCCATGTTGGGGGAGGGGAGGGTGCCACTGTTTTGACCCCCAACTCTTCTGGAAGCTTCTAAATTTGAATGTGCCTGTGGAGTTTGCAACCATGAAGGGATTTGTTTTTAGGAGTTACGGGGCTGGTGAAGAAGACTTCAAATTGCCTTTTCCTTGGCGGCCTGAGTCTAGATTGGTCGTGAAGTGACGAGATCCTGCACCGTTTGGTCGTGTGGTTTTTAGGCGGAGTTCAGTTGCACTTCTGCCCTTGCGGATCTAACAAGTGGAGAGGGAATTAAGTAAATAATTCAGACACCGAGATTTGTAATGTTGCTGACCTCTTTATTGCCTGGGGGAAATTGAAGAGGAGGAAAATAGACAAATCTGTAAGGTCTGTTTCGGCTTCCGAGGCTGTTGTACAAATAAATCTGAGAGATATGAAGAGGTGTAGATTCACATAGTGTAACTTCCATTTATATCATGAGTGTAAATTTAGTTTCTTTCTAATTACAAGTGGTTATTCTCAATTTGTACTGGTTCTAAACTCCATTTTTATAGAAAAGTATTTGTAAAGTGCAGAGCAGAAAATTATTCTGCAAGCTTTGCTGTAGTTAGCAGTTAGTTTGTAGCAATGAGTGGATGCAACAACTTCATATTTCAAAATCATAATCTTCAGTTGCTGTCAAAGAAATGTTCAATTAATTTCATTCTTCCCCAAAAATGGGCTAAGTAATGTCAGCAGAAATTGGGTCTGCAGATGCTGGAAATCAGAGTTGAGAGTGTAGTGCTGGAAAAGCACAGCAGGTCAGGCAGCATCTATGGAGCAGAGAATTGATGTTTCAGGCATAAGCCCTTCATCAGGAATTCTGTTTGGGTCTTTGACATTTCCTCCACTTAAACAAAAAAATACTGACAATCACAATGGATGTAGTGTTAAAATGTTTTGATGATTATCACGGTAGAATAGCAGGCTTGGAATGGAGAATATGCCATCTGAAAATCTGTACAACCATAAATTTTCTATTTGGGTTTCTGTGTTATACTCACTGGTTTCCTCCTTTTGAGTTTGTGAAGCTGGAGATTTGGAAGGAGCTATTTTAGTGCTTTTATCTCATCATGGGATGATTCCTAAATCAAGTTTTGCTGTGGACAACTTGAGATAAAACAAATAAATGGTAATGTTGCCATTGAACTTTAGGCCCTCACACCTCTATTGTATGCTGCCCAGTGGCTAATGAAACATGAACAGTGATATTAAATTAGTTAAGTCAGCATACCATCTCCTGATGTTTACATACTATGGGTGTAGAATTAACGACAAACAATCAGTATCAGTATTCACTGGTTCAGACTTTGCAATAACGAACTCATGCATGGTGATGGAATTGCCTCCTGTGGAACTTGTGTCTCTCGCCTATTTTCCACCCAGCTCCCCCACCCAACAAAAGGAAGCACCACTTACCCAGTTGTACTCTAATCTCCACTTTCTTTTTGTCTGCGTCTTTGACATTTCCTCCACTTAAATGTTAAACCTTAATGCATTTAGCTGCATTTCTTTGTAATGAAGTTGTCTGTTTTGTTAACTTGTTGTATTTCAACATGTAAGGTCATAAATCTGTAACTTGGCATTCACGTGTATCAGTATTTTGGCAAGCAGCATGTTTGCAGAGTTGTTTTAGTGTTGATGTTCAATGGCTATGGTTCTGCTTATCTGCACATTACTGTAGTTAAATTTCAACCTTTCATAGTAAAGTGACTAGTTACTTGATATACCCCTCTATCAGTTGAATGCCAAATTGTTGTCCCAGATGACATGTAACTTCCTGGAAAGTACCAAGCAACACATGGGCTGAGCATGTAATGATCTTGAAACAGCTGGATGTTGAATTCAGAATTAATATTTTGGCCAACAACCTTATCTTTCAATTTACTTGTAAAATAAAATATTCTTTATTTGAAATTTCATTGAAAGGGTTATACAAAGGCATTAAAAAAACAACCTTTTTGAAAAGCTATCATTATTAGATGATGCATTGCATCTCAGTAGTTTGAACTAATGCTGTAGTTTGAACTGTATTAACTTTTGATTTGTAGACCTCCCTTCAATAGACTTGTACAGCAAAAATGTTTGTCTTTTTAATCCTATAAACCCAAACAGCTGCTAACCCTAGTCTTTATTGGATATTGAAAATAATCAGTGTATCAGTTGCTACTCTAAAAGTTTTCATGTCCATTTTCATCAATATAGTTAATGATATACCCTCTATGCATAAACTTGGAAAGACTTGTGAGTTCATGCATAAAATTTCCTGATTTGAACTGAATATTCTTTGAAATTGAGGTTGCAAAAATTGTTTATATGACACAGTCTGATCTTTGCAGTAATGTTTCCATTTTTATCCAGCATTTGAAGACTTTTGTTTAAAATATGTTGCAACAAGCAGTGGTTTGAGATTTTATTGTTAACCTCTCTACACTACATACAATTCTTGTTGGTTATCTTGTTTTGTAAGTGCAAGGGTGTCTTTAAGTGTGGCCCAATGTTGGATTTCATGGTTAATGTAACTATGTCAGCTCATTTTCCAAGAAATATTTTCCAAATGAGGAAGCTTGATGATTGGCAGAGGTTGACTTTAGAAGTCATGATTAAGTGATTTAATTCTTTTTGTGAGGAAGGTGAAGTACTTCCTTGGGGGCCAAAAAAGTAAATATATAAAAATTTGGATGAAAAGCTAAAGAACAAAGGAGAAAGTAAGACCCAGAATAATGTAAATCTGTATTGTGTGGGTGAGAAATGAGAGGGATAGCAACTTTAAGAAAAGGGTTTTGGAAATATGTAGACTTGAACATCTTTGAAGAGCTTGGCAATATTGTGTTTTGGCTGTTGTAATACTACAGGTAATGTTGCCAAATTGAAATTGATGGATTCTATCGATTCTGTAGTGGTGGTGCAATACAACAGTTATATTGTAAACTGTTCAAATTAGAATTTTAAATTGTATTCAACCTGCAGGAAAAAAATTCTTTTTGATCAGCTGGGTTACAAAAATTTCTCACTATTTCAAAAGTAAATTCTTGTTTAGAGTTTATCCAGTTTATGGAGAATGTTCACTCCTGCCTTGAAAATGTATCTCACTTAGCAACATGTAAAGTGTTTCACTGTTGCCAAAAGCTTTTTTTGTGGAGGGCAAAGGGCAGTGACAGAAGCTGATTCTGCTGGAGTTGAACCAGTAAAAATGCGTAATACGATATCTATCTTGATAGCACAGAGCATTGGTAAGTTTCTTTTCTTCTATTTGTCCTATTATGGAATTGGCCTAAAGTATTGTCTGGAACAGAGAGAATGTCAATTCCAAATGACATACCTAATCGTCCACATTCTACACATGGCTAAGTTGGTTTAGTTATGCATTAATGTACTGCAAATCCACCAGATAAGAAAATTAGAAACCAAAAGGAGGATTGGATAGGATTATGTCTTTGCTAGACGGTATGTCAGAGCTGCTTGTGAATTACTTCATGTGGAGGTGCTGGTGTTGGACTTGGGTGAACAAAGTCAAAAATCACATGACATTGGGTTATAGTCTAACAGGTTTATTTGAAACCGCAAACTCTTGGAGCTCCTATCCATCCTTGGGCAGCTAGTGAGAGAGAATCCATTGGACACAGAATTATAAGTAAAATACCAAAGGGTTGTACAACTTATGCAAATGTATTGAACAAATCTCATGGCTCTTAAGTCTTTAATCAGTTAGAATGGGAAGTGCAGGTTTGATGGACTACTATGTAAATCTTAGAATTTCTTTCAAGTCACTGTGTCATCCCATTTTCCCCCTCACTCGGAGCAAAACACTCAGACTCCGTATAGTTTTGCCTCCTTCATCTTTATTCCAAGACCTGGAGGGAGAGAGAATGACCACCCATGTGCACGGGGATATAAGTTCTCGGTCTTATCTTGAAAAGCAGTTTCTTGTGGAAATATGTAGACCTTTTTACAGGGAGGAGCATCCAGATAAGGCAACATAGATATTAATTGGGTGATCATTACAATCAGTGAGTGTCAGTAGTAAAGATTAAGCTATCTGCTGTTACACAATGAATGTTCTTAATCTTAACTGGCTTCACATAATGAATACTTTTCACGTTGTTAAACTGACCTTACTGAATGCTTCCAATATTAAATGGCTCTCCATAATGAATGTTTTTCCAACTTGTTAACCATTACCTCGCTCTAGCACTCTGTATATTTGCAAACACAATAATATTCTCCCCATAGATATTTATATGTGCGGGTGTATGGATATAAAGAGGGTGGAGAGAGAGTGTATGTACTGAGAGGGAATATGTTGGAGTGTGAGGGAGTGTATATATGTGTGTATGAGAGAGGATCTGTTTTTGTGCATGTGTAATGTGGCAGGATTACCTGCAGCGTGACATGAACCCAAGATCCCAGTTCAGGCTGCCCTCATGAGTACCAAACATGGCTATCAGCCTCTGTTCAGCAATTCTGCGTTGTTGCATGTTCCGAAGTCCACCTTCAAGGACAGATCTTCAGGTAATTGTCCTCCAAGGCGAACTTTGGGGCAAGCAACAATGCAGATTTGCTGAAGAGACTGTTAGCCATGTTTGGTACCCATGAAGATGGCGTCAACTGGAATCTTGCATTCATGTCACTGTACAGGTGACCCAGTTACATTATGTACACTCATACACACGTTCTCTCTCAAACACGCACGCGTGCACGCACGCATACTTAATAGATCCTCTGTCCTCCACTCTCTCTCACTCTCTCATGGGCATTTACAGAGGTACCTCGATTATCTGAATGATACAGGTGGGGGGAGTATTTTGTTCAGATAATCAAGTGCCAGATAATCGAATGTCGGATAATACCTTTTAGCCAAGCATCGGGACCTTGCGATATTCTGATCAAGGTTCATGTGCACTCCCTCACACTTGCACGCATGCTGTCTCATATATACACTCCATCACACACTCTCACTCCCTCTCAAGCACGCTCAAGTGTGCTCCTCCACCTTCACACGCACGCACTCAAATCTATAGGATCAATTTGTATTTACATTTACGTTCTATTTTGTTAAAAAAACACACAATTATGTAGCCAGTCAGTGTGGCATTTTATAAATTCCTACTTTGAAAATAAAACCAGTCTGACTCCAGTTTGAGATGCAAACGGACTTGAAACAAAGCCTCAAACAAATGCATTGTCCAATCTGAGGTGTTAACTTCATTCTCAAAACTTCAAGGCTTATCATGGGGGGCAGTGACTTTAAAGAAATACTGGGATTTACCAATTGATCACTCGAAACCTGCACCCCCATTCTAACTGATTAAAGACTTAAGAGCCATCTAGCTTTGTTAAATACATCCACATGACTTGTACGAACCTTTGATCTTTGACTTATAAATTCTGTGTCTGCCTGACGAAGGAGCGGGGACTCTGAAAGCTTGTAGTTTCAAATAAACCTGTTGGACTGTAACCTGGTGTTGTGTATTTTGGCTTTGAGTGTTCCTTGGTGAGCAGCATTGCTCATAAAGTGCAGTTAGTAAAAAATGAGGTCTGCAGATGCTGGAGATCACAGCTGCAAATGTGTTGCTGGTCAAAGCACAGCAGGTTAGGCAGCATCTCAGGAATAGAGAATTCGACGTTTCGAGCATAAGCCCTTCATCAGGAATAAGAGAGAGAGAGCCAAGCCGGCTGAGATAAAAGGTAGGGAGGAGGGACTAGGGGGTGGGGCGATGGAGGTGGGATAGGTGGAAGGAGGTCAAGGTGAGGGTGATAGGCCGGAGTGGGGTGGGGGCGGAGAGGTCAGGAAGAGGATTGCAGGTTAGGAGGGCGGTGCTGAGTTGAGGGAACCGACTGAGACAAGGTGGGGGGAGGGGAAATGAGGAAGCTGGAGAAATCTGAATTCATACCTTGTGGTTGGAGGGTTCCCAGGCGGAAGATGAGGCGCTCCTCCTCCAGCCGTCGTGTAGTTGTGTTCTGCCGGTGGAGGAGTCCAAGGACCTGCATGTCCTCGGTGGAGTGGGAGGGGGAGTTAAAGTGTTGAGCCACGGGGTGATTGGGTTGGTTGGTTCGGGCGGCCCAGAGGTGTTCTCTGAAGCGTTCCGCAAGTAAGCGGCCTGTCTCACCAATATAGAGGAGGCCACATCGGGTGCAGCGGATGCAATAGATGATGTGTGTGGAGGTACAGGTGAACTTGTGGCGGATATGGAAGGATCCCTTGGGGCCTTGGAGGGAAGTGAGTGTGGAGGTGTGGGCGCAAGTTTTACATTTTACATGGCCACCTTCATTCCTGGTGGTGGGCGGGGGGGTGGGGAATGCGGCTGGGCAGTGGGATTGGGGGTGGAGTTGGAGGCAGGAGCGGATGAGGTTAGGGGCATGGGCGGAGACAGCTGCGGATGGGTTTGGGGTGGGGTTGGGGTGGGTGTGGTTGATAGTTGGGGCGGTGGTGGATGGAGTTGGGGGTGGGGTCTCCTGAACAGGGAGCAGACTTTTTAAAAACTCCGAGCCCCAGAGGAAAGGCATTTAATCAATTACCAGGATAATCGATTATCCGAACGAAATAGTGCCCGCCCATCACGTTCGGATAATTGAGGTTCCCCTGTAGTTAGTAAGTTTGCAGATGACACCAAAATTTGAGGTGTCGAGAAACTGCTAACAAGGTGAACTCAAATTACAACGGGATCTTGATCAGATGGGCCAATGGGCTGATGAGTGGCAGATGGAGTTTAATTCAGATAATGTTGCATTTTGGGAAAACAAATATTCGCAGGACTTATACACTTAATGGTAAGGTCCTGGTGAGTGTTGCTGAACCAAGAGACCTTGGAGTGCAGGTTCATTGCCTCTTGAAAGTGAAATCGCAGGTAGATAAGATAGTGAAGAAGACGTTTGGTATGCTTTACTTTCTTGGTTGGAGTTTTGAGTACAGGAGTTGGGAGGTCATGTTACGGCTGTACAAGAGATTGGTTAGGCTACTTTTGGAATATTGTCTGCAGTTCTGGTCTCCTTCCTATTGGAACAATTTTGTGAAACTTGAAAGGATTCAGAAAAGATTTCCAAGGATGTTGCCAGGGTTGGAGGATCTGAGCTATAGGGAGAGGTTGAACAGGCTAGGGCTGTTTTCCCTGGAGTGTCGAAGGCCGAGTGTTGACCTTTATAGAGGTTTATAAAATCATGAGGGGCATGGATAGGGTAAATGGACAAGGTCTTTTCCCTGGGATGGGGGAAGTCCTGAAGTAGAGGGCATAGGTTTAGGTTGAGAGGGGCAAGATATCAAAGAGACCTAAGGGGCAACATTTTCATGCAGAGGGTGGTGCATATGTGGAATGGGCTGCCAGAGGAAGTGGTGGACGCTAGTACAGTTGCAATATTTAAAAGGCATCTGGATGGGTATATGATTTGGAGGGGAATGGGCTGGGTACTGGCAGTTGGGACTGGATGGGGTTGGGTTATCTAGTCAGCATAGACGAGTAGGTCCAAAGGGTCTGTTTCCGTGCTGTATGTCTCTGACTCTATACATGTGAATATATCTTGTGAATTCTACTTGTCTATCAATTGCCGCATGCCTTGAATGCTGTGGAAACTTTTACCATTGACAAAATTGAGACTTTTGAACAATATTAAAGTATATGACAAACTTTTAAAATGCAACTTTTAGTTTGGTATTCTTGCTTCAAGTAGCTTTTTTCCAGGAGCCGTGGACTGTGTGGTGCCTCTGCTTTAAAAGATCACAAGTTAGATTTTGATCCTAGGTGACAAGCAATGCGTAATTGAGTATCCTGTTGTCAGGGCTACCTTCTGAGCAATGTCATATTACATGAAATAGAGATGTGAAATTCTTCAAAAGCAATTTAATAGATAGAGTGGGAGAAATATTGAAAATGGAGAACGACAAACATGCTGCTGTGTCCTTAAAAACAGTTCACTTGTTGATTTAGATGTTCTTCACAGCCTTAGCTTGGGACACCTTTTAGAGGTTTGAACGTCTTGTTAGTTATATCATGCATTTGGGGAATCAAAAGAGGTAGACTGACTAATCGAGTTGAGGTCACAATCAGACTAGCCAAGATCTTATCAATTGGGCAGAGCAGGGTCAAGAGTCAGATACCTAACTAAGGCGTAAGGCATAGTGGCAGTGGTAAGCAGTTCTAAAGTGAAAGCAAACTGTTGTTGTCAGGTTCTGGTGGAGGAACGTGAGGTCAAGGACTTCTCCAGAAGTCCTAAATTTCACCACTACAGAACAGCTAAAATTTTAAAAATATTTCTTTTGAAACTCATTGTAACTTTTCTCTTCATTGCTCTGTATAGCAAGCAAAGATATTTGCAAACTGTGTTAACATTGAAAAGATCACCGTATCCTCCTGTACATCTTTGCCTGTGTCTTTCTTTCCTTTAGGCTTTTAGACTTGATGCTTGACATCACTGGTGTTGATTTGCTCTACGTAAGTGGAAATTGTGTAATTAACGACATAATTAGGGATGGGAAACCTTTTTGAAATTCTTAGGTGTGTCTGTAAATATGAAGAGGTTTTATTTTGTTTTGTTTTACCTTATCAACTTTCGCATCATAGAATCCCTACAGTGTGGAAGGAGGCCATTTGGCCCATTGAGTCTGCAGAACATCCCACCCAGACCCAGCCACTCCCACCCTGTCTCTGTGATCCCACATTTTACCATGGCTAGCCTGCACATCCATGGACACAATAGGACACTTTAGCATGGTTAATCCACCTAACCTGCACCATTTTTGGACTGTGGGAAGAAACTGAAACATTCGGTGAAAATCTATCTCTACACAGGGAGAACAAGCAAATTCCATATAGTCACTCAAGGGTGGAATTGAGCCTGGGTCCCTAGCACTGAGAAGCAAAGTTTGTGAGAAGATTTGTAGCTCGGGTGCTCATTGTTGTGGTTCTGTTCGCCGAGCTGGGAGATTTTGTTGCAAACGTTTCGTCCCCTTTCTAGGTGACATCTTCAGTGCTTGGGAGCCTCCTGTGAAGCGCTTCTGTGCTGATTCCTCCGGCATTTATAGTGGTTTGTCTCTGGCGCTTCCGGTTGTCAGTTGCTGTCCGCTGCAGTGGCCAGTATATAGGGTCTAGGTCGACGTGTCTGTTGATAGAATTTGTGGATGAGTGCTATGCCTCTAGGAATTCCCTGGCTGTTCTCTGTTTGGCTTGCCCTATAATCGTGGTGTTGTCCCAATCGAATTCATGTTGTTTGTCATCTGAGTGTATGGCTACTAAGGATAGCTGGTCGTGTCGTTTTGTGGCTAGTTGGTGTTCATGGATGCGGGTTGTTAGCTGTCTTGCTGTTTGTCCTATGTAGTGTTTTGTGCAGTCCTTGCATGGGATTTTGTACACTACGTTGGTTTTGCTCATGCTGGGTATCGGGTCCTTTGTCCTGGTGAGTTGTCTGAGAGTGGCTGTTGGTTTGTGTGCTGTTATGAGTCCTGGTGATCGTAGCAGTCTGGCTGTCAGTCTGGCTGCTGCGACCACCAGGACTCATAACAGCACACAAACCAACAGCCATTCTCAGACAACAACTCACCAGGACAAAGGACCCGATACCCAGCATGAGCAAAACCAACATAGTGTACAAAATCCCATGCAAGGACTGCACAAAACACTACATAGGACAAACAGCAAGACAGCTAACAACCCGCATCCACGAACACCAACTAGCCACAAAACGACACGACCAGCTATCCTTAGTAGCCATACACTCAGATGACAAACAACATGAATTCGATTGGGACAACACCACTATTATAGGGCAAGCCAAACAGAGAACAGCCAGGGAATTCCTAGAGGCATAGCACTCATCCACAAATTCTATCAACAGACACGTCGACCTAGACACTATATACCGGCCACTGCAGCGGACAGCAACTGACAACCGGAAGCGGCAGAGACAAACCAGTGTAAATGCCAGAGGAATCAGCACAGAAGCGCTTCACAGGAGGCTCCCAAGTACTGAGGATGTCACCTAGAAAGGGGACGAAACGTTTGCAACAAAAACTCCCAGGTCGGCGAACAGAACCACAACACTGAGAAGCAAAATTACTAACCACTGAGCAACTGTGCTGCCCCATTTTATTTTATTTTTTGTATTGTAGACAGCATATTTGTGTCATGTGTCTTTTCTTCCTGCAAGTTTAAATATCTTATTGTGTTCAAATATTGAACCTTGTGATGGAGAATCAATAGTGGCAGTTTTCTAATACTGATGTTTAGTGGTTGTCATTATGACTAGAAAATAAACTGCAGTTTGGATAATTTAAGGTTTCAAAATCAAACTTAATCTCTCAAACCTACCTTAAATCTCAAAGTAGTCATGATTCTGGACCAGCAAATCTCTGAGCCACATTTTATCTGTGTAAAAAGTATTTTCAATTTTGCGGTGATTTAAAAACCTTCAGGATGTTTCAAAGCACTTTGCTGCAGTGGAAGAAAGTTATTGCTCCAATGTAGGAAACATGGATGTAATTTGGATGCTGCGAAGCCCCACAAAAGATGTGTGATCAATGAATAGGTCTTATAAATCATTGCCCTTTTGTTTTTGAGTGCAAATGATTATTACTCTTTTTTAAAAAAAGGCATTGAACCTGAATTTAGGTTGTCAGAACTGTCATGTCATATTTTACTGTCCTTTTTTTAAGTTAAAGCTTGGAGGGAATGATGAATTGATGTAAAATTGAAATGCAATTACTTCTCTGATAATCCAGTCACCATAGAGATATAAGGTTGTTGGAAGTCTTGCCTCACCATGTCCCAATTTGCATATTTCTGATATTTTACCATCTGTCCTCTGCAGGGGGCCACTGAATTCAACAGACTGCTATATTGTCCGTGAAATCTACAATGGGGAGAATGCACAGGAACAATTTGAATATGAGCTGGAGCAAGCCTTGGAGACCCAATACAAGTATATTATTATCGAGCCAACTCGAATTGGAGATGAGACAGCACGTTGGATCACAGTTGGGAATTGCTTGCATAAAACATCCGTCATTGCAGGATCAGTGTGCCTGTTAGCCCCTTTAGCACTGGCTCCAGAATATGCTCGTTACATAACCCTTCCTATCGGGGCCGTCAGTGTGGCCTGTGCAGCTCTGTATGGTATTTCATGGCAATTTGATCCTTGCTGCAAATACCAAGTGGAATATGACACATGTAAACTCTCCCGATTACCCCTGAACACACTCACTTCATCCACGCCCGTGGTTCTGATTAGAAAAGATGATATTCACCGGAAAAGACTCCACAACACGATAGCATTGGCAGCCTTGATGTACTGTGTTAAGAAAATTTGTGAGATCTGTGCAGTATGATTGGGACAAATGGTGCTGTTATAATCTACCTAATAGTACTGTTAATATGACAAATGTGGTCAGTGAAGACTACAGGAACAAGGTCCCAAATAGATTTTTAGAAGTATCTCCCCTTGTACACTGTGGTTTCCAGTCCACATTTTAGTTTTGCCAATCCCCATGACCTTGAATCACTCTAAAAGACCGTAGTGTAGACCTGACATTTGAGAATTCAATATATGCAGAGCTACTGAGTTGTTTCAGGTGATGAACAGGCAAATGACTCTGTTACCTTCATATTCTGCAAATTTCTACAAAAAAGGTATTATGTGGCTTTTGAGTTCTCCTATTTTACAGTACAGAAAGAATTCCCACAAGGGTCCTAAGTATATATACAGAGTTGAACACTTATATTTTTAAAATTTAAGTGATAGCTTTGGTAGGTCTTGCCAATTGATATTAATGTAATTCAGAAACATTGCTGCATGTGTATTATAAAATGTGATCTTCACATTTGTTTCCTGTGCTAGGCTGCAGCATTTGAGATGAAATAATTTAACCTGACATTCAGTTATTACTTTAATGGTGCAACTGTAGCAAGTTAGTTCCAATTGAAATTGTTACATTAAAGACAGAAAATGAAATTCACTTGCAAAACATAAAGTTAGTGTGTCTGGATTTAATGTGCGATGACTCCATCATTTGTTTCTTTTTAACATGTGGGTTACCACAATGTAGTCATGAATGCTGAAGTTTTAAAGACTGGTGAGGGAGGTACAGCACCTAAATGCTGATCAGTAAGATTTAAATTTTGTCAACAGCTCAGGTTTGTCCCCAATGGTTTATCATGAAGAAAAGTCTGAGCTTTGTTCTACCACTTTTCCTCACTGCTGCTGTAAGAAATAAACAATTGAATTGGAGTTGGAATCTGTGAAAATGTTTTGATGTGGTGAAACAGTTTGAATTCCAAACAAAATCTGAAAAAGTTTTGAAATTAGAATTTGTCTTCTTATGCATTCGAATCTGGTTCTCGTTTCCCTGCAACCAAGCTGTTGCTATAATATGAAGACATTTTTAAAAATTTGATAATAAAAGGGACCATTTTCGGATGTAGTCACAATGTCACCAAGGTGTCTCATTTTAATTTTGGTGACATTTCCATCCCAACACATGGGTCAGTCCTTTTACTGCATGTTTTTTGAGTATTTTGTTTTCATTCCTCCCAGTAATATTTCATTGGAAGCGACATAAAGTTCTGAAAGGACAATATAGAGGATTGGACAGACCCAAATTGTGGGTTCCGGTTGTACTTTAGGATTACAATGCAATATAAGAAAGAATTGCATTTATTTTCCTTAGCTTGTGTAATTGAACTGGTATTTATACAATGCATTGATGAACTTTGTGTGTACAATGGGA
The DNA here is from genome assembly GCF_020745735.1 of Hemiscyllium ocellatum. Taxonomy (NCBI): domain Eukaryota; kingdom Metazoa; phylum Chordata; class Chondrichthyes; order Orectolobiformes; family Hemiscylliidae; genus Hemiscyllium; species Hemiscyllium ocellatum. The sequence continues at coordinate 46,425,339 of NC_083420.1, forward strand.
TGATGGTATGTGTCTGATTAAACATGACGCACTTCAGGCAGATAGTGTTGGGCATATTATGCAAATTATATTTTATAGAAGTAACTTTTTTGAAAACTTTATAGATTTGTGTATCTTGGATCTTCTTAGACAATCCAATAAAGATTAAGAAGAATTGGTATTGGAATTGCTAAATGACATTACAATGACTTAGTTAACTTTATCCAACAGATGGTGACGTTTATGCTTTTGAATGTGAAATTATATGCAACTCTATACCCTGAGCTACTGATATACTTGATGTTGGCTGACACTAAAATTTTTGATAAATACCTTTTTATACCGGAAATTAACAAATGCTGAGCAGTCACTTTACTTATTGCTTGGTGTGTGTTTTCCCAGCAAAGAAGTTAATATTTTCTGAAGTGTTTGCCAAGTACAATCTGATATTGATGCCACTGAATCCATTGATATGACAAAATTAAAAGTTTTTTTTCTATATTTAGACACATTGAGTGACATGAAAGAAGGGCATTCTGCAAAATTATCACTAAATTTTGGCCATTGTATCTATATTGCTAATGGTCAGCCTCGGCATTTGTGACATTCATTCTCGTCCTATTTCCCCCTTGCTCTCATTTTTGCTTCTCCCTTTTTTCATGCCATTCTTACTTTGTACCCTCTCTCCAGGAAAATTGATTTGTATGGCATATTTCAATATTGAAAGGATCACGTCCCATTCTTTACACACACCCCCAGGTGAGGTGAACAATAGTGCTTTTCCAAGACTGATTTTCATCACCAGTACTAAAAGTAAAATGAAGGCAAGAGATAACAGAAATTATCTTTATGCCAATCAGTGAATTTACTTCATTTACTTGAGTCATTTATGTCATTTTCTTGGTAAGTTCTTCTTTGCATATACCCCTTTACACCCTCGCCTCTGAGTCATAGCAACTTATTCACCAGGAGCCAGTATTATTTCAATTACTGCCTTAATTAATATTTGAAATGTTCAACATTTTCTAAACAATACACCATTGTCGTCTTTTAGACTTAATATGCTAAGTGCACATTCAATATTTGTAAGGCAGTGGAAGCAAATTATGCAGCTGCCAATGTAGTAATATATACACCTAACTGTAATATTCCAAGTTTAACAATTGTACTATTAAAATTTGGAACCGCGGGCTAAAGGACAATGTATGTTGAGGTTTTCTGTATCCTGTTGATTTGCCAGTGTTCCCATCAGTTTTCCCATAAATACTTTAATACGCTGGCTCACTTTTTGACAAAATAGTTTTCCACAATACATTCTGTGAGCAACACAGTATATTTTTAAAATTGGTTGCTCATTCAAGGGGCCAGTGTCTTTTTCAAAAGACCTTTGACTATGTCTGTTTTATTACAAAAGGGCACAATGACATGAAATGCATTGAAGTAAAAAATTGCATAATGTCTATGCCTTGAGGTGAAAATAATATGTGGTTGCTGTGACTGCACCACTCCCCAGCCAAGAAATTGAAGAGATGATTGTGCCCCCTAGACAGTTTCAGTATTCTTTCTCATGTTTTGAAATGTTTCTACTTTGCTATTCTGTTAAAGTCTCTGCATCTGCCAAATTAGCTTACCTAGGTTTGTTAAAGTATTGCATTTCTTAGTGTTAAATTGTTTGAGCTGCATACTATAAATAAACACATTAGTGAGCAAATCAAACCTGTTTCTCCTTATAGAAGGTAAATTTGTTTTTATAGTTATAGAGATGTACAGCACAGAAACAGACCCTTCGGTTCAACTCGTCCATGCCAACCGGATATCCTAAATTAATCTAGTCCCGTTTGTCAGCAGTTGGCCCATATCCCTTCTGAACCCTTCCTATTCATATACTCATCCAAATACCTTTTAAATGCTCTAATTGTACCAGCCACCACCATTTCCTCTGCCAGTTCATTCCATACACTCACCACCCTCTGTGTGAAAAGGTTGCCCCTTAGGTCTTTTTAAATGTTTCCCCTCTCACTCTAAAACTATGCCATCTAGTTCTGGACTCCCCCACCCTAGGGTAAAGACCTTGATTATTTACCCTATCCATGCTCCTCGTGATTTTATAAACTTCAGTAAGGTCACCCCTCAACCTCCAATGCTCCAGTGAAAACAGCCTCCGTCTATTCGGCTGCCCCCTTTAGCTCAAACCCTCCAATCCTGGCAACATCCTTCTAAATCTTGTCTGAGCCCTTTCAAGTTTCACATATTTCTGATAGGAGGGAGACCAGAATTGCATGCAATATTCCAACAGTCTTGTCCAGCCGCACATGACTTCCCAACTCCTAGACTAATAAAGGAAACCAATAAAGAAATGCCGCCTTCACTATCCTATCTACCTGTGACTCCACTGTCAAGGAGCTAAGAACTTGCACTCAAAGATCTCTTTGTTCATCAACACTCCCCAGGACCTAACCATTAACTGGAGAAGTCTGATTTTGGCTTTCCAAAATGCAGTACATCATGTTTATAAAAATTAAACTCCATCTGCAACTCCTTGGCCCATCTCATCAACATCCCATTGTAATCTGAGGTAACCTCTTTGGCTGTCCACTACACCTCCAATTTTGGTGTCATCTGCAAATTTACTAACTATACCTCCTATGTTCACATCCAAATCATTTGTATAAATGACAAAAAGTAGTGGACCCAGCACTGATCCTTATGGCACACCACTGGTCACAGGCCTCCAGTCTGAAAGGCAACCCTCCACCACCATCCTCTGTCTTCTACCTTTGAGCCAGTTCTGTATCTAAATGGCTAGTTCTCCCTGTATTCCATGTGATCTAACCTTGCTAACCAGTCTACCATGTCGAATACCTTACTGAAGTCCATATAGATCATGTCCATCACTCTTCCCTTGTCAGTCTTCTTCCTTACTACTTCAAAAACTCAAATTTATGAGACATGATTTCCCACGCACAGTCATGTTGACTATTCTTAATCAGTCCTTGCCTTTACAAATATGTGTAAATCCTGTTCCTCGGGATTCCCTCCAGTAACTTGCCCACCACCGATGTCGGGCCCACTGGTCTATATTTCCCTGGTTTTTCCTTACCATCCTTCTCAAATAGTGGCACCACATTACCCAACCTCTAGTCATCCGGCATCTCACCTGGGACTATCATTGATACAAATATCTCAGCAAGGGGCCCGGCAACCACTTTCCCAGATTCCCACAGAGTTGTAGAGTACATCTGATCCGGTCCTGGGGATTTATCCACCTTCGTGTGTTTTAAGACATCCAACATCACAGCCTTCTGTAATATGTCACCATCTATTTCCCCACATTCTCAATCTTCTATGTTCTCCACAGTAAACACTGATGCAAAATACTCATTTAGTATAGGTGTATATAGCTGTGGCAGCAGGAAGTAAATGCAATATTTCCATATTCCGTTAAGTTATTCACCAGTTCTTTAAATTAATAGCTTTTTCCCGAACACAAGGCCAACAGAAAGTCCATTAATGCAGAGGACTGTTGAATGAACTTCAAGATTTTTGGGGAGGGGAGGGGTATGAAATCGGGAGATAACCGGGTGAAGATTGGACATGTGCAGTGATTTAGTTGGAATTCCCGACAATCAGGGACTTTGGTTCACTTGCAATAGAACAATCTGTCAGGGATTTGTGAAAGTGAAAACAAAGTATTCTATAGAATTAATGATTGTTATCTTTTGTCTATATAGGATGAATGAATATGCTAGATTGCTACAAAATCCTTTTGAAAATTTAACAAGTATTCTTGAAGTTTCAAGTTTGTAGATAATTATGGTTAAATGGTTGTGAGATATGTGCATAGATTGAGATAGATTAATGGTAAACTGCTGCAAAATTCAACTGAGGGTTATCCATTTTTCTTCCCTCATTAAGAATGAAGTGTATCAGATTTTTAACTTTTTATTCTGTCTTTGTTTTGGAATGTGAGCATGGCTTGCCCTGTGCCACCTTTATCGATATGCCTTATGCTGACAACAATCTCTAAATCCCAAACCAACTGGGCTTGTGGCAAATCTGAGTAACATTGCCAATTTGCGCTCTATTTTATACTGAGAGTTCGCTTCCAAATGTGTTTAAATAGAGAATCAGCTTTTTGATCGAGACACTTCTAACCAGTTTGGTTTGGAATTTACTCTCTGCTTATCACTTGACAACTTGGCAATCACTGCTAATTTTCAGCAATGTTTCTTTCTTGGGCCAAATAAACTTTTTTCTTGTATCTATCCCCTTGACATGGATAAATTTTATAGCAGTACGTTACTGCAATGTCCTTCAGTGAGGTCTTTGTGCAGCTTGCTATTTCACATTGGTGGATGATGGTCAGCTGGTATTTAGCAGTAACTCAGCTGGAAATGCCCACTTTAAGACGCACACACAGAGTCACTTTTTGCTTGCTGAGCTTTGTAGTGCTGGCTTAAAAAGTTTCACATTCTTGAGTGGACTGCTCAAGTGGTATTCAGGAATGGTATGTAAAGTCAACTACAGTTTCGCTATTGCTGAAAAGTAATTTTACTTGTCTTGATCTGAGCATTCAAAGAAATCACTCCGTGGAATGCCTCTTGTATTGCCAGGAACTGATGCACCTTCCTTGTTATATTGCTTTTGTTTAAATCCCGGTATACTTTTTAAAAAATGGAGCAATTTTCAATTTTTCTTTTTTTTTTCAAAACCTGTCCACAAGGTGGTAACTGGTTGTTGTTAGAATTGCAAATTTGACAAATGCACTCTGGCTGAAACGAGACAGTAATGCCACTGGGTAAGGGAGTAACCACATCAAACCAGCTTCTTATCATGTCATCCACATGCATATACTGAATTGCTATTATTCTTTATCAGGAGTGGGAGTATGAATGTACCACGTCTTCTCATCCACCACCACCCCAACTACAAAGGCTGCTACTGCTCTTCTGGTCGAGATAGATCAGTTTAGCACAGGACTGGTACAAGGATAAAATGAAACAATTCAGCAAATCACTGGGTTCGCTCATTGTGCTATTGAGGCCTTAATTCATGTAATACATGACAAAGCTCTTTTTGAGATGGAGATGTGTTATTTCATAGAATCCCTACAGTGTGGAAACAGGCCCTTTGGCCCAACAAGTTCACACTGACCCTCTGAAGAGTATCTCACTCAACCCCTATTTTCCTGCATTTACCCCTGACTAATACACCTAACTATACCTGAACACTATGGGCAATTTAGCATTACTAATTCACCTAACCTAGACATCTTTGGATTGTGGGAGGAAACAGGAGTACCAGAGGAAACCCGCACAGATACTGGGAGAATGTGCAAACTCCACAGAGTTGCTAGAATTTGGAATTGAACCTGGGTCCCTGATGTTTTGAGCAGCAGTTCTAACCACTGAGCCACCATGCCACTTTGGTTATTTTAGCCATTATATTCAAAAACATTATGGAATTTCTTGAGTTTAAATGTAATTCATAACAGAAAAGAATGAAAATATAACTTTTTGATAAGACAGTATTGATTTAGTAGTAACTTCAATATGTGAAGAGAGGAAGCCCATTCTTCAGTGCAAGTGAGTTGTCTATTCAAGCATCTGATGCTAGCTGCGCATATCGTAAAACAGGAGCTGTCTTTCCACAGCAGTTCAACTCTAATCAGTTTGATTCATTGCAGCCCTTTCTCTCTTTTCTATATGATTGGTAAAACAGTACTTTCTAAACAGTGGGCACTAGAGTTTTTTGGGGAGGAGATGTACAATACTGAGTTCTTGCAAGATTCTCAATGTTTTTGTTGTCAGAATCTGTACTTGAAGGCAAAGTTTTCCTTGTGTTGAACGATAGATACATGCTTGATTCAATCTTTTATCTGCTGGGTTTCCAAGGCATAAGAGGGGCAGTTAGCATAAATAATTGCTTGGCAGTACAGAACTAAACATTACTGAAAAGAGACAAGAGCTTGAAGCTTCTGCATTCTATATAAAATGGTATCCCTTTGTTCAAATCTTTGCTCTGATGAGTGGAAGATTAAAAGTTTCACCTCTAATCTCTTTTTAACAAAGTTTACTGTTGCATACAGTTCTGGTCACAACATTATCGGAAGGATGTGGAAGCTCTGGAAAGGGTTCAGAGGAGATTTACTAAGATGTTGCCCGAATGGAGAGAAGGTCTTTATGAGGAAAGGCTGAGGGACTTGAGGCTGTTTTCGTTAGAAGGCAGAGAGGTGACTTAACTGAGACATATAATCAGAGGGTTAGAAAAGGTGGACAGTGAGAGCCTTTGTCCTGGAATTGTGATGGTTCTCACAAGGGAATATAACTTCGAATTGAAGACTGATAGATGTAGGAAAGATGCCAGAGGTAGTTTCTTTACTCAGTAGTAGGGGCATAGAATGCTCTGCCTGCAAGGTAGTAGACTCGACAACTTTAAGGGCATTTAAATGAATAAACATATGAAAATGGATAGTGTAGTTTAGAGGGGCTTCAGATCTGTTTCACAGGTTGGGCCTGTGAACATCGAGGGCCGAAGGGCTTGTACTGCACTGTAATGTTCCATGTTTAACAACAGCTTTGAAAAAAGCATTTTAAGACCGGCAGCCTTAAGACAACCTTAAATAGTTTAAGCGGCATGGTGGCTCAGTGATTAGCACTGCTGCCTCACAGCTCCAGGTTCGATTCCAGCCTCTGGCAACTAGCTGTGTGGAGTTTGCACATTCTCCCTGTATCTGCGTGGTTTCCTCCAGGTGCTCCGATTTCCTCCCACAGTCACAAAGATGTGCAGGTTACATGAATTGATCATGTTAAACTGCCTGTACAGTTAGGTGCATTAGTTAGGGGGAGTGGGTCTGGGTTGGTTGCTCTTCAGAAGGTCGGTGCGGACTAGTTGGGCTGAAGGACCTGTTTCCACACTGTAGGAAATCTAATCTAATCTCATCCTGGGAGAAGTATTGTTCCTTGTCCTCGTCCCACGTTCAAAAATGGAATTTGGGCAGATACATTATATATGTTAAATTCTGTGGAAGTAAGATGTTTACAGTGATTTGTTCAAGAAAGATATTAATGGTAAATACATGGAAATTATTTTAGCTGCTCTGGAAGACTAGGACAAGGAGGCTATAGTCTGAAAATTCCATCCAGATATCTTTGGAGTGAACTGAAGGAGCACTTTTAAATGCAAAGGGTGAAAGGAGTTTGGAAAGCTTTTCCACAAATGGCAATTGATGCTAACTGACAATGAGATTTTTTAAAACTCAAATAGGTGTAGGGACAAATCTAGAATTACATAAACTTTTCAGTCTTTATCTCTCTATGGCAGAACATGCAAAAGGGTGTAAACATCCTACTATTGACAAAGTCACAGGACTATAGATGTAAACTCTGCTTTCTTCCCTGAATGCTACCAGCACATTTTTGTTTAAGATTTCCAGCATCTGCAGTTATTTGTTTTATTATACAACTGTAGCTATATTCAGAATATAGTCATTTAACATGCTGGAAACGTAATTATTTTCTGTTAACATTCACAATCCAGATTTAATTTGCATTGTGACTTGAGCACAGTCTTACCAGTCTCTCTCTTTGAGCTATATCAATTGCTTAGTGAATCAGCACTATATAATGGGTCAGAATATGCTGGAATGGAGCAACTCTCTGTGTGACCCATAAAGTTGGACTTTACCTCACGCTCCTTGGGTTGTAAGTGTTCTACCTTGTAAGTTTTGAAGCATGAAATGATAATGGCACCAAGGGCAACAGGGTCAACAATTTACCCAAGGGATTTAGTTCAGAAAGAAATAGTAGAAATAATGAGGGAAATATCATGTCAAACTATGTACAGAAGAGAGGAAAATAATTGAATTAAGGAGAACAGAGGGAATGTAACAGATTAAGGTTTAATATTTTGTATATTTCTGCCAATGTGTACCATCTGCAGGGTCTAGACTCCACAGTTTAAATTGCTCTCTTTCTAGGTGGTAGAGATTGAGAGACATGTTAATCACTATTCTACTTGTTAAAGAGATACACTGTTAGACATTAGCCCCAACTTTCTGCAGTGCACTTGACAATTAATGTGTAAATTCAGTACTTTTTTTCTGAAATTAAGCAGGTAAACTGGGGAAAATCTTTGCAGATTTGTGCAAGTTGTAACTTGTGTAATTCACAGTTTACAAGAGTTACCTCTTCCTCATCACAAGTTGCTAGATGATTCACAATAATAGGATGCACCATTATTTCAATAGCAAATTCTGAGTCTAGTAATTGTGTGCTCAGCTATGTAGACCAGCAGGTTTCATGTTTCTGCAACATTTGGTGCACTGGAACTGGCATCTGAGTGAGTGGCTTGGAAGTATGAAATGCCTTTAACAGGAACTGTGAATATGTCATAAGAACAGAGTCCAATGATTTTTAATTATGAACCAGCCAGAACCAGAAAACACTTGCATCAATGTGGTATCTATTGCAACAGTACTTCAAATGCACAATTTTAGTTATTAGTATTTTCTGCCTGAAGACATTAAACAGACCAAGTGTCCTACTGGAAAAAGTTACACAAAACTGGCCATGTGTGAAAATAGGCCTAGGAATGTAAATACAAATTTGTCAAGAATTTGACCCTGTAATTTGTTTATAGTCCTAGAATTTTGCAAGTATAATTGGGAACTGTTCTCCTGAATTCAAAATTTACAACTTGTAGGCTTAAATGTTGTTCAAGGTATAAATGCCGTCTTTTCCTAATGTCAGGAATAATTTCAGCATCTATCAATGGAGAAAACAGCTTCTTAATGAACAACCTTTTCTATGATGCAGTACTTATTGAGGGTTTAAAGTTCTGAAAAAATATTTAAACTGTTCATTTCTCAAGCTTAGACCTGCGCAGTGATTGGCATATTGGAATTAAACTATGCAGAAATTCAGATTATCATCTTCAATACAGAATCAATGTATTCTGTTAATTTATCTGACAGTTTTCTAAAATTTTCAAATTAATTAATTTTCAAATGGAATGCCAACAATAGCTTTTGAATTAATTGTACCAAATATTATCCCAAACATTTTATTGCATTTAATCAATTACATTGTTATGCCTGTCCTTTCCATGCGCTTTCTTACTTTTGTTTGCTGTTGTTTTCAACCAATGACAGTGGCATGCAGCAATGTGAAAAAGAGGTCCGAGTATATAAGCTTGTTTCAGTACTATCTGCCTTATCTGTGCCTTGTCATGCTGACTCATGCTGTGAGAAGCTCAATTTCCAGAGGGCGAAAGCTTCAGAGGAGGTTTCCTGGCCCACTCCCAAGTGATTATGCCTATGTCCTGGCATTCAAAAACCAAACTCAGCTATAGGAAAACAGTTTGACTGCCTTGTAGATACTTCAGCAAAGTTGAAATCTAAGAAACTCTGACAAAAAAATGTAGAGTGGAGTCCAAAGGTTGTCTGATGTTTAAATATATCATTCTAGTACTCCTGTAATATAGTCAATGCTGATGTATGCTTTGCATTCCTGTAGATGGGCATCATGGAAAAGATTTTGACAAATGGGTACCCTGGCTTTTCCATTAATTTTGGCCAGATTTGCAAATGGGAGAGAACATGCTGATTTCACTGCAGAGACAGTAGTTATGAGTAATAAATCCAACTCACTTGGCATGTGCTACAATAGTTCATCTCCCATTGGCCAGCCCAAGTAACAATGTCTGACCCACCATAATCCATCTACTTCAATAGGTGCTTGGAGATTAGAGGTTCTGTTGAACAAGCAGACTGAAACTGTTCTTGTCAACCAAATAAAAAGATGCCGACTTTTCAATTGGCACACTGGAAAGTCTGGACCAAATACCCATGATTGCCAGATAATGTCTAGCTGATTGAAGATGTGCAAAAGACAGTTACAATTGACATGGAACTTGAAAGACTTAACATTGAAATAATTTTCCTTCAGGAGGCAAGATTTGTTGAGTGTAGATAACTGAAAAGATAATACGTTCCATATTCATCTAGCAGGTTAAGAACTCAGTGAGAGACAGGAACAAGGTATAGGTTTCACTGTGGGGAAAAAAAACTAACTACTCTCAATAGAAACTCTCAAATGTTTCTGAATGTGTTTTCTTCACGTACCTATACACTCAATCAGGGCCAGTTTACCCCATGAGTTATCTTTTCTATAATACTTTGTGTTCCATGAGACACAAAAGACTGTCACAAGAATACTAATCATAACATGTTAGCCTAGTGGATGGCTGCAATGTAACAGTGGACATACAGCAAGGAGTTGCCTCATAGGGCTTTTTGAGGTGGCATGGTGGCCCAATGGTTAGCACTGCTACCTCACAGTGCCAGGGACCCGGGTTTGATTCTAGCCTTGAGCGACTGTGTTGAGTTTGCACATTCTCCCTGTGTCTGTGTGGGTTTCCTCTGGGTTCTCCTGTTTCCTCTCACAGTCAAAGATGTGCACATCAGGTGAATTGACCATGCTAAATTGCCTGTAGTGTTAGGTGTATTAGCCAGGGGTAAAGATAGAGTAGGGGAATGGGTCTGGGTGGGTTACTCTTCAGAGGGTCAGTGTGGACTTGTTGGGCCGAAGGGCCTGTTTCCAAACTGTAGAGATTCTAATCTAATCTAGTGCAGTGAGACATAGGACAGGAGTGTGGTAATCACATCTGCTCTCTGCATTAGGTATTTTGTTAATTATGGGTGTGGTTGTTGTCAAACACTTGCAGTTTGTTGAAGACTGATCTGGAGCAGTGAATTGGGTATTTGATCTTCTCGTTTATGGTAGCCTTTTAAGAGGTGATTGCCAAGGAATGGACAGATGTATTCCAGAAGGTGCGTTTCATTACATGGAAGTGGAATATTGACCTGAGTTTTGTTTTGGCAACCTTAAAGGATATGTTTAGTATATGTAGAATTAAAGAGATTGAAAGTGATTGCAATGCTGTTGAACAATTGGCAACAGCATTGCAGTCATCAGCAACTGTGTATCATATATTGCTGTGTTGGATGATGTAGTTTAGTTACGTTGACGTTGGAGTTTTACATCTAGACTGTATTTAACACTCACGCCAGAAGGTAGTTGATCTTTGGGTGAATAACCACACTGGTAGACGAAATAGTATGGGGACTATCACCCAGCCTTAAAACTGGCCCAGATTCTGTGGATGTCTTTTTTGACAGATCGCCCACCCAAGACAATTACAGACATTACATCATGAAGCAGTTGCAGAATTGTGATATTCTTGGATATTCCAAATCTCGTGAGAAAGGGAATGTCCATTTGCAAAGTATTGTATTTGCCTTTGTCACACTCCAGATCTTAATTGAACACATCAGCCCATGGGCGGCATGGTGGCACAGTGCCAGAGACCCGGGTTCAGTTCCCGACTCGGGCGACTGACTGTGTGGAGTTTGCACATTCTCCCAGTGTCTGCGTGGGTTTCCTCCCACAGTCCAAAGATGTGCAGGTCAGGTGAATTGACCATGCTAAATTGCCCATAGTGTTAGGTGAAGGGGTAAGTGTAGGGGTATGGGTGGGTTGTGCTTCGGCGGGTCGGTGTGGACTTGTTGGGCCGAAGAGTGTGGAAACAGGCCCTAAGTAATCTAATCTAATCTAAACATCCACCTCAAATCCTATTTGTTTTAGAACTGGCAGATCTATGCTTAAGATGATCACCTCAGCCTGTCAATAACAAGAGAAATGCTGTGAACAAAGACATAACCATATATCATTTTCATGGATCACACTAAGGCATTTGAGAATGTGAGCAGAGGCAATCAATTTAAGATGCTGGAGAAAATTTTCTGCCTCTCAAAACTGCTTGATATGATCTCTTTCCATGATGAGATAATATTGAAATTCTTTGTGATCCTCAATTGGGTGAAAACAGGCTTATGTTCTGGCACTGAGATCTTTGGTATATTCTCTTTACTGATGTGATAAACCTTCAGGTCATTCATATAGAGGCATACACTTGCATATCATAATTGACAGAAATCTGTTCAGTTTTGTTGACTTGGGATACAAGTTATTCTGTACAGACAATGGAGCAGAAACATAGAACACGACAGCACAGGCCCTTCAGCCCTTGATGATGTGCTGACCTTTTCTCATACTCTGAGATCAAACTATCCTACATACCCTTTATTTTACTATCATCCATTTGTCTATCCAAGAGTCGCTTAAATGTCCCTAATGTATCTGACTCTATTACCACTGCTAGCAGTGCATTCCACGCACCCACCACTCTCTGCATAAAGAACCAATCTCTGACATCTCCCCTCAACCTTTCTCCAATCACCTTAAAATTATGCCTTACAATGTGGAAACAGGCCCTTCGGCCCAACAAGTCCACATCGACCCTCCGAAGAGCAACCCAACCAAACCCATTCCCCTACATTTACCCCTTCACCTCAGGGAATCTGTTGAAAACTCCCAATAAAGTGACTGCTCTTTTCCTGTTTCTGACTTTCATCCATACTGACTCTGTAGACAAACCCTTCTTGACAACCTTCCTTTTTGCAGTTGTGAGAATGTCTTGATAATATCCCAAACTGTAATAAAAGTTTATAATTTATTTTATAATTTGAGAATTGAATTGTAGAGATAAGGAGTTTCTGGTTTTAGTTCTGTGAAGGTGGCTAATATTTGTGCAGAGTTCAAATATCATTTCCAAGAATGCACAGGATTTAAGCTAAATTACTAAACAATATACATCAGTTAATTAATTAAATGTTTACCTTTTATGACTTGGTAGTCGTGTTAGCAGCTGGGATCATAACATTATAAATAATACCTGTGTTGGCAAATAATGTTTTAATGGTTGCAAACAATCTGGTATGATTGTCAGTATCAGGAAGATATTTGTCATAGATGGTGGTGTGCCAACAATATGGACTATCAGTTTTGATAATATGCAAGTTGCTGACAGCTTCCCATGACTAAGCTCCACATTCATCAGCACCTCATCACTTGATGCTAAAATCAATACACATCATAAACTCTGCAGCTAAGTGAGTCTGAAACATCAGAATCCTGACTGAGAACACCAAACTGTGACCCTGTCAAGCATGTCTCCCAAGTGCGTTCCTCGACATTTGCGAGGAAGCAGAAAAACCTCAACAGCTTCAATCTTTGCTATGTTAAATGTATTTTCTTCACACCCACTAATCCCTCCTTCATTGCTTAACCAACATCGGCACTGGTTTAGTTATGTTGATCACACGAATGACTGCAATACACCTAAAGGTCTTCTGGACAATGAACTGGTCACTGAGTCACAACTTCCTGGAGCATCCATATCTCTACCACAAAGACATCAGCATGAAGATGGTAGATGTTAGCAGTGACAACTGAGACACCAGTTGATGTCTATCACCACTAGACGTTGAATGTTTGTAGAAAAGAATAGTAATACAACAGAAATCAGACCAACAAATACTACATCACCTCTATCTAATGGCTTCCTCCGCAGCAAATGAGACCATTATGCAGAGTATCTAAGCCATAAAAGGAAATGTTTAACAAAGAGTTGACCACTGTGGCACAAACCCCATCTTACACATAATAAAGAAATATAGCTAACTTGCATAAAGCAATGTGACGACGACCAGATGAATTAATGATATTAAGGAATAAAGATTGCCCATTCCACCAAGGACTTGCAGGTCCTTGGACTCCTCCATTGCCAGACCATAGCAACACGACGGCTGGAGGAAGAGCACCTCATCTTCCGCCTAGGAACCCTCCAACCACAAGGGATGAATGCAGATTTCTCCAGTTTCCTCATTTTCCCCTCCTCCCACCTTGTCTCAGTCCCAACCCTTGAACTCAGCACCACCTTCCTAACCTGCAATCTTCTTCCTGATATCTCTGCCCCCACTCTGGCCCATCACCCTCACCTTAATCTCCTTCCACTTATCGAATTTCCAACACCCCTCCCCCTACCTTTTATCTTAGCCTGCTTGGCACACACTCCTCATTCCTGAAGGGCTCATGCCTCCTATGTCTTATGGTCTTATACTTCCACTCCTATGTCTTATGCCTGAAATGTCGATTCTCCTGCTCCTTGGATGTTGCCTGACCTGCTGTGCTTTTCCAGCAACACATTTTCAGCTCTGATCTCCAGCCCTCACTTTCTCCCATTCAACATAACATCCTTACTCTTCTTCAAAACAAGGCCAAAGCATCACTCAAATCTAGCCAAGCCAGCAAATGGATATCAGTTTATCATCTATGAAAGATTGTACCATTGACACTGTAGCACTGCTTCTATGTTGCACTAAAGTCATAGAGATGTGTAGCATGGAAACTGTCCAACTTGTCCATGTTGACCAGATATCCTAGATAAATCCAGCACCATTTGCCAGTATTTAGCCTGTAACCCTCTAAAGCCTTCCTATTCATATACACATTCAGGTGCCTTTTAAATGTTGTAATTGTACCAGCTTCTACCACTTCCTCTGGAAGCTCATTTCATACATACACCACCATCTGCATGAAAAAGTTGCCCTTTAGATCTCTTTTAAATATTTACCTTCTTACCTTATACCTATGCCATCTAGTTATTGACTCTCCCATCCCAAGGAAAAGACCTTGTCTATTCACCCTATCCATGCCTCTCATGATTTTATAAATCTCTGTAAGGTCACCCCTCAGCCTCCAATGTTCTAGAGAAAACACCCTCAGCCTATCCAGCATCTACCAATAGCTCAAATCCTTCAACCCTGGCAACATGCTTGCAAATCTTTTCTGAACCTCAAGTTTCGTAACATCCTTCCTACAGCAGGTAAACCAGAACTGCACACAGCATTCCAGAAGCGGCCTAACCAATGTCCCGTATAGCTGCAACATGACCTCCCAACTCCTATACTCAATGCACGGACCAAAAAAGTCAAGCATATCAAACGCCGTCTTCACCATCTTGTCTAGTGGGCGGCACGGTGGCACAGTGGTTAGCACTGCTGCCTCACAGCGCCTGAGACCCGGGTTCAATTCCCGACTCAGGCGACTGACTGTGTGGAGTTTGCACATTCTCCCCGTGTCTGCGTGGGTTTCCTCCGGGTGCTCCGGTTTCCTCCCACAGTCCAAAGATGTGCAGGTCAGGTGAATTGGCCATGCTAAATTGCCCGTAGTGTTAGGTAAGGGGTAAATGCAGGGGTATGGGTGGGTTGCGCTTCGGCGGGTCGGTGTGGACTTGTTGGGCCGAAGGGCCTGTTTCCACACTGTAAGTAATATAATCTAATCTATCTGTGACTCCACTTTCAAGGAATGATGAACGCTATGCAGTCCAAAATCTCTGATCAGCAACACTCCCCAGGACCTTACTATTAAGTATGCAAGTCCTATTCTGATTTGCCTTTCCAAAATGCAACACCTCACATTTATCTCAATTCTACCACTCCTCGCCTATGGGCCCATCTGATTAAGATCCTGTTGTACTCAGAGGAATGTCAGGCTCTATTTTTTCACTCTCAACCTTGAAGTGTCTTGGCAAGGAAAAGTGCAGGATTCCATTTGTTTAATGTGACAATTTATGGTGGATTGTCCACCATTAGTTACACACAGTGCCTTGTAAAAATAATTTTATACCCAGTGTAACAAACAACAATTCAGTAAATAGTCAGCTGATAGAGGATTTTTATGGTTTTGGATTAGAACGTGGAACAATATAGCACAGAACAGGCCCTTCAGCCTTTGATGTTGCACTGACCTGTGAACTAATTGAAGCTGATCCCCCTACACGATGCCATCATCATCCATATGCTTATCCAAGGATTGTTTAAATCTTCCTAATGTGACTGAGTTAATTACATTGGCAAGCAGGGCATTCCACACCCTTACCACTCTGAGTAAAGAATCTGTATCTGACATCTGTCTTAAATCTATCACCCCTCCATTTGTAGTTAGACCTCCTTGTACAAGCTGACGTCATCAACCTAGGAAAAAGACTTTCACTGTCTACCCTATCTAACCCTCTGATCATCTTGTATGTCTCTATCAAATCCCCTCTTAGCTTTCTTCTTTCCAATGAGAACAGACTCAAGTCTCTCAGTCTTTCCTCATAAAACCTTCTCTCCAGACCAGACAACATCCTGGTAAATTTCCTCTGCACCTTTTCTAATGCTTCCATATCCTTCCTATAACAAGGCATCCAGAACTGTAAACAATATTCCAAGTGCGGCCGCACTAGCGTTTTGTATAGTTGCAGCATAACATTACAGCTCCAGCACTCAATCCCTCTACCATTAAAACTTGACACACTGTATGCCTTCTTAACAGCACCATCAATCTGGGTGGCAACTTGCAGGGATCTATGTACATGGACTCCAAGATCCCTCTCCACATCCACACTACCAAGAATCCTTTCATTGACCTAGTATTCTGCCTTCCTGTTATTCTTTCCAAAGTGACTCACCTCACATTTATCTTTATTGAACTCGTTCGCCACCTCTCAGCCCAATTCTGCAGATTATCCCAGTCCCTCTGCAACCTGCAACATTCTTCCACACTGTCCACCACGCCTCCGATTTTAGTGTCATAAAAGTGACATTTTACTTTTTGCTCATTCTAGACACTTTAATAATCTATGACATCAACCGGAATAAGAAAGTGGACTGGAACCTAAGCTTTACACTGAATGATAGATGAAACGTGTTTCTCTCCCTATTTCCCCACTTTTTCTGTATAAATTCCTCACTTTAAACTGTCTGATAGCATTAGCAAGAAATTAACTTTCTGTGCCCCTGGAGCTGGAATTATAGTCATACTGTAAAAAAAATTCATGAAGTCTTACACTATGATTTTAATAAGGAGGGGGGAAATTGAAAATTTCACACCAAATTCCTTTAGCAATTGATTCAAGGTAAAGAGGTCACAAGGACTAGACATGGAACTACTCTACATTTTTCAGTCATGTTATCTGTTCTTCTCCAACCTAACCCCACCCAACTAAAGAAATCAACTGCCAGCAGAACAGGGATCTGCCTAGTTCAATGTTGCATTTCAAAGCTTTTTAGAAACAATTTCATTTGCACAAACATGCATTCAAGCACAGTATCCAAAGTCACTGCTCCTTAAATATCAAACTTTTATCTAGTATCTTTATTTGTTTTACAGAAACATAATATACTTAAAGTTTGTAAACAAATTTACACATTTAAATACTTCAGATGCTGTAGTTGCAACACAAACTCAGTCTGACCCTGCTTTCTGTGGTAGACAATGACAACGACAACAGAACAAAGTGGAGTAAGAATCTCTGAAGGATATAATTTCAGTCCACTCCAATTTTGACTAAATTTGGATGTTCATACCTGCTTGCAGTTCAAGTTCAACATCTGTGCAAAGCACTTTCAACTTCACACTGACATTAAAACTGAGATATGAATACAGTCAGTTCTGCTATAATGCGTGTTTCTTCAATTGGCTTTATTGTGACTGAAGAATTTAGACCGTTATTTGTAGATGTGAACTATACTTATCTGTATTGGCTATAACATGATTCCGGCCCCATTAGTTTAAATGGCGTGGCTATTGCATGACTTTCTTATAACGAGATTGCATGAGAATGGAACTATCGCGTTATATCAGAACCGACTGTACAATGTTATATATTTGTTCTGCTCTTATTTACTCACAATGTAGGTTTTGATTTTTTTTTTTATTCTCATGCTCCGTATTAATTTATCCTGATTTCAAGAGTTTCAAAAACAAAATGAGTTCAGGAGATATATTTGGAAACAAATGTTCAGCAGCCAGTGTGGTACCGAGCTGCAAAATAATGGCACTAAGAGGCCTTAACAGTAACGCTCATGGAGAAAAAGTGAGTTAGGGCACCCCAGACAAGGTTAATTATCCTTCATCTTGCGCTCTTTCTTAGCTCTGGCTGTCATAATAGGAAAGAAGAGACTTGGAATCAAAGTTCGCAAGTAAACTGCGACTGTCGGCAGAAATCCAGCTAGCAGGACATCCTTCTTCCTCCTGCACACAGCCGTTAGAACAGCTTCAGCAACAACACGAGGTTCATAGCCTTCTGCTGTATTCTTGTCCATCACTGGTTTCAAATGAAGAAAAACAAGTAAAAGAAACGATCGGTCACCTCCTCATACCATTTCTTATGCAATCTTAACCAAATGCTTTACTGTCAAATTAAGAATCCAAGCCACTGGTCTGAGGCTCAAAGTGCAGAACGTTACAGAGGTCTAAATGGCATACTGTCCTTCCTTATTCTTATGGTGAGAGTAGGAAAGACAAGGATATTGATTAAGTTGGAAAAGAACAGACACATTTATAACAAGACAGATGTTTCTCCTTTCCAGTATCTAAACAATGTTCGCAGTTGATCCAAATCTCTTCAGCCTGTCTGCAATTAAAATAAGTTCATTGATTCATGTTGTATCCCAAAGCAGCAATGCCTTTTGTAACCTCCCCCAGGTTTGCAACTTTCCAAGATCTCTAGTCATTCAACTGTGTATCCTCACTTTTCTTTGATTGACTACTGGTAACCATGCACTCTGGGATTCCTTCCCTAAATACCTCTGCCTCTCCATCTCCCCTACCACGTTTCTTAAAGGCCACCACTTTGACCTTCGTCGGATCAGTGTCAATTGTTTTCCTGGATAATGTTCCTTTGAAATATTTTGTCATTTTAAAAAACATTCTGTCAAAGGTGGCATATCAATGCAATTCATGGTTGCTTCACAAAGGATTTGTGTATGTTTTTATGTATATAGAGAAAGACTTTTAATAGAGAGTGAAACTGCCATCTTCTATAATTTAAATGACTCCTCGATCCCCATTGATCCCCTCAAATTCTTCCAAATAATGACATTACAGACATTGGCAGTCACCTATCTGTAAATGAGATCCTCACACTATATAAAACAATTCAAATTAATTAAAAGCATACCACCATACTTCGATCCATTCCCAGTCACCGCATTCAGGGAAAGGTTGGTGCGGATATATCCTGGACTAATTATAGTCACCTTAACTCCATACTGCTCTACCTCTGCTCGTAGACAGTCAAAGAAAGCTTGGGTAGCATGCTTAGATGCTGCATCTGGAACAAGAAATTAGAAATTTGTCATTGGAATTTGTCCAGAAGGGGAAGGTATCTTAAAATTACCTCTCTGACTAAAGGCGACAATTAGAAAACTTTAAGTCAGTGTAGTTTACTTAATATTTTGCCACAACATAAATATCAAGAGTTGAACAATCTACTAGCACAGGGTTTATATAATTACAGTATCTGAACACATGCTGTAATTAATGTACAAATTGACCAGTAGCTCTAGGGGAAGGTTAAACATGTGGTGATTCGCTAATCATCACGAGTTGCTGAAAGGCTTCATGAAAGTTGCAGCCTGTCTTTACCCAAACTGAGTTTCATGAAGTTGTTGCATTTTCATATTAATTGTCTTTTAAACACGCTTGATATCTCAAAGTGAAGACAGACTTTGTTTCCAAAGGAATTATGTAGTGGTCACTTCTAATGATACTGTCACAGGCAGATGCACCTGCTACAGATAGATTGGCGATGACATAGCTAAGTATATTTTTCCCTGCCATTGGTTTCCTCAACTACCTGCCACAGACCTAGTCTAGCAATTATGTTCTTTGGGACTTGACCAGCTTGGTTAGTAGTGGTGGGACCAAGCCAGTCGTAGTGATGGAAAATTACTATACTCTGGGTGAGGGATTTCAACGTCCTGCCCCCCTCAGAAATTCTTCCAAGTGCTGTTCAAGATGAGTACTGATTCATCAGCTGAAGAGAGTCTGGGTGTGCTGTGAGGTGGTAATCGACAGGATTGTCTGCGATTGACTTGATGCCATGAGATATCATGTGGTCTAGAGTCAATGTGGAGGACTTTTGCATCATTGTAACACCAGCTGTGCTGGGTCTGTCTCATCAGTGGAACAGGATAAGCAGAGGGATTGTGCTGTCTGGGACAGAATCATTCACTTGGACTTACACTTGTAAATAATGCCGGACTATTGCTTAACTAAGCCATGGCACAATTCTCCCAATTTTGGCACAAGCCTCCAGATGTTAGCCAGGAAAACTTTGTAGTGTTGACAGGGCTGAGTTTGCCATGGTCATTTCTGGTACTTTGGTTGATGCTGGGTTGTCCATCTGATTTTATTCCTTTTAATCAGACTACATAGCAATTGGAAAGAATGGAGTGACTTGCTAGGTCATTTCACAGGGAATTTTAAAGAGTCAATCACATTGCTGGGTCAGGAGTGACCTGTTGGCCAAGATCAGGTGTGGATGAGATTCTTAGTAAATGGCTTACGACAAGTGACAATATTTCGATCAGGAGACCAATTATTTTTAAAATTCCTGATTTTTGTTAATCAAATTCCATCATTAGTGATGGGATTCAAACCCATTCCCCTCGAGAATTACCCTGGATCACTGGACTATTGATACCATAATGCCATTGTCCTCCTTTAATGTGTTACTTAATCATACTGGTAGATGAAATACAGTACGTATAAATAAAAAGTGATGAATGCTTCACCATACTTACAAGCAGATCGAAACGGAATTGCTATTTTCCCTTGAACACTACTAATCACTGCAACATGTCCACTTCTTCTCTGCACCATGGAAGGCAGGATGGCTGCAAGGTTAAGTGATTGACATAGAGTTAAGACATTTGGGGCGGCACGGTGGCACAGTGGTTAGCACTGCTGCCTCACAGCGCCTGTAGACCCGGGTTCAATTCCCGACTCAGGCGACTGACTGTGTGGAGTTTGCACATTCTCCCCGTGTCTGCGTGGGTTTCCTCCGGGTGCTCCGGTTTCCTCCCACAGTCCAAAGATGTGCGGGTCAGGTGAGTTGGCCAAGCTAAATTGCCCGTAGTGTTAGGTAAGGGGTAAATGTAGGGGTATGGGTGGGTTGCGCTTCGGCGGGTCGGTGTGGACTTGTTGGGCCGAAGGGCCTGTTTCCACACTGTAAGTCTAATCTAATCTAATTACATAGTGGTGCTTTGCACACAAACCTGCAGCTCTCAACAAGGAATCTAACACTTCACTGTGGGGATCATTATCCAGACAGAGCACACCCTCAACAGCAGCTGGCACACAAGCTAGCATGAAGAAACAATGATGCTCCATGGTCTGTGCTGTGAACTTCATCCCTTAGCAGCTTCCCAAATATTACAGTGATTTTGTTCTGTGTGCAGATGAGTCTTTAAAACCAGTTTCCCCCCAGCCATACATTATTCTGAATTAAAACTAGTGTTGTTGCCGTTCCTTCACTGCCACAGTATAAAAATCCTGTAATTCCCTCCCTAAACATCACTGCATGTTATTACAACACATGGACTGCAGCAGTTCAAGTTCAGTCAGTTCTGTTATAATGCACATTTTTTCAACGTGAATTGGCTATAACGTGATTGAAGAATTTAGACCACTATTTGTAGAACATAACTTTCTGTACCTTTATTGACCTTAACACAATTCTGTTCCCATTAGTTTAAATGGTGCTCCTATTATGCAATTTTCTTGTAACATGGGATCGCACAGGAAGGGATCTATTGCATTATATCAGAACAGACTGTAGGTAGCTCATCACTATCTTCTTAAGGGCAATTAGAATGTATAATAATTAACTGTAAAACAGTGACCTATTAACTGAGCCCCTCAAAGAATCTGTACATAGACCATTCTATAGAAACCATTGTTGTTTAATCAAAGAAGAATGCCATAAAGAATTGATGCTTAGTTTTTCAGAGCTTATCAAAGTATTTGCAGATATAACATTAAAGTGAACAACTTAATTCCATTTTACTCGGAGAAGACCTTTATTCTGTTTTTGGTGGTTGAGCACCATCTAGTGATCATCCAGAGTAAAACTGCAGAACTCCACTGACTCAGATGACCTCATTGGATTTTATTCATTTTGTGGCTTAGCCGTCACATTCAGATTGCCATACGCTCCTATTTTGTTCCCATCAAGAGCTCCACATTTCCAGCAGGAGATTCTAGTAGAAGACAGCAAGGGCACAGGTGTTGCATCTGGGTTGGGACTAATGCCAGGTGGGATTAGGGAAAGGAGGGCCTGTGGGGGAGGTGTTGTTGAGGGTATGTATGTTAGTTTGCAAGTTAGACTAACTAACTATTAACTGCAGAGAACTCTCCAAATTTTCTGATTTAAAAGGTCTCTTTGGGACAGTTCCAGTTGTAGGGGAATTGTCAATTGAAATCTTCAATTCTCTGGGCAATTCCTTCAGAGTTTCCTAAATCAGGGATTCCGCAGGGTCCTGAAGTTCACCTCCCATCTATACTGCAGAAATGCCTATAAGGCCACCAGAAAATCTGGCCCAGTTTGTTATTAATTTATTTCTGCCCCTGCTCTCGAGAAGAGGCTGCTCCATGTTCATCTGCAGTTTCCAACTATCAGGAAGCCGTTGATCTTTGTTCGATTGCTCACTTAAGTATGAACATGGATATAGAGTCTTGGTAACTAAATCGATCACAGACAGAATCCCAGCCCACTGCAATGTCAACTTCATTTGACACATACAAACTCCTGCATTTTGTAACAACCATCAATGGATAACAATTAGCAGATTTCACCCCAAGTGCACCCCTTTCCACCCTGCACACATGAGCCATATAGCCAATTATAGCACCCCAAAGCTGTTTAGCAATATTGATGGAGATAATTATTGGTCAGGAAACCACAAATAACTCCCTTGTTTGGATGCAGGTTTGCTCGCTGAGCTGGAAGGTTCTTTTTCTGACGTTTCATCACCATACTAGGTAACATCTTCAGTGAGCCTCTGGATGAAGCACTGGTGGTGTAACCCGCTTTCTATTTATATGTTTGGGTTTGCTTGGATTGGGGATGTCAGTTCCTGTAGTGACATCATTTCCTGTTGTTTTTCTTAGGGGGAGGTAAATGGGTTCCAAGTCAATATGTTTGTTGATAGAGTTCCAGTCCCAGTGTTGTCCCAGTCGAAATGGTGTCCTTCCTCATTCGTATGTAAGGATACTAGTGAGAGTGGGTTATGTCGTTTTGTGGCTAGTTGATGTTCATATATCCTGGTGGCTAGTTTTCTGCCTGTTTGTCCAATGTAGTGTTTGTTACAGTTCTTGCAAGGTATTTTGTAAATGACATTAGTTTTACTTGTCTGTATAAAGTCTTTCAAGTTCATTAGCTGCTGTTTTAGCGTGTTGGTGGCTACCATGATGCCAAAAGGTCTGAGTAGACTGGCAGTCATTTGAGATGTCCCTGATGTAGGGGAGTGTCTAGGGTTTCTGGACATTTTTTATATGCTTGTTTAGGTTTGTTGCTGAGAAATCAGCGGACTGTGTTCATTGGGTACTCGCTCTTTTTGAATACACTGTATAGGTGATTTACCTCTGCTATTTGTAGTTCCTCTGTGCTGCAGTGTGTGTTGGCTCATTGAAATAATGTTCTAATGCAGCTTCATTTGTGGATGTTGGGACAACTGCTTCTGTAGTTCAGTATTTAGTCTGTATGTGTTGTTTTCCTGTAGATGCTGGTTTGAAGTTTCTCATTGGCTGTTCGCTCTACTGTGACATCCAGAAATGGCAGTTTTCCTCCTCTTTAGTGAATTTAATGCCAGTAAGAGTATTATTGATGACATTAAGGGTTTCCTCTAACTTGTTGCGTTTAGTGATGACAAAGGTGCCATCCATGTAGCAATCCAAAGTTTAGGTTGGATGGTTGGCAGAGCTGTTTGTTTGAGTCTCTGTATGACTGCCTCTGCTAAGAACCCTGATATCGGAGATTCCGTGGGTGTTCCGTTGGTTTGTCTGTAGGTTTTGTTGTTGAAGGTGAAGTGGGTGGTAAGGCCGAGGTTCAGTAGCTTGACGATGTTGTCCTTGCTGATGAAATTGGTGGTGTTTGGTGTATGTGTCTTTGGTTCTTCTAATAGCGTAGTCAGTGTTTCCTTGGCCAGGTTGATGTTGGTGGATGTGAACAGAGTTGTTACGTCTAAGGAGACCATTATTTCATCCTTTTCTATCTTGGTGTCTTTGATGGTCTTCAGGAATTCTTGAGTGGAGTGGATGGAGTGGTGAGAGTCTTCTACTAAGTGTTTTAGTCTTTGGTGCAGCTCCTTGGCCGATCTGGAAGTTGGTGTCCCAGGTAGTAAGACTATGGGTCTGAGGGGGCTTCTAGTTGGCGAATTTTAGGTAATCCTTAGAAGCATGGTGTGTTATCCGTCTGGTTTCATTTTGTGGAAGTCAGTCTTATTTATTTCTCCAGATTTCAGAAGTTTTTGAACAGGGCTGTGATTCAGTTCTCCAGTTGTGAGGTTGGTTCTATCGCCACTTGTTGACAAGTGTTAGAATCTGCAAGTAGTGCGTTCGCGTTCTCAATGTAGTCTCTTTGACTTAAAATGACTGTCCAGTGTCCTTTGTCTGCAGGTAGGATAACAATGTTTTTATCTTTTTTTTAGTCTTTCCTTTCTGTGTATTGAGTGTGTTTCCTTCCTTTTTCCTGCTTCATGTTGGTGCGACTGCCTGAATGATGGTTAAAATCTTCGGGTAAAAAATGAGGTCTGCAGATGCTGGAGATCACAGTTGAAAATGTGTTGCTGGTTAAAGCACAGCAGGTCAGGTTTGCCTGGTTTCTTCTGTGAGTTGGTTGTCTTTCAGTGTTGTTTTTAATGCTGCTAAGAAATCTTTCTGGTCTGCATCCTAGAAGTTGTAATTTAATCCTCTTACTAAGACGGCTTTTTCAGTGTCTGTTAATGGTTGGTCAGATAAGTTTTTTATCCATGCTTCTGTGTAATCAGTGTTGTAATTTTGTGTATCATGTATTATGCCTTACTGGCATATAATACACTAAAGAGGAGGAAAACAACAAACTGCTATTCCTAGATGTCGTAGTGGAGGGAACAGCCAATGGGGAACTTCAAACCAGCGTCTACAGGGAAACAACACATAGGGACGAAATATTGAACTACAGGAGCAATCAGCCCAACACCCACAAATGAAGCTACATTAAAGAACATTATTTGAACAAGCCACCACACACTGCAGCACAGAGGAACTACAAAGAGAAGAGGAAAATCACCCATACAGTGTATTCAAAAAGAACAGGTACCCAATGAACACAATCCACCAAATTCTCAGCAACAAACCCAAATAAGCAGACAACACGTCCAGAAACCCTAGCCACTCTCCCCTACATCAGAGACATCTCAGAAATGACTGCCAGACTACTCAAACCTTTTGGCATCATGGTAGCCCACAAATCCACAAACACCAGCTAATGAACTCGGAAGACCCTGTTATATAGGCAGCAAGTAAAGCTAATGTGATTTACAAAATACCTTGCAAGAACTGTACGAACGCTACATTGGACAAACAGGCAGAAAACTAGCCACCAGGATATGTGACCATCAACAGCCAAAAAAGACATGACCCACTCTCACTAATATCCTTTCAGAATGATGAGGAAGGACACCACTTTGACTGGGATAACACATCCATCCTAGGACAAACCAAGCAGAGACACAGACGAGAATTCCTCAAATCATGGCATTCCTACCAAAACTTATCAACAAATACATTGACTCGGATTCCATTTACCTCCTCCTGAGAAAAAAACAGGAAACTACATCACCACAGGAAATGACATCCCCAACCCAAGGAAACCCAAACATATAAGTAGAAAGCGAGCTACACCACCAGTGTTTTAGCCGGACGCTCTGTGAAGATGTTACCTAGTATGTTTATGAAACGTCTGAAAACGAACCTTCCAGTTCAGTGAGCAAACCTATATCCAGAACCTCAACCTGAGCTACAAATCTTTTCAAAACTCGCTAACTACCTTGTTCTTCAAACTGGGACATCCTCAGAGTCCACCTAAGAGGGATACTGAAGCTTTGGTTTAACATCTCATTTGAAGGGGAACACCTCTAACAGTGCCCAATTGGGTGTGTTGGCCTAGATTGTTTACTGAAGTCTGTACAGTGGGATTAGAACCTAGATCTGATTCAGTGGTCAGCGTGCTACCATTGGGCCACTACTGTTGCTCCAACTGGCTGAGATCAACTTTCAGACCAAACTTCATCATCTTTAAACAATACATCGGTGAGCCACTAGGAAGATGTGAGAGTGATTAAATCAGAGGTGTGATTCAGAAGAACATTTAATCATTGTTCCAACAATAACAACAACACAGCTAATGCTTCACATTTACCGAATAGCACAACACGAAGGAGTATATGTTAAATAGTAACCATAAAATGCTTAGAGACCAATAGCAGGATAGGAGCGTTTTCAGTCCACTGGATCATCTTTTGTCTTAATAAGGGAAACAAGTCTTATGGAATAAGACTGAAAACTGGTGTTAAGGATTATATAGATCGACCGTGATCTCACTGAATGGTACAGGAGACTCGAAGGGGGAAGTGACTGTGTTCTGCTCCTATGTCTAATGGATCCTGTGTTCAATTCCACTCCTGAGACTGGAACATAACACCCAGGTTAGCACTCCACTGATAGTTAAGAGTGGATGACTCTTAAATACCTTCTGGGCAGTTTAGTTTAGGCACAAAATGCCCATATCCCATGAATGAATTAAAAAAAACTCAATATTAATAATAAAGGGAAACTGTCAGAACTGAAAACTAACAACATGATACCTTTTGTTAAAGCAATTGGTCCAAAATAGTTGGTGTTCATCACATCTTTATCAACGCTTATGGCAGTGTCCAGGATGTTGCCTCGGTAACTGATCCCTCCATTATTTATTAGAATGTCCACTTGACCAAAGCAATTGAGAATCTCATGTGCGCTGCTTCTCACAGCTTCCAAATCAGCCAGGTCAAAGGTCACAATGTGTGGTGTGTGCGTCTACAAACAAAACCCAGATACACAGTAAGGAAATGAAATCGCACATCCACTTTTGCATTGATTATACTTATCTGGAACCATCAGAAAAAAATTCAAGGGTGCTGTAATTAGGCCGCAATGGGGATGGGACAGAGCTCCATCCCTAACACACAACTGTCAGCCCTGTAACCAGACTGATAACATTGGGAGCTCACCTAAAGGGGGCTAAAATTGAGATGGCCAAGTGAGAGCCAGCTCCAGGGAAAACAACTTTGCATGTGGGACTGCTGTTTGGTTCTGATGCCAGAACCCTGAAGCCCACAGGAATTCCTACCTTAAGGTTCATCCAGCCAATGACCCTGTCCACACTGACCTACACTGGTCCCTCTATTCTTGTCTCCATACCATTGGTGAGAATTTACCTCCAACAGGGTGTGTTACTTGATGTGGTAATGTTTATGCTATCGCCCATAAAATGAGAAAATGGATTAGATATTACGGTATTGAAGAACCTGTTTATACTTATTAGGTATAAACATTATTTTCTTCAGACACAGGTCTAGAATAACATTAAGCTCTTAGGTAACAGAGAAGCATGCTTTGAGTAACGTGTAATGCTTTAAGTGGTATGGGTGAGATGGAGAATAAAATTCTTGTACTCTCAGATCACATGCTATGATGGAGTGAAGATATCGTCAACATGTCTCCCAACAGAATACTAACAGTGGGACATGACACAATACCATTAACATTAAAAGTCTTATCCACAAATCACTCCACAGTCTTACCACAGGATATCTGTTAGTTACTCACTGACACAGCTACTCAAACATCATGGGTTGCGCTCTTCACAAGCTAGCATCCAATTTCAATTTACAGACACACAAGTGTTCAGCACCACTGCTGCTATCGCAATTTGAGTAAAACCTCTCTTTATCTACTTGATTTAAGATTACTTTATTCCCTCGTCTGGCTAGCCCGGCTCACTTGCTGTATTATTCTGATATATATCCACACCAATCTGGAAAATGAGGTGTTAAGGAAATCAAAAATGTAACAGTATTGTGATGTTGTAGAGCCTTTGGAACACTCTATCTCAGAGTGTTTGGCTCATTTCATAGCAGGGTACATGGAGTGTACAGCCCAGAAACAGCTATTCAGCCTTACAGGTCCACACTGTAGAGCTTCCTCCTACCCCTCCTTCTTTTATCCTCATTAACATATTCTCCATAAATACATCTGTACTATTGTTTTCAACCACTCCATATGGCAGCAAGTTACATCCTAACCATTGATAAAGAGGTTTTGCCTTATTTTAGCCATTTCTTTATTTTTATAATTTCTGTATTTTGAAACACTAACAAACATAAGCAATTACTTGTATTCCAAAGAGCAGTCTACCTTGTTCTTGTTGTTCACCATCCCAGTTAGCTCCTTCACAAGTTCCTCCAGCTTCTGCTTGTTCCGTCCGCACAACACCAGCCTAGCACCAGCTGCATGGAAAACCCTGGCGCACTCTTACAGAGAAAGCAACAATCATTGGAATCAGCTTCAACAGCAACAAACACTTACACTTACATAGTGCCTTTAATATAATACAATATCCCAA
Organism: Hemiscyllium ocellatum; assembly: GCF_020745735.1. Classification (NCBI taxonomy): domain Eukaryota; kingdom Metazoa; phylum Chordata; class Chondrichthyes; order Orectolobiformes; family Hemiscylliidae; genus Hemiscyllium; species Hemiscyllium ocellatum. The sequence continues at coordinate 46,453,755 of NC_083420.1, forward strand.
GGCACTCCACATATTAACAAACCACCTTTGGCACAGATCCACATAAGAAGATATTCAGATAAATCATAAAAGGCTCAGTCAAAGAGGTAAATTCCAAAGAAAGAGAGGTAGAAAAGTTCAGAGAGAGAATTCTGGAGTTTAGAGCTACTTTATCTGAACCTGTGGCTACCAGAGTGATTAAAATGCTCAAAGACTGATTTTTTTTGCATGAAAGCTGAGCGCCGTGGCATCATCACAGTCAAACAGCATGTGTTGGTGCTGCAGAAATGGATATGATGGCCCGATGAAAACAAAAGTGAGGCGCTTTCTAACTAATTCTTCCCGTCTTACATTTAGCATTACTATTTAATAAAACCTATTGGGGTTAGGGTGCTGGGAGGTGGTTATCACACTGCACACTCAGATCAGCCTCAGAGTCAAAATCCCATGCATCTGTAAGGATTTATTGTGAAATGACACAGGATGGCACAAACACGAATGGGCCAAAGAGTCTTCTTCTGGAGTGTCTTGATTCTATGAATCTGAAACTGTGGCCAACCTTCAACCAATTCTTACCATGATGGTGCTGGATTGTCAAACTCACTCAGATGGCTCACATAGGTAACTGGGATGGACAAAAAAAAGTGTCTAATTTGGGGGTTAAGCCTCATTATTGGGAGCACAGTAGCAAGACTGTTCACCAATACATGATCTGTGGTGCACTTTATCCATAAGAACCAGATTCTGATTATTGGTAGCAAAAAGTGAAAATCGTGGTTGGGTTTCTCAGCACTGATATCCTTAATCATGATATGTGTACTGACCAACACAACAGTCTGATTAGGTCTGAGCTTAAGTGTTCTGTTCTGGGCACCACGCTTCAGGAGAGATGGGATACCTTTGTGGGTGTGCAAAAGAGGCATACAAGACTAGCACTCAAAACGAAAAGCATCAGTTGCGAGGAAATATTAAGAAACTTGGATTATCTTCCGCAGAGCAGAGATGCTTAAATGGAGACTTAATACGGTGTTCAAAGAGAATTTTATTGGAGTAAAATATTAGTAAGAATAAACTATTTCCATTGGCAAAAAGGTAGTTAGTAACTGGCAAAAAGAATCAGACGTAAAACCTTAAGAATTTCTTTTGACTCAATGTGCTGCTGTGATCCACCTACAAGAGTGGTGAAAACAGATTCAACAATAACTTCCAAAAGGGAATTGTATGGAACCAAATTATAAAGTAATGAGAAAAAGAGGAAGGGAATTTAAAAAAAAGGAGTTGGACTAACTGGATAACTCTTTCAAACAGATGTGACAGACACTATGGTTTTTTTTCAGTGCTATACAATACAATGTCAAACAGCAGCATGTAAGTCATACACCAAGTTTCAAGGGTTTAGAACCATGGATACAACATTTTAAGGCATGGTTGTAGTCACAAACAAACAACTGTACACAACTAGGGAAGAGCTGCGAGGGGAGGGAAAGCTATGGAGAAACAAAGACATAAATATGAAATGAACAGACCATTATATTATCTGTGTTATTACCTTACCTTTACCGAGGCCAGAGCTTGCTCCTGTTATCACCACCACAGCATCTTGAACTATTGCTCGATCCTTCATGCTCTGCAGCAGTCTGAATAAAATAATAAGACCCACACTACCCAGCAGCAATGGCAGGAGGTTTGAAGAGGATATTTCCATGAGAGTCCCTTTGTACAGCATTTTCCTGGGGATTATAAAAATAAAAGCAATTCACTTGCCTCGCCTAATGCGCACTAGTGCCAGAGTTAAAGGAAATATACCCTTCGAGACATATTCTGTTAGGCATGAATCCCCAGGATACTAAAACCAGCAGAGAATTTCACTGACAGAAAAATTCCTTTGCTTTTTGATCTGCACATTGCAATCTTAAATATCCAGTTGAGGGAGAAGATAGGGTCTTTGCAACATTGCAGCACTAGACTTTTACACAGTAGTTTTCTTTTGGCAAATAAAGCATTAGCTAGTCCGTCTCTAATTCTGCACCAGTGAACAGACCAAGCCAGAGAGGACATGCACAGGGCATGATGACATCAAGCAGCAAACAGCTGTTAATTCTATTTTAAGCAGTCTCATCAGTCTAAAACCAGTCTCATCCAAACTTAGCTTTATCATCAGTTAAAGGAGGGGCGAGAAAACAACTTTGCTTCAGGTTTACAGAAATAAAATGAAACTAATTCAAAGCCCACCTTTGTAATCTCCAAACAATGTATCTTCAACAGAGATAAACCCCCTTATTAGGACAGTCCACAGGCTGTCTCAAGACTAGGTAAGCTGTCCTTCAATGAGTCTCAGCGTAGACATGTGAGCTTCGGCTGCCCTGAATAGGAATGCCTAACTGTAGCTAATACTTGGAACTCCATCTGACGTTAGGCATAGCAGGTTCTTTGTGACTCAATATGACTACCAGTGTCGATGTCATTAAAGAGCTGTGATCCTCAACCCAGACAACTTTTGAATGGCTACTATCAAGCTGTAATCAGAGCCAAAGGGAGGGTAGGGGAAGGACAGGGTGAAAAGATTGAGACCATGAGGGAAGGGGAAAGGTGCGGAGCCAGACAAATCACGTTTCTGCCCCTGACCTATACTTTACTATGTGCATATGGGCAGTTGGAGGGATGAGGGTTACACCAGGATAATCTTCTTGCCCAACTACATAATAATTTACCGACACTCATGATCTGGCTCAAAACCAAAGGGCCAGGGAGAGGTGATACCTAGTTGCTATACTTTGATCAGCACAAGTTAACACCCTTCTGAGGAGGGCAAAAGTTTGTTCAGCATGAAATAAAAATTTCTATCGCCCTCAATTCACTATTCCAGACATGTACTTATGGCAGTTTTGTGTTAACTGGACAACTTCTTAAATTAATAAGAAGCACAGTAATCTATGTGAAAACCTCAATATTGCACAGGTTGTCCAACGGATTGTTCATTCACAGCAATGTGATTTGTTTATGTTTTGTCTCAAGATTTCCTGTTCAGACCAGGGAGGAGGAGGCCACAGCCAGCAAAGGGATCAACAAAAGGAACGGTGGGCCAGGACGCAAAACAGGATCAGAAGTTGAGAAAGTGGCAAGCCTGGTTGTGAAAGATCAGTGGGAACATTGAGGAACAGACAAAGGTCATGCCTTCTTCAGCCGCACAGCACTGAATCAGCCCATTTGGTACAGAAGTTCCACACTAGTCCCACACAAGCCTCCTCTAGCCCTTCTGCAGCTCACTGAGTGGCCATATCCTTCCAAACCTTTTCACTTCTGTCCTTGAAAACAACAAATTCTGGAGGTCACAGCGGGTCAGACAAGCATCCATAGAGAGAGAGCGCAAGCCAACGTTTCAAGTCTAAATGAGTCTTCATCAGAGTTGAAGTGAAGTGTGGAGGCAACATCATTTATGCTATGATTTGGGGGAGGGGCAGTGGAGTAATGGGTGTAGGGTGCTGGTGGAGAAATGATGATGAGAGTTCAGGTCAAGTGATGGGAATGTGAAAATGGCAGAAAAATGGTATGAGTCCTACCAGATTTACAAGGACCGACAGTTCCCCAGGATGAGGGAAGGGGAGAGAGGTCATGATAACAGAATGTAACAAGCTATAAAGGGAAAAAATGGTTCACAATTTGAAGGTGTTAAACTCAATATTAAGTCCAGTAGGCTGTAAATGTCCCTCCTGGACATCCTAGACCATTCCACAACCATCAACACCTCCCTTCTCAAATCACACCTTCCTATGCAAGTGCAGAAGGGGTGATGTGGAGGAGCTGGTGATGGATTGGGGTGGACAAAGTTAGAAATCACAACACTAGGTTATATTCTAACAGGTTTATTTGGAAGCACTAGCTTTTGGAGCACCTGCTCCAAAACCACCTAAACAGGGAGCAGCATTCTACACCTTCAAATTTGTGAACCATTTCTTCCTTTCTCCTCTCCTTCCATTCCAGGGGACTGTCGGTCCTTGCAAGTCTGGCAGGAGACACACCATTGTTCTGCCATTAACACATTCTGATCACTTAATCTGAACTATCAACACTTTTCTCCACCAGCACCCCACACTCACTAGCTACCAACCCTTCACACCCCCCCCCCCGCACTATAACATGAATGCTGTCCCCTCCACCCTTCACCTCATGTAGACTCAAAACATTAGCTTGCTCTCTCTCCATTGATGCTGTCTGACTCACTGTGATTCCCAGCATTTGATGTTTTTAGTACAGATGCCAGCATCTGCAGTAATTTGCTCCTTCATTCTGTCCTTTCCAAGCTTTCTTCTAAATGGTGTGATGTGATTCATCTCCTTCACATCTGGTTTCACATTCTAACAATTCTTAAATAATGAAGTTTCCCTGATTTTGATTTATAAGTATATTATAATTATGGGCCATGGCTCACCTCACAACCTTGTTTACCAGAGAGAATGTGCCCAACATAGTTAATTGTTCTTTATAAACTACTATTCCATTTGCTCTATCATTCTAGTTGCTTTCTACAACCACCTTGCTTCTCCAAAGTGCTTTCAGGATTTTTGAATGAGTGGTTCCTTCGTTGATTTTACTTTTCTCTTTTGTTAAAAGTGTTGGCTGTTTGCTGGCCTCAGTGGTGTCAATCATTCACCAAAATGCCATTATCACACAGGGCTCTTTGCCTGAACAAAGATAAGCCATTGTTTATCACCAGGAACAAGGCACTTTCAGTCCCTCAGCTACTTTTGCACAGAACTGTGAAAATCAGACAGCAAGTTGTAAACTTGCAGTGACTGAAATCTGACGGGCTTTATGATGCACCAAGCCATTTAGCTGAGTAGCTCAGCTGTTAGACCATTGTGAGCAACACAGCGACGGCCATGAGTCCATTTGCATGCACATCCACAGAAGAGAGCTTCAAGTTCTGTAACAGCTTTCACACCTCCTGGAAGGTGCAGCCTTTCAGATTTCAGTCCAGAGATTGGTAGTGAATAGAAACCAGAGTTCCAGCTCAGAATTCAGACATGACACCCGGTGGAATTGTCAGGTCCAGTGAGTGTAGGACACACCGCAACATCATCCAGATTATGAGAGGCCATAAATCCTCTATGTAGAACCAACTACCCTATCACCTGAAATCTGACCGACAGCTTGCAAATATTGCCAGTACTATTCTCATGGGATTCGAGTGATGATGCAAAAGACACTCATACACATTCACACACGTATGTCAATGATGTAATTGGAAGCAAGAATCCTATTCCACTTTCCACGATCATGTGAGGCTTTCTGATCTGCTCCATGTTTTCAGTTCATGTCCTTATCAACACAACCAGCAGGTGGGGCCCTATCCTTAGCATCTTGTGTGTTACCTCTAACTTGATGTCTTTGAACAGCAACATTTAGCAGGTCAAAGATCCAATTATCACTTCCGTCTATGATAGACACCCTGGTTGGTCAGTATGTTAATAAATTCAGCCACTTAGAAGTACACTAAACCCAAAGCACTTTACTTACATTAATGAGAATGGACAAATTACTGTATTTACACCAGCTGAAACCTTCCATTGTTTAGATTAGATTACTTACAGTGTGGAAACAGGCCCTTCGGCCCAATAAGTCCACACTGACCCGCCAAAGCGCAATCCACCCAGACCCATTCCCGTACATTTACCCCTATCCCTAACACTACGGGCAATTTAGCATGGCCAATTCACCTAACCTACACATTTTTGGAATGTGGGAGGAAACCGGAGCACCCGGAGGAAACCCAAGCAGACACGGGGAGAATGTGCAAACTCCAGTCAGTCGTCTGAGGCGGGAAATGAACCTGGGTCGCTGGCGCTGTGAGGCAGCAGTGCTAACCACTGTGCCACCCAAAATATTTTTAATATTTCTTCTTGGGCACCACACACACACTGTTACTTATTGTCGAGTCCTGGTTATATTCAGGCAATGAAAAGTCAATTTAAAACATAATTTGGGAAGGAATTTTCCCTGAAATCTAGCTTCCCTTCCCCCAATGACATGAGTATATTGGAATGATTTTACAGCAAGGAAATACTTTCATGGTCATTTTGCTTTGGCCTGTGCACAAGTTACCAGATGGCAGGAGTTGAATATATGGCCTCTGGATTGTTAGGACAAAACCGTCAATGAAACTTTGAGCCCTGCATGAAGTGGGTCATCAAAACTACAATATGTGGAGAACTACACTGCAAAGATAGATTTGGCTGGAGCAAAACAGAATGGCACAATGTCAAGCTGCCTTGCCTCTAACCCTGCCTTCCACCACTGCCACCTGATAACCAAAACAGGCAGTGCACTAAAACATTCAGAGACTAATAGAACAAATTATCAGGCAAGAAGAGATTTCAAACCGTTGTCAAGAAGAAAACTGTTGGATGGTTACATAGGTTCACAGTTTTTAAGATGTCCAGCAGAAATAAACAAGTAGATGGAGCAAGGACAGATATCACTTGCTATGAAGATGATTGAGAATCATTCCTGGTTGGCAACAGGGCTTTTTAAAAAAAAATATTCATAAGGTATGGGCATTGCTGTTTGGGCCAATGTTTATTGTCCAGCCCTGGTTTCCCTTGAGGTGGTGGTGAGCCGGCTATCAGAAAAACTGTAACTACCTGCTGTAGTTAGATAACAGTGCCATTAGGGAAGGAGTTCCAGGATTTTGACCTAGCAACAGTGAAAATATTTCCAAGTCAGGATGGAGAGTGGCATGGAGAGGAACTCATAGGCGATGGTGTTCCCATGTATCTGATGCCCTTGTTCTTTGAGATGGATGTGGATGTGGATGTGGATGTGGATTTGGAAGGTGCTGTCAAAGAAGCTCTGGAAAATTTCGGCAATGTGTCTTATTGATGGCACACATTGCTGCTATCGTGCATTTGTGGTGGAGAGAGTGAATGTGATACCGATCAAGTGGGCTTCTTTGTCCTGGATGGTCTTACATACTTTTTGAGTGTTGTTGGAACTAATTCAATTCAGTTTCTTGTCAATGGTAACCTCCAGCATTTTGATAGTCAAGGCAATATCATTGAATATTTGGTGCTCTCTTATTTGAGGTGGTTTATTTCTTGGCAGTGGTGCAAATATCACTTGCTACTTGTCAGCCCAAACCTGCATATTATCCAGGTGTTGCTGCATTCAAACATGGAAACCTTCAGTATGTGAAGAATTGTAAATGGTGCTGAAAATTATACAATCATCAGCAAACATGCCCACTTGTGACCTTAAGATGAATTGATCATTGATGAAACAGCTGAAGGTGACTGGAGCTAGGACATGACCCTGAGGTACTCCTGCGGAGACGTCCTGGAGCTGAGATGACTGACCTCCAATAACCACAACCATAAATAAATGCTTGCCAATGTAGAACTTAAAAGGAGACTCAAAGTTGAAACTTTTCATCCTGCACTCATCAGAACTAGGATGCAAAAAAACAAACTTGAAAAAGAGACACCATTTTAGGCAGAATGAGAATCAGAAAGCGTCAGAGGGCAAAGTTGCTAGGTTTGCAGATGACACTGAATTAGGTGGAGGGAAAAGTAGAATTGAGAAAGCAGGGAGGCAGTAGAAAGACATGGATAGGCTAGGAGAGTGGGCAAAGAAGTGGCAGACATAATATAACATGGAAAATGTAGTAGGGTGAATACGGCATAGATTATTTTCTAAATGAGGAAAGGCTTTGGAAATCTGAACCACAAGGGGACTTGGGAGCCCTAGTTCAGGATTCTCTTAGGGTTAACATGCAAGTTCAGTTGGCAGTTAGAGGAGCAAATGTAATGTCAGCATTCATTTCAAAATGGCAAGGATACAACAGCAGGAATGCTGAGACTTTACAAGGTTCTGGTCAGGCTGCATTATGAATATTTTGTGCAGTTTTAGGCCCCCTATCTAAAAGAATGTGCTGGCCTTGGAGAAGATCCAGCGAAAGTTTCTGAGAATGATCTTTGGAGTAAAGGGCTTGTCAGATGAAGAGTGGGGGTTCTGGGTCTCAGCGGAGTTTTGGTGGATGAGGGGAGATCTGGTTGAAACTTACAAAATACTGAGAAATCTGGATACATTGGACATGGAGTTGATTTTTCCACCAGCAGGAGAGACTAGGACCCAAGGGCACAGCCTCATAGTAAAGGGACAACCCTTTAGAACTGAGATGATGAGGAATTTTTCTGCCAGAGACCAGTGAATCCGTGGTACTCATTACCACATCAGGCCATGGAGCCAAGTTATTGAGTGTCTTGAAAGCAGACATAGATCAGTTCTTAATTAATAAAGGAATATGGGAACAGGGCAGGAGAATGGATTTAAAAGACACATCAGGCATGATTGATTGGCGGAGCAAACTCAGCAGGCTGAATGGTCTAATTCTCCTCCTGTATCCTATGATCTTAAAGGTGCTGGATGGTTGGGCCAGAATTGGTATGGGAGCACAGCAAGAACAGTTAATCATCAATTTTAATTCTCATATCAGGCAAGTAGATTTGTTCTGAAGAAAGGTCATTGGATCTGAAACAGTGACTCTGCTTTCTCTCCAGAGTTGATGCCAGACCTATTGAGTTTTCTCAGCATTTCTGTTTTTGCTGCAAGTAAATTCAGAATGGTCTCTTTGTCAAGTGCAAGACAAAAAGCTTCAACTATAGTCTCCTTATAGCAATGTTTAACTACAACTATCTTGCCCCGTGACAGGCATGACTAACCAGTGAACAGTTGTTATTTCCCTCCCCCTCTTCGCACTGACTCCAGTTTTGATAGGCTTCCTTGATGCAACACACAATCAAATGTGGTCTTGATATGCAAGGGCAGTCACTCTTACCTCACCACCGGATTGCAACTCTTTTGTCCATATTTGAATCAAGGCTGTAATAAGGTCAGGAGCAGAGTGGCGCTGCTGAAACCCAAACTGAGTGTCAGTGAGCAGGTAATACTTAGCAAGTGGTCTGAGTAACATCCACTACAACTTCCATCACTTCACTGATGATCAAGAGAAGATCAAAAATGTGCTAATTTCGTGGATTGGATTGGTTTTGCTTTTTGAGTATAGGGCATACGTGGGTAAGTTTCCATATTTTCGGATAGATGCCACTGTTATAACTGTACTACAACAGCTTGGCTAGGGGAGTGGCAAGCTCTGGAGCATGTCTTCAGAACTACTGCCACATTATTTACTGCCTGATGGAGATAGATGTTTTTAACTAGCTTGTAAGAATAACAGAACATGAGGAGAAAACAAAAGTCATGTCTTTTTGATCCACGTTAGAACCAAAAAAATCCAGAATTGTCAGCAAGGTCATCTTTGGAAAGTACCAGGAATGAGGAGCTAAATGAAAATTAGGGCCTTGTAAGTCATTTTTTATGGATTATCATTGGAGCCTTGAGGAAATTGGCATAGACATAAGCACATTATTGGGTTGAACAAGCAATGGAACGTGTATTTGAGAAAGGTCATATCATGGAACACTGGGCAGAAGTGAATACTGCAGACGCTGGAGAATAGAGTCAAGATTGGAATAGTGTTGGAAAAGCATAGCAGGTCAGGCAGCATCCGAGGAGCAGGGAAATCGATGTTTTGGGCAAAAGTCCTTCATCAAGAATGAGACTCATTCCTGATGAAGGGCTTTTGCCCGAAACATCAATTTTCCTGCTTCTCGGATGCTGCCTGTTGCTGTGCTTTTTCAGCACTACTCTAATCTTGACTCATGAAACACTGGGACCAGTTTTACAACTGAGCTAGTGAAATGGATCCAATATTACAAATATCTAAAATTTCAGTTAGACCACATCTGGAGTTGTGTGCAGCTCTAGTTGCCACACTGTATGAAGGAGGTGACGGCTTTGGAGAGGGTACAAAAGAAGTTCATCTGTATATTGCCTGGATTGAAGTGCATTAGTGACAAAGGAGAGCTGGACAAACTTGGATTGTTTATGCTAGAGCGGCGGAGGTTGAGGGTGATCTGAAAAAAGTAAATAACATTACCAGGGTCATGGATAGAGTGGATAGTCAGAGTCTTTATCTTAGGTGTGCAAATGTCAAATACTATGGAGGCACAGATTTAAAGTGAGAAGGGAAGAGTTTAAAGAAGATATGAGAGGCAAATTTTTTTATACTGAGGGTGGTAGGTGCCTGGAACGCACTGTCAGGAGATGTGGTAGAAACAGATATATTGCAAAGTTTAAGAAACATATAGACTGACACATGAACAGGGAGGCGTATTAAAGGGCGGATGAGGCAATCATGGCTGACAAGAGAAGTCAGGGACAGCACAAAAGCAAAAGCAAAAAAACATATAACATGACAAAGAGTAGTGGGAAGCCCACAAAGCCCGGAGGATAAAAGAAAATAAGGAGGAAGAAGATTAAAAATTAGGGTAAGCTAGCCAATCATATAAAAGATTGCAAAAGCTTCTTTGGATATATAAAGGGCAAAAGTGAACATTGGGCTGCTGGAAAATGATGGAGAAGTAGTAATGGGGTACAAAGAAATGGCAGGGGAACGGAACAAGTACTTTATGTCACTTTTCACAAAGGAAGACAAGAGTAATATCCCAAAAATTCAAGAAAGCCTGTGGTGGTGGTGATAGTAGGAGTGTTCAGGGTGTTGGCAGAGGAGAGTATGGTGGCCATCATGAAGGAGAAGGTGCTACAAAAACTGAAAGTTCTGAAGGTGGATGAATAACCTAGACCAGATGGACTACACCCCAGAGTTCTGAAGGAAATAGCTGAAGAGATAGTGCAGGCGTTACTAGTGATCTTCCAAGAATTACTGGAGTCAGGGAGGATTCCACAGGACTGGCACATTGGTCTTATAACCCCCCCATTTAAGAAGGGAGTAGGCAAAATATGGGAAACTACAGGCCAATTAGCCTGACTTTGGTTGTTGCTAAGACTTTGGAGTCCATTGTGAAGGATAAGATTTCTGAATACTTGGAAGTGTTTGGTAAAATAGGGCAAAGTCAGCATGGTTTCTTCAAGGGAGGTCATATCTGACAAATCTTTAGAATTCTTTGGGAAGGTAATGAGCAGATTAGACCAAGGAGAGCCAATGGATGTTATCTACTTGGACTTCCAGAAAGCCTTTGACAAGGTGCCGCGCAGCAGGCTGCTCTGTAAGGTAAGGGCCCATGGTGTTCAAGGCAAGGTGCTAGCATGCAGAGAGGTTTGGCTGTCTGGCAAAAAGCAGAGAGTGGAGATAAAAGGGTCCTTCTCAGGACAGCAGCTGGTGACTGGTGGTGTTCTGCAAGGCTCAGTGTTGGGACTGCAAATATTCACTTAATACATTAATGATCAAGATGAAGGAATTAAGGGCATATTGGCTAAGTTTGCAGAAGATACAAGGATAGGGGGAGGGACAAATAGCATTGAGAAGACTGAAGAAGGATGAAGAGTGGGCAAAAAAAGTGGCGGATGGAGTACAACATGAGAAAGTGTGAGGTCATGCACTTTGGTAGGAAGAATAGAGGCATGGACTATTTTCTAAATTAGGAGAAATTTCAGAAATCTGAAGCGCAAAGGGAGTTGGGAGTCCTATTTCAGTATAATCTTAAGATAAACTTCAGGTTGACTTGGTAGTTAGGAAGACAAACACAGTGTTGGCACTTATTTTGAGAAGACTAGATTAAAAAATCAGTGATGTACTTCTGAGGTTTTATAAGGCTTTGGTCAGGCCACATTTGGAGTATTGTGGAGATATTTTGAGCCTGGAGGATGTACCAAATGCCCCAGGAATGAAAATCTTAACATGAGGAATCTTTGAGGACCCAGGGTCTATACTCCATGGAATTTAGAAGGCGGTGGGGTTGGGGTGGGATGGGGGAGGGGGCAAGAATCAATTAAAACTTACAGAATACCAAAAAGCTTGGACAGAGTGAACATTGAGAAGGTGTTTCCATTGATAGGCGAGACTAGGACCCTGGGCACAGCTTCATTGTCACAGAAAGCTATGGAGACCAGGTTATTGAGTATATTTAGGGCAGAAATAGATAGGTTTTTGATTGTCTAGGGGATCACAGGTTTACGGGAGGAAAGCAGGAGAATAACGTTGAGAAACTTATCAGCCATGAATGAATGGCACTGCAGACTCGATGGGCCAAATGGCCTAATTTCTGCTTTATGGTACAAGGGGAATACAGATCATGTGCAGGCAGATGGGATTACTTTAGAATGGCATCATGGTCAGCACAGACATGGTGGGGTGAAGGGTCTGTTCCTGTGCTGAACTGTTCTATGGGCTGTGACTAAGGGCATAGCAGAGGTATAAATAGTGAGTAACAAGGACATTAAATTAGTAAAGAGGGGGTGGTGTTCAGGTGGACTAAATAGTGCAGGTTAAAGCTCAAAAGAAAACAAAAGGACACTTTAATAATAAGAACTTGCATTAAAAACCAAAGATGTAAAATAATAAAACAAAGAGGTAAGTAGGAAACATCCAAGTAAAAGAGCAGAATATTAATTGTTTATATAAACACAGTATATGAAAAACAAACTAAATGAACAACAGGAATAAATTCAACTTGAAGAATATTACACTGTCAAGTTGGGAACTTAAACAATATATACCAGGTCATAAAACAATTGAAATAACCCCATCATCAATAAAAGGGAAGCCCAACACATCAAGACAAGGCTGGAAATTTTTCAACAATCCATCTTGTTAACCACCTCCTGAAGTCTAAATCATTAGATGTCAGCTTTCAGCCAGCTCAACTCATTCCAGGTTATATCAAAATATAGGAGAAAGTGAGGACTGCAGATCAGAGCTGAAAATGTGTTGCTGGAAAAGCGCAGCAGGTCAGGCAGCATCCAAGGAGCAGGAGAATCGACGTTTCGGGCATGAGCCCTTCTTCAGGAAAATAGCTCAAGGAACTGGAAACTGCAAAAGCTGCGGGCTGACAAATTTCTGACAATAGCATAAAAGAACTGTCCTCCAGAACTAGGTGCACCCGAGCCAAGCTGTTCCAGTACAACTACAATACTGACATCTACCAGGCAATTTGGAAAAGAGCTGAAAATGTGTTGCTGGAAAAGCGCAGCAGGTCAGGCAGCATCCAAGGAACAGGAAATTCGACGTTTCGGGCATAAGCCTTCTTCAGGAAGGGCTTATGCCCGAAACGTCGAATTTCCTGTTCCTTGGATGCTGCCTGACCTGCTGCGCTTTTCCAGCAACACATTTTCAGCTCTAATCTCCAGCATCTGCAGACCTCACTTTCTCCTCGAAAATTTGGAAAAGAGGCTAGGTATATCCTGTCCACAAAAAAAGGTAAATTCCAATCAGTGAATATTGTTGCATTAGTCTACTCTCATTCATCAGCAAAGTGATGAAGTTTGATAATGCAATCAAACATCACTTGGAAAACAATAACTGGCACACTGATATTCAATGTGAGTTCTGCCAGGACCATTTTGCTTTTGACCTCCATTCAGACTTGGACCAAACATGATTTAAAAAGCTGAATTCAAGATGTGAGGCAAGAAAGACTGCTCTTTAGATCAAGGTGGTACTTGGCCAAGAGTGGCAGTAAAGTGGCCTAAGTAATTGGGAATGGAGGGAAATATCTCCACCAGCTGGAGTCACTCCTAACACAAAAAAAATGGTTATTGTTATTGGAAGTCAATCGTCTCAATCTCAGGACATTCCTGCAAGAGCTCCTCAAGGTAGTATCCTTGGCCCAACCATCCTTAGCTACTTTATCAATGACATTCCTTCAATCATGAGGTCAGGGATAAGCAAGTTTACTGTCAATTGAATAATGTTCAGCACCAGTTGTGATTTGTCAGTTACTGAAACAGTTCATGTCTGTACACAGCAAGACCTGGACAACATTCAGGATTTGGTTGATCAGAAACATTCATGCCACAAAGTTACCCGGTAAAGACTATCCATCGAAGGAGGATCTTATCTTCATCCCTTGACAATCAATGCCATTAATGTCACTAAATCCCTCACTATCAACATCCACGGGATTACCATTGATCAGAAGCTCAAGTAAACCAGCCATATAAATTAAGTGGGGAGAAAAGCATATCAGATATTGATAATTCTGCAGCAAGTAACTCACCTTCTGATGCCCCAAATGTTGACTATTACCTACAAGGCATTACTCAGCTGTATGATGGAATACTTCCCACTTGCCTTGACAGATACATGGCTCAACATCATCAAAATCAGCGCATCTCTAACTTGAAACCTTCACACCCCTCTAAAAAATACACTGCTTAAAAACATGTACCATTTAGCAAATGAGCAATAGCAATTCACCAAGGTTACTGAGAATGGGATCCCAACCCAGTCAATGGGCAGACTCCATGAGCAGGGGCCACCGGTTCCCGGCAGCAGGAAGGGAATGCATCTTCGGCGAGGGGAGGGGGCGGGGGCGGTGAACAACAAACCGAGTCCGCGGGGCAGTGAGAGGATTTAACCCACTGCATGGGTGCAGCCGCGCCGCTGACCCTCCCTCACCTTCTCAGCAGCGACAGCATCCTCCCGCCCAGCAATCAATCACCGTGACTGACAGCCCCCAAACAGCCAATCGAAGGCCTCGCCAACAATGACAGCCAATCGGAAAGAAGGAATGGGCGGAGTTACAACCCGGATGTTTATTACCGATGCACTCGGAAGGCTTCCGGAGTGATCCTCCCAGCACTTGCAGTTGGTTCCGCCTATTTGTTTTGGGATCTTCGAGTAAACAGTGGACATTTTTAAAAAATAAAATGCTCACCTTGAAGTTTATGACTTATATTTAAACCTGAACCGATTCTCCAGCCACTATAAGTTACAGTTGACAGGAAAGGGGATGGTAAACTATTGCACACTTGGTGCTGGTAACTTAAATTAGGAGTGCCCTGCTCTGTCAGTGCAGCTATTCTGGACACTTTCCTATAAAATAACAAATGGATTACACAAAGTATATAGTGGGAGATTAGTGTAGCGTTTTTATTCATGAACGTCATGATCTCCTTCGAACAATAATTATAAATGGCAAAAGATACATAATGGCCTTCATGTGCTAATGTCCTGTTGTATGGGAATTCCCTACCTCACCCTATTTTCAAACTTCCAGCTCAGCACTGTCCCCATGACTTGTCTGGACTTGTCCTACCTGCCTATCTCCTTTTCCACCTATCCACTCCACCCTCTCCTCCCTGACCTATCACCTTCATCCCCTCCCCCACTCATCCATTGTACTCTATGTTACTTTCTCCCCACCCCCACCCTCCTCTAGCTTATCTCTCCACGCTTCAGGCTCTCTGCCTTTATTCCTGATGAGGGGCTTTTGCCCGAAACATTAATTTCGCTGCACTTTGGATGCTGCCTGAACTGCTGTGCTCTTCCAGCACCACTAATCCAGAATCTGGTTTCCAGCATCTGCAGTCATTGATTTTAACCCTTTGGGAAAGAACGTCTATTCATCACTTCAGCTTTCATAGCTTCTCTTCCCAGTCTTGAACATTTATCTTTGGTGTCAACATCTCAGCTTGAATTATCTGATCCCCTTTCTGTGACTTTGAATAGAGTTCTAGCATCTGCCACACTTGATTATTCAATATTTTCAGTTTTGTCAATCCCTCAAGTCAGACATTATCAGCAACTCCTAGAAAAAGTAGGAAAACAATTTACCTGTATAAGGGGAGGCAATAGCCTAATGGTATTGTTGGATTATTCATTCAAGTATCCAGATGATGATCTGGTGACCTTGGTTTGAGTGTTGCCATGGTGGTTAGTGCAATTTGAATTCAAGGGAAAATTCCAGAAGTGAGAGTCCGGTGATGACCATGCAGATGGTGTTTGTTTGTTGGTGAAATCCATCTGGTTCACTGTTAGCCTTAAGGCAAGAAAATCACCATCCTTGCCTTGTCTGGCCTACATTCAACTTTAGACCCACAGCAGTGGGGTATCGGTATGTTATAAAGAAATCCTCTCTGATATGAAAGTTACTGAGAAGTCTTCAGCATTATGATATTGAGAAGGTAATGTGATTGCCTTGTTGTAAAGTAATTAGTGAGATTCCATCTTCACTATTTTAACATTGTTAACTCGCTAGCAGAAGAATCTAAGGTTCTGATCTATGGAATATTTGCATTTGCATGTCATAAAAATTATTTGTTTGCTGCTTTGTTCAGCCTGTAGTATTATCAAATGATTATATTACAGATAGCGGCCATTTCATTTGTTGTACTTTTTTTCCATCACCAAA
Organism: Hemiscyllium ocellatum; assembly: GCF_020745735.1. Taxonomy (NCBI): domain Eukaryota; kingdom Metazoa; phylum Chordata; class Chondrichthyes; order Orectolobiformes; family Hemiscylliidae; genus Hemiscyllium; species Hemiscyllium ocellatum. Next base: position 46,469,942 of record NC_083420.1, read on the forward strand.
TCAATTGTGGTATATTTTTTCATCTATTTACCACCAACAGTAATTCACCTGCGTTTTCCAACTAATCTGTACTACCTTTATCTACCCTCTGCAAAAGCGTTGCAGTCAATCCCATTTATGTGCTCTTTTCTTGTGGCCCTCCAAATATTTTCTGTTAGCATAATTTAATTCCTCTTTGTCAACCATAATTTAGTCTGCCTTTTCCACACTGACCCTAGATTCAAGATCCTAAACACACACTGTTTTAAAAGGAAAGCTTTCTTTCTTTCTTTACACTATTCATGACTTTGCTATTCACCCTGATTTTGGTGACCTTTAGTCCTTGACCTTTGTGTTGAGAGAAACAGATTTCTCCTCTGGCTCTCTACCCAATTTATCTCATGTTTTCCTGACTTGAAGGAAATCAAACACAGCTTCTCCATTGCATCCATAAGACCAAAAGACATAGGAGTGGAAGTAAGGCCATTCAGCCCATCGAGTCCACTCCGCCATTTAATCATGGCTGATGGGCATTTCAACTCCACTTACGCGCATTCTGCCCGTAGCCCTTAATTCCTCGAGACAACAAGAATCTATCAATCTCTGCCTTGAAGACATTTAGCGTCCTGGCCTCCACTGCACTCTGCGGCAATGAATTCCACAGGCCCACCACTCTCTGGCTGAAGAAATGTCTCCGCATTTCTGTTCTGAATTGACCCCCTCTAATTTTAAGGCTGTGCCCACGGGTCCTAGTCTCCCCGCCTAACGGAAACAATTTCTTAGCGTCCACCCTTTCCAAGTCATGGGACTTCAACTCTGGAACCATCCTTATGAATTGCTGCACATGTCTATGTGCTTCATATCCTTCCAAAAGTATGTCCAAGAATTGTACATAACATTTCAGCAGAGCTGCACCAGAATTTTACAATCGTAAACTCCTTGCTCATTTGTTAGAAAGCTTAGACCTGCCTTTTTTAAAAATAAATTTTCATTGAAAAAATAATTTTTTAAAATATCACAACAAATACAAAATAATACAAAGAACAGAAAAAATTTAAAATCCGGTGTCATGTACAAATGTATAAATATATATAGAAAAATATAGAATAAAAAATCTCAACTAACTATTTAACTAAATAAATAATAACCAACAACAAACTGATAGACAGTAATAACTCAACTCAGCCAAACAAGACACTCAAACATTCGCAGTTCTTCCTCCCTGGACATTGAACTCGTAAAACACTATCGTTATGGTATTATAAAAGCCCTTATTAGCGTGGCAGATAAATTTTTGTCCAGGTATTCCAAAAAGGGCTGCCATGTCTTATTAAACTTCTCAGTTTTGTGGTGTACCATACTTGTGAGAAAATCCAAGGGACTATGTTTCATAACAATCTTTCGCCAAACTGACAGGCCTGGGGGGTGGGGGGGTGGGGGGGTGGTTCAGTTACCCAACCTAGCAAGATGTTCTTTCTTGTGCAGAAAGTGAGGATGTTGAAAAGTTTTTTCTTGCGTGCATCTGCAGGGAACACACTTGGCAGGCCAAGAAGAGGAGAGATTGGGTCCTTTTCCACCCTTACACCCGAAATCCTCTCCATTGCACACGCCACAGCGCTCCAGTATGTTTGAAGCCTACCACAGGACCAGAGACAATGGGTAAGAGTGCTCGTACCAATCTTGTACTTGGGACATCTTGAAGATACCCCTGGTTTAAATTTTGACAAACAGTCCACAGCCAAGTGGACCCTGTGGAGAATCTTCAACTGTAAAGCATGGGTTCTATTGCAAATTTATATCTTTCTTGCATTTTCCCATGTCTCTGAGGAGGCCTCAACACCTAGCTCTCTCTCCCAACCCTGCAGAGTCGATCAAACTCATCTGAGGAGGCTTATGTTGCCAACTGAAAGAGCTGAACCAGCCGTTCAGTCTCCTGAACGTTTGCGAATTGAAAATCGGGGGAGCGTCTGTATAGGGTATAATAAATGGTTGAGAATATTCATCTTCATAAACACTATCCGACCCAACCACGAGACCGGAAGCACCTCCCATCTTTGAAGGTCTTGTTTGATTTTGCCAAATAATTGAACAAAATTAGCTTTGAATAGCCGAATAGCTTTGAACAGGAGTCATGAACGTGCTCAAATACACAAAACCCCTCTGTGACCACTTAAATGGGAATTAATATTCGCCCTCAAGACCTAGCACCTTCATAAAACCACCCATATGCATAGCCTCTGATTTTGCAAGATTAATGGGCAGTGCGGTGGCACAGTGGTTAGCACTGCTGCCTCACTGTGCCAGAGACCCGGGTTCAATTCCTGCCTCAGGCGACTGCCTGTGTGGAGTTTGCACATTCTCCCAGTGTCTGCGTGGGCACCCTCCAGGTCCTCCTGTTTCCTCCCACAGTCCAAAAATGTGCAGGTTATGTGAATTGGCCATGCTAAATTGCCAGTAGTGTTAGGTAGGAGAATGGGTCTGGATGGGTTACGCTTCGGCGGGTCGATGTGGACTTGTTGGGCCGAAGGGCATGTTTCCACACTGTAAGTAATCTAATCTATTCTAAAAAGGTAATCTAATCTTGTACCTCGAAAAGGCACTGATGCATCGTATCAGGCGAGGCATAGAAACTGCTGGATTTGACAAATACATTTAGGCCAATGGTTCAATTACCAACGTAAAAAGCAGTGGCGAAAGGGGACAGCCCTGCCAGCTGCCCCTAAAAATGTTAAAATTGCTGGATTGCACCTGTTGGTGATGACTGCAGTGAGAGGGTCACTGTAGAGAACCTTTACCAATCTCATAAAGACTTCACCCAAGCCAAACTGCTCCAGAGTATAGAAAAGGTACGGCCACTCAACTTGGTCAAATGCCTTCTCTGCATCTAGAGAGATCACCAATCCCTGTATTGACTGTTGTTGACATGCTTGAATTACATTAAGCAGCCTCCTAACATTATTTGAGGATCTGCGGCTCTTTATGAAGTCCGTCTGGTCCTCTTTAACAGTAGAAGGTAACGCAGTCTCCAAACTAAATGCAAGAGTCTTAAATGTGGACTTTAAAATCCTCTCTAAGAGTGAAATGAGCCTGTACGAAGCACAGTCTTCCAGGACCTTCCCTTTTTTAAGAATAAGCGAAATATTGGCCTCTCTCAGAGATGGTGGGAGACAATCATGGCTGTATGAGTCATTAAACATGAGCTGTATGAGCATTGGACCTGACAGTATGTTTATAAATTCCTTATAGAATTCGCTGGGAAGTCCATCAGGACTGGGCACCTTTCCACTCTGAAGCTGCTTCACAGCCTCCTTCACCTCTTGCTCTGATAAGGGGGCATTGAGAAAAGACTCTTGTTCGGGGGTCACACTGTGGAGCTCCAGATCCTTAAAAAAAAGACTCCATTTTGGCCCGCCACTCCTCACAACTCTCAGATTGGTATAACTTAGAGTAAAGCCTCTGGAATGCCACATTAATCTTTTTGGAGTCACATGTTAGATTTCCAGACCTTTCCTTAATCGTTGTAAAGTCTTGAGGCGAGTTTCTTTTCCTAGCAAGATATGCTAAGTATTTGCCTGGCCTGTCACCATGCGCATATAACCTTTGCTTTGCAAAAGTAAGCTCCTTCTTTGCTGACTGCGTGAGCACGGAATTCAATGCAGACCGCAGCACTGTAATCCTCTGTAGCTTGACCAACGAGGGCCTGTCCAAGTCAGTCTTCTCAGCTGCCTTCAACCGTGCTTCGAGAAGATGCTGCTCACCCTTCTGCTGCTTCCTACTGGCATAGGCTTTGGCAATTTCCCCAAAGGACAGATAGGCTACTAACCGAGCCCGTGCTAATATCTAGAAACACCTGAAATGCCCTAGAGAAGTACTCCACAAACTTATTATCCTTGAGGATAAAGGGATCCATTCACCAGTGTCTCGAACCCACTATAATGTCCTTAATCTTAACCAACAGGTACACTGGAGCATGATCGGAAATGGTAATATTACCAATCGTGCAAGATGCCACCAAGTCCAGGTTGCCAAGGGGGAGCAGAGAAAAAAAATCAATCCTGGTGTGACATCTGTATGGATTGGAAAAACACATAAAATCCCTGCCTGTAGGGTGGAGATACCTCCAGACGTCCACCAACCCTAACTCCCCACACAGACCCACTAATTGTTTAGTTTGTGCAGAGGGTATTGGGGGGGTCTTTGGGCAATCTGTCTATTATGGGGTCTATGAGACCGTTGAAATCTCCCCCTATAACAATATGCCTAGACTTGAGACTGATCAGTTTAGAAAACACATCTACCAGAAATTTGAGAGAATGGACTGGAGGGCAATAAACATTTACAACACCATATTCTTCCCTGTTTATCAGGGCTTTGAGAATTACACACCTCGCGTATATGTCTTTAACACACTCTGGTAACTTAAATGGGAGATTCCTCCTAACCAATATAGCCACTCCCCTACTTCTTGTATTAAAAGATGAAAAGTAAACCCGTTCAAAGCCATTCTGCTGTAGTTTCAAATGCTCCCTATCATCCAAGTGTGTCAACTGTAACAAAGCAAAAATCCACCTCCTTTCTAAGACTGAAAAGTTCCTTCTTCCTCCTAATTAGTGAGTGACTCCCCTTGATGTTCTAGGTACATCATTTAATCAAATCATTAGCCATAACCTTCTGCAGTAACATTTAAATTCCAGAGAGGAGGAACTTGAACCACAAATCGCTAAGCCTTCGTGTCGCAAGATCCATCGAACATAAAACTGCACAAACTAAAACCACTACATTTAACAAAGCTAAAAAGCTATCAAAGATTACATACAACAAAAACCAAAAAACAAACCAACATATAAAGCACTAACTGTGCTGAATAGGGGAACTCACCCCTTGCCCAAAGAGGGCAACTACTCACCCCAAATCCCAATTTCCCATCCCATTGCCAAGACTGCAGCCCAGGCATTTAGATACCTGAGCCGGGTACAAACTGCCCATAAGTAGGTATCTAGCCATCCCCCACCATTTTCCCTCCTCCTAGCCAGTGCTGCACTGCAAACACAAGCAGAAAAGAAAGAAAATACACCATGGAATAGCGATGTGAATAAATAATTTTTTTAAAAAGAAAAAAAAGGGGTAAATACCCAACCTTTGGTGTAACTTAATTTAGAAATTGAAAGTACACATCTCAACTGCTAAACATCTAATCTAGTTTAAACCAGATTATTACCAATTTAAAAAAAGGAAAAGAAAGCCCCAAAAGGACTTCCTCTGTTTTTTAAAGAAAAAAACAAAGACATACCCAAACAACACTACTATTTGTACATACTAAATTAATCAGGTTAATTTAGTATTTAATTTGTCTACAAAGTCTCCTGCCTTCTCCCACGTGTCAAAGAGATGTATGGATCCATCTAAGGTCATCCAAAGCACCAGCAGATACCTCAGAGTACTGGATCTTGAGCTCCCTCAGTCTTCTCTTGACACCATCATAAGATTTTCTTTTCTAGATCACCGCTGCTGAGAAGTCCTGGAAGAACATGATCCTAGAGTCCTTGTAAATTAGGGCCTTAGGATCCTTCCTCTGGATTCTGGAAGTTTCCATGATTCTCTCCTTATTTCTATAATAATGAAACCGCACTAAGAGGATGTTGACCCAGACCTGACCTCCGTGCCACGACCCAGTGAGCCCTCTCAATCTTCAAGCCTCTCATTTCAGCCTCCAAGTTAAGGAATTTCAGCAGTCAGTCCTCAATAGATTCCACCAGCCGCTCACATTCCTTACCCTCTGACAGACCGACAATCCAAATATTTTTTCTCCTGCCCCTGTTCTCAAGATCACCCACTTGGTCATGCAAATTAAGGACCTGCGTCTCAGCCCCCAGGGCTTGGATCCTATCTTTGGAGGAATTGGTATTAGCTTCCACCACTGTAACTCTGTGATCAACCTTATCCATCCTCTTTTTCAGGTCTCCCAGCTGCTGTTCATGCTTCAGCATGATAGAGATCGGGGCCAGCTTCTCCTCTATCTGCTACGCCAATATCTCACAAGATTTTGCGAGCTCCTTCACCAGGGCCTGGTAAGTAATCGAGTCCGAGGATACTGCAGGCTGAGCCGCAGGCCTGGCCTCGGACACTCCTCCTCCCTTCTTTGGCATCTCTGGATGGTGAAAACACAGGTAAGTTGATTTTTCACAGTTTCCTGGGACTCTACGACCTTTCTAGAGTCCCAGGATATCGCAATGATCCGGGTTGGGTGAGTTAGACGTTCATCCCATTTGTGCTGCGGTGTGGAGCGCTGCAACACGATCCTCCTAGATCGCCGCCATCTTGGATCCCCCTTCACCTGCCTTTTGACCATCATTTTTTTTCAACCTTCACTGCCATTTTGTGAAGTTTAAACGCATCGTGTCCAAGTCTTTGTTCATGCACCTGCTTTGGATTCCATTTTCTTTTATGTATTTTCTCCAAAAAATATTATTTCACACTTCTCCACATTGAATTTCAATTGCCATGTTGGTTTATAAAATCTTGAGGGGAACAGGTAGGGTGAATAGAGAAGGTCTTTTTCCTTGTATGGAGAAGTTCCAAACTAGATGGCATAGGTTTAAGGTGAGATGGGAAAGATTTACAAAGGACCCAAAAAGTAACTTTGTCACGCAGAGGATGGTGTGTGAATGCAACAAGCTGCCAGAGGAAGTGGTGGAGGTGAGCGTAATTACAATGTTTAAAAGGCATCTGGATGGGTATATGAATAGGAAGAGTTGAGAGGGATATGTGCCAAATGCTGGCAAATGGGAGGTCAGATTGGGATGTTTGATCAGTGAGGACAAGTTGGACTGAAGGGTCTGTTTCCATGCTGTCTGACTCTATGACCTATTCTTAAAAATGTGTTGCTGGAAAAGCGCAGCAGGTCAGTCAGCATCAAAGGAACAGAAGAATCAATGTTTCGAGCATAAGTCCTTCTTCAGGAATGAGGAGGGTGTGCCAAGCAGACTAAGATAAAAGGTAGGGAGGAGGAACTTGGAAGAGGGGCGTTGGGAATACGATAGGTGGAAGGAGGTTAAGTTGAGGGTGATAGGCCGGAGAGGGGGTGGGGCGGAGAGGTCGGGAAGAAGATTGCAGGTCAAGAAGGCGGTGCTGAGTCTGAGGGTTGGGACTGAGAAAAGGTGGGGGGAGGGGAAATGAGAAAGCTGGAGAAATCTGCATTCATCCCTTGTGGTTGGAGGGTTCCTAATTGGAGGATGAGGCGCTCTTCCCACCCCCTCTCCGGCCTATCACCCTCACCTTAACCTCCTTCCACCTATCGTATTCCCAACCCCCCTCCCCCAAGTCCCTCCTCCCTACCTTTTATCTTAGCCTGCTTGGCACACCCTCCTCATTCCTGAAGAAGGGATTATGCCCCAAACGTTGATTCTCCTGTTCCTTTGATGCTGCCTGGCCTGCTGCGCATTTCCAGCAACACATTTTTAAGCTCTGATCTCCAGCACCTGCAATAATCACTTTCCTCTATGACCTATTCTGTCAAACTCTCTAAGTTTTTTGTGACTTTTCAATGAGCTCACTTGTTATTCTTCTATACTCTGGTCAATGTTACCATGTTCTATCTTATCTCCCGGGAATTGGTTAGCTCGGTGGCTTGTTTGTGATACAGAATGATGACAACAGTGTGGGTTCAAATAATAGTTGAGTTTACCATGAAGGACTCTCCTTCTCAATCTCTGCCCATGTCTGAGTCATGGTGATCCTCAGGTTAAACACCAACAGTCATGTCTCTCTCTCTCTCTCTTTCTCATGAAAGAGTAGCCCTATGGCACAGGAGGGCGATGACAACTTTACCTCTTTAAATTACCTTTCCTCATGCAATAGCCATGTTCTCCCAAGTGCCATTCTAGTGAACTTGTCTTGCAAAAATATATCCTACCTCCAGTGAAGAAACCAAAACTAAACCATACTCCATGTGTGATCTAATATTAAGATACTAGGAGAAAGTGAGGACTGCAGATGTTGAAGATCAGAGTCAAGAGTCTGGTGCTGGAAAAGCACAGCACCTCAGGCGGCATCCAAGGAGTAGGAGAATCAATGTTTGGGTATAATCCCTTCATTAGGATTCCTGATGAAGGGCTTATGCCTGAAACATTAATTCTCCTGCTCCTCAGATGCTGCCTGACCTGCTGTGCTTTTCCAGCACCACACTCTTGATTCTAATACTAAGAAACCATTACTTTGACTTGCATTACAGGCAAACATACCACTTTATTTTCCTAATAACTTGCTGCAGTTGCATGTTAATTATGGTGATGTGTACATGAGCACACCCAAATTTCTCAGAATAACAACACACATTAGTCTCAGAATTTTTATAAAATATTCTGATTGTGCTCAGTACAAAATACTGTGGTTCCTGGGAATCTGGAATAAAAACAGAAAATTCTGGAGATATCCAACAGGTCTGGCAGTGACTGACTGACTGACATGAACTTTCTGCCTGAACCATTTCCTCTCGAAGAGCTGCTGAACATTTCCAGCATTTTCCAATTTTATGTTGAGTGGACAAGTAGCAGCTCCACAGCCAGCTTTGGGCTCTCATATTTACCATCATTTTGGCACTCTATGTGTTTACAGAGAATCCATGATTTTAGCCATTCTCACTGCAGTAGGGATATTTAAGGAAGTAATATGCATTGCAGGAGTAGGAGGTGATATATCCAGTTTCTAACTTGTCTGACAGAGGGAAGATCCTTTTGGTCAGGAAGATTTATATTCATCCTTTTCTTTTTCTGACTCCACAGATCATCGAGTTGCAACCAGTAGATAAATAAAATTGAAAAAGAGACTAAAATTGTAATACTTAGAGCTAGAATATTATTGGAGTGGTTGAGGACTTTGGATCTGCACTCAATGGCGTTTAGAAGGATGAGGGGGGAATCTTTTGAAACTTATAGGAAACCAACATGCCTGGTTAGAATGGACAGGAAGATGTTTCTACTAGTAAGAGAGACTAAGACCTGGGAGGACAGGCTCAGGGTGAAGGGATGATGTTATAGAATTAAGACAAGGAGAAATTTCTTCAGCCAGACCGTGGTGACTCTATCAAATTCAGTGCTGCAGAATGCTGTGGAGACCAAGTCATTGAGTGTATTTGACAGAAATAGATAGGTTCTTGATTAGTAAGGGGCTTAAGGGTTACAGGTAGAAGGCAGGATAATGAAGTTGAGAAACATATCAGCCATAATCAAATGGTGGAGCAAACCTGATGAGCTGAATGGCCTAATTCTGCTTTGAAATCTTATTGTCTAATATAATGGAGTGGGATTTTTCCCCACAGTTAGACTATTTCTGGAGTATTACATACTGAGCAAAGCACATTGGAAGAGTTACATTGGTGTTGAAGTGAGTATGGGTTTCAGCAGAAAGTTACCATAACTCCTGGATCATGAAAATCACAAACTAGGTTTGTATTCTCTTCATGTCCAGTAGGTTCAATTCCTGTACATGGTAAAGAGACATACAGTATGGAAACAGACCCTTTGATCCAATCAGTCCATGCCAACCCTAGTCCCAAATTAAACTAACCCTACCTGCCTGTCTATGCTTGGCCCATATCCCTCCAGATGTTTGCAGTGTATGTACTTATTTAAATGTCTTTTAAACATTGTAACTGTACCCATACCCACCACTTCCTCTGACAGTTTATTCCACATGTTAACCATTTTCTATATAAAAAAATTGCCTCTCATGTCTTTTTAAATCTTTCTCCTCTTACCTTAAAAGTATGCCGCCTAGTTTTGAAATCCCCACCCTGGGGAAAAGACACCTGCCATTCACTTTATCTATACCCCTTGTGATTTTATAAACCTCTCTAAGGCCATCCCTCAACTTCCTGTGGCTTCAGTGAACAATGTCCCAGCCAATCCAGTATCTCTACATTCAAAGTTTGTGCGAAGATTTGTAGCTCGGGTGCTTGTTGTAGTGGTTCTGTTCGCCGAGCTGGAAGTTTTTGTTGCAAACGTTTCGTCCCCTGGCTAGGAGACATCATCAGTGCTGTGGAGCCTCCTGCGAAGCGCTTCTTTGATGTTCCTTCCGGCATTTATAGTGGTCTGTCCTTGCCGCTTCCGGGTGTCAAGTTTCAGCTGTCCGCTGTAGTGATTGGTATATTGGGTCCAGGTCGATGTGTCTGTTGATGGAATTTGTGGATGAATGCCATGCCTCTAGGAATTCCCTGGCTGTTCTCTGTCTGGCTTGCCCTATGATAGTAGTGTTTTCCCAGTCGAATTCATGTTGCTTGTTGTCTGAGTGTGTGGCTGCTAGGGATAGCTGGTCGTGTCGTTTCGTGGCTAGTTGGTGTTCATGTATGCGGATTGTTAGCTGTCTTCCTGTTTGTCCTATATAGTGTTTTGTGCAGTCCTTGCATGGTATTTTATAAACTACATTAGTTTTGCTCATGTTGGGAAGAGGAAGAGGAACACCTATACAAGGTATTCGCCAAAAACGGATACCTGCGCAACTTTATCAACTTTAAGAGATAGACCACGGAACGAGGACATGCCACAACCAAAAGGACTAGCCACACTACCATACATCAGGAGCGTTTCAGAACTGACAGCCAGACTACTGCGACCCCTAGGACTCATAACGGTACACAAACCAACAGCCACGCTCAGACAACTTACTAGAACAAAGGAGCCAATACCCAACATGAGCAAAACTAATGGAGAATGTGCAAACTCCACACAGTCAGTCAGTCGCCTGAGTCGGGAATTGAACCCGGGTCTCAGGCGCTGTGAGGCAGCAGTGCTAACCACTGTGCCACTGTGCCGCCCATAATAGGTAATATTATATCATGTTATCCGGCAAGCACTGAGAAAGTGTGATGCTCGTAATTCAAAAATGCTGATTAATTGGATCTCAAGAGTACTGTTTTAACCTCACTGCCTCCTATCACACAATTTAGCTGCATAGTTAATCCATTGAAAAAGTAACTTTTGTAAAACCAAACAGTCCAATTTATAGTTCTACATTCTTATCTAAAGTGCTTCCTGTCCTTAAGACCTGGACTGAGCCAGAATTGATCTTGACCAATGAAGAAGTCACAGGAGTCCAAATCTGGAAATCCTGATCAATGGAGCATTCTAGTTGGTATAATGTCAGATAACAAACTTTGCTGTACAAGATTGATTCGGTTGATTCGTTTCAAATTCAGAGAAAACCTCAATGAGTGAGACAGAAGTATTTTTCTACGTGTGGGATACTGTCAAACAAGGAGACATCACCTTAAACTGAGAGCCACCATTAAGCTGAGAAGTTAGGATGTATTTCTTGAAGCAGAGTGGGTAGAAGTGAGGGCCTTTCTCCCACAAAAAGATGGTAGCTTAATTAATAGCTCTGAAACCTGAGATTGATGGGTATTTGCTAGTTTAAGGGTAGTAAGTCTGAATACAGACCAGCCATAATCAGATAGGATGGTAAAGCAAGCTGATTGGGCTTCATGTGCTCCTTCTGTTCCTGTCTTCCTCACACTCCCCAATGCCTCTATCTGAGGTTAGGTAACTGGTGCTGCTAACAGGATGTAATCAGCAGTAAGATTAGATTAGATCCCTTACAGCGTCGAAACAGGCCCTTCGGTCCAACCAGTCCACACTGACCCTCCGAAGAGTAACCCACCCAGACCCATTTCCCGCTGACTAATCCACCTAGCACTATGGGCAATTTAGCATGGCCAATTCATCTGACCTACTCATCTTTGGACTGTGGGAGGAAACCAGAGCACCCGGAGGAAACCCATGCAGACATGGGGAGAATGTGCAAACTCCACACAGTCGCCCAAGGCTAGAATTGAACCTGGGACCCTGGTGCTGTGAGGCAGCAGTGCTAGCCACTATGCTGCCCCCTTGGGGATGCTGGTAGGTAATCAATTTATATATTTTTCTGTGGGAACATATTTACCATCCTCCTATCTCAGTACATTTTACAACATGAAGTTAAAACAGTATCCTATTAATTTAATTTATTATCCACAAAACTGGAACAAGCCATTCAGCTCAACTGCTCTGTGACTGATTATTCTCCACATGGGCCTCTATCCACCTTACTATACATCCTTTCCTGGCAGCATCATCTTCAGTTCTCTTGGGACAGCACAATAGTCAGCACTGCTGCCTCTCAGCACCAGGGATCCAGGTTCAATTCCATCCTCAAGTGACTGTCTGTGTGGAGTTTGCACATTTTCCCAGTGTCTGCACGGGTTTCCTCTGGGTGCTCCAGTTTCCTCCCATAGTCCAAATATGTTCATGTTAGGTGGATTGGCCATTTTAAATTGTCCAAGGTGTGCAGGGATGTGCAGGTTAGGTGGGTTAGCCATGGGAAATGTAAAGTTACAGGGATGGGGTTGGTCTGGATGGGATGGTCTTCAGAGGATCGGTATGGATTTGATGGGCTGAATGGCCTACTTTCACACTGTAAAGATGCTATGATCCTTTCTTATCTCTGTAATCAGCTTCCTCTAAAATGAATCTACATCTTAAAGTTCTATTCCCATTCAATATGTTAGTGGAAATGCCGTTTGTTGAGATTGAACTTTAAAGATTTGGGATTTGATTCAGAATTTGATTTTATTTTGTCCTGTGTTTTAACAAACTCCACAGTATACTTTCTCAATGAATAATATTATAGATATGGAAACATGGAAAATTGCACAGTACAGCGAGGGAGTGAGGTCTTTCATGCCCTATTGCCCCCATGCTCACTGACAAAAGTCGTTTCCCATCTCTTTACACATGTCAATCAGTTCCAGACTCTCCAATAATCTCTGGGTTTAAAAAAAACCTCAATTCCCCCTAATCCTTAAACCAATTACAATACCCTTAGCTATTCAGCTTTCTGCTGATGGAGTGGAGTCCTGTCCATTAGGTCTATGCACTTCAGTTAAATCTCCCTCAGCCTCTTCTGTTCCAAAGGAAACAATCCCAGATTATCCAATCTTTCCTTACAGCAAAATACTTCTCTTCCTGGCAACATCTTTAAAAGTCTGCTGTCTCAATTGTATTCACTTCTTCTCTTTAATGCTCTAAGCAAAAATTTGTGTTCAGTACATGAGCTATAGTGTAACTAGTCCTTAATACAGTTCTGATGTAACCTCCCTATTCTTGTAATCTAGTAAATGCAATGATCTCCACGTTTGTATTGCATAACTCTAAACCTTAATAAATATGGCCTGGGTTATAAGTGTAATTAATTGCAGATCTTTCTGGTCTGCAGGGCTCAGTTCTACACAGTTTTTTGATTGAACGCAGAGTTATAGTTGTTTCTAACAAGACAGCATTGACCATTTCTGATTGCTCTGGGAAGATGCTGATGGTCCTCCTTGCTGATCAGTGATGGTATGAACAGGATTCTTGTCAGCTCTGTGGTGGTTCAAACACCAGGTTGTAAGACCATAAGAGATAGGAACAGGAGTAGGATGTTCAGCCCCTCAGGTCTGCTCAACCAATCAATAGGATCATCCTGCAACATCCCTTATGTCCACTTTTCTGCCCTTTCCCTGTCACATTCGATTCCCTCCCTCATCAAGCCATCAGGTCTCTGTGGCAAGGAGTTCCAAAGATACTCAAACCTCAGAGAAGAAAATCTTCCTTGTCTCAGTTTTATTCTGAGACTATGTTCTTTGGTCCTAGATTCTCCTGCAAGGGGAAACATCGTCTCAGCATTTACCCTGTCAAGCACCATAAGAACCCTATATTTTGCAACAAAATCATCTGTTATCCATTGAACAGAGTCCCAGACTGTTCAGCCTTTGCTCATAAGGCAATCATTCCATAACAGGGATATGTTGGAGGGAGATTAAGACACCCACAGTGGTGTGGGATTAGAGTCAATATAAAGACCAGACCAGGTAGGCAAGGCAATTTTCCTTTCCGAAAGGACATCAGTGAACCAGTTGGCTTTTATGACAGATCAATTTTTGAAAGCTAACGTCAGTTTCTTAAATGGTAGGCTTTGAACTCACATTTCCTGGATTGCTAATCTAGTTAACATGCATACTTGGCAACAAATTAACCCACACAGTCATCAGAAAAAAACTAAGTTGCCTTTCACATAAATGTTCTAACAGCTTCTATCTTTATATGGTCTATGATATCACATCTGAGTCAATTTACAGTGAGCCAAACCTGATGTGCAATGCAAGGACATTGGATGAAATGTTCCAGCATCCATTGGAACCTTGCCTGTGTTCCCCCAGAAGCTTCCGGAATATTCCTGGAGCAACTAAGCACATGCTTGGCCTCAGGGTAATTAAATGGTGAGGTTTAGAAAAGGAGGGGGTCAGAGGGTAAATTTTATTTAATGTGAAATGAAAGAAACAGAAAGAAAGCTGAACACAATTTCTCTGGGGAACATGCCTGTACAGTGGCCAGCCAATGAGTTTGAGAGATTTATTTTTGGTTTTCTATAAAAGCTGATAGAAAACAGAAATGGACAAGTCTGTCATTAGGGAGTTTGGTGCCATTTACTTTGTTTCTGAGAGAGTTCGGGGCAAGTTTGATCGTTCCCAAGCACAGCTGGATCCCGTCGATTAGTTTTTGCAGGGAACTGTTGTTCTTGAACAGCTGAAAAATTTGGCTTTCAGTGCCTTTGACGATTCAAAAGGAGCCATCAGATTATATTTCAGCCGGATCAATACTTCATGGTGGTTCAGGTGGCTTTTGTGGAATTGTGAAAAAAAATTTCAACTTCCCAGGGAGCAAATGGGGCAGGGATGGTAACACCCAAGACATCAAAAATCAAAGGGAATTAGGGAAAGGCCATTGTCAGCTCTAAGGTTTGCAATGTATTTTGCTGCTATGATCCTCACAGTTGAACGTATGGATTAAGAGAAATAGGATCATAGTGAGCACGAGGTGCGATATTATATGGCCAACTAGGATTAATTTGATCTTCACCTTTGGATCTCTCCTGAAGCGAGTGCAAAGATCACAGAATTGTTCCCATTCAGAAGCTGGCCATTCAGCCCATTGTGATAGTATCAATTCTCTAAATGAGCATTGTGACTTTTTGCCATTCTTCTGTCTTTTCTCCACTCCCTGAACATCATCTTTATTCAAATCATTCTCTTACACCCTCTTCAGTGCCTCAACTGAACCTGCCATTACCATACTTCCAGGCAATACATTCTTGACCCTAAGCATATGCTGTGTCAAAATGTTTTTTTCTCATATCTCATTTAAGTCTTCTGCAAATCATTTTAAATTTGTGCTCTCTCATTCTTAATCCTTTTAGGATTGTGACGATGCTACTCCTTTAACAAGGTTGTGTCATCCTTGGTTCTTTTCCCCAAAAGTTTTTTACGAGACATAGGTTTCGAAATGTCTGGCTTGGTCTACTTGAAGTGGTTTCATTGAAAAAAAATTGTACAATGAAAGGGGAGTGGCCAGTTTTCCCAGCTCAGCTTTTCTCTGGTTTGGTTTGGGTTTTAGCAGTCTGGCTGTTCACTGAAAGCAGTCAGTCAGTTTTTTGAGGCTGCTGGTCGAAGAAACAGCTCCATGGAAGAAGGTGTTCCTTGCTGAATCTCTCTGCCATCTCTGTCTCTCTCTGACATCTCTCCTTTAAGACCCTGTGCTTGATTTTCCCTTCATTGCCAAGGAGTTTCTGGGGATTGTGGCAAGTATTTGGAACAGCATCATTAAGTTGGGTTAATCTGTTGGGTTTTTATATAGGTTAAGTTATTCTGTATTCTGTTCTCTTTTGTTTGTGTTTCATTCAGTTATCTTGCAAATAAATTCTGTATTGTTTAAAACTTAGAGCTTGGGCTAGCTACATCCCTCCTGGAACATCCACTTTACACTTGCTTAAAACAACTGGCAAAGTATGGGTCTGGGCTACTTTCTTGAAATATTTTGAGGGGCACTGGCCTGGTCCATAACAGGATTGAGAACGGTTTCACCCTATGGAGATTTAGATTTAGATTTTACTTAGATTACTTACAGTGTGGAAACAGGCCCTTCGGCCCAACAAGTCCACACCGACCTGCCGGAGCGCAACCCACCCATTCCCCTACATTTACCCCTTTACCTAACACAACGGGCAATTTAGCATGGCCAATTCACCTGACCTGCATGTCTTTGGACTGTGGGAGGAAACCGGAGCACCTGAAGGAAACCCATGCAGACACGGGGAGAATGTGCAAACTCCACACAGTCAGTCGCCTGAGTCGGGAATTGAACCCGGGTCTCTAGCGCTGTGAGGCAGCAGTGCTAACCACTGTGCCACCATGTGGAGGAGCTTGCTCTTCCATTCAGAACTGTTTGCAATACTCCATCTGAGGTCTAATTAGTGTCTTATAAGGTCAAGCATGACCACTTTGCTGTATTAATAAAGCCAGAGATAGTGAATCCCTCCACAAGTCCTACCACCTTTAATAATGTGCACTTATAAACCCAGATCTCTGCTCCTGCACATCTTTTAGAACAGTATTCTTTAACTTATGCTGTCTCTCCATGTTCTTTCTACCAAATGCATCGTCCCACACTTCTCTACATTACACTTACCTGCAGCCTGTCTGCACAGTCCAATATTTTGTTAATGCTTTTTGAAGTTCAACGCTATCTTCTTAGAGTGGATATTGCTTCATGTCAATTGTAAACTTTAAAATTGTCCCCTGTATACCAAAATGAAGATCATATTGAAAACAGGAAAAACAAGGGTTCCGATACCAACCTCTGGGGACAAGTTTTATAAATTAAAAAAAAACCGTTCACAATTACTCTGTTTCCTGTTACTCAACCAATTTCACATCCATATTGCTATTGCCTTGTTTATTCCATGGGCTCTAACTTTGCTCACAAGTTGAATTGTGTCAAACAGCTTTTGGAAGTGTATGTAAACCAATGTTAACAACATCAGCCCTGTCTGTTCCACTTCAAAGAATCTCCAAGTTAGTTAAACATGACTTTCCCTTTGGAAATCCACACACTAGCTTTCCTCAGTGAATCCACGTTTGCCAATGTTATTATTAATTTATTACAAATCCAAACTCCATCCATAACAATTCCTGCCTTTGTCCACTCCATTCTCAGGAGCCTGTTTCCATTTTAAAACGTGTATGATTTTCATGCTGTTGCCCAAGCCTGAGGAAACCTGGCAGACAAAATGAACTGAGATATAAAAAGATAGATAAGTGTTTTTACTGAACATCTTGTGGATCTAGAGGAGCAACTGGGTTTCCTGTAAATTCCACACCCTTCCTCCACTATCATCAAACCGGCCCCCGTTAACACAGCTGACCAGATTTTCTGAAGGGTGGCCAGTAAAACACCCAGTATTGCAGCACACTGATGCCAGATTGACATCTCCACATTGTTTAATAGACTTTAAATTTCAGTAATGTATAGGTATATTCAAACTCCCAGCGCAAGTAGAAACCACAATAAAACCAGCCATGATCTTATCAAATCGTGGAGCAGGCTTGAGGGCCAATTAGTCTACTTCTGTTCCTAAATCGTGTTCCAAGCCGACATAAACCTGGTGAAAACGGATCCCACAGTGTCTTTGTGCTGGTATAATGAACCAAAAATGAGTAATTTCAGGGATTCTCCACTTAAACTAAGAATAAGAGGAGAGTGAAATAGGACATTATTTCATTGAACTCAAAGAGGAAAAATAACATGTGCTGTGATTTTTGCACTAGATTTTATGGCCTTCCTATTGGAATTGGGTGAAAGGTAGTAATTTATCTAATTATATAGTGAAGTCAGTCATGACTGGATCAGGCATACATGCAGAATCAACACATTACAAATTTTGGATTAGAAGCTGCATCCAGTAGACATTTTCATGGGTTTGTCCTTGAAGTAAAAGCTCCTGATTTGTCACGCAATGTTGAAAATCCTCAGCCAACACAATTTTAAATCAAGCATTTATCCTTCATTCAACACAAAGGAAACCCTGTCTTCAAATACATGACATGACCACAAAGAAACATTGTGAAGTCTTTCCATAATTCACTAAAACACTATAGTTTCAGCAGCTCTGCCCTTGAACCCTCTACTAGAAGGTTCCATTCAACTCCCTGAACTCCGTTCAGCTGCTTGGTGACCTCTGCTCAATGCTGTATTAAATGGAACCACAGAGACCAAGTTGTACCCCAGGGTAGGTACTGTATTTCCATCAGGCCTGAATGTTGCCCCATTATCTAACTTAGGCAAAAAAATATAGCAAGGCAAGTTGCATCTGTGAACAGAGAAATATGTCGTTAGTTAGAGATTTAACAGTTTTTAAGCAACTGCAGGAAGAGAGAAACAGAGGTGAGTTGGAAGCAAAGGATGTAAGGTATGTATCAGGAGTAAATGGAACATTCCATTTTCAACTTTGACTGATTATCAGCAATATGATGGGGAAAGGACACAAAGTTATTTCTCATCGTCTTCCTCATGTGATTGAAGAAAATGTTCTCTTGCCAACAGATCATTTTTCTGTTAACAGTTATAAACACTTGAGGTTCTCATATGAGACCGTACGCACCAAAAATGCATATTTATCCAGAGCTCATAAATGCTGAAAATGGAACCCTTACCTGGGGTAAGGAGGTGGGGAGGGACCAGCTTCTAAAGTCTTAGATGACATAGCTCCCCTAAAAATATAAAGTAAAAGAGATTCAATAACAAAAGGAATGTTGGTAATAGCAAAATGTGATAATGAGAATGGGTAAAGAAACAAAAGCTGGGTCTGGAGGAAGTCCAAGCGATTAATAGCAAAATCATTACCAGCACATATTGTCCAAATAAATGGAAGCAGTAGATATGACCTGAAACTTTTGAACTCTGCAACAACGCCAAAAGGCTGTATAAGTGCCCGATGGAAAAATGAAATGCTCCTCTTGAGCTGTTTTAAATGATTACAGTGGTTGATAGGGGGAATCTTGTCTTATTTCCTCTGGTAAGGAAGTCTAGGACAGAGGACACAAACTTACAATTACAACTAGGCCATTCACGAGTTGTATCAGAAAGCACTTCTTCACACCAAAACACAAGTCTGAACACTCTCCCAAGAAATTGCTGAGGACAAGATGGGAATGTTAAAACTGAAATAGATTGATTTTGTTAAGCAAGGCTATTCAGGGATATGGAACCAAGATACAGTTGAGCCACTATCTAATTAATTAGCAGTATAGGCTGGAGAAGTGGAATGGCCTTCTTACATTCAAATGCCTCACATTTAAATCCTACATTGACTGATAGACAGGAATAACCTTGAGTCTATTCCTCTCCCTAGGAAGAGATGTAGTTTGTTCAGCCAGTTCCATCTTTCAATCTATTTTTGGCTCATTTGTACAACTCTATATTAGTTATAGGATGTGATCACAACTTTAGCTTTAATTTTTAAGAAAACCAGATTGAAGAGTCTATTGAATGTCATTTCTAAGCTGAAAATTTGGTTTATTCTACGGTATCAACCAGCTCACAAACATTGAGGTAGTCAATAAGGATATCAGTTTGATACTTTATTTTCATGATTCAGTGCAGAATTAAACCAAACACAGCAGGACGAACTCATGTCTAATTCATTTCAGTTCTGGGTTAGTACTGATTCTGTCACTGGGTTAAGGAATGGGAGAGTCAGCCTAGAGACCTGCAACCTGAATGCTATCTTGTGTAGGCAGATCGGAAAGGACTCTTTCAACATCTAGATCCACAGGTACTGTGTGATTTGGGAAGCCGCTGCATTTCAAATATAGTAAAAGTCATTGCATTAATGAAGCCTTTTTATTAATACAGATAGATGCCACGCTCACAATTAGCTATGTCATCAGAATTGTAGAATGTTACATTTAAAAGGCTAACATATCTAAATGCAGAGAATCCTGGGAAGCTTGACGTAAAATTGTTATTTGCTGAGTTTAAAGCTGTGAGTTTAGTGCGAGTTTAGACCTGGAATGGAAATGTTTGTGATATATAGGCTAACTTCTACAAATATGTCCAGGTGTTCTTCTAATGTTACACAGCTGCCTAAACAAAGCCCAAGGTCTGAATTTTACCAAAAATCAAGTAACTGTAAATTTCAGCAAATTTTGTGGAGGGTTTCTCTCCATGAGTCTTAGCGAGTTTTTTCACACTGTTTTTAACAGCTTGCTTCAGTCGCTATTAACTATCATCTTTGTGCTACCTTCTGCTCAGCAATGGCAGATATATTTACCACTGCCAAGACCTCCCAGCATTCTTGGCACCAGTACCATTTTTAAAGCCCAGCTGTGCATTCGGGCAAATGCTGCCAGATTAAAATTGCCTTCAATAGTGCACACAGTTGGAGTGAAATGAAACAGAAATGCTTCTGATGGCACATAGGGGCATGACTGACAATTCATTGCAAATACCAGCTATTTTACATCACTGACTGACACTTCACAATCTGAAAATTCCAAGGTAATGAGGAAGAGAGTCAGCATGGTTTTGTCAAACGATAATCACATTTGATCTTTTTATTGGAGTTCTTAGAAATAACATGCGCTGTGGATAAATGGTAGATATACAAAACTTGGATTTTCCAAACGCATTTGCTAAGTTGCCATGTCAAAGGTCATTGTGTAAAATAAAAGCTCACAGTATAAAGGGTTACATATTAGCATGGATGGAAGATGGACTGGCTGGAAGAAAATAGAGTATATATTAATGGGCCTTTGTCTAATCAGCAAGGTGAGAGAATGGAGTGCCACAGAGGTGTGCTGCACAATTTACAGCAATGACATGGATGAGAGAGCGAAGGCATGGTAGCTCAATTTGTAGACCACACCAAGATAGATAGGCAAGTATGTTGCATAGCTGGCATAAGGAAGGTCCAGTTGTATATATTTATAGGTTGAATGAGTAGACAATATCTGACATATCATGCCTGCACAATGGGAAATTATTCACCTTGGCAGGAAGGGTGAAAAAGCAGAGTATTATTTAACTAAAAAAACCTGCAGAATTGAGAGATGCAGAGGGATTGTGATGTTCTAGTGCACAAGCCACAAAGTTAGAATGCAGGTACAACATGTAATGTTATCCTTTATAGACAAAATCTTTTCCCTGGGATTGGGGAGTCCAGAACTAGAGGGCATAGGTTTAGGGTGAGAGGGGAAAGATATAAAAGAGACCTAAGGGGCAACTTTTTCACGCAGAGGGTGGTACGTGTATGGAATGAGCTGCCAGAGGATGTGGTGGTACAATTACAACATTTAAGAGGCATTTGGATGGGTATATGAATAGGAAGGGTTTGGAGGGATATGGGCCGGGTGTTGGTAGGTGGGACTAGATTGGGTTGTGCTATCTGGTCGGCGTGGACAAGTTGGACCGAAGGGTCTGTTTCCACGCTGTACATCTCTATGATTCTATCTATGATAATTGAACGTAAAACTAAGGATTTTATTTTAAGTTTTAAGGGCATTATTGAGATTATATTTTGAGTACTGTGTACAATTGTACTCTTCTGTAAAGGAAGGATGTAAATGCATTGGAGACTGTTCATAGGAGATGATTGATACTAAATTGATACTTGGATTGACCAGGTTGGCTTATGAGGATAAGTTGCACAAGTTCCCTTGTTTTCACTCGAGTTTAGAAAAGTGAGGAGTGACTTGATTCAAGTGTATAAGGTGGATGTCAAAATGATGGTTCCTCTTGTGGGTCAGACCAGAACAAGGGAGCACAGATTTAAAATAGAGAACTGTCCTTTCAGGACAGAGATGATAATATGTTTTATTCCCCTCTGACAGTTGAGCATGTTCAATTGTCTCTGCTCCAGAAGGTGGAAGAGGTGGGGGTCATTGAATATTTTTAAGAAAGGGATGGTTAGATTCTTATTGGGCAGGGGAATCAACAATTATTAGGATTAGATTGTAAAGTGGAATTTGAAACAAAAGCAGCTGGTTTCATTGAACGGTGGAGCACGTTCAAGGAACCAAATGATCCTCTACTGCTCCATTTCATTTGTTCATATGTTTAACTTAGATAATTTAGCTTAGCATAGGCCAAAAATCAAAGCATAGTCTGGCTTGGTATAGTACTGTATGTGTATTACCAGTCATGTCATTAACTATTTGAAATATTAAAAATCTTAATCCTTACATAACTCACATACCAACCTTTTCCATAAAAACATACTAAACTATTGTACCCCATTATAAAATCAACCACCTCAGTAAACTGTCACCAAAGATGGTGCTGTTGCATTCAGTCTTGCATCCCCCGCTCCTTATCCTTTACTTCATTAAATGACATTCTGTGCTGTATCATAGAAATATGGAAATTAGGAACAGGAGTGGGCAGTTTGGTCCTTTGAGCCTGCTCCACCAATCAATATGATAACAGCTGATCATCCAACTCCGTATGCTGTTCCTGCTTTCCCCTCATACTCTTTCATTCCTTTAGTCCTAAGAACTATACTGATTGCCTCAAAAACATGCAATGATTTGGTCTCAATCATTTTGTAATAGAGAACTCCACAAACTTAGCACTATCCAGATGAATAAATCTCCTCATCTCAGTCCTAAGTGACCCAACTCATATCCTTTAATTCTCCATTCACCTCCCTGCTATAGGAAGATGTTGTGCAACTTGAAAGGGTTCAGAAAAGATACTACATTTCATCATTTATATAAATGATTTGGATGTGAGCTTAAGAGGTAGAGTTAGTAAGTTTACAGATGACACCAAAATTGGACGTGCAGTGGACAGTGAAGAAGGTTATCTCGGATTACAACGGATCTTGACCAGATGGGCCAATGGGCTGAGAAGTGGCAGATGGAGTTTAATTTAGATTAATGAGAGGTGCTGCATTTTGGGAAAGCAAATCTGAGCAGGACTTGTACACTTAATGGTAAGGTCCTAGAAAGTGTTGCTGAACAAAGAGACCTTGGAGTGCAGGTTCATAGCTCCTAGAAAGTGGAGTTGCAGGTAGATAGAATAGTGAAGGCAGCATTTGGTATGCTTTCCTTTATTGGTCAGAGCATTGAGTATATGAGCTGGGAGGTTATGTTGCGGCTGTACAGGACATTGGTTAGGTCACTTTTGGAATATTGCGTGCAATTCTGGTTTCCTTCCTAAAGGAAGGATATTGTGAAACTCGAAAGGGTTCAGAAAAGACTTACAAGGATGTTGCCAGGGTTGGAAGATTTGAGTTATAGGGAGAGGTTGAAGAGGTTGGGGCTGTTTTCCCTGGAGCGTCGAAGGCTGAGGGCTGACCTAATAGAAATTTATAAAATCATGAGGGGCATGGATAGGGTAAATAGACAAGGTCTTTTCCCTGGGTTGGGGGAGTTCAGAACTAGAGGGCATAGGTTTAGGGTGAGAGGGGAAAGATATAAAAGAGACCTAAGGGGCAACGTTTCCACATACAGGGTGGTGCGTGTGAGGAATGGGCTGCCAGAGAAAGTGATGGAGACTAGTACAAATGCAACATTTTAAAGGCATCTGTATGCGTGTTTGAATAGGAAGGGTTTAGAGGCACATGGGTCAAGTACTGGCAAAAGGGGCTAGATTGATTTAGGATATCTGGTCAGCATGGACGAGCTAGACCGAAGGGTCTGTGTCCATGCTGTACATCTCTACGACTCTAATGTTGCACTAATGCTACTTCTCTGCTTCACATATTACTGCAAATTACAGGCCTCATCTAACCTACCCTCATTTACGCAGATTACCAAGCAATCATTGCAAACCATTTTCTATCACAAAAAGAGTTAATTAGAAAGGCATCACTCACAACTTATTGAACATGCTAGCTAGTTAAATTGTGATTACTTTAATTATTTAATCCACCATACTTGCTGATTAAAAAGCCCTGTTGATTTCAGGTAAAGTCTTCCAGAAGCTCATGTGGAGTACAAAAGTTTAGAGTCCTTCCTCTCTTTGAAAGGGCCATTCCTCAACTTCGGGAAGCATTTCAGCCCCTCCACTCCCTTCCCCCTCCCGGATCCCCTGGGACAGAAGGAGACGGGCGAATCAGGGGAGCCCCTTGTCAGACTGGCCTAACCCAAATTCACAAAGGTTTGCTCAGCCTGATTGTCTGTCTCATTTTCGTGATTACATCCATGCCTGGTGAGGAAGTAATCAGTGATGACTAGTAAACTTGAGACCTCTGTGACCAGTTGGGACCATAAGGACTGAAGTGCTTTATCAAAATCAAATTATTTTCCAGTTCAAACAAAATTTCCTTTGAATTTACAGTTTGTTTACTTTGCTTTGTTACAGTGGGTCAGTGGTACCTCTTTCAAATGGGAAATAAATTGGTGATGATTCTTTTAAAAAACAAGGTATAGAGTGTCTTCCATAAGCACAGTATGTCCCAAATTGCTGGACAGAAAACATGTAGGCACTGACTGCAATGTAGGAAACCTGGCAGCCAATTTGCATAGAGCAAGTCCCTACAATGCAATATGATGATAATCTGGTAATCTAGTAATCAGTTTTTTAAGCAATGTCGATTGAAAGATTGGCCAGGACTTTGCAGATTACTCCCCTGCTCCTTGGAACTAGCAACAGGAGTAGGCCATTCAGCCCTTCGAACCAGTTCTGCCATTCAATAAGATCATGACAGATCTGTGACCTAATTCCTTAAATGAGTCTTAGGCCCATATTCCTTGATACCATAGTAAAAATGTATCTGTTTCTGAATGTATCTAAAATTAACAACTGATCTAGCATCAACTGCAATTCATGGAAGAGAGTTCCAAACCTTTACTACCCTTTGTATGGAGAAGGGCTTCTTAATGTCTCTCCTGAATGTTCTGACCTTAATATCTCTTCAAAATAGGGACATTAAATCTTTTAAATATATCAAAGGAGGTTCATGAGCCCTTTGTTTAACATCTCCTTCAAAAGATGGCATTTCTAATAATGTGGCACTGAAGTGACCTTTTTTATGGGGGATTTACGACCACATATTGGAGTGAGTTTTGAATCTGCACTCTTCTAGTTCAAAGATGAACGTCCTATTAAACAAACAGTGGCTGACGTGATAATCAATGATTCCCCTCTGAGACGCTGTGCAGTCATGGCTTAGAGGGAGTGTTGTGTATAACATACTATGGATCACTTCACATGGCAGGCAAATTACATCAGCATCAAGGAAATGCATTGGAGACAGCATGTGAGCGTAAGTACTGAATGTATGACTTTAAAATGGGGACTGAATTACAGATTGCCCCATTCAAAATATTGCCCAAACTCTAGCTGCTAAACTCTCACCTTTTCAGTGTAGAACTGTTTATTCCTGACTTTTCATATTTAATACCGTGAAAGGTTGATCAGTATGCATAGTAAAAGTTACACTGGAGACACTTCACTAGTTTACTTTGCTGCCCTATAATTTCAGATGGAACCCCACCCCACAGAAAAGTAATAATGTGCAGTTATTTTTCATCACAGTGAATTATTACTTGCCTTGGCACTAAAAATAATATTCCAACCCCTGTGATCATGGGTTCAAGTCCCTTGGGAGGGAAACAAAAATTGGGAAAACAGAAACAGATTAAAGCAAGACACAGCTGGTGTGCAGCTCCTTCCCAGCAAAGCTGGTGTACATTATTGGAGAGTGAACAAGACCTCATCCCCATTTGGTTACAGGAGACTCTGTTAAGTAAAGATAAATTCAGCCATTCTTTTTGATGCTTCCCTCACCAGTGCTTTCATGCAGACAAATGTGGCTTCTTTCTTCCTCCTTACTTTAGAAAGGAACTTTGACACGATTGGTCCTGGAAATTGTAATTTTAAGATGTGATCAGCCTGATAATGAGCGATGGTCAGTTCTCTGATTATGAGGGCTTCACTAGTCATTTCCAATCCCAATGTTATATGGTAACATGCCCACTCTCCAGCAAGAGTCATTGGATAGCTAATAGCATCTACACCTCTGGCTAGTTTCGTCCCTCCCTAGCCCCTGAAGTTACACTGGATTGCCAACAATATTTGCACACATTCCTGAGTTTACTCACTGTCACTGTGTTTTCTGATTCTCACAGCTCACTCACCATCCACAGCAAGTGGAAAGTGGACACGGCTTTCATAACTTAATTGAATGATTCATCATTAGACAGCCTTTCATTCTCACTCCAATTCTTATATATGAGATCAGTAAAAGTTTAAAAAAAAATAGGACTTTCTTCAAAAACACAATGGTCTTAGCCATGGCGACTCAGCGTAATCATCTGGAAATGAATCAATCCCAGGAAACTCCAAGTCAATCCAAAAGGGTTGACAAACCTTTCTGAACTTGTGGGGGTGAAAAAAAAATTGAAGTAATCCTGAGAGAGTGGTTAGAAAACAAAATTCTCTGCAAAATGTACAATCTCACCAGACCCTGAATGATATGGACTATGGCGAGATGAGTGATTAAAAACAGGCGTGGTGCTGGCCAAGGCCCACCTTAACGTCAAGATCATCTTGCCACATCTTACTCACTTTTCTTAAGCGTTGCGGCAAGATTCTTGCTAACCAGCACCAAGTTCCCAATTGATGATCATTATTGTTTGTTAACGAAGTGGTTGAGATTTGGAAATTTGAAAAACAAAGTAAGACTAATTACATCAATTGAATGCATTTTCCAAGGGTGGTGGACAGTTCCACCCTACCAACTAAAATGCTAGTCAGAAACCAACCGAGATAAAAGTACACCACACAACAATAAGACATTGTGGGATGTGTTAATAAGGGGAGAGTGGGACTGGTAGTCATGAACACAGCTTAATCCATCACACATACCAGCCTCCCATCCATACTTCCTGCTACATTGGAAAGCAACCAACATAATCAAAGACCCCTCCTACCCAGTTATACTCTCTTCCACCCTCTTCCATAGGGCAGAAGATATAAAATTTTCATACACAGATTCATGAACAGCTTCTTCCCCACTCTTATCAGACTTTTGATTGAACCTTTTTAATGTTAATGTTGATCTCTCTCTGCACCTTCTTGGCAACTGTAACATTGCACTCCCTTTCCCTGATGCACTTGTATAATACACTCTGCCTGCAATGCATGTAAGACAATACTTTTCACTGTACCTCTTCCCACATGATAGTAATAAAATCAAATCAAATCTTACCAAACTCACCATAGGAGTTAGTCGTTTCTTGGCAGGTTCAATTCAACATTTCCTCCAGGAGATCCATTTAGGCCACGGACAAACTGCAGAGCAGGACACGATTCACCAGCAGCTGCCACATGTACTCTCCCACTGCTGTCACTGGCACTCCACTGTCAGGGAGGCATCACCACCATTCTGGCATCCTCCAATGCACTGGCACTGTGTCCTATGAGACTGGTCGAGGAGGAATACCAGCAACCAGCAGTACATTGATAATCAGGTACAGGTCTGTGCAGAGAGAGTAATCCATTACACAGTTTTTAACCTGGCTGTTCCCTTCCTTACTGTGCATGGATTCATCTGGTGGCTATCTGCATGCCTTGTCTTGTCCTGTGCCTTACATTAGCATTGACACAGTAAGACATTGTCACTAGCCAATTATATTGAAATAGCTGACGGTAAGCCACCTGTCTGTGTATATGCTTACTCAGAATGCTATCAGTGAGGCTCTGGTCAGACTACATGTGGAAGTGTGAGAGCAGTTTTGAACCCTCTATTTAAGGAAGGACAGAGAAGATTTACAAGAATGACATGGGCAATGAAGGGCTTATCATATCAGAAGTGTTTGATGACTCTAGGTCTGTACTCGATGGAGTTTAGAAGGATGATGGGGGAGCTGAAACTTACAAGATACTAACAGACCTGGTTAGAGTGAGCACGGAGATAATGTTTATACTAGAACAGGTTAAGACTCGAGGGCAAAGCCTTACAGTAAAAGGACAACCCTTTAGAACTGAGATGAAGAGGAATTTCTTCAGCCAGAGTTTGGTTAATCTGTGGAACTCATTGCCACAAAGGGCTGTAGAGGCCAAGTCATTGAGTATTTAAGACAGAGAAAGATATGTTCTTAATTGCTAAGGGGATGAAGGGTTACAGGGAGAAGGCAGGAGAACAGAGTTGAGAAACACATCAGCCATGATCGAATGGTGGGCTAGACTAGTTTCCCGATGAAGGGCTTATGCCCGAAACGTCGAATTTCCTATTCCTTGGATGCTGCCTGACCTGCTGTGCTTTAACCAGCAACACATTTTCAACCTTGACAAGCCGAATGGCCTAATTCTGATCCTATGTCTTATGCTGCCAGATCTATTGAGTTACTCCAGCAATTTTCATTTTTGTTTGCTCCAGATCTCCGGCATCTGTGGTACATTATATTATTGTGTTATTGGAGGCTTGATGGAGTATAAATACTGGTGTATAGATATAGACCTGGCTGAATGACCAGTTTCTGTGTTGCAAATTCTATGCAAGTTTTTGCAGAATACAAATTCATAATGCTCGCCATCAGAAATCAGGTCTCAGTCTGTCCATCAACTACTTGAGTTTAGAATACTTTTATTATCCATGTACATAACATACAGCATATTAAACACCATTACTTAAAGGAGGGGTTCAGATAGAGAAACAAGTCTTTTTGTTTGTCTGGCAATTCAAATTATAGCTTGAGGATTGCCTCTTGGAAAATAAAGGATAGGCTTGTAATTATATGTTGCCTTATTACATCTCTCAAACACCACAAGGTACTTTTCATTAAACAAATCAATTTGAAGTTCAGTCACTGCCATTATACAGGTAGGAACCAAATACTACTTTTAAAGCTTTCACTTTAGATCATGATGTCTGAAAGTCACAATTAACCAAAGGGGCTTAGATTTAATTTGTTGGATTTTTAACCTGTTGTCTTGTTCTTCATGTTTCTTCTAACATTCCTTCCGTGTACATCAGGAGAGACTTAATTATGCACCCTTGATCTCTCTGCCCCCTCCCTCCTTCAGTGTTCCAATGGAATTCAGTGCAAACTTGAGCAACAGAGTACGTCATCATTCAATTAGGCAATTAATAAATCTGGCCTTAACATTAAGTTTAGCAACTTTAGATTCAGCGTCTGCTTTCATTTTCAGTTGGAAATTCTACTAGTATATATTCTTCCTTTTGGATTTTTAAAAAAATTAATTAGTTGCCCATTACCAGCAACTATCGCTTGACATCATCAATCCCTTTTATCCTTTAATCACTCCTGTCTTCTACACCAAAGATCTTGTCTTGTTCTTCATCGATCCCCTTCCTACCCGGTTCCATATTTGGATGAAATCTGTTAAAACTTCTAATTTTTTCTAGTTCTGATGATATGAAACAAGGTCAGTTTTTCCTCTCTCCTGTGATAAAGATTTATAGAATCACAGAATCCTTACAGTAAGGATGTAGGCCATTCGGCTGACAGAGTCCATACTAACTCTCTAAAAAAGCATCCCACCCAGACCCAATCTCCTACCCTATCCCTGTAACCCGACATTTCCCATGGCTAACCCATCTAGTCTGCACATCGCTGGACACTATGAACAATTTAGCATAGGCAATCCACCCAACCTGCACATCTTTGGACTGTGGGAGGAAACCAGAGCACCTGGAGGAAACCCACACAGACACAGAAGAACATGCAAACCCCACAAAGTCGTTTGCCCAAGGGTGGAATTGAACCTGGGTCCCAGGTGTTGGAACACACTGAGCCACCATGCCAAGGTGTCATATTTGGGAATTTTGATTTTAAGATCAAGATAAATGGATTTTAGTTTTCAGTTCTGTGAAGATGACTCAATTTTTTAAACCATAAGTCAGAAAGTCATTTTGTGCAGTGATTTAAAGGCATACATGAAAGCATACAGAGTGGCACAGTGGCTAGCACTGCTGCCTCACAGCACCAGGGACCCAGATGGGCAACTATCTGTGTGGAGCTTGCACAGTGACTGATTGTTCTGAAGGTCACTGGACCTGAAACAATAACTCTGCTTTCTCTCCACAGAGATTGCCAGACCTACAGTGTTTTCCCAGCATTTTCTGTGTTTGTTTCTGATTTCCAACATCCATGGTTCTTTGATTTGTTTGTATATTTATTTTTGATGTTTTACCTTTAGCATTTGTCTAATTTGTCTTATATGTTGTTTCATCCTATACTTTTGTGTAGTAAACTTGCATTCTTTCATTCAAAGAACATGGTCAGTCTTATGGGAAAATGTTCAGTGACTAGCCACTACAGCAATCAAACTGAAAAACTACATCTCACAACCTATCAAACTGCACTCTGCGATCTAACTTGTCAAGTACTGCAATCAGCAGTGATTATAACATTCCATAGATGCAGCTTGACCTGCTTCATGTTTCCAACATTTTTCTGTCAGACTTCCAGCATTTCTGTTTTGGGATGTAACTTCTACTATTCTCTACTTTGGAGTTATGTTGACAGCTGAAAATGAGTTTTATCAGATTTAGTTATGGGTCTTAGCTTATTAATTTCAAACAAGACACTGAAATATATCAATCTGATTTGATTGGAGAGATGAAAGGGAGTAACTTGAACACCACGAGGTAACAACAGTCATTCCACACTATTAGGACATTTGAAAATTAGTAAATAATTGTGGAAAATTTGTTGTTTGGAATTAAATGATTGTGTTAGGGGTCTACAGATGTTTTATAAATTATCACACAAAGTATAAATATTTTGCTATTCCAGTGATTAATTGAGGACTTTGATGTTAGAATGACAATATAATAAAGCTAACATTTCAACGTTGAAGTGGAAGACTAGGAGAGATATGCAACAACTAACACAACCAAGTATATTCCATTAATGTATGCAGTGCATATACACAAATACTTTAATACATAATACATGCCATTGCAACCATAATGTATATGAACATATTAAATATGCATTTGCACACATGGCATGCACATTAAAAATGTTTTAAATTTGGTTTCCTTTCTACGAGCTTCAAAGATGGGAAACCAAAAGATGTTCCAAACTGCTCAATTTCAGTACGGACTCCAAATTAGCCCTTTGCATCTTCAAACAGCACTAGGTTTATAAATACTCAGGGTATAACTTCAATGGAAATAAAACATGAGAGATGTAAAACTGACTTACAACCCACTATTGCACAGAATCAACATCAACTCTCAGTCTATGTAACCACAACCCACTCAAAAGTAAGACCACAAAGTTATTCAGCTTTGTCAAGTCAAACTAATGGTGATGAGGTAACAGTGATGAAACTGCCCTCTCTTCATTGCAGCTGAGTTGGATTCCAATTAACAGAAATAGCTTAGGACAATCCCAATCTACTACTTCACAGCACATGGCTCTAATTTGGTCATACCTCAACTGCTTAACTTAAACGGGACACATTGCCTAGTATGGGAAGAGGAAATTCCCACCCAGTTGAACAGGATCATTTTAGTAAGCCTGGGCATAAGTACACTGATGGCACAAGGTACCTAAAATAATGTATAGTAGCTGAAAAAAGAAATTAGGATTTCTTTTGACTCCTCTTTCCTGCACATTCTTTCCAGGAGAGCTATCACCAGTAATTGATTCTGTGGCTGAAAGTCTATCAGCAAAAACCCAACTCAGGATGTATACTGGGATTTCTTGGTCTGTATGTTCAGGGAACTGACTGAGCAGTGCATGCACTAGATTACTGAGATAGCTCAATTGCTTCATTTTCATTTTCATTTCACTGTGTGCAGAGGGGTTGGGGAAGGGGTTGAAATGGAAGGTGGAAGGCAGAGTGGTGAGTGATACTGGGAACAACTCACAAAATCATAAAATGACTGAGGTTTGTTGGTCTACCAGTCTTTCAACCTGTCTGGCATTTTGTGTAGCAGTGAATGTTGGCTTTAAGACAGAGAAGTACAGCCTGTATTTTCATAAGGCCTTTCATGATCAGGGGCATCCCAAATACACTTTTATAGCCAATGAAAAAGTTTTGAAATGTAGTCATTGTTATAAAATGGTAACCAGTTTGTATGAAGCATGATTCCAAAAACAGCAATGTGGTATGAATCAGATAATCCATTTTTATTGATGTTGGTTGAGGAATCAATTTTGGAGAACACCAATGTAACTTCAAACAGATGAGAACGAAATAACCATGCATGTGCAGTCTCATTGTATTAACCTTTACCTACCTCACTGTTCCACTATATATAAAGTTAAGATAGCCCACAAATGTTCAGTTTTATGCAGCGTTTCTCTTTAATAACCCAAATCTTCACTACCAGTTATTTGTGTTGCTTTCATAGAATCAAAAGGCGAATCAATTCTGGAGGGGAAGGCAATGGCAGAGTGGCATTATCGCTCGATTATTAATCCAGAAACCTAGAATAATGTTCTGGGGACCTAGGTTCAAATCCCACCATGGCAGATGGTGGAATTTGAATTCAATGAAAAAAATCCAGAGTTAAGAGTCAACCGATGACCATGAAACTATTATCAATTGTCAAAACAACCCATCTGGTTCACTAATGTCCTTTAGGGAAGGAAATCTACCATCCTTACCTGGTCTGGCCTACATGTGACTCCAGAGCGACAGCACTCTCAACTGTCCTTTGAGATGGCCCAGCAAGCCACTCAGTCACAACAAAGAAATGAAACTGGACGGACCACCTGGCATTGGCCTTGGAACCAGTAAAGGTAACAGCAAAAACACTAACAGCCCCATCAACCATGCAAAGTCCTCCTTACCAACATCCGGGGGCTAGTGCTGAAATTGGGAGAGCTGTCTCACAGACTAGTCAAGCAAAAGCCTGACATAGTCATTCTTACAGAATCATATCTTACATTACCATCCCTGGATATGTCCTGTCCCAACTGCAGGACAAACTCAACAGAGATGGCAGCAATGGTATAGAGTCAGGAGGGAGTTGCCCTAGGAGTCCGTAACATTGACTCAGGACCCCATGAAGTCTCATTGCTTCAGGTTAAACATGGGTAAGGAAACCTCTTACTGGTTACTACATACCGTTCTCCTTTGGCTGATGGATCAGCACTCTTCCATGTTGGAGGAAGCACTGAAGGTGGTAAGGATGCAAAATGCACTCTGTGAGGGGGATTTCCATGTCCACCACCAGGAGTGGCCCAGCAGCACTACTGATTGAGCTGGTCAGGTCCTAAAGAATATAACTGCTAGACTGGGCTGTGGCAGGTGGTGAAGGAACGAACAAGAGGAAGAAAAACATACTTGACCTCATCCTTACTAATCTGCCAGCTGCAGATGAATCTGCCCATGACAGAATAGGTAAAAGTGACCACCGCACTGTCCTTTGTCTCCAAAAGTCCCACCTTTACATTGAGAATAACCTCCATTGTGTTGTTTGGCATTATCACCGTGCTAAATGGACAGACTTAGAACTGATCTAGCAACTCAAGACTGGGCATCCTACTGTACACCAGCACAATCTGCAGCTTCATGGCTTAACATATCCCCCACGCAACCATTATCATCAAGCCAAGGGATCAACCCTGGTTCAATGGAGAATGCAGGAGGCCATGCCAGGAGCAATAGACAATAGGTGCAGGAGTGGGCCATTCAGCCCTTCGAGCCTGCACCGCCATTCAATATGATCATGGCTGATCATTCCTAATTAGTATCCTCTTCCTGCCTTACCTCCATAACCCTTGAGCAGCATCAGGCTTACCTAAAAATGAGGTGTCAACCTGGTGAAGCTACCAAACAGGATTACTTGCATGCCTAATAGCATAAACAGCAAGTGATAGACAGAGCTAAGTGATCCCACAACCAACGGATCAGATCTAAGCTCTGCAGTCTATCCACATCCAGTCATGAATGGTGGTGGACAATTAAACAACTCACTGGAGGAGGAGGTTCCACAAATAACCCCATCCTCAATGATAGGAGCCCAGCACATCAGTGCAAAAGATAAGGCTGATGCATTCGCAACAATCTTCAGTCAACAGTGTCAAGTGGATGATCCATCTCTGGCTCCTGCAGTGGTCCCCAACATCACAGATATCAGTCTTCAGCCAATTCGATTCACTCCACATGATATCAAGAAACGGCTGGAGGACTGGATACTGCAAAGGCAATGGGCCCTGATATCTTCAGTACTATTGCCGGAATGTTGTGTGCTTCAGAACTTGCTGCTCCCCTAGCCAACCTCTTTCAGTACAATTACTACACTGGTATCTACACCACAATGTGAAAAATTGCCCAGGTATGTCCTGTACACAAAAAGCACGACAAATCTGACCTAGCCAATTACTGCCAATCAATTAGTCTACTCTCCATCATCAGTTAAGTTATGGATGGAGTCATCAACAGTGCTATCAAGCAGGACCTGTTCACCCAACAACCTGCTCAGTGACGCCCACTTTGGGTTTCACAAGGGTCACTCAGCTCCTGATCTCATTACAGCTTTGGTTCAAACATGGACAAAAGAGCTGAACTCCAGAAGCGAGGAGAGAGTGACACCCCTTGACTTCAAGGCTGCATTTGACTGAGTATGGCATCAAGAAGTCCTGGCAAAACTGGAATCAAGGGGTACGAGGGGGCAAACACTCCACTGGTTAGAGTCATACCTGGCACAAAGGAAGATGGTTGTGAATTTGGACGGTCAGTCATCTTAGTTCCAGGACATCTCTGCAGGAATTGCTTAGATCAGTGTCCTAGGCCTAACAATCTCCAGTTGCTTCATCAATGACTTTCTCTCTGTCATAAGGTCAGAAGTGGGGATGTTCGCCGATAATTGCACAGTGTTCAGCACCATTCACAACTCCTCAGATAATGAAGCAGAGCATGTCAAACACAACAAGATCTGGACCATATCCAGGTTTGGGCCAACAAGTAGCAAGTAACATTCGCGCTACACAAATCCAGACAATGACCAACATCAATAAGAGATACTCTAACTACCACCCCTTGTCATTCAAAAGTATTAACATTACTGAATCCCCCTCTGTCAAGATGCTTGGGTTACCATTGACCAGAAACTCAACTGGACTCACCACATAAACTCTGTGGCTACAAGAGCAGGTCAGAGATTAGGGATACTGCAGCAAATAACTCATCTCCTGACACCCAAAGGTCTATTCGCCATCTACAAGGCATAAGTCAGGAGGGTGTTGGAATACTCCCCACTTGCCTGGATGGGTGCAGCTCCATCAACACTCAAGAAGCTTGACACCATCCAGGACAGAGCAACCCACTTGATTGGCACCACTTCTTCAAACATTCAATCCCTCCATCTCGGGTACTCAGTAGCAGCAGTGTGTATTATCTATGAGATATACCACAGAAACTCACCAAAGATCCTTAAACAGCACCTTCCAAGCCCACAACCACTTTCATCTAGAAGGACAAGGGCAGCAGGTATTTGGCAACACCACCACCTGCAACTTCCCCTCCAAGCTACTCACCACCCTGACTTGGAAATATACCACTGTTCCTTCACAGTAGTTGGGTCAAAATCCTAGAATTCCCTCCCTACCAGCATTGTGGGTCAACCCATAGGAAGCGGACTGCAGCGATTCAAAAGGCAGCTCACCACCACTTTTTCAAGGGCAAATAGGGATGGGCTATCAATGCTGTTAGCCAGCGACACCCAAGTCCCACAAATGAATACAAAAAAAATCGAGTGTGGACTTGAGGAAAGAAAGAGTAGAAATTGTTAGCCCAGCGAGTGAATTCCTATCACTTTATTAGGAATGTGATAGAAAAACTTGAAAACAGCCTGAGATATCTAAATGTGCAAGGATAAGTATCCAATTGAAGTTCACACAGTGTCTTTCAAGAGCAGAGTCTCTCTCCATTCTTGAAAAGGCGGACAACAAGGAGTAAGGACTTAATAAAGTGAGGATGTTTTTATCTTCAGGCTATGAGGCAGTAGCATATCTTTGAAATCTAGTGCACCCTGCTTTCTCAATATCTCCTACTTTGGGCTCCAAGAATTAGCATGGTAATCAGAAGATTTAAGAAAATTCAAGTTTGTTTTGTCAATTTCATTGGTTGGGTGGGGTATAAAAAGCTATCTGCATATTTTGGGGGGCAAGGTGGGGAAAATATACTTCAACCTTGCCTTAGCATCAAGGCCAAATGTTACAGCATCCTGGGACAGACAACAGCACAACATAATTACAAAAAAGGAATAGGTGCTTTCTGCTTGTATCTAAATAAGATGACATCTGTATTCCAGTAGTATCTGTAGCAGAGGAACAGAGTGACACAATGCCAATTTAATAGCTGGGATCACTTACTAAAGGAATTTCTGAACTATGATTAAACCAAGTATTGTCATATTTCTAAATCCTCTGGGTTTTCTTTTCACTTTTGCTTCTGTTTAATATTTTAAAAATACATTTAATTCAACATTTTCAGCTCAACTCATATGGTCTGTCAAAGATGTTTACCATTAATCACAATGCTGAAGAAACATAGTACGCAATCCATACCATTGAGATCTCCTAACTGTTTTAAAAAAAGGGTTTACTGTTTGCCTGGAGACTGCTGTTGAGAAAGCCAAGTTTCAGGTCACTGAAAGTGCAAGTTTGCCTTTGGAAGCTGACTATTGCTATAAACTTGAATGAAGTCTATGTGGAAAGGGACTAAAACATCATTCCTCCATGTGCTTTGTGTTTCTTATCTCTGCAACTTCCTGCGGCCCAGCAAACTAAAATCTTTTTGTGTTCCTCCAATAAGAATATCTCACACATCCAGACTACCATTCAGAAACATGGCTTCAGTGCCTTGGCCTAAAGCTCTGGAACTTAACCAATCTATCAGAGTTCTTTGCAGAAATAACATGTACTGTGACTAAATGGAGTCTGATAGACGTACTATACTAAGATTTTCAGTAGACATTTGATAAGGTTACTGTGAAAATTAGAGAGGGTGAAATATTGTCATGGGTAAGAGATTGGCTAGCTAACAAGAAACAGAGTAGACCTAATTGGGTTTCACTTTTATATCCCAATATTCCTTTCATTCTCTTCCTTATTCTTTCAATCTTAAAATTATTTTCTTAAAAGGTTGATCAGAAAAGATGCTTCATTTCTCTTGATTTAGAGTGTTGTCTTATCCTGCTTTCTAATGGTATTGGGGTGATAAGGCTCTTAGTCAGTTCTTATCGGTAACCAATATTACTTCACACCCAGGTTTTTTTAAAAAATTAATTCATTCACCGGACGAGGGCACCACTAGCCAAGCCAGCATTTATTGCCCATCCCTAATTACCCATAAGTAGTTAAGCATCAACCATATTGCTGTGGGTCTGGAGTCACATGCAAGCCAGACCAGGTAAGGATGGCAGATTCCTTCCCAAAAGATATTAGTGAAACAGATGGGTTTTTCCAATAATTGGCAGTCAAAGGACTATCATCTTCCTCCTCAGGGCTTGTCCACGATCAGTCTGGCACTTTATCTGATCAGAGCCAGGGGAGATGTGTTTTTACATATTGAAACTGGGCCATAGTCAGGCTTACAGGCTAAGTTCAAGCAATGTGGGGTAACAGAAACCTCAATAAGTATGCTGTTGCAACATCAGCCTCAAGGCTGACATGTGCTCAGTTGGGACTTTCCTGCACAGTGAATGTGTCATGGTCAGTCGTGGAGGCTTGGGAATAATTTTCAGGGGATTTATCAAAGACAGATCGAGACATCCTGGGGCAAGTAGGAAGACTGGTACATCTGGGGCACCCTGAATGAAGTTTCTAGGGTCATGTATGTGGCTCCTCCTCCCTATATGGCACCACCCTATTTCCCAAGAGGCAGAGGCACTTAGTGTAAGGTCAAGGTCCCTCACCTCACATTTCCATTGGTGATGGCTACCCACGGTTACAGCAATGGAGTTGCAGGTCCATGTGCATATCTGGCAGACACTGGACCTGGCTCTCCATGATAGATACCAATCTCTCCATTAAAACAGCAAGACACATACATGCAGGAGACAGTGTGGTATTGATAATGTTTATGAGTTCCTCCATCCTTTAATCTATTTTACGAAGTGCCTCTGACAAACCTGCCTTCCTGTGACTGTTTGATGAAGTCATTGATGGTGGAGACCCTGGAATCGTGTTCTGTCTAGGGCTCTCTGTCCCCACACATGTAGCTATGCTGTTCTCTGCCAGATCAAGTATTCTCTCAATCTACAGTCTGAGCAACCTAATATCCACCTTTTCCCAGATGGTCTTGGTACAGATATGGGGCAGCACGACAGCTCAGTGGTTAGCAATGCTGCTTCACAGCAGCAGGGTCTCAGGTTTGATTCCAGCCTCGGGCGACTGTCTGTGTGGAGTTTGCACATTCTCCCCCTGTCTGCGTGGATTTTCTCTGGGTGCTCCGGTTTCCTCCCACAGTCCAAAGATGTGCAGGATTAGAGTGGTGCTGGAAAAGCACAGCAGTTCAGGCAGCATCCGAGGAGCAGGAAAATAGACATTTCGGGCAAAAGCCCTTCATTAGGGTGTGCAGGTCAGGTGAATTGGCCATGCTAAATTATTCATAGTTTTAGGTGTGTTAGTCAGAGGGAAATGGGTCTGGATGGATTACTCTTCACAGGGTCGGTGTGGACTGGTTGGGCCAAAGGGCCTGTTTCTACACTGTAGGGAATCTAATTTAATCATTCTTTTCCTGCAATGAGACAAAGTTAGAAGTGGATGAGAGAGCAGTTAGTGGTAATGCTTTTGCAGGGTAGGTGGTGATGTTTCTCCAGTGAGTGAGCCCAGAAGACTGGAAAGGTTGGTAGTCTGAGAGGATGAGATGGCTGTTGATTGCATTAATGAAAGCTTAGTAATTGAGACTTGAAAGATGGATAAAGTAGAATGCTTAGTATGACTAGTGGCCCTGCAAGTTTTAGGAGCAAGAGAAAGTGATGGAACAAACTTATGTAGAGCTCAGAAAATCATTAACCTTCTTTCTACACTTCTGTGCATTCCTTTTCACCATGCACACAGCATTAACTCAGACTTCCATCTCACTCCAGGTTGATTGGGTCTGATGACCTGGCCTCTTCAGAATAAAGCATGACCCTCCCATCCCTGAGATGCTTTTCAGTGATAACTGCTCAATGTGAAGTTCCTGGTTTATAGCATCTGACGTGATATGCAGCTGGGCTTTAAATATGACACTAGCAACATGAACCATGTAAGGACCTGGCATTAGTGAAAGTTTCCACCTCTCCTGCTGTGTTCAACAACATTAGCAAGGTGAGATCTCACTGAATACAGGGAGAACTAACCATTTGGATACAGAACTGGCTCAGAGGTAGAAGACAGAGGGTGGTGGTGGAGGGTTGTTTTTCAGATCCTGTGACCAATGGAGTGCCACAAGGATCGGTGCTGGGTCCTCTACTTTTTGTCATTTACATAAATGATTTGGATGCGAGCATAAGAGGTACAGTTAATAAGTTTGCAGATGACACCAAAATTGGAGGTGTAGTGGACAACGAAGAGGGTTAGCTCAGATTACAACAGGATCTTGACCAGATGGGCCAATGGGAGGAGAAGTGGCAGATGGAGTTTAATTTGATAAATGTGAGGTGCTGCATTTTGGGAAAGCAAATCTTAGCAGGACTTATACACCTAATGGGGCAACTTTTTCCACACAGAGGGTGGTACGTGTATGAGCTGCCAGAGAATGTGGTGGAGGCTGGTACAATTGCAACATTTAAGAGGGATTTGGATGGGTATATGAATAGAAAGGGTTTGGAGGGATATGGGCCGGGTGCTGGCAGGTGGGATATCTGGTCGGCATGGATGGGCTGGACCGAAGGGCCTCTTTCCATACTGTACATCTCTAGGACTCTATGACTCTAAGTGCATAGCATGCAGATGCATAATGAATGAGGTGAACAGAGGAAGACCAGGGGGGAGAAGTCACTGAGATATGGCTGAATAGCACCATGAACGTCGCTTGACAAGACACTAATTTAAAATTGGAAAATTCAGCTCATAGTAACTGCTATAAACGCAGCAGCCAAATTCGCTGACATAAAAGTACTCCAGACAGTACTGTGACCAGATAATCTATTCAAGTAATACTGATTGAAGGATAATTATTGGCCAAGGTACAAGGGAGATTGCTTCCAGTCTTCTTCAAATTACTGCCAAGGGATCTATTAAGTCTACCTAAAGGAAGGTCTTCACACTTGAGGGCTTTCTTTCAACCTTGCACTTCAGTTTAGTCAATTAGACTATCAGGCCTTAAAGCACTAGTTAAAGCAAAGACTACAAGTCCTGGCAACATGCAGCTGTAACAGCGAAGGTTTGTGCTCCAGAAATACCTCTATTCTAGCCAAACTATTTAGTACAACTATAACCTGGCATACATTTACTTGACAAATTCATGTCAGAAGGTCCAATCTACAAAAGCAGAACAAATCCAAACTAGCCCATCAGTCTTAGTAGAGTGATGGAAAGGGTTCAAAAACAATATGAAATTTATTCACCATAAATTGCTCAATTGCTGTGTTGTGCACAGTAGAAAAGGCTTTGGGAAATCAGGAGCAATGTTCCCTCGAAGATGTGTATCCTTGCATAACAAACCAAACAAAACCATTTTTTTCGACAGATGTGTCTCATGGAAGTACATTAAGAAAGTGGCCAGATTCATTTTCCAGAGTAACAAAAACTCTCTCACTACACGTTCCTGTCTGTCATTCGGTTTAGAGAGGCTGGAATTTCTCAGTATAGTGCTTGAAAGAAAAAAAAAGGTTGCTACTCTTTTGGACCATAGCTCCAGCTGCATGATAGTAAAATCTTCCAGAAAATAGTAAACATCCAGTTATGCCATATTTCTGCTGTTTCAAGAAACTCATATTGTCCAGGACCAGAGAGTTTCCATCTATTCCTTAAAAGATAATGATAGTGAGAGGACAAAACCT
Source organism: Hemiscyllium ocellatum (assembly GCF_020745735.1). NCBI lineage: Eukaryota > Metazoa > Chordata > Chondrichthyes > Orectolobiformes > Hemiscylliidae > Hemiscyllium > Hemiscyllium ocellatum. The sequence continues at coordinate 46,510,694 of NC_083420.1, forward strand.
TGGATAAGGGACTTTTACCTCCAGGATGTCCTACTCCTTTGGCTAAGTTCGGATCGAGCATATCAATGGAGGGTGCAACATTCATTGAAGCCAGGTGAACCAGCCATCAGAAAAAAAGATGGGTGTTGGTTCCATCAGTGTGTTCTAGGCCAGTGATTATAGTCTCTTTGTTCATTAACACTCCCTAGGACCTTATCATTAAGTGTATTAACTGATTTTCTTTTCCAAAATGCAGTACCTTAGATTTATCTAAATTAAACCCCATCTGCCTCTGCTCAGCCCATTGGCCTATTTGATCGTGATCTTATTGTAATCGGAGGTAATCTTCGCTGTCCACTACACCTCCAATTTTGGTGTGATCTGCAAACATACTTCTATGTTCACATCCAAATCATTTATACAAATGAGTCATGAGAAATGGAAGTCCAAAGTTGCTGGGATAGGAGAAACCAAACAGGTCAATGAAAGTGTTAAAAATATTTTCATTTCATTGGCAATTATTTTAAGTCTCATGACTGCAACATGGAGAATATCTAAAATTGTGTCCATTCTCAGAGGATCTGAACATTAAATAAGTTAAGATATACCTGTATTATTGAAGCCTGCTTAAAACTTAAAACAGGCATTTTTTTTCTGTCGTCTTCTCTCAAAAGCGCTGCATTCTGTGCATGGTACCCCTTGGATATTTTAAGTGGTCAATATTTGAGAAAGTCAACAAAGAACAGAAGATTATTCAACCGTGGGAGATCAAAAATAATTTTCTTCTAACAAAGATCCGTAATTGTGGATTTCCAGCAGTGGATCATCAAGTGATGATTGGTGGCAAAAGTTCTTTATCTTTCACCACAGCTGCCTTGGCTCAGACGAACCAGCAGAATCAATGGAGCACAGAGAATGGGAAAAACAGGAATGAAGGAAAAAAAAACACGTTTGGTTACTATAGCCAAGCTTTAACTTCACCCAGTGTGATTAAGGAACAATTATGTGTACAATTTGAATGAGGTTGAATAGGGATCACTTATTGAATTGGTGGTGAAATATACAAGTGATTCAGAATGCAGTTAATTTTCAACAGGATGCCAGTCTCTGTTAGGGATGAACGCAAGTTCAAGCAGCATGGCGCATAAAATATTCAAGTCATGATCTCGGCCCAGTCATCTACTCTTGGTACAGTGAAAAGGAAGGAAGCAGATTTGATGGATCAATGTTACACTGCTGGTAACTGCAGCAGTCATCAATTTAACCACAATAATAATGATGCAAGTACAGAGAGATTCACTCACCAAAAATGAAGTTATACCAATATATCCAAAACCTATATTGATGGTTTGTTGAGATAAATTCTGTCAAGCACATTTGACATCTATTCAAAGTACCAAGATTCAGGCCACCAATGTTGCTGGATAGAAAAAAAACTTGACTGCTTGGCCAATCTCTTATCGAGCTCAAAAATAAAATTACGAGGATTGTTCTAAAGCAAAGTTGAAGTGATCAACATATCAGAGTGATGAATTCCAACAGCATGGAAACAGGCCATTCGGCCTAAGTCCACACTGACCCTTCAAAAGGCATCCCACCCACACCCCGCCATAACACCACATTTCCCATTGCTAACTCACCTCACCCACACATTCCTGGACACTATGAGCAATTTAGCATGGCCAATCCATCTAACCTACACGTTTGGACTGTGGGAGGAAACCAGAGCACCTAAAAGGAAACCCATGCAGACCCAGAGAGAAGGTGCAAACTCCACACAGCCAGGCTGGAATCAAACTTGAGTCCCTTGTGCTGCGAAGAAGCAGCGCTAACCATTGGGTCACTGTGCTGCCCAATATACTTTCAAAGCAGGTTTATGGCATGTTCCACAGGAAGCTTTGAAGCAACCCAAGTTCATCAGACTAAAGAAATTTCATACTATGTCCCTGTACTCTATGCAAGGATTAAAATTGGACTTGGACAGCCAATCAAAAAGATTACACAAGACTGGCTTTAAAATAGAAAGATAAATGGTTATATTCTTGAATACACTTTGTGATCAACTAAACTGTGAGATTCTTTCCCTGCGAGCTACATTTTTCAGTCTCCAGGATTTTGGATAAACATTTGTGACTCATTATCGAATGTCAGAGTTCAGTTCAAGGTCTGTTAGTCAGCCCTAAGGCTCTGCAGTGGGAGATGCAAAGTCACTAGTGAACTCATATGATGTGACTTGTGACTTACCATGAAATGACCCCACATTGGGCTAAGTACCGTAGCTTCTGGAACAGAAGTAACACACAAAATTTGATGTTTACTGGGAAGAGGAAAACCCAAGTCCTCATTCCCCCAAATATTATGAAATGTAACATGTGCAAAATTCGTAGGTCATTCCAATTAACTATGTCACTATGCCCAAGTTTAATGGAAGGTCACCTTACCTAAGAAGTTTTAGATTGGTTGATTTAATCGATTCCTGAAGAAATAATAGTTAATAAGATGAACCACTTTGATCACAGGGCAGGAATCCATAATGTCTTGACATCACATTCATTTACAGTTTGTCGTGCCCTTCCCATTGCTCTTCCAAGTTTTTTAACTCCTAGATGAGACAGCAGTCTTGCTCACACTAAGCTTGCCTCTTTCTGTGCTTCATAAAACCCACCTTGTTCCCAAGAACTTCCATAGTTTTGGAGACTCTATAAAGTCTCTCCAGATACTCGAAGGGCTTTCTAATCCCAGTTTGAGGACTGTTGTTTTAACTGCAATAATTTTGGAGCAGTACCGCCTGGTCTCTAGGGTAAAGAGTTAATTGTTTAAAACATATCAGACCACAGCATAAGCAATTACAGAGTACAAAGCATAGAAATAGGTCATTCAGCCCCTGGTTTAAGATGACTTTTGCAGTTCAAATTAATCACCTTCCACCAACATTTAACCCCATCACCAGTTTTACCTTAATAATTGGGTGATTGGACATATTCCCCTTAGTCTGGTGATTTTGCAAGGGCGGGGGCTAGTTCTATAACTCATTAAAACGTGTTTGGTCTCTGGACAGAAAAGGTAGAAGCTTCTTACTCTCCAAGAATGATATCCTTCACCATTACTAACTCAATCGGAATTGGTCAAGCTCCATTTTAAGTTACCTGACTTGATTATATCAAAAATACAAATAAATTAGGACGAGGCCAATCGGCCCCTTACAGCCATCTCCACCATTTAACAGGATCCTGGCTGATCAGGGTCCACCTGTCTGCCCAATATCCTTAGTTCCTGTTGGTTAGAATCTTAGCCTTAAAAATATTCAATAACCCCTGCCTCAAGAACACTCCAGGGAAGAAATGTCCATTGATACAAGACCCTCAGAAAAATATTATTCTTATCTTAGTATTAAATTGGAAATGCCTTATTTTTAAATTGTATCTTCCAGATCTGGTCTCTCTCCACAAGGGTGAAGAGAGGATCATTTCATCACCATTTCAGAATTCACCCTGTCAACTTTCCTCAGGATTTTCTATCTTTCAATAATATTACCTCTCATTCTTCTATACACCATTGGAGACAGACCCAACCTGTCTAACCTTGCCTCATAAGAACCTCCCCAATCCCAGTTATCAGTGAAATGAACCTTCTCTGATCTGCTTCTCATGCATTTACATGCTGCCTCACAGCGCCAGAGACCCGTGTTCAATTCCCGACTCAGGCGACTGACTGTGTGGAGTTTGCACATTCCTCCCGTGTCTGCGTGGGTTTCCTCCGGGTGCTCCGGTTTCCTCCCACAGTCCAAAGATGTGCAGGTCAGGTGAATTGGCCATGCTAAATTGCCCGTAGTGTTAGGTAAAGGGGTAAATGTAGGGGAATGGGTGGGTTGCGCTTCGGTGGGTCGGTGTGGACTTGTTGGGCCGAAGGGCCTGTTTCCACACTGTAAGTAATCTAATCTAATCTAATCATAGTTTCTTAAAAGGTTAAAATTGTACCTCAGATATAGTCTCACCAATACAACTGTAGCAAACCATCTCTCATATATTCTATTCTCCTTACCATTAACGCAAAAATATTCTTGACATTATGTTCTTCATTTCAATTTCATCAGCATTGCATTCTGGTTGCTTAAAGATAAAACAGCAGATAGCACTGTTTTTTATAAAAAATGTTGTAACATTTCTCAGTTATAATAATACATATTGGTTTTAAGCTCCTGAACACCAAGCTAAAGACAAGAAAACATTTTTACATCAACCAAAATATTAAGTTTTCAACTTAATAGAGTGAAACAACAGAGAGTCAACAGCATGGAAACAGACCCTTCAGTCCAACCAGTCCATGCCAAACAATCCCAAACTGGTCCCACCTGCCTGTCGCTGGCCCATATCCCTCCAAGTAAAAAGTGAGGTCTGCAGATGCTGGAGATCAGAGCTGAAAATGTGTTGCTGGTTAAAGCACAGCGGGTCAGGCAGCATCCAAGGAACAGGAAATTCGACGTTTCGGGCCAGAGCCCTTCATCAGGAATAACCAGCAACACATTTTCAGCCATATCCCTCCAAACTTTTCCCATTCATGTACTTATCCATGTGTCTTTTAAATGTTGTTACTGTGCCCGCATCCATATCGGAGAAACACCAATGCTGCTTTTTTTAGTCAGGTAAGTGAATAGATAATGAACCACGTTTGTGTTCATTTGCTGTGCACAAGATTGCAGTCACAGAGTGGCTCTGAAGTGACACTTCCCAAACTTTTTCCGAATGTAATTCCAGAGTAGGAAGTTTGGAAGCATGAGAGCCAGGTCTTGGTGGTGGACACTTCCAGATACTGAAGCTGGGGGAGGCAGCAGAAGGTGAAGTTTTAGTTGCAGCAATACTGTGTAGGCTTCAGACGCTGAAGGGGACAGGGAAGAGGTGGGATCTTTAATTCTTGTCTAGGGGACTCTCAGGAGATAAATATTGGAGGAGTTGATGTAAAAAAGTGGATTAATTACAAAATAAAAATAAACCTAGTCACAGGTTCTTTATTGCAGCAATAGGCCTCAGAGGAACCCATAAGACCGTATCCACCAATGGAAAAAAAAACATTTAAACGGCCCTCAGTTTGGGAAGCCTTGCACTTAAGGCATGATGCTTTTGACCAATGGGTGGGGTAAGATAGAGAAACGTGAACAGGAAGAATGATTTCAATGAAGTCTTAGAAACAGCACTTGCTATTTGCCTCCCTACAGCTGGGAAGGCCTGGAAAGCTAGGTAGAACAGAAACAATAGAGACATCAATTCAACATATCTGGTCACATAACTTGTTTGATTCATAGAGAATGTGCTACAGTTCCCACACTCATTCATTTTTTCTGCATTCAAAATAGCATACGATCAACCTAGTACCCTCATTTCTGATGAAGGGCTTTTGCCTGAAACGTTGATTTTCCTGCTCCTCTGATGCTGCCTGACCTGCTGTGTTTTTGCAGCACCACTCTAATCTGGACTCTAATCTCCGGCATCTGCAGTACCCACTTCTGACCAATAGCAAGAGTCAACTTTTAAAAACAACAAAGACTGCATTTTTCGATTTTTTTTATTATCAGATTGTACAAGAGCTTACACACTTTCTCAGAATGTCATGATACAAAACAATACAAATGCTTTCCAGGTTATATGATACTTACACTGCAGATTCTATATGGCTATGCAATTATGATGTATCTACACGTTGAGGTATGGGTAAAACAAGTAGAGGATTTGGTTGGAGAGGATAGGGTTTGGTGAGATGGGACTGAAGCATGTAGCAAAGCCTGGTTTCTGGATTAAACTAATAATGCGTTCCATGTGTCAAGAGCTGGCAAAAAAAAACCTGTATCCCACTATTCAGCATCTCATAAGTACAGAATTATACAAACAGAAGACATTAAATACAGACTACTACAATCCAGATAAAATACATGTTGATATTTATAAAAACATATATACATAAAACATAATAGAAAGCAATTTGAGCTAAAATACAGTTTATACAGTTTACAAAGGCATTGAGTGTTTACACGGTTTGTCTTCATTTGTTTCTAAATTCAAACCCAGTGAATAAAGTTTAGCATCTATAGTATCAATATCTGTTAACTATGAGATACTAAGACTGTTTTTACTGCATTGATTCTGTAGAATAATGTTCCTCAAAATATTAAAAAATAAAATTAACATTTATTCTCTAAGATGGCTGGCAGCAACAGCTAATCCTATGAGCATTTAATGCCCTTGGCATTTTCTCAATTTGGTAATTTTCTAGCAATCACTGAAGCTTTCTGTAAAATCAGCCATGATTAGAAAAAATATACAAAATTCATACCAAATCTTGTTCCTTTCCTTCAGTTAACTTGATTTTTAAATTTAAAAGCACTTTCCTCCATCCAAAGTGACTGGCAAGGGGTTATCTTCAATGTGTAAAAAGTGAGGTCTGCAGATGCTGGAGATCAGAGCTGAATATGTGTTGCTGGTTAAAGCACAGCAGGTCAGGCAGCATCCAAGGAACAGGAAATTCAACGTTTCGGATTTCCTGATGAAGGGCTCTGGCCCGAAACGTCGAATTTCCTGTTCCTTGGATGCTGCCTGACCGGTTATCTTCAATGCACTAACTGGTCAACTTTTATATTCAGCAAGACAAACATTTCCCAATAACTTTCATGAAAAAAATCATTTTAAAGGAAAAGGGAGGAGGATCCTTAATTAACAAACGCTTTAACCCATCTATTTTCACTGACATTTTCTGTATTGCAGCTTTTGCTGGCTCCCAAAGGAAATGCAAGATTATAGGAATAGAAGTTTTATCTTACAGTTGAGACAATACAAAAACATCTAAAATGGCAGAGAGATTAGGATTCATGTGTGTTATGTAGCTCAATATCTATGATTGTTATATCATACCTACAAGTTATATCATGCCTGCAAAGTGTAATGAATCACTATTAATTTATCAGTGCAAGATTCGTTTACATTCCTCAGCATTAAAATTGCCTTCAACAGCTAATGGGAATGCTAAACTGTTAATTTGACCCAATTTGACTCATTTCAGTAGGTTGGTTCAAATTGCATATCACCAAAATTGACACTTAGAATGTTGCATTGCCTGAGGTACCATCTTTCAGAGACCAATCTGCGTATTCAGCAGGAACTGATAGACCCACAGCACCACTTGGAAAACAATGGTGAATTTTTCACTTGTCCTGCCAATACTCCTTTTTCAAAACAACAATCAGAACACAGATGAATTCCCATTGCTGTTTGTGGAACCCAATGTTTTGCAAAGTGACTGGTGTCATTTTTGCCAACTTGACAATAGTGACCACATTTAAACTGCATTGATAGCAGCATCCTGAGGAAAGAAAAGGTGTCAAACAAATGCAAGCTTTCTCTTCTTTCTGGCAAAAAAACTTTCTTAATATGCAAATCAGGAATTTATTCTAAAATATTTCTGCATTCGGATAGAGACTTACACAAAATTATTAACAAAAAGGCCAAAGTTGTGATCCAAATGCAATCTTGAAGCCATGGAATGATATTTCCATGTTTCTACAAATGCCTCTTCTGCCCAGAATCCCACACATGCTGCCTTGCAGATTGTTCCCAGATCCTTTTACGCCACAGCACAGGGCAGGAGGTGTAACAAAGTAAATCTAAAGCAGCCTTTTAGTAAATATTAAAATTCCAAATAAAATGAAAATGGCTCTTTTTTTCATGTCTGTGCACATTATAACACAAAAATGTGACATAGTACCAAAACAAACATTTGCTTATGTTTACTGAGAGATAACTGTTAAAATTGGCTGTGCATTAGTCTGGACATCTGTGGCACAAATTTACCAATGACCCTGGTTCTCGTTGTACAAATCTGCATTTACAGGGTTAAATTAGCAGATAGTATGATAATTTAGTAGGAGTACAAACATCTATGGAATGTATCACACGATCAGTATTACCTGGAATGCTAACAATTCATTTAAGCTTCCAGATGAATGACCAAAAGGTGACAGTTTTGAAAGCTGGCACCTTCCACAATTTCACTATTTCCACAATGAACAAGAACATAGACATTGCTCAAACCCAAGCTGTTGCATTCCACAGATGAATTACCACTTGCTCTGCATGTACAGTTTCTTGACAATATCGGAAAACATAAACAACAAATACTCAAATAAATACGTATTTTAATAATGTCCAGTTCTGTTAAGAGATACCTCTCAGTCAGACAAATGTGGTTTTAAACCCCAATCCAGACACAAACACTGGAGGATTGTACTATTGGGGATGCTGTCTTTCAGATTAGATAGTTAAACCATGGCCCCATCTTGACCCCAATGATACTATTCTGCTCTTCTCCACACACACTCCACCCCCCCCCCCGGAAATTAAAAAGGAACACCTAGTCATTACTTCAATGTGGTTTCTAGGGACATGAGGTGTGCAAACTGGATACCACATTTCATACATTATAACAGTGGCTATACTTTGAAAGTACTCAAATTTGATTTTAAAGTGCTTTGGGATAACCAGAGGTGGCAGAAAGCACTACATAAATAATCTAAAAGCACTCTATAAAAGATGTTTTACTCTAACCAATCATTCACTATAATTTTTCCAAGTTCGTTATATTAGCAACAGAGAAATTAGAATTCTATTCTATTATCCAACATTCCACTGGAGTGAAGGGTGGAATTGTTGGAACTGGTGTCTTTTCTGTGAAGTTGAATGAGAAGATCGATGTGAAACAAAATCATGATTCAGCCATGCCTCTCAGCCTATTTAAATCCAGTAACTTAAAATCCTCTCTCAGTATGCTCCATCAATGGAAGAGATCAATTTGGCAACCTTGCTCTTCACAACTTCAACGTCCAAGTCTCATGATCAATTACAACTTTTCTCTGAACATTCTCCAATACAAAATGCTCATTGCAAAATGAGTTACTTTATCAATGAAACTGCAAAAATGAAATGATTGCTTTCTGCAAAAAAAACCACTCAAGATTCAGGTCAGTTCTTGATTAGTGATGTTAACATTCCGATTAACTGGATATTTTCAATGAACGATTAAAAGATCCATGCTGTACATTATCAGAGTTTCAATGTAATTCCTGAGGGAGCAAACTTAGTGGTTAAAAACCCATCTCTGACTGTATTTGGACACAAATCCTAGTGGCATTTTTATTTTAAATCTCAGTTCAGTTAACTGAATTAATGAGACAATGTAATTCATAACAAATATTATTCCAGAATGACTTCAAACTTTTTTCCCTAAACTTAGACCAACAAGATATGATAGAATATGAGGTTAATTGAAAGAGAAGTGTTGGATCATACTGGACAAGAAACATTGCAATGTGTCTGCAAAACGATAAGTTGATTTTCCAAAGTGGAATGTATTCAAATTTCATCAATAGCATGAAAAACAGAAAATGTAACCCAGCAAAATGAAGAAGAGTGGAATGAATGCACAATGAAGCAAAAGTTTCAACTACATTCAGTCATTTGTGCTAGTAAAACTATCTGTAATTGGAATCTGCTGCTTGGCAGTTCTTAAGTATTATGCAGAAATAGTTTATGCAACTTCATGAATTTTACTTTATGCTCAGAAACTATGAAGTAGATGTTTCTTGATAACCCACTAACTTCAGTCACAGAATCCTGTAAAGTGTCTTTTATGCAGATTCTACAAGGTTTCCATTGATTTAATGGCAGGAGATCAGAAGAATCCCATAGAAATTATATAATTTGGCTCAACACTAACCATTATCAACTGAAGTTAAGTGGACTTGAAAGGTCCTTCTCTCATTTATTTTATCTTTACTCTTTCTCCACCTAAAACATTTAACTTTGCAAAACAAAACAGAAAGCTGGGAGAATAAACTATTATAACACAAAACAGTCTGCATCAGATAAGTCAGAGCTGACCAAGAATGAAACATTAGTGTTACGTCAACAATGAAAGGAGTTCACAACATACCAGGAAGGCAACAGAAAAAGCTGGTATATGACAAAAGTATTCAGCATTGGCTACTGGCCAAATATTTGATAGCCCATAGATCTTTCCTAAAACAGAAAATGCCATCTAAACGTGTCTCTAAGCCCCAAATTTCCTTCTCATAAAACTAACAATAATGAGTCCAATGAAGACACAACCAAATAAAGCCCCGCTGTAAGCATATTCCTCAGCTAATAAATCTGGATGTGCCAAATAACTTGTACTATACTGTATAAAAATTGGAGACTATTACAGATCGTTCAACTCTTCACTATTTTAATTGTCCTGAATTTGGCAGGAAGAGGAGGGGGGAGGTAGAAAGAAAGAATGGAAAATAACAAAATAAATTCCTACAGACCTTAGAGTAAAAGATAGAAGGATCATTCTCCAAGTAAGTGCTAAAAAGATGGCTAAGTGCACTTTGCACAAGACACAATTAGACAAACTCTGAACACACAAATGTACAAACATCCGATTCTGTTTAAATTCATTCCTGCTTGTTTGAAACTGCATCACACTTCCCTGGTTCTTAAACATTGAAACAGTACAGAAGAAAAACATTTGAACAAGCTCTTTTTTCAAGTAGTTATTAGTGAAGAGTATCTGATGCCATACACTGAATAATCTGACTTAAGTTATATTTCATGAATATAATTCACATATGGGAAACACTAACAGATTAAAAGCCAAGTTGTCAGCAGAAGACCCTCTTGTCAGATTTGACTCTCTAATCTGGGCTTGAGTTTGATTTTGATTAGATTTCCCAAGGAATTTCAATTTTATAATGTTAACTCGAGAAGAAATGTGGGTGGGGGAAGGAGGTAGAAGAAGGAAGAGAGGAATTAATACATTTTCCAGGTAAACATCATAAAAAAACTGTTCAAAAGCAAAAACTGCAAATATCTTTCTGGTTAATTATAAATTATTTACTACCTGTGATATTACTTTTATCGTTACGGTTAAGAATATAGACACTTATGTATGTGCAGCTGACGAAGAGTGCACAAACAAATAGCACTAAAGTCATATTTTGTGTCACTTTCAGATGAAATACCACAGCTGAAACAGACTGGAAATTTCTTGAAAATGATTGGGGAAATTTGCTTGAAGAAAATAGCAATATTTCTTATGATACAGAGTACCTAGAATGCCAGTGTTAAGCCATTCCTTTCAAGTAGTTTTAACATATATATCTTTGTCATGAATTACCATTTAAAATAAAAATGTCTTTCATGGTTACTCCAAATAAATTTAGTCTTGGTTGAAAATAGGCTGCTCAGGTTAGACAACTATTTAAACTCATAATTTCTACTGTCCTTGTGTCAATGAAGTTTAAACCACACGTATTAAAATGCAACATTATTAACTATGAGACAAAGTGTTGCTGCCACTTTATTGTTGAAGACCTTTCTTATTGTACAGTTTATACCATTTGTTAAATTCTAAATGCTAATTTATTCAAATGTGGTATTCCACAATCAAGTGTTGCTAAAGTGGTCAGCAAATTCAAAATTTAGGTGATAGAAAAACGTGAAAATGAAATCACATCGAACAATTAAAGATTAACAAGACAAATTCAATAGTGCCAAAGCAAATTTAAACAAAAAAAAGTGCTTAAAATTACAGGCAAATCAAAACTCTTTTTTTCATTACCAGTTTGAACCTGTTGCATTTATCCATTTAGTATGCTACATAAGATATTCAATTAAACTCGATAAAGTACCTGGAGGCTTAGAAACAAAAAATGTCATTTTGTGTAATTAAGGAAAGATTAGCTGGAAGTTCAGATTCCCCAGACAATGGTAACATGTTAAGAGTTTTCATGGGTCAAAAATCCACTATTACACTACAGTTGGTGCTATGAAAAATTCAGCTCGCATCTGTGTCAGATACTTCTGTTTTCAAGACTCCTCCTGTATGCTTGTTGGTAGCAGCCACTCACTTCAAAAGAGCATTTCCATAACTGTAACCCAGTTCCAAAAATCTCCTCTTCTACAAAAGAGTGCACAGCTGATTTTGATTATGAATTAGTTTTGAATCTTTATCTGATATTATATTTCTAAAATAAAGTTCATATGCTACAAGCCAATGGTTAGTGTGATTGTGACCTGTTTTCAGGTTTAACACGGAGTTTTGATCAGTACTCCAGCCAACAGACATTTCCAACTCTTTATCAAACTTAAACAGCAACTCACACCTGTACTACATTCTATGGATGTTCTACATACAAGTCAGATATCACTGTGAAGGGACTTCTTTAAAACCATAGCTTGAAGTAACAAGCACATTCACAATAAAGCAGAACTCCAGGTTGTACCCATTAAATCTTGCATGTCATACTTAACTGTAAAAATGTTTACAAAAGCCAACTGTGAATTCAGCTGCTTTACATTGTAGTCCCGAATGTTCAGCAAATTAACAGTACGTTAATTGTGTTATAATTGTGTCACTTGATAGCTGTTTGCAACATTCTTCCCAAAAAGGTATACAGCAACAGAGGATCAGCATTTCTGGGCATGCTATCCACTTCTCACTGCTCAGAGAGATTTTGGACTTCAGATCCAGTTTGCATTAGGCAGTAGTAAATAGCTGAATGCTAATGAGGGCTAAAGTCCATAGAGTAGCTTGGATAATAAACTTTCCCTGAAATTTTAATCGATGCAGAGTTTCATGCAAGCACCTTTTAAATTGCATGCAATTTTCGTTCAAGGAACTTAATCAATTGAAGTAAATTGTTCAGTTACCAAATTTTATCAAACAACACAATCAGATAAGAGCCCTTAGTGCAACAAATGTCTAAAAAGATTATTCACAATGCTTCTAAGGTTGGAGCACTTGTATTGAAGTGAAAAAGGACACTTATAAGCACTTCCAATAAGATGCTGTCAAGCATCAAGCTTTCATGTAGTCAGAGATGTCTATTAAATCCACAACTGTCAGCCACTGAGTTCTTGGACATGGTGCTGATGGCAGAGGAAATACCAAAGAGCAACGCAAAGTTCAATGATGATCTCTTCACTGCAACATTACATCTTTCAAATTCTCTTGCAGAATAGTGTCTTTCACTGCGTGGAATACAAATCGAATGTTTTCCGTGTCTATGGCTGTTGTAAAGTGGTGGAACAGTGGTTTGGTGCGATCTCGTCGCTTGTTGTTAAAGCACTGAACCAAGTATTTTTGTACATCCTCTAGATTATGAGGGTCCCACTCAAAATTTGGGAAATATTTCTTAATACTGACTGTTTTCACCTTCCCCACAAGCAAGTCCATTTTGTTCAGAAACAAAATAATGGAGACAGAAGAAAATAATTTGTTGTTTACAATGGTCTCAAAGATGTTCATTGATTCTACCAAACGGTTTGTCCGCCGGTCTTCCATCAAGACTTGGTCATATTCACTTGAGGAAACCATGAATAGAATGGAGGTAATGCCATCGAAGCATTGAAACCATTTCTGCCTCTGTGACCGTTGACCACCCACATCTACCATTTTGAAAGGAATTCCTTTTATGACAAAATCATGCTCCACAATTCCTTTGGTGGCTTTTCTAGCAAGTAGGACATCATGCCTGCTGGGAAGGTAACTCTGAAAGAAAGAAACTCATTACAGCATTTTGCACAACCAGGTACAGTGGCAGCTTCAAAATTTTTCTGTGCTGTCCATCCTGCCAGCAATAAAAACGCCTCAGTATATTCAAACTGGACTAGCAGAACTACAGTTTAACAATGTTAATTTCACATTATGTGATCACACCAGGTTCAGACTTCAGCAAGGACTAGGTACCAGCCAGACATGAAAGTGAACTTGCTGCTGCTTTTGGAAAGAGGGAAGAAGTGAAAGTTGGGAAATTGCTTGGCAGATGTATTTGTTTTCTGAAGGACACACTCCCCCCAAATCATCCCCAACAGTTCCAAATCTGCTGCAGTCAAAATTCATATTGCATTCTTAAAGATGGGTAAAAACAATAATAAATGATGGTTCAGTAGTGTGAAGAGTTGATTAAATAAATTGAAGATAATGACTGACTTTACAGCTCAAATAATTAGACTATTTGAAAGAGCTGTGAACTTTTAGAAAACAAATCTATAACCAGACAGAGTAGAGATTTCCAAACCACTTAAGTCTGAGAATTCCCTAGATTGTCCTTTTGATGTGCTGCAAACATGAGAACTTGGACTATATTTCTGAATAATTCCAATCAACTATCGACAAATCCTCCACATAATAAAATCGTAAACTATAACTGTCAAGAGAAATGCAGTAGAACTGACGATCTTTGGTGACTGTGGCAAGAAAAGCAGTTCTATTTCTCTATTGACAATTTCTCCATATTCAGTAGTTGTAGGAACACTGCAACAAATGAAAATATTGGGGTATAAAGCAAGGCTAAGGAAAAAAAAATCTGGTAGATCTGAAAATTCAAAACACTTCCAACTTCGGTGGTGGTGTTGGTGATCATGGTCAGGCAGAGTTCCTCCAATCAGACAGTAATGTAGTAAACAACGGATTGGAAAAGTTCAAAAGGCATTGGTGAAGACAGAACAAAAGCGCCACTCATCTTTAGTATCATAAATATATTCATGCAGAATGACATTAGGAGGCTAATTGGTCCACTGTGTCTGGGCCAACGCATTGGTGCTGCAATTGGTGAATGAGAAACTGATCAAATAATTCCAATAAATTTGGAGATTTTTATTTAAACCAAAAGATAGCCTCCTCTCTCTCGCTCTTCAACTCCTTCCTTGACACCAGGATGGCACCTTGACCAAAACTAATCAAAAATTGTTTGTATTATCTAAAGGCAGAGGCTGGATGATATAATCTTCTTAAAGAAATGCAGTTTAGTTTTTTCATGAATTTCCATTATTGGCAAAATGATTTTACATTTATAAGCTACAGGTAGAAGCCGCTTTTAGTTTAAAAAGTCATTTGCCATCAATAGGCATTTCCAGGAGCGCTAGCTTCTCACCACATGCAAAATAATGAGCAGGAATGGCACAAATGAGGCTATGCAAGTCTTCTGCATTTCAATTTGTCACTTAAAATAATTAAGAGTCTGAAATAGCCATTGGGAGAGTTTCTTGATAGAACCTGCGGTCAATTTAACCCAAATAGCATATGGTAAATCCTACTTTATCAACTTCATCATGATATATATTTGGAAGTGATGGGCAGTTCACCACTCCCAGTGTAACACAGGTCATCTTACCTTTGGGTTTGTGATCGCCAAATCTGGCTCCCACGCAAGGGCTTTAACTTATACTTTCACATATATCTAATAAAATATTTTAGGTTACATCATAACTAATAGATAAATTAGAAACAAATGCCAACCCATACAGCTGCCAATACAGACATTTCATTTATTTCAACATCCGTCACTAATCAGGTAATCCAATTCAATCAGCATGAAATGAATCCTGTCTGCAATGTTTGATACTGGCATCACTGTATCGGTCTGCCAAATCCTCCCAGTACACATTCTCACTCTCTCTCAAAATGATTTCAGTGGAATCTAATCCTTGCCCAAAATTCTAGAGCTACACTTGCAGGGGATAATTTCCTAGAGAAAGGCAGACAAAGAATTGCAAATTTCAACAATGAAAACTGCCAATTTAGCATTATTCTTCCAACTACCCTTTTTCCAAAAATTTGTTTTGCTGTTTCAGGAAGTAATTTGTATCATTTGACTTGATTACATCATACTTATAGACAAGAACATCAACTAAGGCTTTGGTTACTGAGATAATTTTTGAGCATCTGAATAAGAATTCATGGAGTGTTCGCAGACTTTGCTCAGAACAAAGTGACTTGACAGTTTATTTTTCAAAAGAACATCATTGCACTTCAACCCGGGTTCATTGTTTATTGACCTTATGAGGCACTTTAGAAATGTGGTAAATTGCCAGATTCAAGTAATGCAGAACAGGCAAGTGATAGGCAGCAGAGAGAGGAATGCAATTAGCTGAAATAAAAACAAAACTCATTCAGCTAACCTATCAATCAAATGGGAGAAATTCCAAACATGGTTGCAACTTGATTTTTCCCCACATCGTCTTCCACATAATGCAGAAGTAACTTTAGCATATAACCAGTGTGATCTCAACTTCCAAATTAGCAAGTGTGAATTCCTTACGCTTTGAGTGTTAAAGTAAACAGGAATTAGACTCACCAATTGTCCAATCTGGTCAAGATTATCCAGAAAATATTTCACAGATTCACCCTGTTGGCAGAAAAAACCAGAAAGAAAAAAAAAATCAGTTCTAATATCCTAATATAACTGGAATTCATTCAGGTTAGGGGAAGAAGATTAATTGTATTTCTCTTAACAGCAAAGTTAACTCATACCAGACATCAATTATCATTAAGTATGCTGCAAGTGATTCTCAATGATGAACTAATGAATAGAATTGCAACATCAGTGGAAATTCTTAATGTTACTATTTTTAGAAGGTAGCATTTGATTCACTCTCCATGACATAGATGATCAGAGACAGCACTAGCTATGCCTCCAGTTAAGCTGGTCCAGTACAGTTACAATACTATCATTTACCAACAATACGGAAAACTGCTGAGGCACATCCTCTCCACAAAAAGGACACATCCAACTCAGCCAACTACTATCCTACCTATCAACTCTCGATCATCAGCACAATGAAGGAAGGGATTACTGATAGCTACACAGCAGCATTTACAATAACTTGCACACTGATACTCAGTGTGGATTCCATCATGACAACACAGTTCTTGACCTCATTACAGCCTTGATCCAAATAATGTCAAACAGAGCTGAAAACAAGAGATGAGGGGAGAGTGATGGCCCTTGACACCAAGCTAGTATTTGATTGAGAATGAGATCAAGGAATTTTAGCAAGAATAATGAGAATTTAAGAGAAGGGTTCACAATTCGAAATCATATCAAGCATAGAAGAGGTGTTTGGCATTGTCAGAGGGCAATCATCTCAATCCAAGGGTAGTACTGCAGGAGTCCCTCAGGATTGTGTCCTAGGTTCAATCATCCTAGGCTGCTTCAATACTGACATTCCCTTCATCACAAGATCAGAAGTGAGGATATTTGCTGAAAATCACAATGTTCAGCAACATTCACGATGACTCCAATACTGAAACATCCGATACCCAAATTTAGCAAGGCCTGTTCAATATTCAGGCTTTTGGTTCATAAGTGACAAGTAACATACGCACATCTGTCAAGGAATGACCATCTGTTGCAATCATACCTCTGGACATTGAATGCATCGCCATCGCCGACATATCCACTGTCAACTACCTTAGGGTTACCATTGAAGAAACAAAACAGGACCAGCCATATAAATACTGGCGTCGTATGAGTACGTCAAAGGCTGGGAATTCTGTACAGTATAACTCACCTCCTTCCACCCAAGAACATGTCCAACATCTACAAGGAATAAGTTAGGAGTGTGATGGAATGTTCCCCTATTGCCTGGATGAGTATAGCTCCTAGCGTTCAAAAAGCTCAAAACCTCGAGGACAATGTCATCTCCTTGAATGACACCAATCCACCACTGACATACAATAGCAGTAGTGTACACCATCTACAAAATATACTGCAGCAAATCACAAAAGCTCCTTCAACAGCACCCTCCAAACCCAGGAGTTCTGCCTTCTTGACGGAAAAGGAGAACAGGTTCATGGCAACTCCATCACGTACAAGTTCTCCTCTAAGACGTATACCATTCCTTCACTGT
Source organism: Hemiscyllium ocellatum (assembly GCF_020745735.1). Classification (NCBI taxonomy): domain Eukaryota; kingdom Metazoa; phylum Chordata; class Chondrichthyes; order Orectolobiformes; family Hemiscylliidae; genus Hemiscyllium; species Hemiscyllium ocellatum. The sequence goes on from NC_083420.1 coordinate 46,528,390, forward strand.
TACCTTGTCAAAATCTTGTAACTCCCTTCTTAAAACCACTATGAATGACCGAACATTATACGCATTGTTGTGGTTCAGGTCAGCAGGTAACCAACAGCTTCTACAAGGTAATATGCTTGGGCAGGAATTATGGCCTAGTCATTGACACTCACAACCCATGATCAAATGAATAAATTTTCAAAAATCTCGGATTTTACTTAGCAACTAGATTATAAATTCCAACTGTTCATGTCTGAATTTTATTTTAAAATGGAAATTATCTAAAGAACAATAATCAATCAAGGAACAAAAAAAAAATTGCCACGTTAGTTTTTGTTCTTCAAAATCATGTCTTTCCTTTTAACCCACAGAATGTCATTACATCCCAAATCCAGCCAACCTCTCAATTTTCAAACTGTGGGACCATCCAAGTTATCACCAAACACCCATTATTGTGCATGATTTGTTTAACTATATAACCTTTTAATCACACACTAATTTAAAGACTGAAAACAAATTAAGCAAAATCCAATTTGTTTTAAATAGTTTTTGTAAACAGATATCAAGCCACAGTTTTGAAAGTGATTGATGGGACTGGCTAGAGTATCTGCTCCTCAGACTCTAATCGAGGCTTCCTACCATCTTGCCTTCACCACTTCGTTAAGCAAAAAATTTGTTTCAAGAGTGCAACACAGCATTGTGTTCAACAAGAGGTCCTTACTGAAGTGAACAGAAAATGTATGCACTTCATGGTTGAGGTCCCGTAAGTATAGGAAGGACATCTGTACAGTATTACATTACAATGCAAACAGAATCCAATCTCTGGATGCAGCAGGAAGGAGAGAATCCATAACTGGATAAAAACAAACAGCAAGTGTAGTAGACACAAACCATGAATGGAGAACCAGATATTCAGATTGTTATTCTTTCTTCCAATCCTAATTCTAATGTTTTCAGATTCTCACCAGCAGTTGTGCTTTCAATTTTCAGTCACATTTGGACCATGAAGAAGGTAGACGTCAGAAACACTTTTAGAAAAGAGGAACTCCAGAATCCTAACATTAGAAAACTGCAAGACAGTGTAAATTTCGCATCCCTGCACACAATTGTCGCAGCCTTGCAGAAGCATAGAATGGATTGTGGTTTCATGATCACAAAATAGGACCGTGTGAAAATCAACAAAAATTCCAACCAGAATATTGAAGATTCACAGTTAATAATCCTCAACATTCCAGTTCTTTGCAGCTTCCCGCCTCATCTTTGTCTCCACTACTTTAATGTTTTCGGCTTCCTGCTCTCACCCCGAACTGAAATATCATGTTTGCTTCCAATGTTTATCCTTCTTTTGTCTTCATATGCCTTATCAGATTCTTCCATTCCTTGACTTTTCTGTCTTTAGTTCTAAGAATAGATCGTTAATCAACATCTAATTAACTCACTTATCCCATTCCTACCATAATCAGACCTGTTCCTGAATTATTTCCTTCAAGGATTGATCCAGTTATCCAACATTTCTATGCAATCCATTTGAACTATGGCACTTCCTATAAAAGTGCTTCTGATAAGTTTCACTTTTTCCTCAACCAAAGATTCCCTTCTATCATGACAAAATCAATTCCTTTTCTCCATATTTCTGTTCTGCACCTCCTTACAAGAAATAGGATAGATTTTCCCTCTCTTTGCCTTCATCAGATCTTGGATGATCTTTCAACACTCAATGAAACTTATCAGAAGCACTTTCTAATGTTCTCACTAAATACATCTTTCCCACCCTTTACACCATTCTAAATGTGATTGTTCTCTCCACAATACTCTACTCTATTCTTGATTCACGTGTATTATGCAGTCTCATGGCTTTTCATCTTCTCCCTCCAGCTATTCAAGGTGCCAAACATTTCTTCACAGTTAAACAGCAATTTACTCTTACCTCATTATGTTTACCATATTGCATTCACTGCTCATAATACAGTTGTCTCTAATGTTGGGAGATGAAACAGGTTGGATGACTGCAGGACACATTCATTTAACCTGTAAACATGATCTCGAAATTTCAATGGCATACCCTTTTATCTTTTCATCCCACAGCCTCCAATAGCACTAAACTCAAGAATCAACATCTCATCTTTTGATTAGACATTTTACAACCTTTCAAACTAGAATTAAACATTTCAGATAATATTCACTGCTCCCATTTTCTCAAACAACAGATTGCAGTAACATAAACAAAGTTGTTGAAAATATAAAATGTTTCCAAACGTTCTGAATATCTGTAGAGTCAAACAAGAGTTAAATGGAGTCAAATATGACGCTTCTCCAGAAATTTAGTTCTGAAGTCATATTTGATTTGAAAGGTTAACTCTTTCTCTCTTCATAGATGCTGCTAGAATAACTGAATGTTTCCAGCACTTAGTTTACGTTTCAGATCTGCAGCAGCCACAATATTTAGTTTTTATTTTACGTCATGGTAACAGTTGTATTGCTGATATTTCAGTTCCACTTTCCTTAGTTGCAGCCTCCTTTTGGCTTGTACCATTACTACATCACTTAAAGACTCTTGTTTTCACATGGTTGGGACATTGGTTGAGTGGCAGGTACGAAGTATGGAGAATGAGTCAGTACTCACATTGGCAGGATGTGACCAATGGTCTCCCACAAGGATTTGTGTTAGGACCTCCATGATTCATATTGTTTATTAATGGCTCAGGTAATGGCATAGAAAGTCATATATCCAAATGTGCAGGCCACACAAAGTTAGGCAGGATAGTACAGTGTAGATGGTAGTCTATCAATATCCTTTTATAATTTTATACTGAGCAAATAGGCAGATGGGAGTTCAATGGAACCAAGTAAGAGGTTATCCATTTTGGACGAAAAAAGATAGTATCATCTAAAAGTATTTTAACCTAAGTTAAATATTGTGGATGTCCAAAGAGACTTGGGAGCTCAGGCACAACAGATCTTTAAAATATCACAAATAGCTGGGGAAAATAATCAGGACCACTCATGAAATGAATGTCATTATATCTAGAGTACTGTCACAGAGATATAGAGATATACAGCACGGATACAGACCCTTCGGGCCAACTTGTCCATGCCAACCAAATACGCTAAATTAATCTTGTCCCACATGCCAGCATTTGGCTCATATCCCTCTAAATCCTCCCTATTCATATACCCATTCAGATGCTTCTTAAATGTTGCAATTGTAATAGCCTCCACCACTTCCTCTGGCAGCTCATTCCATACATGTACGCCACTCTGTGTGGAAAAAGTTGCCCCTTAGGTCCCTTTTAAATCATTCCCCTCTCACTCTAAACCTATGCCCTCTAGCTCTGGACTCTCCCAACCAATAAAAATACCTTGTCTATTTAAATTATCCATACCCCTCATGATTGTATAAACCTCATAAAAGGTCACCCCTCAGCTTCCAACATTCCAGGAAAACAACCCCAGTCTGTTCAGCTTCTCCCCATAGCTCAAACCCTCTAACCCATGCAACATCCTTGTATATCTCTTCTGAACCCTTTCAAATCTCATAACAGTATTTTACTTTAGATGAAAATACCAAACCTCATTAAATATTACTGCATCTCAGAACAGGGAGACCAGAACTACATACAGTATTCCAATAGTGGCCTAATCGACGTCTTGTACAGTTGCAATATTACCTCCCAACTCAATGCACCAATCAACAAAGGCAAGCATACCAAATGCCTTCTTCACCATCCTATCTACCTGTTGGAATACAAGAATGCAGAAATTATGCTGCAATTGTATAAAACCCTGATTAGAGGCCACTTGGTGTACTATGAGCAGATCTGGGCCCCACACCTTAGGGAGGATATATTGGCCTTGGAGGGAGTATAAAGTAGGTTTACAACAGTAATGCCTGGTCTTCAGAGTTTAAGTTATAAAGAGAGATTATACAAATTAGGCCTGTTTTCTTGCCAATTTAGAAGATGAAGGGGTTATTCGATCAAAGTTGTCAAGATATTAACAAAAAAAAGACATGGTACATAAAAATAAACAATGTCAACTAGTTGTGGATTCTAGAACTTAGAGGGCACCGTCTGAGGATTAGGGCAAGACCATTTAGGATGATCTCAATGATTGATGCCAATTCTCACACTTTACAGTTGAGTTTGAAAAGATGGTCTTAATAGCTTGCAGACTTTTTGCCTCAGCACAAAAAAAAGTTAGGCTGAAAACCTTATGCAGGTAATAATGTACATCTCAGAACAATGCCAATACCAGAACAGTATTTCCAGATGTGATAAAGGTGATTTTCAGATATTGGAAAAACAACTGGGACAATTAACCAACAAGTGGGATTGAGAATTTAGTACAGCAACGTCATGAGCAGTGGCATAGGAACACCACCTTAACTACCAGGCTGTTCGTAGCTTCTCAATCTGGGCAACATCACAACAGAGTTTACCCAAATACATGAAACAAGTAGAATATCTTTACAGAACAAAGGATGACTGCCCAGCTCTGCCACACATATGGAGGATTGCCATCAAAATATGCTCAGGAAATCCTTCATGGCTTCCCCACCAGTGATATGAAATGCAAGGGACAGAACAGACTCAGAAAGGGATGATCACTTTAGTACTTTTCATGCCTTGGGTCAGGAAGAATCCTGTTTCAATGCTTGGTCTTGCTCGATTATAAAATATTTTGTTGTTCTGCATAAATACAGAGTCTGGAAAAAAAACACAAATTCCAGCTTTGTTAGAGTCACTTCACAGCAAATACCCTTGGCCTGTACACTTACCACAGTCCCTGCTTTGTCTCAAACAAGTATGGGAGAGCTGGCCTGAAACTTCTTCAAACAAAAAGACTCAATAATCAGCCAATTTAAAACAGATCTCAATTTGCACAGGAAGCTCAATCTATCAACCCCTCGTCTGAAGAAACCAAAATAAAATAACCATAATAGGCTCTAATAAGTTCTTTTCAATTCAAGGTTAAATTATAAAAATTTCTTGTGAATTCATCTGCTTTTCGATGATAATAGGTTGGTGGACAAGTAGAACACAAATAGCGTGTTTGTGTCATTTGGCTGGTTCTCCGATTTTTCTTTTTTTCATTGTAATGATTTTGCTCCATTTAAACTGGTCCATAGTACTAATTCACCTGGTCTCACTTTGAAAGTGTGCAATATAGACACCAATTTCAATATATCTTCCAGTACTGTGAACAGTGTTGAATTGGCCTATGTTCATCTCTAGCATGGATGCTCAGCGATCTCTTTGAAAGAACAATGTAGGGACTTTATTCTAATATTTCTGATTCTTTTCTATTGTAGAAAATGTCAAAGATATGCAAACAACTGCGTTGAACCTTTTAAGGAGTTTGTGGTATATTTTCATGTCAAAGGCACTACCTAAACACTTTTAAATCACAGTGGTGTTGAATTTAAGCCCACTGAAAAGAGACAATCAATGATGAAGCAAGACACTCTTTGCTTCAATCTGAAAAATACCAGCATAAATTAAGATGTCGCCTGGAATAAATTAAAACTTTGGGCTATGTAGCAGATAAATTTGTAGGTGATATACAAAGTTACTTCCTTCATAGTCTATTGGCTTCTGACAGCTGAGCTACTGTGAAAGTGGGACAGTAGTAGAGTCTTAGTTTATGGTGTCGCATGGGATCAGTGGAACTAAGTTCAATAAGCCATAGTCTATAAAGTTACAGTGATAATAGCTAAATGATCACCTCATCAATGTGAAATTTTCAACAATGATTGAACTTCTTTAATCATTAACTTAATTATCCCTTATTTTACAGAGTTTCAAACATACTTGTCAAAAACATACTGCCATCAGATCAAGGGTAGTTCATTCAGTAGTGTTTTTTGTACTGTTTTGAACTGAACGACTCAAAACAGCTTTACCCTTCTAGTTAAATTCAAATTCAAATTCAGACAATGATAATTAAAAAAAAGCTTTCAATATTTCCAATAAACTAGAGGCCAGAGATTCTTGTTATGAAGTTCAAAACAGGTCCAAGTATCCTTACCAATAAATTAGAAGCTTTTTTTCACACAATGTTGTCAAAACCTAGAATGGTCTGCTTGAAACAGTGGCAGCAGTCAAATCAATAATTGCTTTTAAGCAAGTGGATAAATATAAATAATAAAAGGGACTGAGGAGACGGGGAGCTAGCATACGGGCAACATTTCAGTTAGCCTCCCAAATGCAATGGCTGTATTCAATTCAATATTCAGACCCAATAACTTCAGATTCAATGTCACTGCCTATAAGGCAGTTTCACTGATATCACATGCTGTTGAAGTGCGAGTTGACTCTCCATATTATTGACCATTAAAAATATTCGACCATAAATATTCATCAGAGCCTGACTTTTAAAGCAACATTAAAATTAATCTCCAGTCCTGAAGAATCATCTAGACTCAAAATGTTAGCTTGCTCTCGCCACAGATGTTGCCTGACCTGCTGTGATTTCTGGCATTTCTTATTTTCATTAAAATTCATCTTCTCCCCCAATTTCCCCAGATACAACTTCTCCCCATATGCAATTTAGCTGTGTTTTTCACTAGACTAACCAATAGCCAACAATTGGCATCTGTGCCAGCTCCAGAATTAATCCCTATTCATCTTTTGATTGACAAACTACTGAGGTTTCTAGGGCCAAGCATGAAAGCGAAGTGAAGGGCACAATCAGATCAGCCATAAATAAACTTGTTAAATAGAAAAACTGGCCCGAGGGAGTGAATAACCTACTTTGGCTCCTTTTTCTTACATTCTTGTTACTATCCCAATGTGCTGAAATTGAGACGATTGTAGTGCATTCTCTCTCAGGTCCTCAAAATTGTGGAACTCACTATCTTGTAATAATTCTTTTAACTGAGTAGATTTCCAATTCATTTATTACTTACTTTGTAATTGCAGCCTTGCTGGTATACGGTGCTCAGAGATTTGAAATAAAATACACTAACTCTACAGCCGGAAATCAATTGGTTGGAACACCAGTGTCTGAAACCTTTCGAATGAAATCACCTGCTCCCTCAATACTATCAGCATCAATTTAATATGGTTCTTTGGGAGTGGAACACTGAAAAAACATATCGTATTTGAATGGGGTAAAGTACAATTTGTATTTGTTAAAACAGAGAGTGGTAGATGCCCGTTAGCATTGAGAATGTGGTGCTGGAAAAGCACAGGTCAGGTAGCATTTGATGAGTAGGAGAATCAAAGTTTCAGGCATAAGCACTTCGTCATGGAATGAAGGTGTCTTTGGCTAGGCCAGCATTTACTTCCTATCCCTAATTGCCCAGAGGGCACATTGTTGTGGGTCTGGAATCACATCCTTACTAGACCAAGACATCAGTTTCCTTTCCTCATGAATATTAGTGAACCAGATGTGTTTTTCTGACAATCAACAATGGATTCATGGCCATAATTAAATTCTTAATTCCAGATTTGCAGTCAATCAAAATTTCACCATTAGCTGTGGCAGGATTCAAACCCAGCTCCCCAGAACACTACCTGGGCTTCTGGATTAATAGTCTAGCAATAATACCTCCACACCCTCCTATTTTAATTACAAAGGAATGAAGATCGAGCTGGGAATTGAGTGCAAAAGGATAGCTGAAGATCATGGCCGATGTTTAAGGCAATAGTTTATGGCTCAGTGCAAAGACATATTCTAAAGAGGAAGTAGGATTCTGGAAAAGGGGATAAGCCAACCATGGTTAAACAGAGAAATCAACGATAGAATTAATTCGAAAGAAATAACATACAAGCTGATAAAGATTAATGGTAAGCCAGAGGATTGGGCAAGTTTTAAAAATCAACCAAAGATGACCAAAAAAAAGTGGAGAAATAAACTCAAGAGTAAATGTGCAAGTAAAACCAACATATATATTTGAAGAAGCTCTTGCTGTCTAAAAAGGAAAAGATAAGCCAAAGTGAACATAGACTCCTTAGAGAATGAAGCTGGGAAAATATTAAACAGAGAACCAAGAAATGGCAGAAGTGAATAAATACGTTGCATCAGTCTTCAAAGTAGAAGACATAAAAAGCATTCCAAAGTTATTAACTATTCAAGAGACAAAAGGATGAGGGGAAATAAATTATAGCATAGAAATGCAGAAAATAGCAGTAGGTCATTACGCCCTTTGCACCTGCTCTGCCATTCATCATGGTAATGGCTGATCAACCAACTCAAAAGCCTGTTCCTGGTTTTCCCCTAATTTCTTTTGATCCCTTTAGCCTCAAGTGCTATATCCAACTCCTTCCTGAAATCATACAATGTTTTATCCTTGACTCTGTGGTAGTGAATTTGACACATTCACCCCTCTGGGTGAAGAAACATTTCCTAATCTATTCTGAAATGGTTTATCCTGTATCCTTAGACTGTGACCCCTGTTATGTACTTTCCCCGCCATCAGGAACATCTTTCCTGCATGTACCCTGTTTAGAACCTGTTAGAATTTTATAGGTTTCTATGAGATACCCCTCATTTTCTGAACTGCAGTGAATATAATCCTAGCCAATTCAACTTCTCCACGTCAGTCCCATCGTCCCAGCATTTAGTCTGGTAGACCTTTCCTGTATCCCCTCTACAGCAACAGCACCTTTCCTCAGATAACGAGGCCAAAATACACATAATATTCGAGGTGTAGTACACCAAGGCTATGGCCCTTCAATTTATAGCAATTCAGATAATAATCTTCCTTCCTGTTTTGCTACTAATGTAGATAACCACACAGATATCCACATGATACAACATCTGCCATGCATTTGCCTACTTAACTTGTCCAAAACATCTCTGCATCCTCCTCACAGTTCACCATCTCATCCAGCTTTAGGTCATCTGAGATAGTACATCTAATTCCTTCACCTAAATAATTAATATATCGTGAATAGCTGGTGTACCCTGTGACACTCCATCAGTCATTGCCTGCCAGTCAGAAAAAAATCTCTTTATTCTTACTCTTTGTTTCCTCTCTGCCAGCGAGTTTTCTGTCCATCTCAATAGACTACACCAATCCTGTGTGCTTTAATTTTACACAATAATGTCTTATGTAGGTCTATGTTAAAAGCCTCAAAGTGCAAATAAGCCATATCCACTGACTCCCCCTCATCAATTCTGAGTTACATCCTCAAGAGATTCCAGTACATGTGTCATGATATTTGCCTTTGCAAATCCATGCTGATTCTGTCCTATCCTGCTACTGTTTTCCAAGTACTTTGGTACTAGTTATTTTATAGTAGACTCTATTTTTACCACTATCAACATAAAGCTGACTGGTCTATAATTTACAATATTCTCTCCACCTCCTTTTTATTTTTAAAAGAGAGGGGTTTTATTAGCTACTTTCCAATCTGTAGGAATTGTTCCAAAAATCTATAGAATCTTGGAAAATGACCATGAATACATCCAGTATTTCTAGTGCCACTTCCTGAACTACTCTGGATTGTAAGTCATTAGGCTCCAGGGATGTATCGACAGGAAGTGGGTTACTTACGCAAAAATAATCTACAATGGGCATAATAGGATACAGGAAAGAAAGAGGACATGGAATCAAGGCTTTATGTGGAGGTGATTCTTGCAATAGATTTCAGAGTTAGCAAGGAGAAGGAACAGAGGAGATGGAGCTCAACAAGAGGATCAGATTTTATTGGGAAATATGGGAAGGAAGTAGTAAAGGACAGTACTTAACACAAACAAGTGGAGAAGAATCCTGAGATTTTCTGTTTTTCTCCAGGGTGATCCTGAATTATTCAAATGCTTTGATAACGACGTAAACAAGATCTAATAGAGCCAATGTAATCGAGCCAGATTCAGTGACACACTATTAAGCCAGTCATATCTGGGAATCAATTAGAATGTATTTCATAACATTCAGCTAAATCTTTAGAAAGGAATGTAGTCTTGTAAACGTCTAAAAGAGGGCTCATTTCATGTGGGGATAGATTACATCTTCACCAAGTGGGTGGTAATTTGGTGGAGTCAATCAACTATGATATACCTACATTCTGTCAAACTTTCCAAAGTTAGCAACTCTAGAAGACCATTTTAGGTCATTTTTGCTCCTTCACAAAATGAAGGAGCGTGATTTAAAAAGGTAAAAGCTCTCAAATAAAACGTTTCCATTCATATTAAGTTATAAAGCAAACTGGAATGAGTTATGTGCATCCACATTTGTTGTAGATTTTAAAAAATACATAAGAGGTCAATGTAGCTTGTAACCATTAATAAAGGGGTTTATAGTTGTGGTGAGAATAAAAGTTTTGTCAACAGCTTTAGAACAGAGTGCACTGGCTAGGATTAACAGTCACAAGACAACATGCCTAAAAGGAAACTATTTACAGTAGTTGCTATTTGAGTACTTTGTTTACCACTGTTAACCTGTGTTAAATTTTACAGTAACAAGTTAATTGTAAGTTCAAAGTAAGATTTTACAAATTTAAAGAAACATAGTACTAAACAAGGTTATCTAAGAATACAAAGGGATCGTGATCAGATGGGTGATGGGCCGAGGAGTGGCAGATGGAGTTGAATTTAGATATATTTGAGATGCTACATCTTGGAAAGGCAATTCAGGGCAGGATTTATACACTCAATGGAAAGGTCATGGGGAATGTTGCTGAACAAAGATACCTTGGACTGCAGGTTCATTGTTCCATCAAAGTGGAGTCTCAGGTAGATAGAATAGTGAAGATGGTGTTCGGTACGCTTTCCTTTACTGGTGAGGCCACTTTTGGAATACTGTGTTCAATTCTGGCCTCCTTGCTGGAGGAAGGATATTGTGAAACTTGAAAGGGTTCAGAAAAGATTTGCAAGTTTGTTGCAAGGATTGGAGAGTTTGAACTACAGGGAGTGACTGAATAGTCCGGGGCTATTTTCCCTGGAGTGGCAGAGGCCGAGGGTGACCTTATAGAGGTCTATAAAATCATGAGGGGCATGGATAGGGTCAAGATCATTTCCCCAAGGTTTTGGGGTCCAAAGCTAGAGGGCATAGGTTTAATGTGAGAAGGGAAGATTTAAAAGGGACCTCAGGGGCAACTAAGATGGCATGTGTATGGATTGAGCTGCCAGAGGAAGTGGTGGAGGCTGGTACAATTACAACATTGAAATGCATCTGGATGGGTACACGAATATGAATGGATTAGAAGGATATAAAACATATGCTGGCAAATGGGACTAGATTAACTTAGGATAGCTGGTTAGCATGGACGAGTTGGACGAGTTTCCATACTGTACAATTCAATGACTCTGTAAAAGATGCTTGAAGAAAAAGAAGCATGCCCCACCCCATCCATTATCATTACAATCTGAATAAAAAGAATATTTATTTCTACCAGTTAGGACATCATTACAGATGTGATCTGCCTGATTTATAGGGAACAGGGTTATGACAGTATTATATTAGCATATTTGTGCACAGTCTAATTTCATCTTGCAGTCAACCATGTTTGATGTTAAGCACAGACCTAATTATAGCAAACTCAGTGTACATTTTTCCTTCATCTGCAATATTTTACTTTTATCCTATTTAATAACTTACCATCTACTGCCCCAGTGCTAGAAGTAGAGTACACAGCACTGTTACTTCACAATCAAGAGATAAAACACACATACTACAGCTACAGCAATGTGACAATACATTGGTGACTATAACTTCTGAATAGTTAAAAACTTTTTCTAATTAGAAAAAGGATTATGAAGAGACATAATTTAGCCAGACAAATAAAATGCAATACTGTTCAACCAATAATTTTGAATCCCCTCTGTTGTATCTTGTGCCAAGTTGCATTTTCAGATACAACAAAATTAATGATTTTTGAGAAGATATGTAATTCAGGTTGAGGTGCAGGTTGTAAGTTTGCTCGCTGAACTGGTAGGTTTGTTCTCAGATGTTTCATCATTATGCGAGGTAATATCATCAGAGAGCCTCCGGTGAAGCACTGGTGTTCTGTCCCATTTTCTATTTACTTGTCTGAGTCTGTTAAGGTGGGCAATATTATTTCTGGTTCTTTTTCTCAAAGGTTGGTAAATGGCGTCCAAATCGATGTGTTTATTGACAGAGTTCTAGTTTGAATGCCAGGACTCTAGGAATTCCCTTGCTTCTCTCTGTTTATCCCATCCTAGGATGAATGAGTTGTCCCAGCCAAAGTGGTGTCCTTCTTTATCTGTTTGTAAGCTGTGACCTAGTGATAGCTGGTCATGTCTTTTGGTGGCTAGTCGGTGTATCCTGGTGGCTAGTTTCCTGCTTGTCTGTCCAGTGTAGTGTTTGTTGCTGTCCTTGCAGGGTATTTTGTAAATGACATTTGTTTTTCTTGTTAGTGGTACAAAGGTCCTTTAGAGTCATCAGTAGCTGTTTCAGCGTGTTGGTAGGTTTGTAGGCTACTATAATGCCATGGGGTTTGACCAGCCTGGTAGTCATTCCAAGATGTCTTAGCTGTACAGTAATGTGGCTAGAGTCTCTGGGTATATTGTTGCTTCTTGTTTGGGTTTGTTGTTTAAGTATTAGCAGACTGTGTTTATTGGGTCACTGTTGTTCTTGAATAGCAGCAGAAGAAAAATGCCTATACCTAAACTAGAACTCCATCAATAAACATATCGATTTGGATCCCATTTACCAATCTCTAAGAAAAAGAACTGGAAATGGTGATGAAACATCTGATAACAAACCTACCAGCTCAGTGACCAGACTTGCAACCTGAACAACAAAACTACTTCTGAGCTTATACAATACGCAAAAGTCACATGCAATGACAGTTTGAATATGGAATTGTACAACAGTACAGGATCATTCAGCTGACACAAAAAAGGGGGGACAATATGGAACTGCAAATCTTCAATAGAAAACATAATCCTACCTCAAAAACATCACAACAGCTTTCTTATGCTTTACACAAATGGAAATTAGGTGTGATCCATTGAGCATACACAACCATGTCTGAACAAAATAAACAGAGTAAATTATGATGTTAAAACCAGGAATTTCTGAAATTGTTATTGGTCAAGACCAGCACTGCCTGTTTTAAGTGTGTGGCAGTGGTGGTGGTGGTGGGGGGGGGGGGGGGTGTAGGTGTACATCTAAATAATGACAATTAGATATAATTGCTCACAATATTTAGTAGGATATTAAATACTTCAGGAACAATATTTAAAATGTAATAGTTGTAGCTAGTCACCAACCTTCTGAACAAAATTCCATTAATTTCTTCATTTCCCTTCAAATTATTTTCATATTTAATTTGGATTCCATCTCACCAATTGAAGAGGTGAAATGATCAAGCCAAACAAATAGTAATGTCTACTCCATAAGAACTTACAATACAAATAGATGAAGGGTATACACAAAGCATGTTGAAGAAAGTAAATACGAAACAGAGTTTCCATAAATGTAATTAAAGTTAAGCAGCACTCTGCTTTTAAATAAATAGCAAACATACATTCCAAGAAATAATTTTCAGAAACATTTAACAAAACCAAATGAATAATTTTAATACAAACACAACTCCCTCCCCTTTTGCATATTATAAAGTGTGAGCACCAGAAGTTTGAGCTTATCAGGGCACAATTAGCCAATACAGTTTAAGTACTGACTCACTTAGTGGTTAATGTAACACTCTTGATTAAGGAGGGAGGGAGGCAGAAGACAGGAAACTATAGGCCAGTTAGCCTGACCTCGGTTGTTGATAAGATTTGAGTGTTCATCAATAGGGCTGAAATTGCAGAGCACTTTGAAGTGCATGGTAAAATAGGGCTGGTCAGAAAGGCTTCATCATAGGGAGGTCATGCCTCACAAATCTATAAGAATTACTTGAGAAGATAATGAGCAAGTTGGACAAGGGAGAACGAGGGAACATGGTCTATCTGGATTTCAAGAAGGTCTTTGATAAGGTGATGCACAGGAGGCTGATAAATAAGAGGCAATGGCATTGGGGACAAGGTGTGACACGAATACACAATTGGCTGACTAGCAGAAGGCAGAATAGGGATAAAAGGGATCGTTTTCAGAATGGCAGCCAGCGGCTACTGAAGTTCCACAGGGGTAATGTTGGGACTACAATTATTTTTGTTATGCATGAATGATCTGGATAAAGGAATTGAGAGCATTGTTGCTAAGTTTGCAGATGACACAATGATAGCTGGAAGGACAGGTCGTATTCAAGAACTGATAAGCTTCAGAAGGACTTGGACAGTCTAAAAGAGAGAGGATTCCTGAAGAAGGGCTTTTGCCTGAAAGGTCAATTTTCCTGCTCCTCGGATGCTGCCTGACCTACTGTGCTTTTCCAGCACCATTCTAATCTAAACCCCAATCTAACAGAGTGGGCAAAGAACTGGCAGATGGAATACAAATGTGGAAAAATGTGAGGTTTAGCACTTGGTAGGAAGAATAGAGGCATCAACAACTTTCTGACAGGGAAAGGCTTCAGAAATCTGAAACAAAAAGGGACTTGGGAGTCCTAGTTCAGGATTCTCTTAAGGTTAACAAGGAGATTCAGTTGGCACTTAGGAAGGGAAATGCAACATTAGCATTCATTTCAAGAGAGCTATAATAGAAGAGCACGAATGTACTGCTGAGGCTGTACAAGGCTCTGGTCAGGCTGCATTTGGAATACTGTGCGCAGTTTTAAGCCCCATATCTGCTGGCGTTAGACAGGGCCTAGGGAAGGTTGGCAAGAATGATCCTGGAGATGAGGAGCTTGTCATATGAGGAACAGTTCAGGACTCTCTGTCTGTATTCAATAGAGTTTAGAAGGATGAAAGGAAACTTACAGAATACTAAGGGGCCTTCACAGAGTGGACAGAGATGATGCCTCCACTGGGACAGACTAGGACTTTGGGGCACAGCCTCAGAGAGAAGGGACATTTCTTTAGAACTGAGAATGAGGTGGAATCTTTTCAGCTAAAGGGTGGTTAATCTGTGAAATATTCTGACAGAGAGGGCTATGGAGGACAAGTCATTGTGCGTTTATACAAAGAGATAAGATCTTGATTAGTAAGGGGAATGAAGGATTGGGAGAAGGCAGGAAAGTGGTGTTAAGAAATGTGTTAGCCACGATCGAATGGTGGAGCAGACTTGATGGGCTGATTGGCCTACTTTGGCTCCTCTCCCTTATGGTCTTGTGGTCAATTCTCTCTACTTAATTTACAATCTTCACATGCCCAGATATATATGGCTAATGATACAATGATATCATCAATTCAGTGTACATGGCCTCACATAGCTGACAGCCATCCCAAGTAAATTTTGCAGATTAAAATTAAACAAAAGCTGCTCCCAAAACAAAAGCAACTTTAGGTTGCAGACGGTTCTTTTCAGACAAACACACAGATACACACCCACACACAAAAGGTCAAAGAAAAAAATTTGAACAAAAACTTTTTGTCAAACAAAAAAGCTTTGAATGTGAGTATTTATGGAAGAACCATTACTCTAAGAATTGTGTGCTCTTGGTGACAGTTGGTTTCTATTGAAGTACATCCACAAAAAGTAAATGGAAAAATTACATCAAGAACCACCAAACATTGATTAAAAAATACATACCACCTGAAAGCAATCCAATTTTCATGTAAACAAACTTTTATGATGTAGTTAATAAAAATTAACAACTAGTCACAGTAAAACCAGCACAATGAACCGACCCCAGAATCAGAAGGTCTGGGCTCAAGTTCCACACGACCTATACATGTTGCAACTGGCTGATAGTTTGCTTAAAAATATCTAACTGCAGAGGAACACAGATACAAGATGCCAAATGGCCTCCTCCAATGCTATAAAATTCCAAACCACGCAAAATACTATGGTTCAGCCATCTCATTTTTCAAAGATAAAAGTGAATACTAAACAAAGTCTAAAAGTGAAATAATTATTAAGTCTAAGAATGTTTTTGGGAACTGAACTACTGGACCATAAATCTTATCCTGATTATGGAAATTAAAACAGCAACAAAAAATTCCTTATCACCTTTGAAGCATCAGACTACCATTTCTCAAGTTCTTTTAACAAATTATAAAGATTATTTTCTTGGAAAGCAGCAATATTTGAGCTTGAAAACTTTCTTTCTACAATGGCAATAACCATTTCTGGATTTATTTGCTTCAGCCTTAAAAACTGCATTATTGAAAAATTAAATGTAGGCTACAAACTTGTACACTTCCAGAATTACTGGAAATATTATGCACAGAAAGTAAAAAGAACATGTGAAAATTCAGAAACAATGCAAGAGAAAAGCTTAAATTTATAATTCCTTTCTGATTAAACAATTGTTTTTTCCCTCCCCCCACACAAAAACAGTATAACTGTCAGAATTCTAACACAACCTGCCAAGCCTTTAAACAAAGTTGCTCTCCATAGTCATGAGGGAAGCAAAAGGAAATGCAATTTTGGCGATGTCTCACTTATTAAATGGCTGAAACTAGGCTTACCATAAAAAGATACATTTTGTTGGATTTTGTAATAGTTGTATCAAAAACTGATCTTAATTTCAAATCAAAACATTCATTTCTACTTTAAAATTTTGCAAGTTTGAGCAGAAAGGTATGCCAATGCCACAAGTGAATATGAAATAGGGTTCAGAGGTTGAAGCTCCAATATATACCAAAAACAAAATTACTGGCATTGAAATAGAATGTACTACAGGTAATATTTAGCGATATCAAGATAGTCAAGACAGACTATCAATCTTGACAAATTTACTGAACACTGGATGAATTTTCTGATTGCCAAAGTTATTTATTTGTCTTCTTAAGAAACAACAATGGGCAAGTCAGACCAGAGGGTGTAATCATGCACCTTGGAAGGTTAATATAGTGCCATCATTCACCATCAAAACGTGGGTTATCTAATGGAACTTCTGAATTTAAAGGAAGGCCATATGCCACCATTTTGTTGGCAGGCTGCTAACCAAGAACTAATAAGCTTAATAAAAAGTTTACCAATAAAACATGAGAGGCTTGTGTGACAGCTGAGTTTCAATTTAAAACATTGGTGAAACACTAATGTTATCTGATGAGAGATACAGCACATCCAACACTGAAGACATCATTACAGCCCTTAAGACAGTTTATGCTGAGATATCAATCAATCAAAAACAAAACTTAACTAGATACCAAGTATGGGAAGCAACAATAAGAGAAAAAAAGAAATCAATACAACTGAACTTTGGCCATAGTTGAGTACCAATTACATTTTTTTTTAGATTAGACTTAGTGTGGAAACAGGCCCTTCGGCCCAACAAGTCCACACCGACCCGCCGAAGCGCAACCCACCCATACCCCTACATTTACCCCTTACCTAACACTACGGGCAATTTAGCTTGGCCAATTCACCTGACCCGCACATCTTTGGACTGTGGGAGGAAACCGGAGCACCCGGAGGAAACCCACGCAGACACGGGGAGAACGTGCAAACTCCACACAGTCAGTCGCCTGAGTCGGGAATTGAACCCGGGTCTACAGGCGCTGTGAGGCAGCAGTGCTAACCACTGTGCCACCGTGCCGCCCACAAACAATGATTTCTAGTATCATTCTCTATGCTGTTACAATTTGTCATTGTTTTACAAACTGGTACTTTTCATTTGTTACTCCAGCTAATCATCTACAAGTGTGACACAAATGTTTCATTTTTAAAGCAAGAGTCATGCAAGTTGTATCTCTAGTAACACATAACATCCTTCAAATTCTAAATTTAATCGTTAATTGGAGGTTCAGTATTTCAAATCTTTAAATTCCCTCCAATTAACTATTTTCCATGAATACATGTTATGTCGTTTATACTGCACTCAGTGCACCCAGTTCATACAGTGATCACATTTTTCATCAAGTCCCTTTCACACTGTGCAAACCAAAATCAACCAAATCATGCGCACAAAGCAAACTGAAAATGAACCTCTATCACTAATTCTGCAAAAAGCATATTTTTTAAAGGTTACCTTTAACAAAGACAAATAGGTGGAGTTTAAGGGGGATATGGGCCAAATGCTGGCAAATCGGACTGGATTAATTTAGGCGATCTGGTTGGCATGGATAAGTTGGACCAAAGCGTCTGTTTACTTACTGTATATCTCTAACTCTATAAACAGTTCACTGTACATCATTTAAAATAATATGTAACCATTATTCCACAGCAAGAAACATTCCATGGATCTGAAAATGTATCCATTTACAGGTGCCATTATGCTAAACTTATCCAACATAGTTCCTGATGCTGGACAGAGAAAAAGTGATAAAACCAACAAGCTTCAGAAAATTTGATCAGCACATACATTCATAAGTATGTTAGACCAGCACCATGCAAGTACCACAGTGAGACCAACAATTCAGCAAAATTAGCTGAGTTTATTCAATCATTAAACTGACAAGCAAAGTATTTGCTCAACTTGCACTCTATGCCAGATTCAACACACCAGACCTATCTGCAAAATAGTCTTGTGTCTTTCTCAAAGTGACAAGGATTTTTATTTCTGCAAATTCATTCTAGTTACAGGGAACAAATAAAATTGAAACTAAAATGATATTAACTGATAAGTCACAGGATTTCTCACTGATGTTTTCCTCACGGTACCAACCTAATTTTAACAAGGAACTAATTCAGGAAGAGTTCCAACAGCAAGAAAAATGCTGGTACAAGGAAATGAATAATTTATTTAAAGAGAGATCAATGGTTACTGTATTGCGCATGCCAGAAAAATAAAAACACACAGCAACAAAGAGCCCAAACTTTGAAAATACGTACACAGTGATGCGCTCACTATGTACTACTATCAAAAATTCATCAGAGAGGAAACTGTGAAAACTAGTCCATCCAGCTAACTGACATGATTTGTTTACCAATTATTTCCTTTAAAATGTTGAAATATATTTTATGCCTCTACATAATAATGGGCCTTTCTGTTCCTTTTTGTTCTCTAAAATCAAGTTGTATTTCTTATTACCGAAATCTGGTTTATTTTCTACTGCAGGGTTTGAGCTGTGGAGTCCATTAATGGCTCGGTTCCCACTCCTGATCACTTCACATACTTGCTTGCTAAAAGTACAAGAATTGGGTTTAGTTGTGCGCCCTTGTAGTCGAATAGCCTATACAAAATTTTAACATTAAACTTATTGACCAGAGTTTTAAATTTATTTTCACAAATTTTTATAATTCACCCACATTCTGACTTTTACCGGTAATTATAAAAATATTTATTACCATCATTCTTTTATCTTTCACTTTATCTCAAAACATTCCTACTCATTTAATTTTAAAATATTTTAAAAAGAATATTTATCATATATATTATCTTTCTTTAATCCTTTTCACCTTCCCTCTGCATTACTGCTCTGTCATTCAGTTTACCAACTCTTTGGTCCAAGTAGTTTTGGTCAGATTCGTTTTGACCTTACTGAACTTAACCCACTTTTAGTTTCCTTGCTTATATTCACATTGAGGGTATTAAAAAGTTACTACTTTTCAACTGTTTAATTTTGATCAAGGTGACAGGCCAACATATTTCTTATTAGATGAGATACATATTTCCGTAGAAAACATCAGAACAATCTTTAAACTAAATGTATGTGATCTTCATGCCATTGTAGATTAGTTAAAAATATTCATTATTGCCCTGTAGAACTTGCATATTTACTTCAACTGCTTGTATGTTCTTCATGCCCCTCTCTCTCACTAACTCAGTTGCGGAGATGTCTGTGGGGCTGACTGAGGGTCTGAGCGATTGTAAAATTGATCAAAGTTCTGTGATAGGCCACTCAAGGCCTTGAAGAAAATCAATGAAAATTTGAAATATAAGATTTTAAAAAGCTGGGAAATAACCTAACTTGGTGCAGCCAATGATTATTCACAAGTTATTATTGTTACTAATTCCAATTTTGAAACAATACCAATGAGAATTTTAGAAGTAATACAAATTATATGCTCAGTACTGTTACAAGCAAGGCTTTGTGAAATTTACATGAAAGATTTGATTTCACACCAAATAATTTTCCAAGATTTTCAAAAGGATCCAACAGCAGTTTCAAACAAGTATGAATAGTACTGCTGCAATGTTGATTATTGTTTTCCATGTGGATCACGGCCTTGGCAGTTTTAGGATGGTGTCTGGTTTGGGTGGCTTATCATTAAGAAGAGACTTTAAACTGTTAAATCTAGTTTTAAGAATTCTGTTTTTTCCAATCAATTTTAGCATTAAGGATATAATCAAAACTTGAATCCTCATTTCTGCAGAGAAAAAAATCTTTGCCAGAAACCTAGAATAGTTCTGACTCGCAAATTTTTATGCATATGAAGTGAGAAAAATTGTTTAACGGTGGATTTAACTTCTGCTTCATTGTTTTTACTCTGCATGTGTGCAAAATAAAATGTAAAATGACAAAAAAAAAATGAATGTTTACCCCACCTGTTGTATTTTCACTCTCAATAGGTTGGCAAGTTTGATCTAAAGAATACATGTCTGCAGCATTTAGGTACCAGCCTGTTCTTTCAGATTGCTTGTGTTGGTTAGAGGGCTGTGTGTTGTGCTGAGCCTCTTGCAAACTATATTAAACGTGTGCGTGTGCATGTGTGCAGTCATCTGTACCAATGCATCTTTAAAGAAGGGGAACTGCATAATCTGCACTACCTGGTCTTACACCTTGAGAAATGAAACACTTGTCAATTGTTGGCAGCTATCACAAGAGTACAGGCCCTAGCAGGAAATGGAAATACAAATTCTGAAAGAGTAATGAATCAAATAGTTCAGTCCAGATGAGGATGGAAGGAAGAGTATGTGGTCCATCCCAACGAGAAACTTCTACAACACTGAGACAAGCAAGCTAGCACTGGAATGTAGCCACTTCTGATCACCGTAGAGAAGCCAGGTGGAATTGACATGGCTGAGTACTTCCTATCTAATACTGGGTGCAAGAATCTGTTGAAAATTTCAGTAATTTAGCCAGGACAATCAGAATTTTTATATTTTTTATCAAAAATATCTGAACTTAATCAAAGCTCCTCCTCCCCCCACTTCCACGCCAACACACATACAGTGCAACAACCCACTAATATCCGTGCAGGTCATGCACATAATAGCACCTTTAAAGTTAACTTAATATTATGGGATTGGGAAAAAAACTTCATGCAAGCAAACCACTGACACACTAGGGTACGATGTTTTCAATATCACAAATCAGAGTATCTAAATATACTTTGCACTGACGTGCTAAATGTATCGTGCACTTTATATAAATAACTACATGAATGATGTATCAACACCTGACAATGAAAGTTTTATTTGACTTAGATGCAGATAACCTCAATAACAAATACAAAACAAATAAATTTACAACTATACAGTGACTTCAACAAGGAAAAAAATGGCTCAAGTGACTTATCAAAATAAGTGGACATTGCAAGTGATGAGAGCAAGGAAGGGAAAGTTCAGTAAGGAACGATCAAAACTTAAGTGTAAAAAATACTTCTTAGGAAATCCTTCAAAATAGTAGGGACTGCACACATGCAAAGTTCATAAAGGAGAAGAATGGAGATAATGTCAAGAAAGGATACACTACTGGTTGGAAAAGAAAGAGATACTTCTGACAGGAAAAAAAAAGTAATTCAAGACTTGGAGGATGTTATAGAAATGGGCACAGCAACACCATAAATAAAAAGATAAGAATGAGTAGCTTATTTTATTGCACTGTGGGAAAGAGACCAGTGGTAATTTAAGTTTGGTTGAACTGAATTTAGAGTCGAGAGCGTGGTGATGGAAAAACACAGCTGGTCAGGCAGCATCCAAAGAGCAGGAGAATTGACATTCTGGGCATAAGCCCTTCATCAGGAATGAGGTTGGTTGGCCAGGGGTGCTCAGAGATAAATAGGAGAGGAGGAGAATTTCTTCAAGGTAGGCATCCTTGGGAGAGGCTTCTCAGTAAGGTTAAAATCTACTAGTAGAAAGAGGGAACTACAGATGCTGGAGATCACAGTCGAGAGCGTGGTGCTGGAAAAGCACAGCAGGTCAGGCAGCATCCGAGGAGCTGGAGAATCAATGTTTCAGGCATTAGCCCTTCATCAGGAATGAGGCTTGTGGGCTGAGTGGGCTGGTGGGCTCAGCCGGTGGGCGGAGAAACACAGATTTAGTGCAGACAGGTTACAGGCCACTGTGCTTTGCACAGTAGTGGTTTGTGGGGGACTAGAAAGGCTCAGGAGCAACTGAGTTGAAGAATGACAAAGAATGGATCAACGTTTCAGTGGAAAAGGGCAGCAATGCTAAACAATTGGAAGGAGCTGATAGTTTTATCCATAATCTATCATGAATGCATTGCTTTTTGCTTTTAACAGTCCCACTGACATAGCAATTTAACAAAGGGTTTGGGGTAGTTTTTCCATCAGCTTTAGCTCTAGCAGTTACATATTGGGGAAAAAGGAAATAAATTAAAAGATGCTTTAAGATTGCTAATATGTTGACCCTTCAGGTTCACTTATTTCTCTTATTTCTAGTTCATATGTTCACGTGTTAATTGTCAGGATGATCAAATCATAGGTCGAAATGAAAGGTTTGTATCTTGCTTCTTTACAGCAAATTAACAATAGATACCAGCCAGATCTGTACCTTTTTTAAAAAAAAACAAGTTCTAACGGTGGCAAATCATTCTAGAGATTTCCACGAACTGGTCCAGAATCAGAAAGAACCACATTTCATAAACACCAACATATTCAATGAAACAACTGCAAAACAATCATGCTGCACTTTCAATCCTGGGGAAATGTTCAGAATACACTATTGAAAACTTGCCATGGAAGTATGAATAGTTAATATTGCAACATCATTGTTCACAAAACTCCTGATAAAGATACCAACTGTCTATTGTAGGACATTAGAATTTGCCATATAATCTATACTGGATTATAAACACACTTGAGGCTTGTTTTCTCATTCCTGTGTTTTTACTTTTCTTATCCTCCACAATATTAACTTTCATAACAAGTAGGGGATAAAAAAAATGAAGAGTTGATTACCATATGCACACAAGTCTAAAAATGTGTGCCAGAAATACTGTCCAATCAATTTTACTTGTGTCACATTAATAAACTATTACTTTTCACTACATATTGAAAAATACATAAAATTATGCAGAACAAACGGTTCCTGCAAAACTTTGGACATGAGTTCACTGTGCCCTGTGGTACAGAGCCACACACAAAGATACTCCTGGATTGGAATCCCACTGCACTGACTTATAAGTCAACAGTCTCCTTTTTGCTTCAGTACAGCTGGCAGAAATCCCTATAAGCAATCAATGCCTCAACTTAGGACAAGCAACAAGGAGGCATCCTCTGTGTGGGAAGCTGCTTCGTCTAGACAGCTTCCCTTCCCTCCAAATGTATTAATAGAGAAGGCTCAGTGCAAGGATCAGTGAGGACTTGGAATCTAACTCAGACCCTTTGTCGGGAATCCAACATTCTACAAGACCAAGGACGAATGTTTATATCTTGGCACCGTGCAATGCTCCAGTTTATTTATCCCTTTAATACTGGCAACACTTTATAAATTCAAAACAACTTAAAAGAAATATTTATTGAATAGAATTTAGATCCTATTACACTTTAAAGCAATTGTTTAAATACAACTAGTCAAATGGAAAGCAATAGAATATCTAACCAATGCCACAAGATCTATCGAGTAACTGAGCAGTGATAACAAGTGAATATTCTGCTTTATACTGGCATCCAGTTAAGTGTATAAGAAAACCAGCATAAAAATCACATTTTATTCAGAATCATATCTTTTACACTGTCAAATAGCCTGGAGATGACTGGATTTTATAAAAAAAGAGGTACATTTCTTCTGGCTTTAGCTGCTTTTATTTTGACTGTTTTGATCGGTGAGGGGTGATCTTATCGAAGTTTATAAAATCATGAGGCACATGAATAGGATAAATAGTCAAGGTCTTTTCCCTGGGGTCGGGGAGTCCAGAACTAGACAGCATAGGTTTAGGGTGAGAGGGGAAAGATATAAAAGAGACCTAAGGGGCAACATTTTCATGCAGAGGGTGATGTGTGTATGGAATGAGCTGCCAGAGGAAGTGGAGGAGGTTGGTACAGTTAGGAATTTTAAAAGCATCTGGATGGTTATATGAATAGGAAGAGTTTAGAGGGATATGGCCAAGTGCTGACAAATGGGACCAGATTAGGTTAGGAAATCTGGTCAGCATGGATGAGTTGGACTGAAGGGTCTGTTTCCATGCTGTACATCTCTACGACTGATATGTAACACTATTGGTCCCTATTAAGTGTCATTTGCAGCCAGCAATAATTCCAAAGTTTACCAACAAAAGCTGCTGCAAAAACCCATTATTTGCCAGGTTTTCTCAGGAGCTGACTTCTGAAACTGCTGGTGGCATCCTTCAGGAAAATTATGCACATGGAATCAAGGGAATCAGCAGGACAATAATTCATTTTAAAAGAAGCAGCTATTGTCAAATCTTTACCATGGTATCATAGGAGGAGATGGCTTCATCTATTGGCTAAACAGTAAGTGAGCAATAAATAAAGTACTGCATTGATACTTTGGTGTGAAAACCTTTTCATCAAAATGTCAAGTCGATCAAGCTGTCCATCAGTGTACAAATGGTGTACAGATTAGTTATCTGTTGCATGAAGCGTCTCCATCAGAGAAGCATTTTTCCTTCATTTTTTACATCTTGTTAGAGATGCTCACTTACCAGTTGAAACTCTCGTCTTCTGTTGTATGCTTCCTGGATTCCTGAATCTTGCCAGAGTGCTCTCAGTGCTGGCACATACAATTGAAATGTGGCTGGCTCCACTGGCATGCCACATTTGTTTTCAAATGCCATGACGAACATTCCGTGCTTTTCATTTTCAGTGTTTTCCCAGGGAATGCTCAGCTTATTCCTTGCATCCACCAAGACTTTCATACCCTAAAAGAACAAGGGAATAAAAAAAAAGTGAGGTTGATGATTAAAATTATTACTCAGAACATGAGTTGTTAAGATGATTACATTATTTTTACATCTACAATTAACTATGACTAGAATGCCATCACTATAGATTCTTCATGGAGATTAATACCTTCTCCTTAAATAATAGGCCTTCCCCTATGAAGGCATAGACTTTGCATTCTATTCCTCCAAATAAAATCACATTACAATTTGTGTCATTTCATGCTCGGACTTTTACATTGGTGTTATTACCAACCATGACAATCACACTATCACTGGGGTCATCTAAACAAACTGCTTTAGTTTTAAAAAAAATATCCTTTTATATGTAAAGCTATGTTTTGTGTACAAATAGTCAATAACTTTGAGAAAAATAATTATGACTGGAATCACTTGCAGTGCATTGGAAATTGGTATTTGAAGTAAGAAATGTCACTTGCACCCGAATATGGAACAACTATCTCAAACAATTTTACAAAGTAGTGAATTAAATTTCTCAAAATAGAAGCCACATAGTTCACGACGCACAGTTGAAATCAAATGAGTGATGATACAATTTATACAGCTTTTCCTTCTTCAAAAAAATGTACAAGGACACAACAGATAAATATAACCGAACTTCATAGCTTCCAGCAAAAATGAACGCTGATCACTTACACATGAAAACATTAATGCTATAAAAAGGCAGTGCCCATATAGTCCCCAGCTACCATGTTACTGAGCTGTAAAATCAAGGTCAGAACAAACTCACTGAACACTCCCAAAGTTCACCCTAAATCTCAAAATTCAACAAGCAACGTTTTGTGTACTGTATTTGATAATTGATGCAATATTTACACAAGTCATGAAACAAGACTAATATTACCAGACAAGAGTTATTTCTTTCGTAACCATTTGTAGGTGAAAAGCACTTCATGGATTGACCAGAAAACTCAAATTAAGAGCGTAATATTTAATTTTATTCAATACTCAGAAGTTTTTGCACAAGTAAGTGCTTTTATACCAACTCAACTGTAGAGGTATCTTATATGTGGTAAGGCATGGATAAAATAAATTAAGATTACAACCCAGCTACAAGAGGAGATAGTGGTGTAATGGCATTGTCACTTAAGTAGTAATCCAGAACCCCAGAATATTGCCTGGGATAGGAGTTCAAATCCCAGCATGGCAGATGGCGAAATCAGAATTGAAAAAGGGCTCACGTAATGCATTGGTAGGTGCCCCTACTCTCGGTCTGAAGGCATTCAAGTGCTACCCGTCACAGATCGATGTCACAACATGTCCAAACAAGTTAATTAAAAATAACCACAACTCAATCAGATCAGATATTCTGTACAGAGCAAACTCTTCTCAAATCTTCCTCTTATTTTTACATATTTAACTGCTTCTTACATGCTGACTATTCGGGTGAAAGTGACATTTCTTACTTCAAATACCAATTTCCAATGCACTGCAAGTGATTCCAGTCATAATTTTTTTTCTCAAGGACACTACCACTGCACACAAGATCCAGTTTCCAGAGTATAAACTAGGTTCAATTGGTACTATTCCCAACTCCAGTTTAATAGGTTTTAGATTGAAGCCCTCAATCCAAGGTCATAATAGTCATGATTTATTGTTACCTTAACAAAGTGGTGTTGCTTGATAAGTCGTGAAAGAGCAAATATTATCCACTATTCCAGTTAAGTGTTAAAGAGCCTAGAGCAACATTTGAAGAGAAGGGCATTCACTTGGTAGCTTGGAAAATATTGTACAGAAAAAAATAACAGAAAGTAATTCATTTGGTTTGCATACTGCTTCCACAAAGCTGATCTGAGGCTATATTTTTCTCAAGGCATTAGTAAAAGTCAAGAAAACAAAATATTTCTTAAGAAATTGAACTCAGTTCAGTTATCATAATAGTTTCCACTAGCTAAACATCGATTTATTTGTCAAAATCTGAGGGGAATATCTAATTTTAGAATCCATGATAATTCCTATTTTGGTCAATGCTATTACCAGGAAATTCCATGCGAAAAGCATCAGTATAAGGAAGCAAGACTTTATTTTAAAAAAAATTTAGAGCCAATCACTTTTCTGTGGATCTCGAGTCATATGTATGCCAATCTAGGCAAGGATGGCGGTTACATTCCCTAAAGGGCACTAGTGAACCAGATAGGTTTTTACAACAATGGTCATCATTAGGCTCTTAATTCCAGACTGCTGTTATTTAAATTATGTCCATCATCTGCCATGGCAGGATTTGAATCCATATGCCAGACTAATAGCGTCATGATAATACCACTACGCCATCAACTCCCCTTCATTTCATTTCTTTTCCCTACACCTACCCAGCCCACCCAAAAACAGATTACATACTCATTTGCTGATACCTCTCCACTTCACCTTCTTCCTTCCTCAAACCAATCCTCATTTGTTCCTCATGCCTGCATTCCTCTTCTCATCCCACTACATCAATATATCCACTGTGCCCCCAACCCAACCTCTAATACTGTATGGTCTGAGACGAGATCTTGAGTCAGCAAACAATGACTTGAAACATCAATTGCTGATCATTAAAAAAAAAACTTGCATTTGGGTTACAAATTGTGAAATGATGAAATAAACAAATGTTATTGAGTATACAAGATCATCATGGATTTTGAGATGTCTCTCCACCCGGAGCTTAAAAAGGAACATGCTGAATTAAATATGCCACAGAAACAAGTAGATTAGTCAAGCAACTTGCAGGCTTGATTAAAAAAAAGAGACTTTAAATCCCTGTCCAATTCATAGATATTCAGAATCAAAGTAGAAATAAAATAGAAGATTCAAAAATTCAAAAAAAAAGTCAGCCTGTCTATTTGGGATCAGCTTGAAAATATTAATTTGAAAATGGTAAATTGTGCCACTAGAAATGTAGCTTTTACTACATGCGTGGAAACATGCACACTTCTAAATTAGTAAATCTTCGAGACTTAATCACATCAAATGGCGGAAACAAAGGCAATTATAGTTGGTTCCTGAAACAGCAGACAGTATTCATGGACTGCACTCCATTTCTTTAATCATCTGCAACTAAATTTATTTTTTAATTGGTTCCTAAAATACCCAGTTTTCAGAAAAGCAGCAACTGCAATGTCAATGTTCTACTTCTAACTGAATGAGAAGCATTTTAAACTAGTATTTTGTTCAAAATCTTTTACACCATATAGATTACTCAAATTAAAATTAAATCATTACTTCTCAAACTGGCTGCACAACAACTGCTACCAATTGCAATCATTCTTACACTGGAGAAACTTCAGAACTACTCCCAAAACTCTTCAGCACTAGAACTACTGTACTTGCAAATGCGGAGTGGAGATAGAAGGTTAAAAAGGTAAAACAAAACCTAAGGTATACACACAGGTTTCCAGCCCACAATTCTTAATTTCTGCACCTCTTATGTTTGACTGTTACTCATTCTAAAGAGGGAAAAAGCAACAGCTCCAGAAAAGGCTTTGATGGAATCTTGAAAACCCTGTTCCACCAAGCCCTACAAAAGGAGATAAATTTGACATACCTTGGGAGAGTCTCAATCCTTGAATGGGTGTTAGGATCATCGAATGCTTACAACTTTGAAGCAGGCTATTTAGCCCACCAAGTCCACACTGATCCTCCAAAATGCATCCCAACCAGACCCACCCCTCTACCCTATCCCTGTAACCCTGCATTTTCCACAGCTAATCAACCTGGACTGCATATCCCTGGATATTATGGGCAATTTAGCATGGCCATTCCACCTATCTTGCACATCTTTAGACTGTGGGAGGAAGCTGCAATACCCAGAGGAAACCCATGCAGACATAGGGAGAATGTGCAAATCCTACATAGACTGTTGACTGAGGCTGGCATCTAACCTGGGGACTGGCGCGGTGAGACAGCAGAGCTAACCACTGAGCCACCCATGTTAGCTTGGTAACAAAACTAGAATGGGCATTATGGAAGCTCCTTGCGGCTTTGCATCAAACTGCAGTAAACAAATAAAATGGTGATCAGTGGGATTCCAGTGGAACCTGGATGGTTACAAATGGGAAAAGTCAATTTAAAATAAATTCTTGGAAATCAACATACTGGTTATTCTGGACTGCTACATTGAAGTGTGCAACAAGAATAAGACGGGTATGCACCATACATGAGGTTTTTCTCATTTTTCTTTCTGGGTTAGGTTTAATGCTCTATTGTAAAGGCTGCATGGGGTTAAAATCTGTGATGGACAGCATCCAACCAGCATTATCCAACAGGCATAAAAGATCATACTCCCTTAAAAATGCCTATGGCTGCTCTCCTATCTTCAATACAGTTAATGACCTGCCTTTACTTTATTTTCATTCATGAGATTTGGGTTTCACTGTTTGGGCCAGCATTCATTGTCTATTCTTAGTTGCTCGTGAAAGGTTGGTGGGGGAGCTGCCTTCTTGAACCACTGCAGGGCATACACCTCAGATTGACATTACCTCACCTATACCAATGATAATATCCTTATCCTCACATCAGCATCACAAACTTGACTTTTCACATGTTCTGCTAGCCATTTTTCATTTTACATCAATTCCCAAACCATCAGACACTGCCAACACATTTTATATTAAATCCTATACATTATTAAGGCAGCCTCCTTTAACTTGTACTGGCTCTTCATTCTCTGCTGCATTAAAATCCACGTCAATTCATGTAAAATTGAAAACTTCACTCTTTTACTTCACACTGAAATGAAAACTGAATTATTTACAGATCAATCGCAGTTTTGAAATTTGGATTTCAAAATAGATGGAAGAAACGGTGTTAGTAACTTAGAGTCAGAGTGTACAGCACGTAAACAGACCCTTCAGTCTAACCCGCCCATGCTGATCAGATATCCCAATCCAATCTAGTCCCACCTGCCATCATCCGGCCTAAATCCATCCAAACCCTTCCTCTTCATAAACATATCCAAATGCCTTTTAAATGCTGCAATTGTACTAGCCTTCACCATTTCCTCTGGCAACTCATTCCATACATGCACCATCCTCTGCATGAAAAAATTGCCCCTTAGGTCTCTTCTAGATCTTTCCCCTCTCACCCTAAATCTATGCCCTCTAGTTCTGGACTCACCAATCCCAGGGAAAAGACATTGTCTATTTATCCTATCCATGCCCCTCATTATTTTGTAAACCTCTATAAGGTCACCCCTCACCTCCAACACTCCAGGGAAAACAGCACCAGCCTATACAGCCTCACCCTATAGCTCAAATCCTCCAACCCTGGCAACATCCTTGTAGATCTTTTCTGAACTCTTTCAAGTTTCACAACATCCTTCTGATAGGAAGGAGACCAGAATTGCATGCAATATTCCAACAGTGGCCTAACCAATGTCCTGTACAGCCGCAACATGACCTCCCAACTCCTGTACTCAATACTCTGACCAATAAAGGAAAGCATACCAATCGCCTTCTTCACTATCCTACCTAACTACGACTCCACTTTCAAGGAGCTATGAACCTGCACTCCAAGGTCTCTTTGTTCAACAACACTCCCAAGGACCTTAGCATAAAGTGTATAAGTCCTGCTAAGATTTGCTTTCTCAAAATGCAGCAACTCGCATTTATCTGAATTAAACTCCATCTGCCACTTCTCATTCCATTGGCCCATCAGATCAAAATCTCGTTATATGCTTGAGGTAACCTTCTTTGCTGTCCACTACACCTCCAACTTTGGTATCATCTGCAAACTTACTAACCATACCTCTTATGCTCACATCCAAATCATTTACATAAATGACAAAAAAAGTGGTGGACCCAGCACTGGTCCTTGTGGCACTCCACTAGTCACAGACCTCCAGTCTGAAAAACCACCCACCAAATGGCTAGTTC
The DNA here is from genome assembly GCF_020745735.1 of Hemiscyllium ocellatum. Classification (NCBI taxonomy): domain Eukaryota; kingdom Metazoa; phylum Chordata; class Chondrichthyes; order Orectolobiformes; family Hemiscylliidae; genus Hemiscyllium; species Hemiscyllium ocellatum. The sequence goes on from NC_083420.1 coordinate 46,559,169, forward strand.
TCCCTGTATTCAGTGAGGTCTAACCTTGTTAACCAGTTTCCCATGGAGAACCTTGTTGTACATATAAGTCCATATAGATCACATCTACCGTTCTGCCCTCATCAATCATCTTTGTTATTCTTCAAAAAACTCAATCAAGTTTGTGAGACACAATTTCCCATGCAGAAAGCCATGTGGACTATCCCCAATCAGTCCTTGCCTTTCCAATTATGTGTAAATCCTGTCCCTCAGGATTCCCTCCAACAACTTTCCCACCAGCAACATCAGGCTCATTCGTCTATAGTTCACTGGCTTGTCCTTACCACCTTTGTTAAACAGTGACACCACATTAGCCAACCTCCAAGTCTTCTGGCACCTGATGATACAAATATTTCAGTAAGAGGCCCAGCAATCACTTCCCTAGCTTCCCAGATGTCTAGGGTAGACCTGATTACATCCTGGGAATTTATCCATTTTTATGCTTTCAGGACATCCAGCACTTCCTCCTCTGTAATATGGACATTTTTCAAGGTGTCACCATCTACTTCCCCACATTCTATATTTTCCATGTTCTTTTCCACAATAAATACTGATACAAAATACTCATTTCGTGTCTCCCCCCATCTCCTGCGGCTTTGCTGCTCTTTGAGGGGCTCTATTCTCTCCCTAGTTACTCTTTTGTCCTTAAATGTATTTGAAAAAACCCTTTGGATTCTCCTTAATCCTATTTGCCAAAGCTATCTCATGATCCCTTTTTGCCCTCCTGATTTACCTCTTAAGTATACTCCTACTGCCTTTATACTCTTCTCAGGATTCACACGATCTATCCTGTCTATACCTGACATATATGCTTCCTTCTTTTATTTAACCAAACTCTCAATTTCTTTAGTCATCTAGCATTCCCTATATCTACCAGCATTCCCTTTCGTCCTAACAGGAACATACTTTCTGTGGAATCTCGTTACCTCATTTATGAAGACTTCCCATTTTCCAGCCAAGACTTTACCTGCAAACATTTGGCCCAATCAGCTTTTGAAAGTTCTTGCCTAATAACATCAAAATTGGCCTTTCTCCAATTTAGAATTTCAACTTTTAAGATCTGCTCTATCCTTTTCCACCACTATTTTAAAACTAATAGAATTATGGTCGCTGGCCCCAAAGTGCTCCCCTACTGACACCTCAGTTACCTGCTCTGCTTTATTTCCCAAGAGTAGGTCAAGTTTTGCACCTTCTCTAGTAGGTACTGAATCAGAAAATGTTCTTGTACACACTTAAATTCCTCTCCAACTGAACCCTTAAACTACAGCAGCCCCAGTCTATGCTTGGAAAGTTAAAATCCCCTACCCTAACCACCCTATTATTCTTACAGATAACTGAGAAACAAATTTGTAAGGAGAGCTCAGTTTCTCTCTGACTATTAGGGGGTCTACAATACAATTCCAGTAAGGTGATCATCCCTTTCTTATTTCTCAGTTCCACCCAAATAACCTCCCTGGTTGAATTTCCAGGAATATCCTCCCTCAGTACAGCTGTAATGCTATCCCTTATCAAAAGCACCACTCTCCCTCTTGCCTCCCTTTCTATCCCTGTAGCATTTGTATCCTGGAACATTTAATTGCCGGTCCTGTCCATCTCTAAGCCATGTTTCTGTGATATCCCAGCCCCATATTACTAACCATGAGTTCATCTGCCTTACCTGTTAGGTCCCTTGCATTAAATAAATGCAGTTTAATTCATCAGTCCTACCTTGTTCTCTGCTTGGTCTTTGCCTGCCCTGACTGTTCGACTCACCTCTGTTTTCAACTGTACCAGTCTCACATTGATCTCTTTCCTCACTATCTCCTTGGGTCCCACCCCCCTTACTAGTTTAGATGCTTCCGAGCTGCACTAGCAAATCTCCCTGCCAGTATATTAGTCCCCTTCCAATTTAGGTGCAATCCGTCCTTCTTGTACAGGTCACTTCTACCCCAATTATCTGAAAATGTGAATCTTTCTCCCATACATCAGCTCCTCAGCCATGCATTCACCTGCTCTATCCTCCTATTCCTGCCCTCATTAGCTCGCAGCACCGGGAGTAATCCAGATATTTCTACACTCGAGGACCTCCTTTTTAAATTCCTGCCTAACTCTCTGTAATCTCTCTTCAGAATCTCAACCTTTTCCCTTCCTATGTCATTGGTTCCAATGTGGACATTGACCTCTTGCTGGCCCCTCTCCTCCTTGAGAACATTCCGCACCCTCGGAGACATCCTTGATCCTGGCACCAGAGAAGCAACACATCATTCTGATTTTTTGCTGCTGGCCACAGAAATGTCTGTCTGTACCTTGGACGAGAGAGTCCCCCAACACAATTGATCTCTTGGAACCCTCTTTGAAAAGTTTTCTTTTTAATTAAAAAATATCAAGGTTATAGCATTCTTCTGGAATAGCGATTTACATCCACCATTTTGTCAGTGAATAGATAATTGGGGTTTTTTGTTCTGTTAGTACAGAGAGAGGTTTCTACTATTGTACGTCAGTCGAGTAAATAATGAAGACAACTGGCTTTGCTTTTAATTCACAAGAATCTAGGTTTGAGTGAGGCTTTTTAAAAAATTCAGTTTGGAAGAGATTAAAGTTTAGAAGCAAGTTTAAGTTTCCTTCTTAGAAATGGGATTCAGGGCAGTTCAAGAAACAGGTCACCTCAGCAGAACACTTCAGCTGAGAAATCTAAGTCAGGAAACTTGGGTCAGAATTTTGCAGGTCATTTGAACTGTAAAAAATAATGCAGATCGTCAGTTGTGAGAAAAGTTCATGTTGGTAAATTTGGATAGGATTCATCGAATTGACTTCATAGTCCACAGCTTCAATGGTCAGCAGTCAATTAAGTAAAGGCAAAGTCCAGTCTCCCTGAGAACCATAGGGCTGCGTTTTCATTAGAGAAAGCAAGAGATATAGAGAGAGAGCTAGAGTGAGTGCTGATTGGTGCTAAGTTTGGCAGGAAGGTCACCACTCTTCATAACAGGGATGAGCTTGAAAAGGTGGAACCTTCATGGTGACTTCAGCTAGTGCAGGAATTGAACTCTTGCTGCTGGTATTGCTAACTAGCTATCCAACAATCTGAGCTACAAGTAGAATTCTGCAGGTCTAGATAGTGGAAATAAAAATATAAAATAATGGAAAACACCCACAGATCAGGCAGCATCTGTGGAAGGAAACAGGTCAGTGTTTCAGGTCCATTATATATTCCCTAATATCAGCTTCACAGTTTCAAGCAGCAAAGTAGCTCATTAGTTAGCACAGCTGCCACAGCAGCAGAGACCAGAGGTTCAATTCCAGCCTTGGGGTGGCTGTCTGGGTAGATAGTCTTCGTTGTCCAGTACTTCCGAGGAGGTGAAAACCCACGCCATGTTCTTCGCAGCCTGCAAAACATTATCAATGAGGATGAGCACCTCACCAAGACCTTCCCTGTGCCTCCACTTCCTCACTTAAGCAACTGCCAAACCTTAAACAGATCATTGTTCACAGCAAGGTGAAAGATAGAGGTACTACAATATTATATCACAATACTATTCATAATAAACTACCTACTATTCTACCAGAACAAACATATTTTTTTAAACTACAATCAAATTAAATAAAAAATTAAATTAAGCAGAATTCAGATTAAATAAATTATAATCACATTACTTTATTCTGTTTCACAAACCACAGCTCCACTGAAGCTCCCACTCCTGGGAACACCAGTCATTGTACCCATATTTTTTCCTCCCAGCTTCCCCCTCCCAGGCCCCTATGGGCACCCAAACGGATTCCCACAGCTATATTATGGCCCTAATTAATATTGCCGATAAGTGTGCAATAATATAATTTATAAAACGGCTCCATTTTAAGGTAGTCTTGGGGGAGATACTCCATCACCAATCTGCCCCACTCCATAAGATCAGAGGGTTTTTCCTGATGAGCAATTAGTTAAAATGCTCTTCCTCGCACAGTGGGTAAGAAAGTTACACAGCCTCTTCAGGTGTCCCCCAGAGAGGGCAAACTTAGCAACCCTGGAAGAAGAAATACCTGGTCCACTTTGACTTCAATTTCCAGGATGTCCTTCAGCATCTCAGGATCTTGCAACATGACCAGTAGCAGTGTGTGAGAGTGCTTATACTAATTTTACATTTGGGACATGCTGGAGACACTCCTCTCTTGAACTTAGCTAATCTCTCTGGCACCATATGAGCCCTATGTAAAATCTTCAATTGCATGGCCTGTGCTTTGTTACATATTGAGATTTTCTTTACATTTTCATAAATTTACCCATAGTTCCAATGAAATATCCTCTCCTAATTCCCGATTCCAAGTCCTGCAGAATCTCTCCACATCTCCTAAGGCACGCCCTTTCTGTAAATGATACAAAGTAATAACTGAAAGAGCACACATGCACCGAGCGCTCTTTTCCCCACTTCTAACTTGCAAGGCTGAGCCAGGAGTGAGGTCTTCCTCTTTATATAATCCCTTTTTTGCAAGTAGCAGAAAAGGTCCCTATTAGACAACCCATATTTCTGACTTTGCTGGCTAAATGACATCAATACCTCCCCCTTGGATAAGTCCCCCAAACAAGAAATTCCCTTATTCTCTCCCATAGCTTTAGCTGGAGTTCACTGCCCCAGGTTTATATCCTTGGGCTCCCACCAACAGGGTAAACGGCGAGGTCTTAAGCAAATTGCCCTTATCTTGCCTATTACCCTCAAGGTTTCACCGTATTTAAAACGATTAGGCTCTTATACTGCTCAAACACGGATTTCATCTTATCCATGAATAATAGATTAACTAGGGGACATCTCAATTGCAAGGCTTCAACATCAAGCCAAATCGACTGAGAACCTGCCCTCGACTCCGAACCCGACCCCCCCCCCCCCCCACCCCTTACACAGTCACCCACATATGCTAACAAGGTGCTTATTTGGTATTGCTTCAAGTCTGGAAGGTCCACCCCCCATCCCCACAGGACCTGCAATTTGGTAAATTTAATAAGGGGGCGCCTGTGACACCGAGTAAAGGACCCTAGTCAAACACTGCCTCCATAACACTCGTCTGGGTAGCAACAATGGGAGCATTCTCATGCGGTACAACAGGCAAGGAAGAACTCATTTTAATCAGGGCTATTTTGCCTAACCGTGGTAACAGTAAGTCATCCCACTGATGTAAATCCTGTTTTATCCTCTCCACTAGTTGCACATAATTAGCTTTACACAGCGGACGAAAGGCAGGGGTAATAAAAATTCCCAAATACAAAAAACCTTTGTCGACTATCTAAATGAGAACTGCATTCCATCCCTCAGATCACGCACCTCCACTAATCCCCGCGCACTGACATGGCTTCCGATTTTGTAAAGTTGATTCTGTATCCTGAAAAACTGCCAAATAAATTAATTTTTTATATCAATTGAAGAACAGACTCCTCCGGATTGGCCAAGAACAAAAAGGACATCTTCAGCATATCGGGTGATCTTATGCTCCCCCATTCCCAACCTCCTGGTAGCCTTGGCTAATGGCTTAATTGCCAAGGTAAATAACAGCGGTGAGAGAGGATACCCCCATCAACTATCTCTCCCAATATTAAAGATATCCAACTTAGTACCGTTTGTGATGAATGCCGCCTTAGGATCATTATACAGCTGTATAACATCACCACCCACCTCGCAAAGGCTCCCCCCAGACCAAAGCGCTCTTGGACCCCAAACAGGTACAGCCATTCTATCTGGTCAAATGCCTTTTCCGTGTCTAGGGAGACCACCAAGCCCGGGATCAATCTTTGCTGGCATACCTGTACTATGTTCAGTATCCTCCTGATATTGTTGGAGGAGCTACGGCCCTTGATAAAACCGTCTGATCTTCTTTTACAATATAGGGCAATACCTTTTCCAACCTCAGGGCCAGCACATTTGACAAAATTTTAAACTCTACATTCAACAACAAAACTGATCTGTAAAAAGCACATTCTTCGGGGTCTTTCCCCTTTTTTAAAAATGAGGGAGATATTAGCCTCCCTAAGTGAGGGCAGAAGACAATCCTGTGTGTATGTATAAACTATATATCCCAAAAGTGTCTCCACCAATGCATTTATGAATTCCTTATAAAATTCACTTGGAATCCATCTGGCCCCATTGTTTTGCCACCCTGGAGATGATTTATTGCTTCCTGCACCTCTTGTACTGTCATAGGTGCATTCAACAGGCAGACCTGTTCCGCATTAATACTGGGGAGGTCCAGGTCCTCATAAAAAAGGACTGCATTTTCACTGCACTGTCTTCGCTGCCCTCTGACTGGTATAACTCTGTAAAGTATTCCCTAAATCTAACACTGATCTACTTCAAATCACGGGTAACTGTGCCAGACTCCTCTCTAACAGACATAATGGATTGGGAAGCATTTTCCTTTCTAGCCAGCTGTGCCAGATATCTACCTGGCTTATCTTCAAATTCAAACAATCCTCGTTTAGCAAGGGAGACCTTTTCTTGCCACCTGTGCATGCAATGAGTCAAGAGCAGCCCGGAGAGCTCGACCAATGAAGGCCTATTATAATATGTTTCCTCAGCGACCTTCAGCTGGGTCTTCAGCACCTGTTGCTGCTCTTCCCTCTGCCTCCTCTAGTTATGGAGTATGAAACGATCAGGCCTCGTAAATATGCCTTAGTAGCCTCCCAAAGTATTGCCAGACTACTGGCCGTACCAGAGTTGATATCCCGGAAAGCCCTGAACTCGCTTGTAATGTACTCAACAAATTTGTAATCTCTTAACAGGAATGGGTCCATGCACCAGTCCCATGCATCTATTCCACCACCCTTGATTTTAACATCTGGATATACTGGCGCATAGTCAGAGACAATTATATCCCCAATTTTGCAAGCCCATGTTCTGTCCAAACAAACTGACGGCAAAGGAACATGTCAATTCGCGTGTGGCACTTGTGTGCATTGGAATAAAAAGTAAAGCCTCTTCAATTAGGGTGGAAATGCCTCCACACATCCACTAATCCCAACTCTTCATACAAGTCCTCCAACTGTCTAGATTGCTTGGACACACCTGCTGGGATCCTTGGCATCCTGTCTACCCCAGGATTCATCAGGTGATTAAAATCTCCTCCTATCATCCCAAGGTTAATTAATTTAGCAACTGCGTCAATTAGAAATTTAAGAGGATATGCCGGGGGAAATGAACATTCAGGGTGCCATGCTCTTCTCCATGTATTAGAGCTTTAAGAATGAGGAACTTAATTCGTCCTTAATTTGCCAGTTACCTGGAAAGGGAGGTTCCTTCTTACCAGCATAGCTCCAAGAGTAGAGGAGTGGCTAAAGGAGGAGAAGAATACCCTATCATAATCCCCCTGCTGCAGCTTCAGATGTTCTTTATCAGTTAAATGTGTCTCCTGCAGCAGGGCAATGTCTACCATTTCCTTCCTAAGGCTTGACAGCACCTTCTTTCTTTGAATGGGAGATTGGCTCCGTTTTACATTCCAGGTGCACCACCTGAACAAATCACTAGCCATGATCATCCAGGGCAGCCCGTGGTTTCCCAAGAAGCAGCAGCTTATCTGAGGTGCGACAAGTGAAAAATACATTAACTCTATATAAAGTCTATAAACTACTCCTATAAAAACTATAACTAAAAAACTAACCACTACATTTAACTTAAAAAAAACACTCAAACAAACTCCAATTCACTCGAGATCGCCCCCCTTGCTCAGAGGGGACAATCCTCCCAATCCTTGCTACCATTCCAGTTCCTTCCAGCTGAGACTGCACCCGAGTCCCAGGCAATGCACAGATAAAGAAAACATGTTATCTGAGAGTTATCATTGGACACCCACCCTCCCCACCTCTTCTCCAGACATCTTAACCACAGGTATATCCACCCCCAATCCAAAAAAAAAGGACAGCAGCAAAAAAATAAAAACATCGCAGGCAATAACCAACCGACCGAAATGATAAATAAATCAAGTTTTACATCGAGGCAGTACAAAATCTAAAATCTAATAACCACAAAAGGGAAGAGAGGAGAAAAAAACAAGCAGCAGAAAAAGTAAAAAGCTGTACCATTGTCCGTAAAGGTGCCCCTCCGTGAGCGAAATGCAACACCTTAAGTAATATTGAATGTTCAGATCCCTTCATTTTCTCTTAATGTCATCAAATCTTTTCTCTTCTTAATTATGGCTCCTGAGAAGTCCTGAAAGAACATTATTCTTAAGCCTCTGTATGTTAAAGCCTGTGGATCTCTTCCCAGTCTTCTTGCCATTTCAATCACTTACTGTATTTCTTTATAGTGCTGGAGTCGTACTAGGACTGGGCGAGGGCGTGAGTCTGGCCTGGACCTGCGCATTGCAATCTGGTGAGCCCACTCCACACTCACCAGGCCCGGCACCAACTCCAGCCCCAGGAACTTCAATAGCCACTTCTCCAGGAAGCCAGTAGGTCCTCACCTACCTCACGCTCCGGGAGATCCACAAGCCTTAAGTTTTCTCTTCTGCTTTTGTTTTCCAGGTCGTCCATTTGTTCCTGAAGGATCCGAACTTCATCTTCCAGTGTTTTGATCCATCCTCCCGCAATCTCCACCACAGAGTCTGACACTGCGGTCCTCTGTTCCACCACTTCTACTCTTTGGTCCATCATGGGCGGCACGGTGCACAGTGGTTAGCACTGCTGCCTCACAGCGCTCGAGACCTGGGTTCAATTCCCGACTCAGGCGACTGACTGTGTGGAGTTTGCACGTTCTCCCCGTGTCTGCATGGGTTTCCTCCGGGTGCTCCGGTTTCCTCCCACAGTCCAAAGATGTGCGGGTCAGGTGAATTGGCCATGCTAAATTGCCCGCAGTGTTAGGTAAGGGGTAGATGTAGGGGTATGGGTGGGTTGCGCTTCGGCGGGTCGGTGTGGACTTGTTGGGCCGAAGGGCTTGTTTCCACACTGTATGTGATCTAATCTAATTTGAATTTCCTGCTCATGCTTTTTCAGCATGGCAGATATTGGCTCCATCGCTGCCTCAAATTTTTTTCTCAGAGTTTGACAATGGCTGTCGCCCCATTAAATCCAAAGGGGCCATCCCGGGGGTTTCAACAATGGCTATGGGCAGTGGGGGAGTGCCCTGCCTGCTGTACGTCTTTTGCCTCTTTTCCTTTATTCACCTTCATCCTGATCTCAAACCACAATTTTAGCAGCTCCTGATGTTCAGTAACTTTATATCATTGATTTTTCACCTAGTAGTAGTTAACAAGGGGGCTAAAGGTCCACCTTGCCAGGGCTATGGCACAGGGCCCAGCACAGCAGACCACCGCCATCTTGGATCTCCCATAAATGGTCTGTAATATTTCTGGGCATCAAAGGTCATCTAAGAAAAATGAGCAAACAGTGAAATTCACAACTGACCTTGGGGCCTGTGTGTAAGAGCTCACAGCAGGGGAAAAGCTAAATGGCCTTTTTAAAATGTAACCTTACTTTTTTGTTTATTTTGTAAAGCTATAATGGTGAGTAGAACAAGTTCTTTTTGATTAAATGTTTTATTGAGATCTGTCTCTTGATTAAACTTTAAAAAAGATAAACCATAAATACTAAGTTAGCCTGGAGCCGTGCTTTTTAGAGCAGCGCTATTTTCTGGGTCTGTCGATTATTAAAGTGCAAGGATGATGTTTAGTGGAGTGATGTGTTCTTCCAGTCAGATGTGGGAAATTAGGGAGCATTTCCATGTTACTGATAATGATGTCTGCAGGAATTATGTTTGGTTGCGAATCCTATCAGATCACAAGGATCTGGGCTACACTCTACGTTTAGAAGGATGGGAAGGGATCTAATTGACACATACAGAACATTGAATGGCCTTGAGAGAGTAGATATTTCTATTGGTAAGACAGACTAGACCCTGAGGGCACAGCCTTACAGTAAAGGGAAGAACTGGATATAGGTTTGCTTGCTGAGCTAGAAGGTTCGTTTTCAGCTGTTTCGTCAACACACTAGGGATACAAGTCAATTTGTTTGTTGATAGAGTTCCGGTTGGTATGTCATGTTTCTAGGAATTCTCATGTGTGTCTCTGTTTGGCTTGTCCTAGGATAGGTACGTTGTCCCAGTCGAAGTGGTGCCCTTCCTCATCTGTATATAAGGATACTAGTAAGAGTGGGTCATGTGGCTAGTTAATGTTCATATATCCTGGTGGCAAGTTTTCTGCCTGTTTGTCCAATGTAGTGTTTGTTACAGTTCTTGCACGGTATTGGTTTGGATCCCATTTACCAACACCCCAAACAAAAAAGAACAGGAAGTAATATCACCACAGGAACCGACATCCCCAACCCAAGGAAACCCAAACATATAAACAGAAAGCGGACTATACCACCAGTGCTTCATCCGGAGGCTCACTGAAGACGTTACCTAGTATGGTGACGAAACATCTGAAAACAAACCTTCTAGCTCAGTGTGAAAACTAACATCCAGAACTTCAACTTGAGCTACAAATCTTCTTAAAACTTGCTAGTAAAGGGAAGACTTTTTAGAATGGAGATAAGGAGAAACTTCTGCAGCTGCAAAATGGTGAATATATGGAATTCATTGCCATAGACGGCTGTTGAGGGCAGGTCAATGAGTATATTGACTGAGATAGATAGGTTCTTGAATATTAAGGGAATCAAGGAAGATGGGGAGAAAGCAGGAGAATGGGGTTGAGAAACTTATCTGAATGGCAGAGCAGACTTGATGGGTTGAAAGGCCTAATTTCTGCTCCTACATCTTATGGTCGGAGTGGCAGTTTGAGGTGATGAGTAATTTACAAAAGCTACGGGGTGTGATGGATAGCAGTTGTACAAAGAGCGAAAACCACAGATACAGTCAGGTAGATGGGTTACCTCCACATAGGAGAGGGAGGCAGGTTGTGCAGGAGTCTCTTCTGGCTATCCAAACAAGTACATTGTTTTGGAAAATGTAGTGGTTCATGAACTCTAAAGGAAAACGTAGCACGGACGGCAAGGTTTCTGTTGCCGAGACTGGTTTGAATGTATTGAGGGGTACATCAGGTTCTAAGCAATCAATTGTGATAGGGGACTGTAGTCAGAGGCACTGACAGACGTGTCTGTAGCCAACAGCAAGAAATCAAAATGGTGTGATCCCTCCCTGGTGCCAGAATCAAAGATATCTTGTGAAGGTGCAGAATATTTTCAAAGGGGAGAGGGACCAGCAGGTGGTCATTGTACACATTGGAACTACTGATATAGGAAGAAAAAAGCATGAGATTCTGAGGAGAGAATATAGGAAGTTAGGCAGAAATTTAAAAAGGTCGAGTGTAATGATATCTGTATTATGAGGTAGTGAGGGTAGGACTAAAAGGATAGAGCAGATGAATGTATGGCTGAGGAACTGGTGCAGGAGAGACAGATATACATTTTTGGATCATCGGAACCTCCTCTCGGGTAAAAGTGACCTATATAAGGATGGATTGCACATGAATTGGAAGGGGACTAATTTACTAGTAGGCAGATTTTACTGGAGCTGCTCAAGAGGATTTTAACTTGTAAGGATTGGGGGGGGGGGGGGGGGGGGGGGGGGGGGAGGAGGGAGGAATGTCGTAAGGACGGTGGGACCCAGGGAAATAGTGAGAAAAGAGATCAGTCTAAGGCTGTACAGTTTGGAAAAAGGAGCAACTCAAACAAACAGTCAGGGTAGGCAGAACAAAAGCAAAGAATGAGGTAGGGCTGATAAATTAAAATACATTTATTTCAATGCAAGAGGCATAACAGGGAAAGCAGATTAGATTCCCTACAGTGTGGAAACAGGCCATTTGGCTCAAGTTGACCAATCCTCTGAAGAGTAACCCACCTAGACCCATTTCACTCTGACTAATGCACCTAATATTATGGGTAATTTAACATGACCAGTTCACCTGACCTGCACATCTTCGGACTGAGAGGGGAAACCGAAGCACCCGGAGGAAACCCATGCAGACACGGGGAGAATTTGCAAACTCCACACAGACAGTCGACCGAGGCTAGAATCGAACCTGGGTTACTGTTGTGTTACCACTGAGCTACCGTGCCGAACTCAGGGAACATGTAATAGGGATATCATAGCAATTACATAGCTGTGGCTCAGGGATGTGTTCCAGGGTATGCACAGGAACCTTGATTAGTTGAAGGAGATGGGCGAGAGTGTTATGTTCAGTTAATTGATTTCTGGATAATCCAACGCCAGATAACATAGTTTAGCTGAACATCAGGACCCTGCAGTTTTGACGGATAATCAGATATTTGGATAATCAAACACTGGATAATCGATGTTCTTCTGTAGGTGCGATAGAGGAGGGGGAATAAGAGACTGAGAACTAAGAAAGGGATGGGACTGTACTACAGAAACCCCTCCCTCTCTCCCCCACCACTAAAGAGATAGTGGGAAATTGAGAAACAAATTTGTAAGGAGCTCTAAGTAATCTGTAAAACAAACAAGGTGGTTATGGTAAAGGGTTTTAATTTTCCATATAGAGATTAGGAGGATTTGTTAAGTGTGTACAAGAAGATTTTCTGATTCGGTATGTGGATGTACCTACTACAGAAGGAGCAAATCTTGACCTACTCTTGAGAAATAAGGAAGGACAGGTGAGTAAGTCGTCAGTGGGGAAGCATGTTGGTGTCAGCAATCAAAATTCAATTAGTTTAAAATAATGATGGAAAAAGGATAGACTGAGTCTAAAAGTTAATGTTCTAAGTTGGAGGAAGTCCAATTTTGACTGCATTAGGCAAGAACTTTCAAAAGTTGATAGGGGGAGGATGTTTGCCGGTAAAGGGATGGTTGGACAATGGAAAGCCTTCAAAAATGAGATAACAAGAATCTGGAGATGGTTATGTTTCTGTTAGGGTGAAGGGCAAGGCTGGTAGGTGTAGGGAATGCTGGATAACTGGAGAGAATTAGATGATTCCTAAGATATCAAGGCAGTACAGGTGTACTTAAGAGAGCCATCCTGAGGGCAAAAAGGAGACGTGAGATAACTTTGGGAAATAGGGTTAAGGAGAATCCAAAGGGATTTTACAAATAAAGTAAAGCCAAAAGAGTAACGAGGGAGAGAACAGGGACTCTTAAAGATCAGCAAGGCTACCTATGTGTGGAGCTGCTGAGATGGGGGAGATACTAAATAAGTACTTTGCATCATTGTTTACTGTGGAGAAGGACATGGAAGATATAGGATGTGGGGAAATATGGCCATTTTTCAAGATGTCGTGATATATTACAGAAGAGCTAGTGCTGAATGGTTTAAAACACAAAATGGATAAATCCCTGGCACCTGATCAGGTATACTCTAGAACTCTGTGGGAAGCTAGGGAAGTGATTGCTGGGCCCCTTGCTGAGATATTTGTATCATCAATAGTCACAGGCGAGGTGCCAGATGACCAGAGGTTGACTAACGTGGTACCATTATTTGAGAAAGGTGGTAAGGATAAAGCCAGGGAATTATAGACTGGTGAGCCTGATGTTGATGGTGGGCAAGTTGTAGGAGGAAATCCTGAGGGACAGGATGTCCCGTATTTGGAAAGGCAAGGACTGATTAGGGATAGTCAACATAGCTTTGTGCGTAGGAAATTGTGTCTCACAAACTTGATAGAAAAAGTAACAAAGAGGATTGATGAGGGCAGAGTGGGGGACGTGATCTATATGGACTTCAGTAATGCACTTGACAAGGTTCCTCATAGTAGACTGGTTAGCAAGGTTAGAGCACATGAGACAGAGGGAGAACCAGCCATTTGGAGACGGAACTAGCTGGAGAGTAGAAGACAGAGGTAGTGGTGAAGGTTGCTTTTCAGACTCTAGGCCAGTGACCAGTGGTGTGCCACAAGCATCAGTGCTGGGTCCACTGCTTTTTGGCAATTCTATGAATGATTTGGATGTGAACATAGGAGGATTAGTTTGTAAGTTTACAGACAGTACCAAAATTGGAAGTTTAGAGGACAACGAAGAAGGTTACCTCAGAGAACTATGGGGATCTCAAACAGATGGGCCAAGGAATGGCACATGGAGTTTAATTTAGACAAATGTGTGATGCTGCATTTTGAAAAGGTACATCAGGACAGGACTTATACAGAAATGGTAAGGTCCTGGGGAGTATTGCTGAACAAAGGGACTCAGAAAGCAAGTTCATAACTCCTTGAAAGTAGAATTGCAGGTAGATAGGAGAGTGAATGCGGCATTTGGTATGCTTTCCTTTAATGGTCAGTGCATTGAGTATAGGAGTTAGAAGGTCATGTTGTGCATACAGGACATTGGTTAGGCCACTTTTGGAATACTGTGTGCAACTATGGTGTCCTTGTTATAGGAAGGAAGTTGTAACTTGAAAGGGTTCAGAAAAGATTTACAAGGGTGTTGCTAGGGTTGGAGTGTTTGATCTACCGAGAGAGGCTGAATATGCTAGGGCCATTGTCCCCCGAGGCTAAGTGGTGACGTTGTAGAGGTTTACAAAATCATGAGGGGCATGGATAGGTTAAATAGACAAAGGTCTTTTCTCAGAAGCAGGGGAGTCCAAAACTAGAGGACATAGGTTTAAGGGGAGAGGGGAAAGATTTAAAAGGGACCTATGTGGCATAGTTTTTATGCAGAGGGTGGTGTGTGTATGGAATGAGCTGCCAGAGGAAGTGGTGGAGGCTGGTACAATTATAACATTTGCAAGGCTTCTGGATGGGTTTTTGAATAGGAAGGGTTCAGAGGGATATCAGCCAAATGCTGGCAAATGGGACTAGATTTATCGAGAATATTTTGTCAGTATGGATGAGTTGGACCGAAGGGTCTGTTTCCATGTTGCACAACTCTATGACTGTATATGTCACTGAGGTTAAACCAGTAGGAGCAGAGTTGCTTGGCTTATCCTTATACTTTGTTTTTGAATCTAAAACACTTGAAATTCTTTAGTCCTCTAGCACCACTCCTGATTGCAAGGAGGATCAGAAGATAATTATCCTTATGACATTTTGCCATTATTCAACAACTCATGGCTAATGCCAGTAACACAACACAGATTAAATTATGATGCTCACCAGTTTGATACAATATCCTGTTCCATCTTACTGCTTTTTAAACCCCTGAAATTCACTTACTTCGATTTTAAGAACAGTACCACTTCCTCCTGCTCCCATATTTTTACACCACTCCGTCTGGCCCACTCATGTGCTATTCATCAAATAAAAGGGTAGGAAAGTGAAACATTTGCCAAATCATTGCAAATGCAATATTTCAGCGTGTTGGAATTGTAGTTAGTTTGAGAGGTGAATTCACCCCCTCAGTTTTTCCTTCTACAGGAAATGCCCAATTTCTCCCCAATTTCTTGCAATAAAGAAAACAATTAGGAATTAACTTGTGCTACATAAGCCATAGGATGTAACACATCAGTGCATTAATGCATTATACCATTGCTGAGAGCGCTTATGTGGACTAACGTATCTGAGGAAAAACAGAGGCAGTAAGTACAAAACAATACAAGGCAAAAGATCAGAAACATCCTTTTTTTTAAAAATTATGTGAGAAACACAGATGAAAAAGTGATTTTTTTTGTGGAAGTGTCTGAGCTCAGAACTTAAGGGAAATGAATCACACACAAAGCTGAAGTTGTATCACCCCATGGTAATGACTATATTTCAGTTGAGGCCATTTCAGTCTCTCAAAATTCAAAGTCAGTAATCATCTAAATGTACAGAAAACAACATTGTAGAAAATGAGGGTGTTAATTTTGTCCGCACAAAATTGGCTATATTATGTGAGCAGTAAAATTGAATGATTAGACATTTTGTGCATCATGGTGAAGTTAGAAGTGCCCCATCTTTGCCACTACTGCTTTGAAATGCAACCTGCTTGTGCTTGATAAAAGCAATGTACTGTGGATACTAGAGAGCGAGAAAAACAACGTGACAGAAACTCCATAAGTCTGGCAGCATCTGTGGAGAGAGAAATAAAGTTAATATTTCAAGTCCAACAAGTCTCTTCTTCGAAACTCGGCAGCACTTAAGAGCTGTTTAGTGTTGGTTCCAGGACCAGACAAGCTAACGCGCACTACTGTGATCATTTACAGGCAAGCATTGAAAGAAATACACATGAGCTTTTCTAGCTGGTTAGAGTTTGCAGCCTGGAGAAAAAAAATAAACTAGCAACAACCAGTGCGAAACGTATGACCATTTCTGAAATGGTATTTCATGTGACAGTGATCCACTGTCCCTTGTAATTCTTCTCTAAAGCCTTTGGCACTGTCCACCATGCTGTCACGTGCTAATGGATCGACAAGGTCCAGCTTATCGGGTATGCAAACATTTTATAATTATACATCCAAATGAATCCAGAGTTCCTCCACCAATAATTTCTCTATCATTTCTATAGTGTTATTTCTAAGCATTGTCTTCGGCAGCAACATCTAAAGCTGTGACATGAGACCAAGCTCTCACTCATTACCTTTCCAAATTCCTCCTGAAACTTCTGTGCTTCAGGCAGCCTGCCAAATATCTAGTCTTGGATGACCAACTATTTTCTCAAGTTACACACTGGAAATGATCTTCAGCCCAGTTACGAACTGTGTATCCTTACCACCAATTCAAACCCTATGAACACTATTCCTGGTAACCATCCCTGCTACAGTCTTAGGTCAAAACTGACCGCTTGCATGTTTTAGCATCTGATTGTCTTCAAGCTCAGATTCTGACTTCCTATCCTTTTCCCCATAAAGAGCATCAGCAATCATTTACATGATATTCCCCAGCTGTCTTTGAATTCCAGCAGCATAGTGGTAACTATTCGACTCAGAAGCCAGAGACTTGAACTTAAAATTCACAGAATACAGTTTGAAAATTTGTTTTTTTTCCAGACATCTAGAAATAAAAGCCAGTGAAAGAGACTGAAATTGTCAAATTACTCAAAACATAATAAAAAACCAACTAACTTGAGCATAGAATGTCTACTGTCCTCAACCAAACTGGGCTTTACGTGATTCCAGAGCCCATATCTCTCTGGTTAACCTTCATGTTAAAATATTCATTTGTACTGGAAACTGATGCATCGGTTCAAGACAATTCAATGTCTTCGTAGGTCAACAAATGCTTGTCTTGCTGGCAATAACAACATTCACATGAATGTGATTTTAAAACAGCTCATCTGCTCAAACCTTCAACCATAGCTTTGTCATGGATTCATCATCTTCAAACATAAATAATCCAACTCGCAATACTGCAACTGCCTTATCAAATTGCTGCAGTCCGCCTTCTCTTCTGAAAATCTTGCTCACCCATCATGTGATTTGTTGACTAATACCGTCTCTAGCCACTTCCAATAGCTCAATTTAGAGTTCCTCATTCTCATGTTGAACTCCTTTAATGACCTCGTCCCTCTAATCTCTGCAACCTACAATTTTGACTACTCTACATTCAACCAAATCTGGTCTCTTGTTAATTCCCCATTCTCTTTGCCTCATGGCTGTTGTTATGACAGTACTCCAGATGCCAAGCACCAGAATTTCCTTTTTAAACCATCTCATTCCAGCACGCCACCTCATCCTCTTCCTTCAAGAGGCAATTTGATCACTTAATGATGTGTATAGTTCTTCCGCAATCACTGATGAAAATCACAAGAAGAAATAAAAGTTTTGGCACATGATTTTAAGAGTATGTACATTTTTACAAATGTTAGTTATATTTTCTATTCTAACTGTAAGACATTCATCTTATAAGAGCCACTTCTGGAATGATATTGCATATATCATTCATTCCTTCTGCCAAAAATTCATTTGGGGAGGTGGGGGTAAAGCCTGTTGCTTTGATGTTTTTGAAGATATAATAAAATGCATTATTTTGCTGCCAATAAACTATTATTGCAGAAATACATAAGAAAAATATTCTAACTTCATGATGAAAAAATGGACGTAATGTTGAGCTGAGCACAGGACCACTTTCTGAAACTTCTTGTATGACATATTCTATCTTGATTAATTTTGCTTTCGTTTCACCCTATTCAAGTTATGCCTGCACAACAAAAAATTTTGAGCACAGACACATGTTCAGTAATCTTTGAACTATAAAGCCTTCAGTATCCTCAGCTTCACTGTACAATAATTAACCAATAAATTACTTATGCATGATTTGCATGTTTGAATAAACCATTGCACAGTGTTCATACAAGTAGCACGACTGGCACTATAATGTATGGGCACTGCTGAAACTAGCAATTTTTTTTAAAACCATGGTAACGGAAATATTTGGATTTTTATTCACATTCTTCATAGCTTTAACTTTGAATTATGAAATAAGCTATTCATTCTGAGTAGCTTTCAAAGCACATCAAAATGTTTTCTGTTCTCCTAACAGAACCAGAGATCATGGGACTAATTTTAAATGTAAATGGATTGTACCCACTCACTTCCTGTTCTTGCCAATCTGAAACCCAGGGTCATTCCTATTCCTCTGGCAAGGAAATGGTCATCAGTCAGCTTCCACCTTGAGCTGACTGATGGTTCGCAATGGAGGCCCAGGAGGTACATTTCAGCCACCAAAAACTAAAATCAGCAGTTCCATTGCTCAGTGCTCAGTAGAAATGTGGAAAACATAGCTAACCAATTTGTATCTCAACATTGCAATCATAAGTCATTTATACAAGCTCTAACATGCCCAAATTAACAAGATTTCTGTCTGATTCAGTTATATCTATAGGCCACCTTTGTAAAAGGCCTTGGCAAAACTGCAACCAGAAGAGGAGTGCAAATTTAGTCTTACTCACATTTTTAAAGCACTATTGCTCCATCCTTGCTTCTTGACCAAGTTAAAATCCTTCTCCATTTGCACCAAACCTTTCAGTTAAGAGTTTTGCTCAGATCTAAACATTCTCTAGACATTATATGTATTAAACCCACATTAGAAGAATTTCAACGATGGAACTCATCTGGCCAAATAAAGAAAACAACAGTTTACTAACTACAATCATACAGCTCCCTGTTTATTTTTCCAAAATCCGTAAAGGAAAAAACAACATATATTCAAGTATTCATAATGCTATTCCTAACAGAAATCAGTAAAGCCTGCAGATAAAAAATACTGCAAAATTATAACACCATGAGGTCCAACTAGAAGATGGTGATTGCAATTGAAAGAGGTAATATTCTACCAACAGACCACAGCAAGTGTCTAAATAGTGTCTTTCCCTTTCAAGGAGGCATTATGAAAGGGACCAAACTTATCATGCTGATGCTTGCAAGTAACTAACAATCACAACCAGTTCCGTCGTCAACCACCGGTTCCTGTGGTTCAGTAACCTACTAGAAAATGAGAGAGAGCACGAGAGAGAGCGAGCGAGCACACGCGAGAAACAGAACGAGTGCGAGAGAGAGGCAGCACGAGACCGACAATAGAGTTAATGCATTTTCCCAAGTCCCAGGCTGCAAACCTGGATAAACCCCACACCAAAGTTATCCAGCCAATCTCAATTGTGTTTTACTTTGAAAGAGCTAGGTGGGGAATTGATGCCCTATTCGTATCATCACTGCATTAATAATCCAGGAACCCAGCTAATGTTCTGGGGATCTAGGTTCAAATCTCATCATGGCATGGAGGAATTTGAATTTAATTTTAAAAATGTGGAATTAAGAGTCTGATTATGACAATGAATCCATTGTCAATTGTCAGTAATGTTCACTCATGTCCTTTAGGAAAAAAAACTGCCGTCCTTACCTGGTCTGGTCTCCATGTGACTCGAGACCCACGGCAATGTGGTTGACTCTTAACTACCTTCTGGGCAATAAATGCTGGCCCAGCCAGTGACACCCTTGTCCCACAATTAGAGCATTCTTCAGAAAAAGGTCATTGGATCCAAAAGGTTAATTCTGCTTTCTCTTCACAGATACTTGCAGACTGCAGAATATTTCCAGAATTTCTGTTTTAAATTGAATCTAGTTATATATTACTAGGTAGAAATAGGTTTTACCTGAGTAAATCATGTTCAGTCAACTCAATTTGACTGTTGGGTGAGGTAACAGACATGAGGCTAATACAGTTGTTATGCTCTAAATACAATCAAAGGATTGCCAGAAAACATGTATTTCACAGAATAAAATGGATTATGGTAGCATAGAAAGTAAGTTAACAGAGGAACAGTAAACACAGTAAATGGTCATTTTCCAAATTGAAGGAAGGTGTATAGTGGGGTTCTTGAAGGTCAAGGGCAGAGATCTTTGGTTTTCTCGACAAATATTAATCCCGTAGATTTGAGTACACAGGATGCATTTCCAAAATTTGTATGTGGCCAAAAAAGATCTTGGAGGCATCGTGAACTCTGAGGAGTATAGTGGTAGACTTTAAAGAGATGCTGCCTGGCCTGCTGTGTTTTTCCAGCACATTTTTCAACTCTGGTCTCCAGCATCTGCAGTCCTCACTTTCTCCTAGTTGACTTTAAGAGAGAACAGAGCTGAAAATGTGTTGCTGCAGACTTCACTTTTCACTTTAAGAGAGAACAGTCTTGCTGTTGAAATGGGCTAACATTAATTTAATGCAAATATGATATAGTTTGGAACAAGAATGAGAGATAATACAAAGCAATTTTAAAAGGAGTCCAAAAGCAGAGAGACCTGGGGTACATGTGAATGATTATTGAAGGGAGCAGAGTAAACTGAGAAATTGATTAAAACCACACATGGAAAGCTGGGCTTTACAAATGGAGACTCAAGGAAAGATTTTGCTGTCCCATTTCAGGTCTGGACATAGAAAACAAATCTTGTGAGATTAAGGCAGGAAATCTGCTCTAAAATCATCACCTTTATTTCAGCTCCAGTGAAAGGAACACCTGCTCATTTAGTCTTGTCTCAAAATCAAATCCTCAAATCCTTAGTCTAAGTTAATAAATCATGTCAGCATCCTCTCCATGTGCGCTAATAAGATAAACATTGAGTTATGGAAGACCTAAAGTCTAATGTAATTTTAAATAGTTTTGTCATAGATTACTGAAAAAGTTACCTAATGGTTATAAAATGGTCGTTTCAGGACCTTGACACATGGTACAAGCAATCTCAACTGACTGTGAAGTTCCCTTCAATTAAAACACACCAGCTTTAGTCTAAATTACAACTAGCTTTGAGTATAATTCAGTGAATATAGCCAAAGGGTATAACACAGGCTGCATTTTCAAATTTGCTAAAATATTTCCTTCCAAGTTGAACGGAAACCTCAAAATTTGTTCGCCTGCCCCCGAACTTCAGCTTTTCCACAATGACAAACATGGAAAAAAAAACTGTAGAAAATAAGAAGCACATTGTCCTGGCCTGAAATTTCTGCAAGCATTTACTGTAAATTTAATTGCAGTAATCTAGTTACTAGACTACTGGCCTGGTTTATAGAACAGCTGGAAAACAAAGAGATTATTCATTCATTGATTTTGAAATGAATTACGTAAGTTTAAAGCTGAACCACAAAGTACTGGGAAAGGAAACTGAAAACACAGATTTTGTTTAGAGATAAAACCATTGCAATATTAATCTGTGATACAAGAATTAATATAAAGCTTTATGTGTCACTACAAAGACTCACAGGTCATGTTTTTATAATTCTGTCTTAATTTGCAGCTGCAGATGTCAAGAAAGCCATTACATACGTGCAGAGTTAACTCATCTAGTAGCAAGCTTCCACCAAAATTAATGATCTTACCTGGCATATATATTACAAGTTATGCACTCTGCACTTTTTGTATGCCTTCAAAATGAGATTAAAAATGATTTCTACTTTGGAATGGAGTGAATAAATAGAACAAGGAAATTTGGCATTCAAGAGGTGAGAAATAAAGGAATCAGAGTTTGCACCTATAAAGTGGTGTTGTAGTTTTAAACAGAAATTTGATTACAACTGTTTAAACAGCCAAGTTTGACACCACAGCTTTAAAGTGGATTTCAATATTCCAAAGAATATTTCAAAATATTTTAGAGAAGTGCATAATGTATTTTAAACAACATTTTTGAAACATTAAGAATCAATATAGAACCCTAGAACTCCTACAGCATGGCAGCCAGCTATTCGGCCCATCGAGTCCACACCGACCCTCCAAAAGAGCATCCCACCCAGATCTACCTCAACACTCTATCCCTATAACCTTGCATTTCCAAGACTAATCCATTTAGCCTGCACATCTTCGGAATGTAGAAGGAAATCAGAGCACTGGAAGGAAACCCATGCAAACATAAGGATAATGTGCAAACTCTAAACAGACAGATGCCCGAGGCTGGAATTGAAATTAGGCCCTGGCACTGTAAGGCAGCAGTGCTAATCACTGAGCTACTGTGCTGTTTCTGGAGTTATTCAACAATTAGTAAAGGTGCAGAGAAAGGAGGAAACACTTGCTGTAATGGATGTCACATAATGAAGGTATACTTTGCATTAAGTAAATGTTGAATTTCCTACAATGTGTTAAGTTTTCCTGTACATTTCATGTTATGCAATAAAATTTGTTCAACAGTTCACAAAAGCCAACTAAACCAGCAGTCAACAAGCACTTCAAATGATCACCCCTAACTCCTCAACTACTTGAGTAGCATCTGAAATGGACTACTGCAAGCAATGTGGCACATCGGCCAATGCTTTATAAAAGTTCAAGTACAAATTCTTTATAAAAAAAAATTCATTAAGCTTACAGCTATGGGATTCTGTGTAAATCTTCAGTGTGGATAATGATAGAAATCAACATGCCCTTCATCAGAAGAGTTAAAGATGGAGGGAAAAATATTCAGTGAGGTAACAAAGATTGTTGCCACTACTATTTCTAATGCGGAT
Source organism: Hemiscyllium ocellatum (assembly GCF_020745735.1). Classification (NCBI taxonomy): domain Eukaryota; kingdom Metazoa; phylum Chordata; class Chondrichthyes; order Orectolobiformes; family Hemiscylliidae; genus Hemiscyllium; species Hemiscyllium ocellatum. Next base: position 46,581,907 of record NC_083420.1, read on the forward strand.
GATTTGGATTCAGAGATGCAATTAAAAGTATGAGTTCACACTACAGTGTCGAATTAGTCAAGGAAAGTGAAGATTAAAAGGAAGTTCTAGTTGGCTTAGGGACAATATCTAATAGACATAACCAAAGCCAAGCATCGTTCAGCAAGCCAACAGCTGAAACATAGAGCCAAGACAATAGAAAACACGAAGAAAATTATGATCTAACTCCAGAGTATTCAAACATGAATTTCAACTTTTAGCATAATACTTGTTTTTAAATAGAAGTACAGTAAAATCCTAATATGACTTCCTACATTTAGGAAAGTGACAACAAATATTTAACACAGCATTGCAATTATAGCGTTGTTTGACACTTGGATAGGTCTTCCATCAGCTGCATTTGCTGATCTCACACAAATGAAAAAAAATCAAGCAAAGGGAGTCTTAGTGTAAGCTGTGTTTTTCAGCATTTCAGGCGTTATTTTGTTGAAACCTAATTCAAATTCTAGACACGAGATTTGCTGGTAAAAGAAACATAGACTTTCCAAGCACTCAATGATCCAAATATCACACAGAGCCACCGATATTGCCCACCAGTGAGAGCAATGTGTAAATATAACATAACAGTTACAAGAAGTTTTAATTGCGCCAAGCAATCAGCCTCAATTTCAGCAAGACAAAATTGTCACTTTATAAATATGCTGCTTGCTAATTTTAGGCAATGTTTTGGAATTGTTCGATGAGGGAACAACACTGAAATATTTTGAGGGGAGCTGAAATTCTAAGAAAGATAGACATTTGAGCTCAGAGCCAAAAACTAACTTAATTACATTAAACCATATTCTGCGACATGGTTCTAAAATCACCTTGCTCTTACTGGAAGACTGTAATGAAACTGAAGAAAAACAAATACCAAGTGTTCCTGACTTATGTATTTCTTCACCATGTCTGGGAAAACTTCCAAGCTCAACAGTATTTTGGGCCAAGTACTCTTCATGGTAATCATGTATCTGAGTTTAAGAATAACTCGAAGAAATGTCTCTACACATATTTCTCAAAATGAGGCATCACCTGTATTCAACATACTAAGCATGATATCTTGTTAAGCTTATGCCAAGTTAGGATGACCCCAAGATATTGGCAATGAAGAAGATGATATGTATTAAGAAAAGCTTCATTTTGTCCTTTTGCATGCCTATTTTCCCTTGCTTCACTCATTCCAATGTAAAGATTCTTTATGACACTCTTAACAAATAAGGTTTTAATATAATCATTGCATACATCATTAGTAGTTGCATATATGTAGTCTCCAGATTGTGAACAAGTTCTGTTCTTGAGTCTGTTCATAAGAGCATGCAAATCCAAATATGATGCAGAACAATATGAAGTATTGTTCATTCAAGTACAGAAAATGTTCGTAATTGGATCTTTAAAATTACACCCCAATGGCTGTGTCGTCCTAACAAGCTTTCTAAGTCAGGGACCCCTGTAACGACTTACCTGTCAAACAATGTAAAAGCTAACAGTTCATACTGCACTCTAACATGATGTCTTTTGCTCTCAAAAGGTGTGCGTTTTATATCCACTATGTGGCTAATGTTTGTAGCCACTTATCTCAAGATATCTATTAACATGGTCAGTCATAGTTGTCTGTCTAAGTGTCTTCTCACACCTGCTTTAATTTGTCTAAAATCACCGTCAAATTAATACCATCCAACTATTGCAAAAGTGTTGAGGAAGTGAGGAAAAGCTTTTTCACTCAGCAATTAGTTAGGGTATGAAATGTACTGCCTAGTAATGTCATGGAGGCTGGTTCAATTGAAGCATTCAAGTGGGCATTAAATAATTATTTGAATAAAACTAATGTGCAAGGGAGAGGGAGAAAAAAAAACAAGAGATTAGCACCAGGTAATGATTCTCATTTAATGAGCTAGTATTGGTCTGATGGACTGAATCCATTTGCACTATAATATTCCCATGATAAGCCCATGCCAACCTCCCTTTCTGCTGTTCTCTGCTTTGTTCTTTAGAAAAGATTTCTGTAGCTTTCAGTTCTGATTTAATGGATTAAATGCAGAGTTTCTTTAATGGAGTTTGTTTTTCCAAGTTCTTTTTTCCCCTCTAGTAATTACAAATACTTATCATTTGCTGTATGGTTTATATGCAGAACTTTAAATGTATTCATTTGCATCCACAGGTCAAAGGTCTCTATCTTCTCACATAGATTTTTACTTGTAACATTACAGGTTTCTGAACCATTCAGTTGACTGGTCATAATATATTATCCACTTCAAATCTTCAGTGCAGTCTTTTTCTAACATACTCTTTTTGATTATCTTTGTCGTCTTTTTGGTGATAATATTCAATCCATACTCTGAACTTCTTTATAGATTTACTTGAGCTAGAAACTGGGGTGCTTGTGCATGAATCATAAAAGAGAAGATAATAGGCACAGCAAGTGGACGGTTGACCCTTACTTCAAATGGAATGGAGCATAAAAATAAGGACGTCTTGCTAAAAGTATGAGAGACACTAGTCAGACCATAGTTAGAATGTTGTGAACAATTTTGGTCCCCTTATTGAAATAAATACATACTGGCACTGGAGGCAGTCCAAACCAGATTGACTAGCTTTGATTGCGTATGGTGGGATTTTCTTATAAAGTTGAGTAGGTTGAGTTTGTACTCACTGGACTGGAGAAGAATGAGAAGAGAGACTTTGTTGAAACATAAATAATCTAAAGAGGGCTTGACAGGATATATGTGAAGTTGTTGTTTCCCGTTGTGAAAATGTCTATGGCCAGAGGGCATCATTTCAGAGTAAGGGATCATCCATTTAAGGCAAAGATGTGGGGGATTTTTTTTCTCTCAAAGGGTAGTTGAGTCATGGGATTCTTTATATCAGTAAAGGAATTGAGCTTTATGAGGCTAATGCAGGAAAATGGAGTTGAGGATCAGCAGAATAGCTACAATCTCATTAAATAGTGGAACAGACTTCATAGGTCCATAAGCGCAGAAGAGGCCATTCAGCCCATCAAATTTGTAGCAAAATGTGAGACACCTGACCTTTAATCTAATCCCATTTACCAGCACTTGGTCTATAGCTTTGAACATTATAAGTGTTGAGTGCTCCTCCAGATTTTTTTCTTTAAAGGATTGAGGCAATTCATCTCTATCACCCTCTCAGGTAGTGCATGCTGAACTGCCAAGAACCTTTGGATAAAAAGGTTTTTCATCAAATCCTCACTAAGCTCTCACCTTAAACTGGTGTCCGCTCGTAATTGACTCTTCTTCACTCTGTCCATGCCCCTCATAATTGTGTACACCTCATTAAAATCACCCCTCAGTCCACTCTGCTGTAATGAAAACAACCTAAGCCTATCTAATCTTTTCTCATAATTTCAATTTTCCATCCCAGGCAGCATCCTGGTGAATCCCTTCTGCACCACCCCCGGTGCAATCACATCCTTCCTGTAATATGGAAACCGGTACTGCACACTCGAGCTGCGGTCTCACGAAAATTCTAATTAGCTCCAACATTACTTCCCTGCTTTTGTAATCTGTGCTGTGATTGATAAAAGCAAGTTCCACATGCTCTGTTCACCATCCTACTAAAAATTGCATCAGTTAGAGTGGCTAAGAAGACATTTAGAATGCTTACCTTCATTGCTCAGATCATTAAGTTTGGTAGTTGGGACGTCATGTTGAGGTTGTACAGGACATTAGTGAGGCCTCTTTTGGAGTACTGTGTAGAGTTCTGGTCTTCCTGCTGTAGGAATATTATTATTAGATTGGAGGCGGTTCAGAAAAGATTTACCAGGATGTTGCCAGAACTGGAGAGTTCAAGTTATATGGAGAGACTGGATAGGCTGGGACTTTTTCCACTGGAATGTAGGAAGTTGAGGAATGACCTTAGAGGTTTATAAAATCATGCGGGGCATAGATAAGGTGAATAGCAAATGCCTTTTCCATGGAGTGGGGGAGTTCAAAACTAGGGGGGCATACTTTTAAAGTGAGAGGAGAAAGATTTTCACACAAGGGGTAGTTGTATGTGGAATGATAAGAAGCGGATGCAGGTACACTTACAACATTTAAGAGACATTTAGATATGTACATGATAGGAAACGTTTAGAGGAATATGGGCCAAATGCAGACAAGCGGGGCTAGTTTAGTTTGGAAAATTTGGTCAGCATGGACAAGTTGAACCGAAGAGTGTGTTTTCATGTTGTACGACCTGATGACTCTACTAAAATGCTCTTCCGCCTTCAGAAATGTAAAGACAAATGCTCCAAGTAGATTTGTTCCACAGCACTTCCTAGGGTCATGCTGTTCATTATATAATGTTAATGCCAACTAGATATCCTAAATTAATCAAGTTCCATTTGGCCCATATCCCTCTAAACCCTTCCTTGTTCATATACCCATCCTTTTAAATGTTGTAATTGTACCATCCTTTTCAATGTTGTAATTGTACCGGCTTCCACCACTTCCTATTGCAGCTAATTCAATATACGTACCACCCACTGCGTAAAAAGGTTGCCCCTTCGGTTGTTTTTATATCTTTCTTCTCTCACCTTAAACTTATGCCCTCTAGTTCTGGACTCCCCTATCCTGGGAAATACTTTGGCTACTCACCTTATCCATGCTCATGATTTTATATACCTCAATAAGGTCACCCCTCAGCCTCTGACATTGCAGGGAAGATAGCCCCAGTGTATTCAGCCTCTCCCTACAGCTTAAAACTTCCAACCCTGGCAACATCCTTGTAAATCTTTTCTGAACTTTTTCAAGTTTCACATCATTCTTTCTATAGCAGGGAGACCAGAACTGCACACCGTATGCCAAAAGTGGTCTAACCAATGTTTCTTACAGCTGCAACATGACAGCTTACTCCCATTCTCAATGCGCTGACCAATAAAGGCAAGTGTATCAAATGCCTTCTTCACTACCCTGTCTACCTGACTCCACCCATAACAAAATTACACACAGTATTTGAGATGCTGTACATCTGAGGATTAACTTTGCTACATTGATTTTCAACTCCTCTTGCAACAAAGGATGGCATTCCATCAGCCTTCATAATTACTTTTTATACCTAACTTTTCATAACTCACACAGTAAAGCATCTATATTGTCCTGCATCTCAGAATTTGACAGTTACTCTTTACTTTGGCAATATTCTTTGTCATTCTCCCGTGTAAGTATAATTTCACATGTTGCTATACTGCATGCTGCCAGATTTTTTGCCCAGTCAACCTATTTATATTGTCTGCAAACTCCTTATTGCCTCTTCACAACTGACTTTTCGCCCTGTCTTTGCATAAACTACAAATTTAGCAGTGCCTTTGCTTTCTTCATCTATAATCATAATTATGAATTGTGAAATGTTGAAGCACACGCACAGACCTAGCCATCTGTTATGCAAACTGTTTTTTGTAAGCAAACTAATACTTTAACTATGTTAATATGCTACCTACATGAGTACTTCTGCTTTTCCACAATCTTTTACATGGCACTGTGACTAATGCCTTCTGGAAATCTGCATCCGCTATGTTAACTGACATCCCCTTGCCTTTCAAAACGATGTTATTCATTCCAATAGGTTAAACATAATTTCTTTTTGATAAAACCTTGCTGATTCTTGCTGACTACCCTGAATTGTTCCAAATGCCCAGCTATAATTTAAGAATTGATTTAACACTTCCCCCACAACAGATGTCAATCTAACTCTCTCCAATCTTGAATATTTGCTACTTTCCACTCAAACATCAGATTCAGAAAAGGTTCCATATTCGACATCAATGTGTCTACTACGTATTAAGTATCTCTTTTAAGACTCCAGAATGGAGTCCTAGGACTTGACAGCCCACATCTCTTTCAGTTTACATATATAAGATACTTATTAATTTTGTTCACAATTGCCATATTATCTAGAATTAACTCTCCATTCCCTCAAATAGACCATCACACATTATTTATTTTATCTTTCTGGATACCTGTAGAAACTCATACTGTTTTCACATTGCTGTCTAGGTTCTTCTCATATTCCAAATTTCTTTCAAGACTTTTTGCAGGGAGCTTGAAGAGACAGAATCGTGATTGGAGGAGCAGCTCCCCACAGATTCACTTTCTTTCATACTCTACTCTTCAAAATCATAACACAGGGTGAATGAGGCAAGTATTGTTCTGATATTTTGAATCATTAATTTTTTTCTTACCTCCATTATTTATATTTTGCATGCTGAGGTTTCAAGAGCAAACTCAACCAAACCCCTCTGTATTTTTGAGCCCTGCTTCTGTTACAGATGCCTCCAATAATTGCAAAAAAATCATTTTTATACATAAGTCTGGACAGTCTCCAGGCACAGTATTTCCCTGCATTTGCCTTACCTTGGGACTGCTTTGGGCTGCAGAATTTTACAGTGAGCCACATGAAGTAGAACTGAGTACTAAATCTTCCCATAAACGCAGTAAAGCGCTTTCAGGTAAAATGCATCACTCTAAACTACATGAAACCATCCAGAAAGAAGATGTAAAACAATGAAAAGATTAAATACAATATATACTTTTTACCTTAAGAGTTCAGTCTTCTCCCCATTCTACTCTCCTAAAAAATTCAAGCATTTAACTTGAGAAAATGTCATTGGTATTACTCTCTAGGAAGCCCAGGTTGACCAGTTTCTGATTCATCTGACAGCCACTGGTCTATGGATTCAGTATGTGCTGAAATTACTCTAATCCAATATACCAAATCTTCTAGGAGAATTAAAAATGTGCAAAACAATTCACTATCATCTCATATCTTACCAATTATAGACTCTCCTCAATCACTGAGTAAAAAATGTTACAGTTCTGTGACAAGTCTGATACTGGAGGCTCAAACATTGTATGGAAGTAACAGGATTGTTGAAGTTTCCTCTGCAAGGGAATAAAGTGCTTAAACATTTCCTCATTGGAGACAGGCCATATATTTTACAAACTGTTAGGGCAGAAACATTGGAAGTAAAGTCATCTTCTCTACCTTTTTCTCCACCAATATAAAAAGAAAATTATCACAAAATCAGCCTTCTCCCAATAAGTAAGATAGACCAAGTCATTTACATCAAGCAACAGCTACTTAGCAATATAGAAACTTGGCACAACACCTTGTTCCAACCTTGGTCCAAACATAAGACTCAAGGAAAAAAGCAGAGTTGCAGTCTTTAATGTCAAGACAGCAGTCAACTGAATATGGTATCATGTACCTCAAGCAAAACTGGTGTATAATGGATCATTTGCAATTTGCGTGGGCACATGCAGCTCTGAAAACACTTAAGAAACCCAATACCAATGGAATAAAGTAGCCTTTTTCCACTGATGCACAGTGGTAGCAATGTGCAATGATGCTCTAACAACTATTAAGCCTCCTTCATTAGTACCTTTCAAACTCATTATCTATTTGCTAGAAGGACAGGGCAACAGATGCACAGGAATACCACCACCTGTAGGTTCCCCTGCAAGCTATACACCATTCTAATGGTGGAATGATATTGCCAGTCTTTCACTGTCAAAATCCTGTATTGTGGGTGTACCTGTACCACATGAATCACACTGATTTGAGGAAGAAATCACCATCACCTTCTCAAAGGCAATAAACACTGGACTAGCCAACAGAGTCAGAGATGTACAGCACAGAAACAGACCCTTCGGTCCAACTAGCTCTTGCCAACCAGATATCCCAACCCAATCTAGTCCCACCTGCCAGTACCTGGCCCATAGCCCTCTAAACTTTTCCTATTCATATACCCATCCAGATGCCTTTTAAATGTTGCAATTGCATTAGCATCCACCATTTCCTCTGGCAGCCCATTCCACACACAACCACCCTCTGCGTGAAAAGTTTGCCCCTTAGATTTCTTTTATATCTTTCCCCTCTTACCCTAACCTATGCTCTCTAGTTCTGAGCTCCCACACCCCAAGGAAAAGACACTGTCTATTTATCCCATCTATGCCCCTCATGATTTTATAAACCGCTATAAGGTCACCTTCTCAGCCTCCAATGTTCCAGGGAAAACAGCCCTAGCCTATTCAACCTCTCCCTTTAGCTCAAATCCTCTAATCCTGGCAACATACTTGTAAATCTTTTCTAAGCCCTTTCAAGTTTCACATCCTTCCGAAAGGAAGACCAGAATTGTATGCAATATTCCAAAAGTGGCCTAACCAATGTCCTGTACAGCCACAGCATGACCTCCCAACTCCTGTATTCAATACTCTGATCAATAAAGGAATGCATACCAAAGGAACTAACATGTGAAAGAGTAAAGAAAATGTTCACAGATCAAGGTCAGTGATCATTGCCTAAGAATATTATTGCAAGATTTCCTCAAAGAATTCTCATTAGCCATTTCATTACTGACCTTCCATTCATCATATGGTAAGGTGTTGAACATTTTGATAACAAATTGAAAGCAAACCTACAGAAAGCCTAGATGTAGTCCCCAGCTATGTACTCCGATCCCGCATGGACCAGCTGGCAGGAGTATTTGCAAACATGTTCAACCTCTCTTTACTACGATTTGAAGTCTCTATCTGCTTCAAGAAGACCACCATCATCCAAAGAAGAAAAAAAAATCACATATTGTGCCTTACACTTGGTGGCTCTGATCTCCATAATTATGAAATGCTTTGCAAGGTCAGTCACGGATCACATTAACTACAGCCTCCCACATTGCCTTGATCTTTTGCAATTCACCTAACTATGCAAAAGCTTGAAGGCAAGTGCCAACTCCCTGGCCCTACACTCATCCCTGCAGCATCTGGACAACAAGGATACCGACTTCAAGTTCCTACTTAGTGACTACAGCTCCGCCTTCAGCACCATATATCCAAACGAACTAATTTCCAAACTGCAAGACTTCGGTCTCTGCTCCCCTCTCTATAAGTGGACCCTCAAACTTTCTGAGCCATAGACTACAGACAGGATAAGCAACAACACTTCCCCATGATAATCCTCAACACTGGTACCTGCAAGACTGCATATTTCAGCCTCAATTATACTCCTTTATATGTTCACGACTGTGAGACCAAATTCCGCATTAACTCCATTTGTAAGTTTACTGACCATCCCACCATTGCAGGTCAGATCTCAAATATCGATAGAAAGAGAAAGGGAGCTTAGCAGCATGGTGTGAAGACAACAATCTCTCCATCAACATCAGCAAAATAAAGGAGCTAGTCATCAACTTCAGGAAGCAAAGTGGAGGGCACATCCCTGTCTGCAGTCATGGTGTTGATGTGGGGATGGGAGTGATAAACACTAGCAATCTGTTCTGATCCAACCACACTGACGCTACAGTAAAGAAAGCTCAACAATGCCTCTACTGCCTCAAGAGATTAAGGCAATTCGAGATAACCATAAAGAGCCTTACCAATGTTTATGGATGTACCATAGAAAGGATCCTGTCTGGGTATATCGCAGCATTGCATGACAACTGCTTTTCCCAAGACCGTAAGAATCTGCAGAGAGTCGTGAACACCGCCCAGTCAATCACACAAAGCGGCCTTCCATCTACATTTCCCGCTGCCTTGGGAAAGCAACAAACATAATCAAAAGGTCCCTCCCACCCCAATTATATTCTCTTTCACCCTCCATCAGGCAGAAGATGTACATTTGAATACAGTAACGAGCAGATTCAACAGCTTTTTCCCCCACTGTGATCAGACTTTTGAATGGACCTCTTAAAATGTTAATGTCTACTCTATCCTGCACTCTGTTCTGTTACCCTGATGCACTTGTATGGTACAATCTGTCTGTACAGCACACAGAACAACACTTTTTCACTGTATGTGGGCTATAATATCACACGTGCCAGTTAACAAGCATCTCAGAACAGATGAAAGTAATTATTTCGCCATTTCTTTCAAGCATCATGGTCAAGAAGCCTTTCGCTATCAACATCCTGCAGAACACCCAAATCTCCACCATATCTGGAGGAGTGACACATAAGTTGGGTACTTTGCAATGAGTGGCTCACCTTCTGAAGCCTTAAAAATGTTGTTATGGATACTGCTGCTATAAAACTAAGGAAGCTTGGAACTGTCAAGGCTTCTGTCCTTGCTAGTGGGCATAATGTCAATTACAAAGTGAGCAATAGCTGAAATATATACTATTTGCAGGATGCATTGCAACCATGCACCAATACCACATTGACAACATCTCTTTCCTTTGCAATTTTTATCATCAAGTACGAGAGCAATGATGTTGTGGAACATTATCACCTAAAAATCAGAAACAACCAAGCGCGAACATAAATTAGCATTGCTTCATTTGGCATTCTGGAATTCCCAATCCAAATCATCATAAGAACTAAAATAATTAAAAGGACATTGTCACCCAATTCTCACAGCAACTAAAGTTTGAGTGACACGTCATGCTTGCATTATCTATATTCAAAAATCAAGTAAATTGTATACAAGTTAAAAACAAAGACCAACTTGAAATGTAAAGCGGTTTGAAAATTAAACACGATATTTCCATCATAAGTAATTGTCTTGATTTTACTCAAGGAATAAAATAAATTACAGCAGACAGACCATATAAAGAAAAATGTCAATTTAAGATAACATTAGAAGCTTGACAAAGGACTATGTTTAGCTGAATTGATTAAGACAAAACTAATTGATTCTAAAATCTTGATAAACATATTTTACATGGGACTGGGGAACTACCAAAAATAGTTTCCTTGCTGCAGAACTACAAGTATGAGAGTTTCTCTTGCAGAAAGAAAAAATAACTTGTTTATAACATGGGAAACAAAAATGACACAAGTGCGACAGCTAAGTCAGACAGTGCACACATATTTTGCATCATAACAATGAAAGTTATTTGGGACTGATTTCTCACTGCTAAACCAGGTATACGGTGTTAAAAAAAGGCATTACTTTGCTCTGGCTGAGATTGGCTAGCTCAATAGAGAACAGGAATTCCACCTGGGACACAGCAGAGTGTACATAACAACTTTCTCTTTTAAATGCAGCAAAACCTCCAACAGGAGCATTCTCAAACATGTTTTAACACCAAGCTACCAAACAGATTATTAGGATAAATGATCAAAAGCTTAGTTCAAGAAACCAATTTTAAATACCTTGCAGGAAATGAAAGATGGAGAGGTATAGGAAGATAGATAAAAGAGAGCTTAGGCCTAAGATAGGTGGTCAACTGAAGACTTAACCACCAATTAAACAAGTGTGTGGAAAAGCAAGAATTGAAGGAATACAGAGATCTGAAAGAGCTATAAGGCTGGAGGAGATCACAGAACGATAGAGAGGGGGCTGCGAAACAAGAATGAGAGTTTTTAAAATGCAGCATTATTGGAGTCAATGCATATGAATTTTGACAAGTACAAGCTTATGGAGGATGCAATTTCAGTGGATGGCCAGGACAGCAGGACAATTATCAAGCAAAAGAGCTAATAAAAGCATGGATAAAGGTCTACAAAATAACAATAACATTGCCAAAAACATCCAGAAAATTAAAGGCAAAATTTACTTTCTTCTGTAAATACTTTGCAGAAAAGAAAACTTCCTCTGGAGACCTTCTGCCTTTGCCCAGCTAAATCTTGAGAAAGCTAGATTTTTTGCTTTTGTCATAATGCAGCTGCGTGGCACTATAAACAATAGATTAATTAATACCAAAACTTTCTGTATTAACTTAGAGTTTTTTTTTATTTCTTATATATTTCCACAACATTATAACGTGCAATTTAGTTTGTTACAAGTAAATTTTGCCACAGAGCAGATCAAATTTTAAACTGTTTACTTCTTAGAACATAACAACGCAGTACAGGCCCTTTGGCCCTTGATGTTGCACCAACCTGTGAAATCAATCTAAAGCCCATCTAACCTACACTATTCCATTTTCATCCATTTGTCTATCCAATTACCATTTAAATGTCCTTAAAGTTGGCAAGTTTACTACTGTTGCAGGTAGGCCGTTCCATATTAAAGAGTTAACTTGCTCTGCTGACCTGCAGGACATTGGATGTTCCGTGGCTAGGGTGGGATGCCTCTGACTTACAGATAGATTGTAAGAAATTTACATTACCATCCATTATTTAGAACCATTTCCTTGCCATTCATCATAATTTACATTGTCATTGCTACTATTTACATTTTCATCCCCTATTCAGAAATCAATAAAGAACATTATAGTTAGAATTTGACTACTCCTTGCAGTTTTAAAAAACACAATTTGCAACAGATTTGACCATTAAGGGATGATTTACATTATACTTTTTCTGGTGATGGTCAGGCCACTGCATGTGTCTTGAGTGGCATGTGACTGTGGGGGAATGGCTGGGGTTTGCCTTGTGGGCATTGCTAACTGTGATGTAAAGATCTTGAATAAAGGAAGGACTGTTTCCTTTGTTCAGGTAGAGTTTTGACATGACTCCACAAGCCCTGTGAGGTGTGTTAGAAGTTCCTCCAGAAAGTTTGCACTGTACTGTGCTTAATAAAATTTTGGCTGTTCACATATGTTAGTGTGTTGCAGTTGCATCAAGTGCGTAAGAATCTCAGGAGAAAAGAACCTAACACTACTGAGTAAAGAAACTACCTGTGACATCTGTCCTATATCTATTACCCCTCAATTTAAAGCTATGCCCTCTCATGCTGGCAATCACCATCCGAGGAAAAAGACTCTCACTGTCCACCCAATCTAACCTTGTGATTTTCTTCTATATCTCAATTAAGTCACCTCTCAACCACTTACTTTCTAACGAAAGCAATCTCAAGTGCCTCAGTCTTTCCTCATTAGACCCTCCCTCCATACCAGGCAACATCCTAGTAAATCTCCTCTGCACCCTTTCCAAAGCTTCCACATCCTTCCTATAATGTGGTGACTAAACTGTACACAATGCTCCAAGTGTGGCTGCATCAGAGTTTTGTACAGCTACAGCATATCCTCGTGGCTCTGAAACTCAATCCATCTACTAATAAAGGTAACACATCGTATGCCTTCTTAATAACCCTATCAACCTGGGTGACAACTTTCAGGAATCAACATATATGGACACCAAGATCTCTCTGTTCATCCACACTACCAAGAATCTTACTATCAGCCCAGTACTCTTTATTCCTGTTGCTCTTCCAAAGTGAATCAACTCACACTTTTCCGCATTAAACTCCATTTGCCACCTCTCAGCATAGCTCTGCAGCTTACCTATGGGTCTCTGTAACCTGCAACATCCTTTGGCACTATCCACAACTCTACCAACCTTAGTGTCATCCGCAAACTTACTAACTCATCCTTCTACGCCCTCATCCAGGTCATTTATAAAAATGACAAACAACAGTGGCCCCAAAACAGATCCTTGCGGTACACCACTAGCAACTGAACTCCAGGATGAACAGTTCCCATCAACCACCACCCTTTCTTCTTTCAGCTTGCCAATATCTGATCCAAATCGCTAAATCTTCTACAAGTTCATATTTTTTTTTCCCCCAAGCCAGTCTTGCCTTACATGTAATGAGATTTTTAAAATAGTAGCAATTGGTTAATCACACAGGAAAGGTTCCATTTTTGAATGGGCTTCATATATAGTCATTCATCTTTTGACATTTTAAGCCTCACTACTCCCTTTTATCTTATGTTTTATTCACAGTAAAGCTGCCTACAAATATCTTGCCTCTCTTCCGTGCTTCTTAGCTCCTTAACAGAACTTAAATCTAGAACAGAAATGCTAAAGAGTAACTGTCTACTGATTTCAGATCAGAAGAAGCTCTGCCACTTTTCACACAATGTTCAAATGAAAAAACTTTTTACATATTAGACCATATTTCCTTTCCACAACCTAGTGCATCTTTCTCTTTCTAATCATACTATTGAAAAGATGTCCAGGACATGGAGGGGTGTAAAGGAAATCAACTGGAATGCTATGATGGTTGAAAGATTTCAGTTACAGTAAGAGATCAGAGCTGTAAAGTGACAAAGGTTTTATAAATGAAATAAGAAGAAATTATCACAAAAAGCAGAATCGTCAATAACCAGAGGATTTACAATAGAGTAACTGGCAAAAACCACAGGCAACATGATATAGAGTACACTGAATGAAGGATGGTTGAAGCAGATACAGTAACGCTTAAAAAGGAAATGAATAAATATCCGAAGAGTAAAAACTTGCTTGGCTACGGAAAATGAACTGGGGGAAATTGAACTAATTGGATAGCTGTTTGAAAGAGACAGCAAAAACAGGTTAGACCAAACAGCCTCAATCTGTGCTGCATCATACTACTCTGGGTGATTGCCAAGACCCACTTATTTGTAGTTTTTACTCCAAGTAAATTCCAAAACTCAATCTTCAAATAGGAGTACATTTTCCAGAGCCCTGTACAATTAAAAAGAACTTAAATCAATAGTTTTGGTAATGCTCCTGTTATTTATTGTTCTTCCTGCAATCTCACTTTGTTGAAGAAAAGATTTGTTGATCCATTTAGCCCAGAGCAGCCCCTGGACGTTAAAAGCTTATCTTCCTCCAGCAAACAAGGACGAAAGGGTAATTAGGGAGAGAATAGGGCCCTTCAAAGATCAGCAAGGCAACCAACGTGTGGACCTGCAGGAGATGGGCGAGACACTAAACGAGTATTTTGTATCAGTGTTTGCTGTGGAGAAGGACATAGAAGATATAGAATGTGGGAATATAGATGGTGACATCTTGAAAAATGTCCATATTACAGAGGAGATGGTGCTAAATGTCTTGAAACGCGTAAGGGTGGATAAATCCCCAAGATGATCAGGTGCACCCTAGAGCTCTATGGGAAGCGATTGCTGGGCCCTTCGCTGAGATATTTGCATCTTCAATAGTCACAGGTGAGGTGCTGGAAGACGTGATGCTAACATGGTGCCACTGTTTAAGAAAGGTGGTAAGGAAAAGCCAGGGAATGATGGACCCGTGAGCCTGACATTGGTGGTGGGCAAGTTGTTGGAGGGAATCCTGAGGGACAGGATTTACATGTAATTGGAAAGGCAAAGACTGATTAGGGATAGTCAGCATGGTTTTGTGTATGGGAAATCATATCTCACAAACTTGACTGAGTTTTTTGAAGAAGTAATAAAGAGGATTGATGATGGCAGAGCAGTGGATGCAATCAATACAGACTTCAGGAAGGTGTTTGACGAAGTTCCTCATGGGAGACTGATTAGCAAGGTTAGATCTCATGGAATATACAGTGAGAACTAGCCATTTGTGTATCAGAACTGGCTCGAAGGTAGAAGACAGAGGTTTGCTTTTCAGACTGGAGGAGTAGTGACCAGTGGCGTGCCACAAGATTGGTGCTGGGTCCACTATTTTTCATTTATATAAATGATTTTGATGTGAACACAGGAAGTAGAATTAGTAAGTTTGCAGCTGACAAAAACTGGAGGAGTAGTGGACAGCGAAGAAGCTTACCTCAGCATACAACAGGATCTTGATTTGATGGGCCAATGGGCTGAGGAGTGGCAGATGGAGTTTAATTTAGATAAATGGGAGATACTGCATTTTGGAAAAGCAAATCAGAGCAGAACGTATACACTTGATGATAAGGTCCTAGGGATTCTTGCTGAACAAAGAAACCTTGGAGTGCAGGTTCACAGTTCCTTGAAAGTAGGGTTGCAGGTAGATAGGATAGTGAAGAAGGCATTTGATATGTTTTCCTTTATTGGTCAGAGCATTGAGTACAAGAGTTGGGAGATCATGTTGCAGCTGTACAAGACATTGACTAGGCCACTTTTGGAATACTGCGTGCAATTCTGGGTCTCCTTCTTATCAGAAAGGTGTTGTGAAATTTGAAAGGGTTCAGAAAAGATTTACAAAGGTGTTGCCAGGGTTGGAGGATCTGAGCTATAGGAAGAGGCTGCATAGGCTGGGGCTATTTCCCCTGAAGCTTTGGAGGCTAAGGGATGATCTTGTAAAAGGTTTCTTAAATCATGAGGGCCATGGATAGGGTAAATAGACAAGGCCTTTTCCCTGGGGTGGGGAAGTCCACAACTATAGGGCATAGGTTTAGGGGAAAGATTAAAAGGGACCTAAAGGGCAACTTTTTCACGCAGAGGGTAGTGAGTGTATGGAATGAGCTGCTAGAGGAAGTGGTGGAGGCTGGTACAATTACAGAATTTAAAAGGCATCTGGATG
Source organism: Hemiscyllium ocellatum (assembly GCF_020745735.1). NCBI lineage: Eukaryota > Metazoa > Chordata > Chondrichthyes > Orectolobiformes > Hemiscylliidae > Hemiscyllium > Hemiscyllium ocellatum. The sequence goes on from NC_083420.1 coordinate 46,598,033, forward strand.
GGCATATGAATAGGAAAGGTTTGGAGGGATATGGGCCAAGTACTGGCAAATGGGACTAGATTAGGTTAGGATAACTGGTCGACATGGATGAGTGGACCGAAGGGTCTGTTTCCACGTTGTACATCTTTATGACTCTATAATATACAGAATTCAAGTATTTTGAATTGCCATTACGCTATTTATACTTCTGAATTCACTTTGCTATATCTTATCTTTTCCAGTCTTAGTACTATCGCAACACAATCTGCTACAATCTTTTGCTTAGGTGTCTCAACGCTGTACAAAATCTCAAATATTAAAACGTACAGCTAGTTCAACAAGGTGCAATCAAAAATTAGATCTTAGTGAAAAACAGACCTCAAGAAATTCAAACTTCAGTCAATTCCCTTGAATCAGGAAAGAAATATTATTGTTTATTCATCTTTTAGCATTTCAACGTTCATTGTGGAAAACATTACGTTTAGCCATAAAAAGCAGTGAAAATAGTGAAAACTATGAACAAAATGTAGACTTTTCAAAAGTGATATCGGTTGTGACACACTTTAGAGTTAATATGCTTTGTTTTGTGCTAAATCAATAGAAAATTGAACTGATTGAGTTGCAACTCAATACCATAATCTCAAAAATACAATTTAAAACACTCTGGTCCATACAGATAAAAGGCAAATGTTTCATACTTTATTTTTTTAAATACAGCATCCGCTTTCCTACTTGCTACGCAACAGAGGATTTCAAAATCCACTTTTAACATACAACAAATACCTGATATACCTTATCTTGTAGACCAAAGCATTTAATTGCCATCCTACCGCATATCTCCCACAAACATGCACATTCCTATCAAAACAGTATATCTGTAACTTAATCTATAACCTATTTGGTATATACCAAACATGCTGTGGGGAGCAACAGACGCCTGGTGTACACTAAATATATGCACGACAGTTTCAATACATACTAAAGGTAACTTATTAAATTAATCGGTGCACGATCGCACAGAAAAACCATTTTAATTTTGTGTATGCCCCGCGAAGCTGTCCTTTACGACTAAATGATTCACGTAAATGGACGGAGTTGTTCTATCACAAAGAAAAAGCGCTGACAGTCACAGACCTACTTCGGAAGTGGGTTTGACAAATCTGATGGCTTTAACCAGATGCTCACAATGCATAAACATTAGCATGAAGAGACACATACGGAAAATGCCGTATTCCATCTACATGGGATGTAACAGCTTTGAAGCACATCTCCGGAGGGGATCAAAATACTTTCAATTTTAAACTGTCAACGAAACTGTAGAATAATTGGACACCATCATCTTAAGGCCACCTCTAAACCTGTGCATGTAAAGGCAATATCATTCGGTCCTAAACGATAACTGAGAGACCAGATTAATTCCTCACCCCACCATCCCACACTTTTATTGTATTTGCTGAGATACCTTAATAACATTCTCGAAGATGGTGTCCCGGAACTCCTCCAGAGCTTTGCTGTCGAAGTCTTTGCCGTGAATGATCCTCATCTGTTTAAGGAAGGTGCTTTTGCCGCTCTCGCCGGCCCCGAGCAGCAGGATCTTGACCAGGCGCCGGACGTAGCGCCTCTCCCGGGCCAGCAAGGCATCAATCTCCCGGCTCCTGCGGCGCTGAGCCCGCTCGCTCTGGCTGGACTGACAGGCCGGGAAACAAGCGCCCAGACGCTGCACCAGCTCGGCCATCCTTCTCCGTCGGCCGCACCGCAGCAACAACACAAACCGCACGCGTGACCCTTGAGGGAAACTTTTGTTTTTTCTCTCTCTCAACACAGAATGATTTCACCGCAAGGTCTGTTTTTTTTTTAAAAAGAAACCCGATTTAAATCAGTCCGTCTGCCCTACACGATCCCTCAGCCGGACCTACCGACTCCCCATTCATTACCCAACTGACGGACGAAAACTTCACCGAAGGGTAGGGCGGGACCATGCACGCATTCCTAACAGGTCATTGGGCATCCCACCCATCAATCGGGATCACTTCAACCGTTTATTGGTCTGTAGTGTTGTCAATCGATGGTGGACGTCCCGCCCTCATGTCCGCTCTTACTCTCAATTGGCCGATCCGCCCGTCAATCGGGAACATTTTAAAAATACAGGCGTTGACCCTGAAGACGGGAGGCTTCTCCTCCGGATTGGTTACCCCCTCCGTCAATTAGATCGAATCAGGTTCCGCCCACTGACTGGATCTTTATTTTGTAATGCTTTCTCGAAGAGGTGAAAGTGCACGCTGGTCTTAATTTTGTTCTTTGTTAGTTTGCCCAATCTGGATATCTTCAATACCGGGGTTTCAGTGTTGATTTTCCTCACCACATCAGTTGAAAGATGTGGTCACGGCCTGCGCCACACCCCAAGAGGAAACCCCGCCTCCTGTTACGGTCAATCACCGGTGCCCCGCTGCCCATTGGTCGACGTTCTGAACGTTCAAGCCAAGGGAAAAGCCGTTGGAGCCCCGGTCAAGAGGTAAGCGAACTATGAGTGGCCGACAGCCTGTCAGTCATTCAAACCCCGCCTCCTCCCTTTTCCTGTCCCCGCAGGGGTTGGGAAGCAGCTGCGTCTGAGTCTAAATGATGCCATTCCAAAACATCTGGCACTGTGTTTAAGATGCCTATCTTTACTCCTGAGAGTACAGAGGGGGATCGTAAATAACTCTCCCATATTTTACTTGTTTTCTTTTTGACCAGGAAATTTCGAGTCTTTTGGTTGGGATGGGAAGTATGTAGATATTTTCAATCACTCTTTCCAGATGTGTTAGGATACAACTCTTGAATAAATGGGACTTAAACTCAGTCCTTCTGCCCAGGCCCTTAATACACATCTTACCTTATGCACAGCCAATCATACAGGACCAACCATGGGAAAATTGTTATATGAAACGCATAGGTGGGCAAGTCCAGATAGGCCAGTGGTTTCTTTTTCTGCTGAGTTCCAGTGCTGTTAATTGCTCCTGTTTTATCAGGATTTTTTTAGATGTCTACTTTGGTACCGTTGGTTGCACTCTTCCTTCTGTGGCAGAAGATTGTTGCATTCCCAAGGCTTGAACATATGATTAAGTCTGCCATTCCAGAAGGAACTTTGCACTATCAGAAGAAGACAATAGGGTGCAGGAGTAGGCTATTCAGCACCGCCATTCATTATGATCATGGCTGGTCGTCCACAATCAGTGTCATGTTCCTGCCTTATCCCCATAACCTTTGATTCCACTATATTTAAGAGCTCTATCCATCTCTTTCTTGAAAGTATCCAGAGACTGGCCTCCACTGTCTTCTGGGGCAGATATATATATATATATATATGCAACCTTCCATAGAGAGAGAGATGCAACCTTTCAGATGACCGTTCATCTGAGATCCCAACTACCCTCTCAGGTACTCATTTAAAATGCCACAGTACTATTTGACGCAAGAGCAGGGAACATATCCCCTGTGTGATTGCAATACTTACACATCAATGTACTGTGAAAATGCAGATCTTCTGACAAATGTCAATGCTATTTTTTGAAGCTGGCTGTGTTTGCTACATTCCAACAGTGACTACACTTTAAAAGTAAAGTTTTGGTGTCTGATATTTGTGAAAGATGTTTTATAAATGTGGAACTTTATTTTATGAAATTTAACTTTTGTAATACTTACCCACTGAGCCTCCTATATTTCTTCCTTCCTTCTTTAGATTAGTGTCTTCCAGAACACTCCTGCTCATGTCCTAACTTGCAAAATGTTCCACTAATTTGTTATTAACTTACTTTGGTTCCCAATTTAGCAATGCCTTATTTTAAAGCTCTGATGCTCTTTCTAGCCTTATCCCTATCTGTCTCTGCAATATGTTCTCAAGCCCCATAACCCCCTGAGATATCTGATTTCTTCTATTTCTGGCTACTCTGATTTCTGATTTAAATTGTTGTATTATTGGTGGCTGTACCTTTCATTGCCCAGGCCCTAAGTTCTGGAGCGCTCTGCCTAAGCCTTTCTTTCTTTCTACCACACTTTCATCCTTTAAGATCCTTATAACTTATCTATTTGGCCAAGATTTTAGCTGTCAGCCTGATGTCTCTTTATTAGTCATGATGTCTAATGTTGTATTACTCCCTGGAACATTGTATGATGTTATTTTTAATTGCATTAAAACACTATATATTGAGGATAATCATATAAGCAATCTTAATAATTGACCAATAATGATTTTTCTAGATTTTGATAATCAAATTGGATTTTTAAAAAAAAATCAATTTGTGGGATGTGGGCATCACTAGCTGGCTTGCATTTATTGCTTGTCTCTAATTGCCATATGAAGGTGGTGCTGAGTTGTGAGTTGACCCACAATGCTATTAGCGAAGGAATTCCAAAATTTTAATCCAGCAACAGTGAAGAAAGGTCAATATATTTCCAAGTCAGGATGGTCAATGGCTTGGAGGGGAAATTGAAAGTGGTGATGTTCACATGTATCTGCTCCCTTGTGCTTCTAGATGAAAATAGTCATGGGTTTGGGGGATCTTTGAATTTCTGCAGTGCATTTAGTATATAGTACATGCTGTTGCTATTGAGCATTGGTGGTGAGAGGGAGTGGATGCTTGTGGCTGCAGTGCCAATCAAGCAAGCTGCTTTGTCCTGGATAGTGTCAAGTTTCTTGAATTTTATTGGGATTAAACTCATCCAGGCAAGTACGACGTATTTCATCACACTCTTGACTTGGGCCTTGTAAACATTAGACAGGCTTTAAGGAGTCAGGAGGTAAGTTATTCACCACAGTATTGCTAGCCTCTGACTTGTTCTTGTAGCAACTGCATTTGTATGGTGAGTCCAGTTGGGTTCTGATCAATGACCACTCCCAGGATGTTGATAGTGGGAGATTCAGAGATGATAACGCCATTGAATGTCAAGGGGCGGTGGGTGGATTTTCTCTTACTGGTGATGGACATAACTTGGCATTTGTGTGGCTTGAATGTTACTTGCCACTTGTCAGCCCAAGTCTGGATATTGTCCAGATCTTGTTACATTTGGACACGGACTGCTTCAGTGCCTGAGAAATCACAAATGGTACTGAATGTTGTACAATCATCAGTGAACATCCCCAATTCTGACCTTATGATGGAGGGAAGGTCATTGATGAAGCAGCTGAAGATGGTTGGGTTGAGGACACTACCTTGAGGAACTCCTGCAGAGATGCTATGGAGCTGAGTTGACTGATCTTCGACAAACTCAACCATCTTCCTCTATGGATGTCAGTTTGCTCATTTCATCAATATACTAGGTAACATCATCAATGAGCCTCCTGTGAAACACTGGTGTTAGTGACCCACTTTCTATTTATGTATTTAGGTTTCCTTGGGGTGGTGATGTCATTTCCTGTGGTGATGTCATTTGCTAAGGCGATGCCAGTTCCTATTCTTTTTGTCTGTAGGTGGTAAATGGAATCCAAGTTGATGTCTTTGTTGATAGAGTTCTGGTTGGAATGCCATGCTTCTAGGAATGACGTAATAGCCCTGTTCACATCCATCAACATCAACTTCGCCAAAAATACACTGACTAAATTATTAGAAGAACCAAACACCGCCAACTTCATCAGCAAGGACAACATCATCAAGCTAGTGGACCTATGTCTTACTATCCACTTCACTTTCAATAACAAAACCTACAGACAAACCAATGGAACACCATGTGATCTCTGATATCCGGGTTCTTAGCAGAGGCAGTAATGCAGAGAGTCAAACAAACAGCTCTGCCAACCATCCAACCTAAACTTTGGATCCGTGATGTGGATGAGACCTTTGTCATCACTAAACAAAACAAATTAGAGGAAACCTTCAAGACCATCAATAATATCCTTACTGGCATAAAATTCACTAAAGAGGAGGAAAACAACAAACTGCCATTCCTAGATGCCACAGTTCAGCGAATAGCCAATCAGGAACCTCAAATTAGCGTCTATAGGAAAACAATACGTACTGAATGAATACAGGAGCAATCACCCCAACATCCACAATCGAAGCTGAATTAGAACATTATTTCAATGACCCACCACACATTGTGCAGCACAGAGGAACTCCAAAGAGCAGAGGAAAATCACCTAGTCAGTGTATTTAAAAAGAACGGGTACCCAATGAACACAGTCTGCCGATTTCTCAGCAACATACTAAAACAAGCAGACAAAATACATCCAGAAACCCTGTCCATTCTCCCCTACATCAAAGACATCTCCGATATGACTGCCAAACTACTCAGACCTCTTGGCATCACGGTAGCCCACAAACTTACCAAAACATTAAAACAGCAGGTAATGAATTTGAAAGACCCTATACAGACAACAAGCAGAACTAATGTCATTTACAAATTACCTTGCAAGAACTGTAACAAACACTGCATTGGACAAACAGACAGAAAACTAGCCACCAGGATACATGAACATCAACTAACCACAAAAAGACATGACCCACTCTCATTAGTATTCTTACATACAGATGAGGAAGGACACCACTTGGACTTGGACAACACATCCATCCCTGGACAAGCCAAACAGGGACATGAATGAGAATTCCTTGGAAGCATGGCTTTCCAACCAGAACTCTATGAACAGACTCATTGCCCACCCTCTGAGAAAAAGAACAGCAAATGACATCACCACAGCAAATAGCATCACCACAGGAAATGACAACACCAAACCAAGGAAACCTAAACACATAAATAGAAAATGGGTCACTAACACCAGTGCTTCACAGGAGGGTCATGATGTTACCTACTATGGTGACGAAACATCTGAAAATGAACCTTCCAGCTCAGTGAGCAAACCTACATCCAGAACCTCAATCTAAGCTATAAAACTTCTCAAAACTTGCCATCATCTTCCTATATGTCAGGCATGACTCTAACCATCGGAGAAGTTGCCCCTGATACCCATTGATACCAGTTTTGCTAGGGCTCTTTGATGCCACACTGTCGAATGCAACGTTGATGTCAAGGGCTGTCGCTCTCACCTCATCGCTGGAATTTTGGTCTTTTGTCCATGTTTGAACCAAGGCTGTAATGAAATCAGGAACTGAGCATCACTGAGCAGGTTATTGCTGAGCAGGTGCTGCTTGATAACACTGTTGATGATACCTTTCATCACTGTACTGATGATCGATAGTAGATTTCATAATTTGTAAACAAATAATCCTTGATCAAGCCTTTCAAGGGCTTTTGCCCCAAACATCGATTATCCTGCTCCTTGGATGCTGCCTGACCTGCTGTGCTTTTTCAGCACAACTCTGATCTAAACTCTGATTTCTAGCATCTGCAGTCCTCACTTTTGCCTCACTCAAAATGATGAGTGTCTAAATAAAAAGCGTTAATTTTAAAACAGAGGCATACCAATTAACCTGAGTTTGTTTACAAAGATGATAGCAAATTGTGTGATTATACTTGTCAGAAAAGAGCGAACTAAGACCATAAGAAACATGATTAGAAAATGGTGAATGAGAGAAAATCATGATTGTAAGAGCAGCTCCTTTTTTTTTAATACAACGATGGAGCTGATTTCCTCGAATTCTTGGAACAGTAATTTCTATTTTAGTATGTTTTTGCTTCATTTTTAGAACTTCGAAATAAAGATCAACAAAAGATACTTTTAAACAGGAGGAAAAAGAGAGCAAGAGTTTCAGGAGAGACCACGTGGGAGGTTGAAGAACAACTCTAGAGTTCATCAAAAAACCTAGCAGTGCACTTTCACAGCTGAGTGACTGTGAAAATACAAGATGTCTGGTCATGCAGAGGGTGGTGCTTTTATGGAATCAGCTATAGACAGATTAAGAGAGTGAGCAAAACCTTGGTAGATGGAATATTATGTGGGAAAATGTGAGGTTATGCACTTCGCGGGAAATAATGGAAGCTGGTATAATTGCAACATTTAAAAGGCCTCAGGATGGGTACATGAGTAGGAAGGGTTTAGAAGGGTATGGGCAAAATGCTGGTAAATGGGACTAGATTAATTTAAGCTATCTGGTCAGCATGCAATGAGTTGGACCAAAGGGTCTATTTCAGTGCTGTATAACTCTATGTCTCTATGACATGGAAGTAGATAATTCAGCCCACTTAGTCCATTCCACCATTCGATGAGATGTTGACAGATCTGATAATCCTCAACTTCACTTTCTTGCCTTTCCCCTAAACCCTTGATTCCCTTCCTGATTTAAAATCTGTGTATGAGCTGAAAATGTGTTGCTGGAAAAGCGCAGCAGGTCAGGCAGCATCCAAGGAGCAGGAAAATCGACGTTTCGGGCATGAGCCCTTGTTCAGGAATGAGGAAAGTGTGCCAAGCAGGCTTAGCCTGCTTAGCCTGCTTGGCACACTTTCCTCAATCTTGAAGAAGGGCTCATGCCTGAAACATCGATTTTCCTGCTCCTTGGATGCTGCCTGACCTGCTGCGCTTTTCCAGCAACACATTTTCAGCTCTGATCTCCAACATCTGCAGTCCTCACTTCCTCCTAAAAATCTGTGTATGACAATCTTGAATGTACTGAGCAATCAGCCTCTGCAGTAAAGAATTCCAGTACCTTATATTGTTTTGGCAAGACCTTCCTATTTCATATTCTACCCCCTTTAAAATAAAGACAACATTACTTGTTGAACTCGTATGTTAGCTTTTGTTTATATATGCTACTGATTTTTTCACAAGGACTCGCAAATCCCTGTATGCTGTAGCTTCTTGCAATTTTTCCCCATTTTAAAAAAAATCAGCTTTTCTGATCTTCCTGGTGAAGTGCATAACCTCACATTTTCTCACAGAATATTCCATCTTACGAATGTTTTGTCCACACTCTTAATCTGTCTATATCCCTTTGTGCTCTTTGTCATCTTGACCGATTGCCATTCCGCACCCATCTTTGTCAACTGAAAACTTGGTTATAGTACATGTACTTTCCTCATTTAAATCATTAATATATTTTCTAAGTAACTGTCTATAACAACAATGGGCCCTAGCACTGATGTGTCCTTTTCTGTGGAAAAGGCTGAGAGGTGACTTGATAATAGTGTTTACAACTAAGATGCTGTTTCTTAGGCTAAACATAGATAAAATATAATGCTTATTGATAAAAGCCAAATTATTGCCTATAAGCATAAGATTGTCATTAATAAACCCAAAGGAAGTTCAGTAGAAATTCTTTACTGGGAGAATAATTAGAATGTGGAACTGGTTGACGCAAAAATAGATGAAGTGAACACGGAGGTGCATTTAGGGAAGTTAAATAAGCACGTAGGGAAGATATGAACATAAAGTTATGCAGATAAGGTTAGATGAAGAGGAAAGAGAGAAATTTTGTGTAAAACACAGACATTTTCGGGCAAATGACCTATTTTGTTGCTGTATATATTGTTTAATTATATGGTTAGAGAGCTAATAGAATATTACTTTGTTCATTTTGTAGACAAAGTTTCTATTGCAAGGTGTTATTGTATTTAATCAAATTATGGAATTTATTTTCAGTAAAAGATTGGCAAGTAAAATCTGTGCTAGATAACAGCAGGAAAAATGTCATAACTAAAAAGCCATTAAATCAATCATAGTAAGCATGAATTAAAGTTTTTGTGGAACAGAAAACAATGAACTATGCATTTCAGAGTCTAAAGGTTAACCAATATTTGGTTCCTTATGCGTGCTTGGTTTTACCTTAAATTAGAAAGTCAGTTCAAAAATTTTGCCATCTTTTAAACTTACACACTCTTAACAATTAGTTTTGAAGAGTGTTGATTGAATAGATACAGAGAAAGTAGATCCACTCACAGTGGTCACTAACCAAAGGGCACAGATTTAAGATAAGTAGCAAACATCCAGCAAGCAGCTGAAGAGCTATGTGAAAGCATTATGGATGCAGATTCTATAATAAATTTTGAAAGGAAATGGATATATACTTGAAAATAAAAAAAACTGTTATATTATGTGAAAAAAGAGGAATGGGACAAACTATATTTCTCTTTCAAAAAACCAATGTAGGCATGAAAAGTTGAATGACCCCTCCCTTTGGTACATTATTCTGTGATCTATGAATGAAAGCTGAGCAGTTTCGGTTTGACTATTAAAATTCACTTCATAAAATATTATTTGTTGACATGACGTTAGTGTAGTTTTACTACTCATACAGAAATTAATGTGATAAGACGGTATATTAGCAATTTAGTATATTCTACTCGATTTTCTAAGGTACACTGAATATTCCTCAACCAACAACTAGAAGTGATGATTTACTTGCAATTTGTGGGACTGTGTTATGTTCAAAGTAGCTGGTGTGTATCCTTTACAACAGTGCAATTGGAAGGTGTTGTGTGAAAAGCCTGGGTGAGATGTTGGTAGTATGCATGTTGTAGCTAGTACCCACCATTACCACTGTGTATTGTGATGAAGGGAATGAACGTTGAAGGTGTTAGTAGGGATGTCAATTGAGTGTGTGCTTTGTTTTTGATGATGTCAAGCTGCTTAACATCCAGGTCATTTACATACTGTCACCATATGCCTTTAAAAGCTGGATAGGTGAATTATTTGCCACAGAATTCCAACCCCTCACCCACCCTTGTGGCTATGGTATTGATAAAAGTAAATGTGAGGTGTTGCAATTTGGGAAGTCTAATTCTAGAGCGAATTATACAGTAAACGGAAGAGCTTTGAGAAAAGTTAATGAGCAGAGAGATCTGGGGTTTCAGGTCCATTGTACCCCGAAGGTTGCTGCACAGGTGGATAGAGTGGTCAAGAGGCATATGATATGCTTGACTTCATCAGACAGGGTATTGAGTATAAGAGCTGGCAGGTTATGTTAAAATTGTATGAGACATTGGTTCAGCAGCATTTAGAATTCTGGGTACAGTTCTGATTGCCACATTACCAAAAGGATGTGGATGCTTTGGAGAGGGTGCAGAGAAGGTTTATGAGGATGTTGCCTGGTATGGAAGGTGCTAGGTGTGAAGGGAGGTTGACAAGGTTAGGATTGTTTCATTAGAAAAAAGGAGATTGAGGGGAGACCAGATTGAGGCCTACAAAGTCATGAAGGGTATAGACAGGGTAGATAGAGATAAGCTTTTTCCCATGGTGAAGGATTCAATGACGAGAGGCCACGCATTCAAGGTGAGAGGTGAAAAGTTTAAGTGGGATACACGTGGCAAGTACTTTACACAGAGGGTGGTCGGTGCCTGGAACACGTTGCCAGCAGAGGTAGTAGAGGCAGGCACAGTAGATTCATTCAAGATGTGTCTGGGCAAATGCATGAATAGATGGGGAGCAGAGAGATACAGATGCTTAGGATTAGACATTGGATTTGGATCGGCTCAGGCTTGGAGGACCAAAGGGCCTGTTCCTGGGCTGTAAAGTTTCTTTGTCCTTTGTTCTTCTTCGTTCACTTTCTGGTCAAAGATGAACCCCAGTATGTTCACAGTAGGGGATTGAATGTGAAAGGTTGATGTTACATTCCCTCTTAATGCTTATTGTCTAGCACTTATGTGATGTAAATTCAAAATCAAAAAGTGGATTGAATTAGCCATATAAATACTGTGACTATATGAGCAGCCAGAGGCTAGGAATCCTGCAGTGAATAATTACTTCCTCACTCTGCAAAGCTTGTCCATCAAGTGAGGAGCATGATGGAAAACTCCCCATTTCCCTGGATGAATGCAGCTCCAATAACATTCAAGAAGCTTTACGTCATTTAGGACAAAGCAACGCACATTGACAAACATTTACTCCTTTCATTACTAATGCTCAGTAATCAACAAGGTACAGCCCTGAAGTGCACCAAGTATATTTTGATAGCATCATCTAAACCTGCAATCACTCTTATCTAGGAGACACCTGGAAACACTGACACCTGAAAGTTTCCCTCCAAGCCACTGACCATCCTTACTTGGAAATACATTGTCATTCGTTTAGTGTCATTGGGTCAAAATCCTGCAATTCTCTCCTTAATGGCATTGTAGGTCTACCTACACAAAATGGACTGCAATGGTTCTAGAAGGCTATTTATACAGTTTGGCATACAAATAGTCATAGTCATAGATCATACAGCACGGAAACAGACCCTTTGGTCCAGCCAGTCCATGCTAAGTGTAATTCCAAACTAAACTAGACCTACCTGTCTGCTCCTGGCTCATATCCCTCCAAACTTTCCTTATTTATATACTTATCCAAATGACTTTTAAATGTTATAATTGTACTCCTATCCACCACTTGCTCAGGAAGTTCATTCCACACCTGAACTACTCTCTGTGTAAAACATTTGCCCCTCATGAACCTTTTTAAATGTGTCTTCTCTCACTTTAAAAATGTGCCCCCGGTCTTGAAATTTCCCAAACTACGAAAAGGACAACTGCCATTAACTCTATCTATACACGTTGTTATTTTAAAAAAACTTCTATCCTGTGTTGTTACTTCACCAGGTTTACATCTCATTTTTAGTTATGCTTAATGTGTCCTCTTGTTCTCTTCTTTGAATCAAGTTTGATCTTCCATGGTGGTAATGGAATATGAGGGGATGGAGGGCTTCTGCCCAAAACATCGATTTTCCTGCTCCTCGGGTGCTGCCTGATCTACTATGCATTTCAAGCACCACTCTAATCTTGACTCTAATCCCCAGCATCTGCAGTGATCACTTTCGCCTATGAGGAGATATGTCTTGCTATGAGATTACAAATTGTCATTAAGTAACATTTTGTGGCTGAGGTTATAATGAAGGACTGTCCTTCTCAACCTCCTCCCTTGCTTGAGGCATAGTGACCCTCAAGTTAAACAACCACCAGTTGTCATTCTCTAAGAAGAGAGCAGCATATAGTTATGGTATAGGGGTGGCATGATGACTCAGTGGTTAGCACTGCTGCCTCACAGAACCAAGGACCAGGTTCGATTCTAGCCTTGGGCAACTAACTGTCTGGAGACTAACTCCCTTTATCTGCTTGGATTTCTTCTGTTTCCTCCCACAATCCAAACAATAGCAGCAGCGAGATTGGAGAAAGCATAGGTCGGCAGATTTTGGAAAGGTGTGAATGTAGTAGGGGTGTAATGGGTTAGTTATTGTAATGGGTGACTTTAACTTTCCCAATATTGATTGGAACCTCCTTCGAGCAGATGGTTTGGAAGGAGCTGTTTTTTGTAAGGTGCGTTCAGGAAGGTTTCCTAACTCAGTACGTTGACAGGCTGACGAGGGGAGAGGCCATTTTGGATTTGGTGCTCGGCAATGAGCCGGGACAGGTGTCAGATCTTGCGGTGGGAGAGCATTTTGGTGATAGTGACCACAACTGCCTCACATTCTACATAGCTATGGAGAAGGAGAGAAGCAGGCACAATGGGATGATATTTATTTAGGGAAAAGGAAACTATGATGCTATCAGACATGAGTTGGGAAGCATGGACTGGGAGCAATTGTTCCTTGGAAAGGGCACTATAGACATGTGGAGACTGTTTAAGGAACAGTTGTTGTGTCTGATACATAAATGTGTTCCTCTGAGACAGGCAAGAAGGGATAAGATAAAGGAACCTTGGATGACGAGAGCGGAGGAGGGTCTTGCTCAGCTTGAGGAGATTACAGGCAGGCAAGGAAGGAGCTCAAAAATGGTCTGAGGAGAGCCTGGATGGGGCACGAAAAGGCTTGCCAGGAAGAATTAGGGAGAATCCAAAGGCATTTTACACATATGCGAGGATTAAGAGAATGATCAAAGAAAGAGTAGGGCTGATTCAGGGATAGCATAAGGAACTGTGTATAGAGGCTGAGGAGGTAGGGGAAGCCCTAAATGAGTTTTTTGCTTCTGTCTTTACTAAAGAAAACAACCTTGTAGTGAATGAAATTATTGAGGAGCAGGTAAGCATTCTGGAGCGGATAGGGATTGAGGAGGCTGATGTGCTGAAAATTTTGACAGACATTAAGATTGACAAGTTGCCAGGGCCAGACCAGATTTGTCCTTGGCTGCTTTGGTAAGCGAGAAATGTGATTTCTTTGTCGCTTGCGAAGATATTTGCATCCTCGATCTCCACCGGAGTTGTACCTGAGGACTGGAGGGAGGCAAATATAATTCCTCTCTTCAAGAAAGGAAGTAGGGAAATCCCCGGCAATTATAGACCAGTCAGTCTCACGTCTGTCATCTGCAAAGTGTTAGAAAGGATTCTGAGGGATAGGATTTATGACCATCTGGAAGAGCATGGCTTAATTAAATGCAGTCAGCACAGCTTTGTGAGGGGCAGGTCATGCCTCACAAATCTTATTGAGTTCTTTGAGGATGTTATTAGATAAGTTGATGAGGGTCGAGCGGTGGATGTGGTGTATGTAGACTTCGGCAAGGCATTTGATAAGGTTCCCCATGGTAGGCTCGTTCTGATGGTCAGGAGGAATGGGATACAGGGAAATTTAGCCCTCTGGATACAGAATTGGATGGTTGACAAAAGACAGCGAGTGGTAGTGGAAGGAATGTATTCTGCCTGGAAGTCAGTGGTGAGTGGTGTTCAACAGGGCTCTGTTCTTGGGCCTCTTTGTAATTTTTATTAATGACTTGGATGAGGAGATTGAAGGATGGGTTAGCAAGTTTGCAGACGACACAAAGGTTGGAGGTGTCGTTGACAGTATAGAAGACTGTTGTAGGCTGCAGCGTGACATTGACAGGATGCAGAGATGGGCTAAGAGGTGGCAGATGGAGTTCAACCTGGATAAATGCAAAGTGATGTATTTTAAGTTAAAGACAGGATTCTTGGCAGTGTGGAGGAACAGTGGGATCTTGGTGGGCAGGTACATAAATACCTTAAAATTGCCACTCAAGTGGACAGGGTTGTTCAGAAAGCATATGGTGTTTTGGCTTTCATTAACAGGGGGATTGAGTTTAAGAGCCATGAGATCTTGTTGCAGCTCTATAAAACTTTGGTTAGACCGCATTTGGAATACTGTGTCCAGTTCTGGTTGCCCTATTATAGGAAAGATGTGGATGCTTTGGAGAGGGTTCAGAGGAGGTTTACCAGGATGCTGCCTGGAATGCAGGGCTTATCTTATGAAGAGAGGTTGACTGAGCTCGGACCTTTTTCATTGGAAAAAAGAAGGAAGAGAGGGGACCTAATTGAGGTGTACAAGATAATGAGAGGCATAGATAGAGTTGATAGCCAGAGACCTTTTCCCAGGGCAGAAATTGTAAACACGAGTGATCATAGTTTTAAGCTGTTAGGTGGAATGTATAGAGGGGATGTCAGAGGCAGGTTCTTTATGCAGAGAGTTGTGGGGGCATGGAATGCATTGCCAACAGCAGTTGTGGAAGCATGGTCATTGGGGACATTTAAGAGACTGCTGGACATACATATGGTCACAGAAATTTGAGGGTTCATAAATTAGGTTTACCTTACATAAGAATCAATGGTCGGCACAACACCGTGGGCTGAAGGGCCTGTTCTGTGCTGCACTGTTCTATGTTCTATGTTCTATGTGCAGGTTTTGTGAATTGGCCATGTTAAATTGCCCATACCGTTCAGGGATATGTAGGGTTAGGTGCATAATTCAGAGGTAAATGTAGAGTAATAGAGTAGGGGAATGGGTCCAAGTGGGTTCCTCTTCAGAGGTTCGGTATGAACCTGTTGGCCAAGTGGCCAGTTTCCAGACTGCAAGGATTCCATGATTTTTTACATAGCACTTTATGGATGTACAGTCTTGAATCATTAGATCTGTTTGAAAATGAGCATATTTAGCAAGCTGATAATGCCACACAATATGATAAAATGTATCTTCAATGTGAAGACAACTCTTCATTTCCACAAAGTCTGTGTAGTGGTCACTCCTACTGAGACACTCTTGGACAGATGCAACTGCTACAGGTAGATTGAGAGCAAAGTCACGTAGGTATTTTCCTCTTGTTGGTTCCCTCATCACCTACTGCAAGACCATTAGAGCAGCCAGGTCCTTTAAGACATAGCCAGTTCAGTTAGTAGTGCTACTACCAAGCCACTCTTAGTAATGGAAATTGAAATTTCTAACCTAGGCTGTATCCTATGTTTATTCTAAATGATGTACAATATGGAGGACAACTGATTCAATGGAACTAATAAAGGTGAACTGCTACAAGCAGAATTAAAAAAAAATTGTTCTCTGATAATCATGGGTAAAATGCTGGCGGAAGTCATCCATTGGCTACGGGGATAGAAACTAGAAATTTTCTTGTCATGTCTGGGAGAAGGAATCACTGCAGTGGATCCTTTTGCTGTAAATTGATTTGGGGATTCCCTGAAATTGAGAGGACAACCTTTTGAAGGATAGCAGATGGGGAAAACTGACCAGATTTGAGCAGACAAGTAAGTTCAGACTGCTTCCAATAAAAACCTCGATTTTGAGGAGAATGTGGTATGTTGCATTAATACGACGTGGCTATTGGTTGTGTTAAGAAATGGAGAATACCTGTTTTAGATGTCTGTTAAGGAATGTTTTGTGAATATTTAATTTAGTTGTTGCAGTAAAACTTGAAAGCTTGTTATGCAATTCCTTTGGTCATTTGGAATACAAATCCTTTAGAAGAGTAATCAGTCTCCATGATCATCACAATGCTATCATTATGTCCACAAATAAAACTTGATTTCCTGCTTTGCATTCACCCTCCCACTGTTAATTTTTAATGGATCTTTTACAAAGGTCATATAGTCATCTGGTGAGGATCAGCTATCACAAAAAGCTGCTACACATCATCTGTTCCAAGTATAGCATCCCACGACAACAAAATCCCAAGATGTGTTAGTTATCCAAGAGTCCAAAGTAATCTTACAATACAATCTTCATTTCAAGTTATAATGGATGCTGTTTGAAATTGAGATATCCTAAGATTTGTACACTAAGTTTTACATTTATTTAGTACCTTTAATGTAGTAAATCATTCCATCATACTTCACAGGAGTAATTATCAAACTACAACACCGACCCATATATGGAGATATTAGGAAGGATGAGCAAAGTTTAGTCCAACTGGCAAGTTTCATGACATTTCTTAAAGGAGAAGAAAGATTTAGAAAGGCATTGATATTTAGGAAAGCAATTTACAAGCTTGGAGGCTGGACAATTGAAGACATAACCATCAATGATGCAATGGTGAAAATTGGGAAGCTGAAAGAGGCCAGACTCAGAGGTGTATGACGCCAGAGTGTTGTAAAGTTCGGCAGGTTACAGTGTTACAGGACTTTGAACACAAAGGTGTGACTTTTAAAATTGAAGTGATGCCAAACGATAGCCAATGTAACTCAGGATAGGAATGAAGAGACAACATAAAACACATTGATTGATTTCAATATTTCTGTGAGTTTGGTTTCTGTCAGATAGGAGTAGTTTGTGTCAGAAGCCTATGCAATGAATCAACATCTTGCAAAAGCCTTTACCCTGGAGGTAATTCTGGTGGAAAAATTAAAGGGCAGGTAATGTTTATCTGAATTCCTAGACACCGAAGAGAACCAGTCATCCACAAATAAAGTGCATCTTTCTCAGATGACACATCTGAATGAAGCTGAGGCTTAGATTGTTAACTATTGGCTTGTAAACAAACTATTTGGATCTATTTTTAATGTTAATGCTGATCTTGCTTAGCTATGCTTTATTTAGGTTAAATAACTAGCATAAAGTATAATTTTCCACATCATTTGGATGTGTTTGAGTCCAGAGGTGAGAAAAATTGCATACACAGTACTGTATAAGATTCTTGCTTAAATGTGTTAAGTCGCAAATGCAAGAGTAAAGAGACAAGGCATTAACAGGGCAGGACAGAGGAAATTTTGCAATGACTCAGATGCAGCAAGAGCTTTTGTTGATTTTTCAAATAGCCTGTGAGCATTAAATCACACTGATGTAGGTTGAAAGGAAAGGCAATTGCTATAACCAAAAAAGTTTTCATATGAGAGGTAGTTACATATATAGCAATAGGATTCTTTCATTTATAAAGGTTCGTCATTATTCCAATCTCATTGATGTGTTTTTAGGGAAGAGATTGGATTAGCTTATGTCTTTACTTGACTATTCCTGTGTGGGGCCTTGTGTGTGACTTGAAATAACAATATTTGTTCTTAATCTTAAGCTTTCATAAGTACCATTAAATCCCAATGATACATCATAAATAATAACAAAATTTGTATTTACATTTCACCTTTAATATAAAAAATATTCCAAAGTACTTTGCCAGATTGGTTTGATGTCAATTTTTGACTGAAACAAAGAAGGAGACATTAGTACAAGTGACTGAATGCTTGGTCAAAGCGCTTCTTTCTAAGTAGTACCTTAAAGAGGAAAAAGAAGTAGCAAAGCGGAATATAGTGTAAGAGAGTAGGAAGGTTGAGAGCATTACTGAGGAAGTTGGAGAAGAG
Organism: Hemiscyllium ocellatum; assembly: GCF_020745735.1. Lineage (NCBI taxonomy): Eukaryota > Metazoa > Chordata > Chondrichthyes > Orectolobiformes > Hemiscylliidae > Hemiscyllium > Hemiscyllium ocellatum. The sequence goes on from NC_083420.1 coordinate 46,616,367, forward strand.
TTTTTATTGCATGTGGATGATACATTTAGTGGTATTGTGTCAAATTAATAAGGTAGTGGTCAGGCATAGCAGAAGTGCTCAAAATCTTAAGAGATGAAAGGCCATAGTGACAAAAAGGTTGAGAGACATCAGATATGACTGGAACAGTTCGTCGTAGGGTTTGGGAGAAGATTTCAGAGCTTCAGACCTAGCGGAAGGCAGGATAACCAACTATAGGGTGACAAAATAGTACATGTGTACTTGCATCAATTAATTTTAATGGTCAGAAGATCATGAGCCATTTCTTATGCCCACTTTTGACAGACACGACCTTCACTAAAAGTATGAAATCAGCAAGTTACCATTTGCCATAAAGTAAATTAATTTGAACCACAGTGACTGTTGTCATATCTGAATCATTCAGGTGAAATGTTACAGCAAATGATTAACTAATTCTGTAATATTTTCCTGAGGTTGCACTTTTCCACAGCATTGCTTTTTACAGATAATCAAAAAAGAGTTTAAGGCATGTCTGAATGATCATCCTAATGAGGATTGGGAGTCTGACATTTGGCTATCAATCGGCAGTAAATCAAAGTCTCCATAAGCCACAAATGTCAGAGATATTGTAATCCGAACTCTGTTGCTTAAATTATTGTGATTTTAATTAATGTGTTTATGCTGTAAAAAATGAATAAATGGAGAATCCTGAAAAATGACTAATATTAATTTTGAAATTATATGCTTTCAAGACAAATGTGGTAAATTAAACTACTGAGGAAATATATTTTCACTGCACTTTTGGAGTAAAGGCAATCATCTTTTTAATCTTTTGAAAGTTTTCCATTTCCCTACAACTCTCTCCCTGAAGATACCAGTGCTCAAGTGTTACAGTTATTAAGAACTCATGATCCTCCCCAAGTGGTAATTAAATCAAGCATGATCCACCACCTATTCCGCTCCTTCATCTCTGTTCACCTGAACTCTGAAATGTTTTGAGGTGTCTAATTCTGAATGATGCCATTGAGATGGAATGCATTCCATTAGATCCCTTTACCTGACTTTTCACCCCACTGCTTGCCCAACCAAACAACATGGCAATGCTTATAACTCAAACCGCTAAACTGCAGCTTGTCCTGCTACCATTCTGGTACTTGATGTTCCTTGAATAATGCTGATCTCATCACCAAGTCGTCTTCTGTATGCACTTACATCGTGAATCCTTGTCCTAGGTGACCCCAACTTATAGTTCAGCTCCCTCATCCATCTTTCTTTCGACTTCTCTCTCCTCACATCTCATCCTGTCACATTAACTGCACCAATCATATCCATGGTGATGTCCTTCAATCTCACCAATATTCATGGTCTCTCAGCTCTGAAGGTCTTACCATTTCTGCTATCTCCAATCACTTTGTCACTGATATGCTCCAATTCCATTAAACATATTATCCACATGCAGTAAAAGGTGTCCTTTGTCTCCCTCATTAATCCTTTCTCAACCTTCCTGCTCTCTCATCTTGCACTTGTCCCTGCTGCCATTAGCATGCTAAACGTCTCCCTACATGTCTGACTATAACTTCTTCATTTTAGCAAATCTTACCATGTCCTTCCCCCAGTATATTCCTCATCCTTCACAATCTTTTGTCAGAGGGAAACAAACCCAACTGCACCGGAATTAAAATCAAGTCTGACACTGTGGTAGACAAAATCCAAACACACTGAACTATAACTTCTAGGTTTCCTCAGATAAAATGTAGTTGTGTTCCACCTACATTTTTTAAAAAAAAATGTACTTAAAGGATGAATAAGCCAGCATTTATTGCCCTGACTTAATTTGCTTTGAAGAAGGTGGTAGTGATTGTTGAACCGCTGCAGTCCTTGGGTGCTGTTAAGGAGGCACTTTCAGGATTTTGACTCAGCAACAGCAAACAGTGAAATAGTTCCATGTCATGGTGTATGGCTTGGAGGGGAACATACAGATGCTGAATGTTTCCATGTATCTGCTGCTTTAGTCCTTCTAAGTGGTAGAGGTCGCAGGTTTGGAATAGGGATTGTTGATGGAGCTTGGTGAGTTCCTACAATGAATAGCATAGATGGTACATACTTTGGTCACTGTGATGGAGGAAGTGAATGTTGATAATGGTAAATGGGATGCCAATCAAACAGGCTGCTTTGTCCTGTGTGGTGTCAAGCATCTGGAGCTGCAAATGGAGTGTATTCCATCACATTTCTGAGTGCCTTGTTGATGTGGACAGGGTTTGACATGTTAGAAAATAAGTTATTTGTAGAATTCCCAGCCTCTTACCTACTCCTGTAGCCACAGTATTAATGTGACTGATCTAGTTCAGTTTTTTGGCAATGGTACCTCCAAGAAAGTTGACATTTGGGGGTCTCAGCAATGATGGTGCCTTTGAATGTCCATGGGTTGATGGTTGGAGTTTCTCTTGTTGGAGGTGGTCATTGCCTGACACTTGTGTGACACAATTGTTACTTCCCATTTGTCAGTTCAAGCTTGAACGTTATCCATATATTGCTGCTTATGGTCATGGGCTGCTTCAACATTTGAGGAGTCCTGAATGCTGCTGACCATTCCTACATACATTCCTACTTCTGAATTTTTGATCAAGGGAAGTTAATTGATGAATCAGCTGGTTGGGACTAGGACACTGTCCTAAGGATATAGAACATAAGAAATAGGATCAGGAAAAAGGCATTTAGCCCTTAAAGCCTGCCCTGCCAATTAATAAGGTCATGGGTGATTTGCCCAGGCCTCAACTCCTCCTTTGTGCCAGCTCCTGATAGCCCTCAACTCTCTGATATTTCAAAAGTCTATCTCCCTCCTTTTTAAATACATCAAGTAATCTCACTTCCACAGCTCTCTGGAGTACAGAATTTCTAATACTCTTTCCTAAAATTCTTTCTCATACCAGTTCTAAATGAATGTCCCCTTATTTTGTTACTGTGTCCTTGTTCGACATTCCCTATTAGTGCAAGCATATTCTCAACAGCAAACCTGTCAAGTCCCCTCAGAATCTTGTAAGTTGCAATAGTCATCCCTTCTTCATCCAAATTCCATTTTTGATAAGTCAACCCCTTTATCCTCGTGAATATCTTTCGAGCAGCCTCCAATGCTCGTATATCCATTTTCTCACAACCAGGATCAAAACTATACATAGTACACTAGGTCCGGGCCTCACCAACATCCGAAACAGTTATAAAAAGACTTCCTTATTTTTAAATTCCCAAGGAATAAGAATCCAAAATCCACTTGCCTTCTGAATTATTTGCTGCACCTGAATGATAACGTTTTGTATTTCATAACAAGAACACCCAGATCTCTCTGTACTGCACTTTCTTGGAGTCCCTCTCCATTTAAATAATAGTGTGTATCTTTTATTCATGAACTATGGTCCATGATCTCTCACTTTCTTACTTTAAACTTAACTTAGTAAGTTTTTGCCCACTCACTCAACCAATCTATACTCCCTTGCAATTCCTTGTATTCTCATCACAACATGCTCTCCTACTTATTTTTGTAAGATAAGAAAATGTAAACACACTCTATTCTGCCGCTTCCACCAATTCATTAATATAGACAGGAAATAATTGAGACCCTAGACTGATCCTTGCGTTGCTCCACTAGTTGTATCTTTCTAACCTGAAAAAGACGTATTATTCTAGAATCTCCATCTACTGTGTGTTAACTATTCTCAGTACTTGTTAATATATTGTCTCCAAATACATAAGCTCCAAACTTGTGCATTGATCTTTTATATGGCACCGTATCAAAAGCTTTCTGGAAATACAAATACATCTACTGGCTTCTTTTTAGCAACTCTGCTTGCTTTCTACTCAAATAACTCCAGCAAATTTGTCAAATATGATATTGCTTTCACAAAGCCATGTTGACACTACTTGATTGCATGATTTTTTTCTAAATGTCCCGTTATTTTCTTCCTTAATATTGGACTCTCGCATTTTCCCAACAACAGATGTGATATTAACTGACCTATAGTTTCCTGCATCTGTCTCCCTCCTTCCTTGAATAAAGATATCATAGTAGCAGTCTTCCAATCTGCTAAAACCCTTCCTGAAACTAGGAGTCTGGAATATATCAGCACAGTGGCTCAGTGCCTCACAGAGCCAGGGACCAGGTTCAATTCCAGCTTTGGGCGACTGTCTGTGTGGAGTTTGCACATTCTCTCTGTGTATATGTGGGTTTCCTCCAGCTGCTCCGGTTTCCTCCCACAGTCCAAAGATGTGCAGGTTAGGTGAATTGGCCATGCTAAATTGCCCATTATGTTCAGGGATGTGTAGGTTAGGTGAAATAAGAGGTAAATGTCCAGTAATAATGTAGGGGAATAGGTCTGAATGGGTTACTCTTCAGAGGGTCGGTGTGGACCTGTTCGGCCAAATGGACAATTTCCACATTGTAAGGATTCTGTGATTCTCTGATGTTGATCATTGCTTCCACTGTCACTGCTGCTAACTCCTTTGAAACCCTTGCATGCAGGCCAGCAGGTCCTGGTGACTTAGCTGCCTTCAATCCCATTAGTTTTGTCAAATACTTTGCCTCTCATGATTGAGACCATTACAAGATCTTCGCTCTTGAGACTATTTCACTCATCTGTTACTGTTGGGATGTTTATAATATTCTTCATCACAAAGAGTGTTGCTTTAAGTTTTCTGCCATTTCCTTGTTCCCCAATGTGAATTCCGAAGTGCATTGTCGAGGGTCTGGCACTTGTTTTAATCAATTTCTTTTTATACACCCATAAAAGTTTGTGTTGTTTTTCCTATTTCTTGCTAATTTACTTCCATAATCAATTTGCTCCATCTTTATCCCCACTTCAGTCATCTGTTGCTAGTTCCTATAAAATTTCAAATCCTCAGTCTGCCATTAGTTTTCACCACTGCATATGATTTAATTTTGGATTGGATACACTCCTAGAACATCTTTGTTAATTATGGGGAGTTTGTCCTCATAAAGTCCTTCTTTTTGACTTGAATTATTTTTTGCTGAATGAAATATGAAATATCTGCTTAAATATCTGCCACTGCTCAACCACTTCATTCATTTAGATAACTCTTTCTTCACTGTTTCTGCCCTTTATTTAAATTGAAGACACTGGTTTGATATCTGAATTGTTCTCCCTCAAACTAAATATGAAATTTAGGATGTGATTGCCACCCCAGAGGATTTTTACCTGATTACTGGACTTATCTCATTAGACAACTAAAATACCCTGCTCTTAGAAAGATTCTACAACACACTGCTCTAAGAAACAACTTCGAATAGACTCTACAAATTAGTCTTCCATGTTACCGTTGCCCATTTGAACTATTGGTATGCAGATCAAATTCCCCATGACCTATGTACTTGCCTCCATTACTTCCCGTTTCATACTTTGTCCTGTAGAGAAAGAACTCTTTGTTGTATAAGTTTTACAATGTCCTATGGCTGAGAGATTGACTGCCACAGTCACAGCCATCTTTCTTTGCGTTAGGCATGACTTCAACCAGTGGAGAGCTTTTCCTCTGAGTATCATCGACTCCAGTTTTGGGAAAGGTTGCTTAATGCTACACTTGGTCAAATACAGCCTTGATGTCAAAGATACGTCCCCCTACTTCCCCTTTAGAGTTCTTTTATTTAGACTAAGGCTGTTATAAGTCAGAACTTGAATGACCCTGGTGGAACATAAAATGAGCATTGTAAACAGGTTATTTTTGAGCTTGATGACACCTTTCAGCAGTATGCAGATGATTGAAAGTTGTCTAATAAAACAATATTTGGCCAGGTTGGATTTTTCCTGATTTTTGTGCAAAGGACCATACCTAGGCAATTTTCAACTTTGCTGAGTGGATGCCAGTGATGTAACTGTACTGGAGCAGCTTAGCTCAGGGCAAGGCTAATTCTGGAGCACATTTCTTCTGTTCTATTGCTGGAATGTTGTCAGGCACCGTAGTCTTTGCAGTATGTTTTACTGTCGTCCATTTTTTGGTATCACGAATTAAATTGGCTGAAACGTGGCACCTATAATTATGGGAATCTCAAGAGGAAGCCAAGATGGATCATCCACTCAGTACTTCTAGCTGAAGGTTGTTGCAAATGCTTCAGGTTTGGTTTTTGCACTCATGTTAGTCATTGAGGATGGCGATATTTGTGGAGCTTCATCCTCCCCGTGGTGTTTAATTATTAACCACCATTCAGGACTGGATCTAGAAAAGGTTGGAGCTGGTTTGTTAGTTGTGGGATTGCTCAGCTCCATCAATTACACATTGTGATTTTTGACACACAAGATGTCCTGAGTTGTAACTTTATAAGGTTGAAACCTCATTTTTAGGTATGCCCAAGACTACTCCTGCATTGAACTGGCATTAATTTGCTGGCTTGGAAATATGGGTAAAGTGGGGGATATGCTGGCCCTGAGGTTTGCAGACTCAGTACATCAGCTTACAAATTGAGTACAGCATTAATTGTTTTAAGCAGCACCTTATGAACAGGCACTTTTGATAAACTAGCAAAAGTTTTTTATATATTTATGAAATATTGGAAGTTTGCTGTACTATTGCGATCTCTGTGATGTCTGAACAGTCAGTTGAGCAAGTGAGAAGGCTCTCTGCTGATAATTTTTATTTAAGGTAAATTTGCATTATTATTTAAGTGAATTATGCTCTAAGTAAAGCATAGCTGTGATGTGTATACCTCCTGGATTATGTTTCTATTACTTAGTTTGCATTTTTACATTGATTACATGGACCTCTTGATCAACCAGAATATTTGATAAAGCAGTGCATTCCTGGTCCCACAGGTGCCATAAATAAAATGTTTGCTGTACAATTGGCCACGCAAATGTAAAGAGACATATTGCATGCTTGCCTTTATTGGTCGGGGAATTGAGTGCAAGATTCAGGATGTTGCAGCTTTATAAGGCTATATTTAGAGTATAATACTGCTTTCAATTCTGATCACCACATTACAGGAAGAATGTGGAGGCTTTGGAGAGTTTCCAGAAGAGGCTTACTAGGATGTTGCCTTGATTGGGGGGCATGAGCCATGGGGAGAGACTAGAAAAACTCAGGTTGTTTTCTCTGGAGTGGCTAACTCAAGGGGAGATTCGATAGAAGTCTGTAAAATGATAAGATGCATATATAGGGTTGATAGCCAGAATCTTTTTCCCAAAGTTGAAATATCTAATACTAGGAGGCATGTATTTAAGATGAGGGGGGGGGATGTTCAAAGTCAATGTGAGGGGCAAGCTTTTTATACAGAGAGTGGTAGGAGTGTGGAACACACTGCGGGGGTGGTGGTAGAGGCAGATATGATAGGGATGTTTTTGAGACTTCTAGATAAACGCAAGAGTATGCAAGGAATAGAGAGTTATGGACCAAAGGCAGGCAGAAGACAGTAGTTTAATTTAGCATCATGATTGGCATAAAATTGTGGGCTGGAGTGCCTTTCCTGTGCTGTACAGTTCTCTGTTCAGTGTTATATTGCTGCTACTGCTGATGGTCTACAGTGCCACATGCACGCTCAGACATGAGCTGCTAGATCTGTTTGAAATCCATTTAGCACAATAGGGGGTGTAATTGAAATACAAGCAAGATATCATCACTGCAATGACTACACAATGGTCATTCCTACTGCTACTATCATATACAGATGCATCTGCTGCAGATAGATTGGTGAGGTGGAGATAAAATACATTGTTCGCTCTTGTTGGTTCCCCATCACTTGCTACAGTTCTGGAAATTATATTCTATAGGACAAAGTTTGATTATTAGTGGTGTTATTGAGCCACTCTTTGTGATTGGAATTGATGTCTGCCATCCAGAGTGCATTCTTTGCCCTAAACACCATGAGTGCGTCCTCCAAAAGCTGTTCAACATGGAAGAGAAATGATTCATCAGCTAAGAAGGGGTGATAGTAAATGATAATCAACAGGAGATTTTCTTACCCAGATTTGACCTGATGCCATTAAACTTCATTAGATCTGGACTTTTGTTGAGGGTTCCCAGGGCAAATCTCAACTACATACCAGTCTGCCATTACATCTAGTGTTTCTGTCCTGTTAGTGCAATAGGACATATCCAGAAATGGTGATGGCATTGAATGGGATGTAGTCTATAAGGTGTGATTCCATTGGCATGACTACGTCAGTCTTTTTTAAAATGTTTTGCATACAGTGACCCTTCCTCAGAACTAGACTCAAAATGTTAACCCTGCACGTGCTGCCAGAACTGCTGGATTTCTCTGGCAATTTTTGGTTTTGTTTGAGATTTCCAGCATCCACATTCTTTGTTTTATTTTGTATCAAGCTTTTGCTTGACTAGTCAATGAGACAGTTCTCTCAATTTTAGTACAAGCCCCAAGACATTAAATAAGGAGAGTTGACAGAGTTGTGTGCACATGCCATTGTAGTTTCTAGATGCCTTGATCATTGTTGGGTAGTCTGTCCGATTTCATTTCTTTTGAAACTTTAGATAAAAATGAGTGGCTTTGTAGGCCTTCTTGGAGTCAACTACATTTCAATTATCTCTTCATAAGTAGATCAGACAAGGGTGAGATTTTTAACAAATCTTTTGAACTTATGGTCATCACTAGTTTTTAATTTCAGCTTTGTTAATTGAATTCAGATCCCACAATCTGTTGTGGTGGGATTTGAATTACTGCCCTAAGAGTTTTAGCCATTGCTCTGGATTAATAGTTCTGTGACAATGCCACTAAGTTATTGTCTCACCTTCACCTCCTGCATTAAATGCAAAGGCATAATGGATTTCTTGGTGTCCACAATCACAATCCATCGTCTCCATCAAATTCCTTATCTACCTTTTCACCCTGGTGTTGAAGGTGACATGTTTTAGATGCACAGTGTCAATAGTCCAATAGCAATGAAGTTCAGTCTGTTGGCAATAGCATATTTTTTTAATGGGTTTGAACCACAGGGCTGAGTCAGTCAGAAAGCAGCAGGGATCCCAGAATTTGGGAATCATTCACACTGTGAAGTTTACAGTGTATGACTGAGGTCACTGATTGATTAGGTCTCTGCTAAGGCCAGCCTATTTAATGAGAAAAACCTTCAGTTCATAAAGGCTGCTGCAGCAGCAGTAATTCAGCAATGAAACTGCTAGGGTGTGGATGCATTAGGTGGTTGTTGAGCCAGTTGTGGAGATGTATGATGTCAGGGGAGAGATCAATTGCAAAGTTTCATTGAAGGAGGACTTCCAACTGGGGTTGGAGGAGGGTCAATCACAGGAGAAGAGAGGGTGCTAAGTTGAGAATGTGGGCTGACAACTGGGGAGACTGAGGAATGGAGGTGGTGAATTGTGTGGTTAGTCATTCTTGGTAAGACATTTTGGGGTTCTTTTGGCTGGGGTAATGGTGGAGGAGTGATCAGAAGGCTGCTGGTCATTTTTGGAGTGGCATAGGAACCAGCTGAAAGCTGGATGATTAGGTTGCAAGCCTTAAAGAGGATGTCACATGGGATCACCTAATTTAAGAGATCCTCAACAGGCACTTGAACCTAAGGGGTAAATATGAGTGCAATTGTCTACTACCTTTCTTAAGTCTGTGTCTCAAGCCATTGAGCCCCTGTCATTTGGGAAACAAGCCAACAGTTAAATTTGAAAACTGGAATGACAATAAGGCGTTTAGCCTCATTAAATATATTTAAAGTTTCAACATACCTTGTTTTAATAGCTTGACTGCTTACCAACTTGTAGCCTTCATTAAAACAGGGAGTAGGTTTGAGTCAGGAAACAAAATTTCAAACCTCAGTACCTTGAATTGACTGAAACACACCTAGTTTGTACAGGTAAAATTGTGTCCATTGTGTCAGATGCTCAACTACCCCAGAATCAATTCGGTCATCTTCAGTCTTGCTGAACTTGAGCACTGAAAAAGTGTATTCCCTTTGGAGAAGAAAGGATTTTTTTTCTCAGTTTCAAATATTATTTGTATTCCAATAGGTAAACGTTTACTTTAAGGTCACTGTTTTGCATTGATTAAATATACTTGCATGCAATTATCTAAAGTTTTTTTCCTCAATTTCTCTAGCTCCCTCAATTTCTCTAGTATTTAAAATTATAAGTTGAAAGTAGTGCTTTTTCCCAATATTATATAGCTTCATAAAACAAAAAAAATTCTAATTTTATCTTGAAATGTCTTTTACTCTTCACCTCAAGCCACAGATCCAGTTACTAAAAACCTTGATGGATTGAACTCATTAGGTGATCTTGGAGTACACACAGTGTAATTTTAGAGTTAGCAATAAAAAACTTTGTATTATTATGCTACTTTTGCCAAGTGGTTATTCTGGTTTAGTTTATCCCCCACAATTTCCTCAGAAAGAATATAAATATGTCAGCAATACTGACTGGATAGACATGGATATTTGAAATCATTTGTATCTTTCAAGATTTACTTTTGTGAGCTAAGAGTGCAAAGAGATCTGGAGCAAATGGAATGGAGTTGCAGATTGGCTCAGTTCTAACTGAGTGATAGTGCAGGCTTGAGGAGTCGAAAGGCATCCTCCTGTGTCTATGACATTTTGCAGCAAGGTGAGTGAGTCGGAGAGGTGATGGGTAGTATAGGACTATGGTACCCATGAAATTGATGAATAAGATCAGTCAACCAGAGTTTACACTATTAACTGTCATACATAAAATACATCAGGAAGGGTCAGGGCAAGTTAATATTTCATGAGTTATAATTTAAAAAATTGAACAGGTACAGTGCATATTAAATGATATTCAATGGTTATAACAGTTGTTATTGTCACTTATAATCAATGTGGTGTTATTTTCAAGTGATGAAGTTTGAGATTCCCATTTACATTGTGGTAAAGCATTGTATATAAATAGCATGCAATGATAAATATTTGGTGAGAGAGTCACAAAGCTGTAATGTACATGTGAGCTTGGATCATTATAAACTAGGTTGTCAGCAAATCTGGAAACCAAATTACAGTGTTGTCGTCTTAGTTAATTTGCATGATAGTAATTTTCAACATAACAAACATTTCATTTCCATTAGCTTCTGGCATGATAACTATGTTGTTAGGATGATTATGATATTCAAAATGCAGGTAAACAATATCACATGAGAGAAACTGAAATATTCCAAAGGTTGCTTCTGCAATTGTTTAAACATTACTCATTAATCTTCATATTGAACAAGTGACACTGCTCATGAATCAGGAGAGTTTCAATTACGTGCGTCTCTTGTCTTTGTTTTGCTGTTTCACTCTTTATCTCCTCTCTTGCAGGGTACAACTATTCCATGCTGATAGTACTATTGTAGCCTAAAAAAAGTTCACTAATATTTGCCGTGTTTTACTTTTCTCCTTCTCTTTAGCCCTTCTCAAAAATGTAATTTTTAAATTAGTTGAAAGTGACTTGCTTCGGAGTTAAAAGCTAAGGGTTAAAGCTGCACTCTAGAATTTGAGTGCTTAATCAAATCTAATATTCCAGTACAAAACTAAGGATATACAATATTGTCAGATACGCTGCCTTTCACTGAGATGTAAGTTTACCTAAAATTCTGGAAAATGTCCCATAGACGAGCAATAGGTTCACTTGGTTTTGCAAGCCCGCATTTCTCTTTCTCACAATAGCACCAAAGTCCAGAATCTCATTGTTCATTTCATTTGCTGTTTTGAATATCTTGCTAGCAAAGAAGCTGCCTTGTTTGCCTCCTTAAACGCAGCAACAAAACTTCAAAAAGAATCCATTTGCTGTGAAATGATTTAGGATATTTTCAAATTGTGGAAATAAATTAGTATGTAAATGCAATTTTGTTCTGTCGAATAGTACATTACTGCTGACATTAATGCCTTGGCAATTTGGCTAATTATGCAGATTAATTCAGACCAACATTTCTTGGCATTGATAAGGCTCAGTAACTTAACTCCGACATTGTAGTTTAATATTTTTCTCTCTTCAGCAATAAAGGTGCATGAAATTTGCTTTTGTATTACTGAATAATTCTATTTTATAAATATACTGTCCATATTCTGGCATATGGGTCCAACAGAATTTTTTTCAATGGGCACTGGCAGGACACTCTCCTTTAAGAATTCTTCTTTTTAATAATTAGAAGATTTACTGAGTCTTTTCTGTTAAGTCAAATAGTGAGTGATTAGTTCATCATTGTTTTTCACTATTAAGCACTTCCCCAACATTGTGTCTCAATGTGGCATGTGAATTGAATTGAATTTGTTGTCATGTGTACTGAGGCACAGTGAAAAGTTTTGTCTTGCGAGCAATACAAACAGATCACAAAATTAAGTAGCAGAGATAGTAAATAATAGGCAAAAACAAAACACAGGTACAAGCGAATGTGAGTCCATTTGGTATTTTAACAACAGTAGGGTAGAAACTGTTGCGAAACTGGCTGATGCGTGTGTCCAGGTTTCTGTACCTTCTCCTCGATGGTAGAGGTTGTAGAAAAACATTGCCTGGGTGGGATGGATCTTTAGGAATGCTAGCGGCTTTTCCTTGACAGTGGACTTGGTAGATAGATTCTATAGATGAGAGGTTGGCCTTTGTGATTGTCCGGGCCGAGTTCACCACTCTCTGCAACCGTCTCTGATCTTGAATGGTACAGTTGCCATACCAGGTAGTGATACATCCAGACAGAATGCTCTCGATGGCACACCTTTAAAAGTTGGCAAGGGTATTCATCATCATGCAAAATTTGCTCAGCTGCTTGAGAAATTTGAGACATTGTTGGGCCTTTGTAACCAGTGCGTCCACATGAAGAGTCCAAGAAAGCTTGTTGTGGATGACCGTTCCCAGGAGCTTGACATTCTCCACTCATTCCACCTCTGTGCTGTTAATGTGCAGGGGGGCATGAGTAACATCCCGTTAAAAGTAATGTAAGTAGAACAATAATCAGTGAAGTATTTTGCAAGTGAGAAGCCTGTGCCTTCAGAACAAAGCGGGGACACAGAAAAGACTCCCTATATTTCCATTATATGTTCTTGTGGCACAAGTTGAACAAAATGTGAATTGTAAGGTAGATTAATTTGAGTTCCTTTTGTAATAATTAGACAGCTGGCAGGGGTTTGCTCTATTTTGTGCTGAGTCTCCAGAATGTATTGGGTATCTCAGCTGTTTGTTGTTAAAGAGAGAAAAATGGTTAACCAAATGAAAACCCCCTGGGAATCTGAATTCTTCTGTAGTATGTCAAGTCATTACATAGTACAGATTATGAAATAACACCAAAAAAGTTATTTTTAATTAGTCTAGCTATTCTTTTATTTTGGTCTTTGCTTGGTCTCTTTATTTCAAATAGTGTGGACAGATTTTTTTTTCCTTTTAATAACATGTAGAAATTCTGCTTTTTAAGAATTGAACAGAAGTAGGCTAATGGTTGCTCCCCACTTGGGACCCCAGTGCCTGGAGGTTATTTGACCTTGGAATTCATTGAGTGCAGCAGTAATGACTGCTCACCCATTACTTGCCTCCTTTACAACAGAAAAGCTGACGTGCTTCAGCAGGCTGGATCAGCACACTGGTTCCTGACTGTAATGTTTTAACCAGCCTTTGAGATGCAGTGGATATCCTATTTCAATCTTTCTGACTGAAGACCAGCTTCAATGTTGATCGGGTCTAAACCCATGGGTGTGGTGTGGGTCAGTGATAGCTTGGACTGCATTATGGTACAGGTTTGTATAAGTTAGAAACCCATTTTTGCTGTATGGGATCATCCTCGACGATGGCAAAACCTGCTACTGATTCACTGTTACCCATCTATGAGTGCCACACAAGACAAATTTAACTTTCAATTAACCCTCTCAGTATCTGCATTCAGAAGTATATAATTATATGATCTACTTTCTTTTTAAGTCATGGTGGCTCTGAAAATTCCAACACGAAAACTTGTAACATTCAATAAAAAGCTTACAGCACAGAATATTTCTTGGATTGGAAAAAAATTCACAAAGAATTGTCACCTTGTTGAAATATGTTTTTACTTTTGACACAATTGCATTGCTTTGACCTCATAGCAAATTATCTAAAGTAACATTGCTGACTAACTGATCAGTAGCTGGGATATTTTAGCCATAGACCATATCTATAAATAACTTCATATCTTGCTTTCACACCCACCTTTTTGGAAAGACTAATGCGCCTCCTGGCTTCCTTCCACAGAGACTAAACTTAGACGTAATTTATGTAGGTTGGAGTGGGCGTAAATTGGAAACTATTTTTCTTTGTTTTAAAAGCTGTTTCACAAGACTTTCAACATATTTTCTGATTCTTGAAAACCATTTCCAGTAGGTTTTAAATATTCTTGATTTAACGTGACCCACAGGCATTATACATCTTGGCAACTAATCTTCTATCTGTGTCATTTAAGTGACATCAGATCACTCAGTCTGAGACATAATGTTTATACACACACAATTTCTTTTCATTGCCTGCTACTTCACAGATCATTTGTTGTCTCCAATTCATATTCATATTTCTTTGAACTTCCTTTTAGCATTCTCTGGTTTATGGTCTGCAATAAAGAATAAAAGAGCTTTCCTTTATTGGTCAGAACAGTGAGTACAGGAGTTGGGAGGTCATGTTATGGCTGTACAGGACATTGGTTAGGCCACTTTTGGAAAATTGCATGCAGTTCTGGTCTCCTTCCTACTGGAAAGATGTGAAACTTGAAAGAGTTCACAAAAGATTTACAAGGGTTGGAGGATTTGAGCCATGGGGGCTGGGACTGTTTTCCTGGAGCGTCGGAGGCTGAGGGGTGACCTTATTAGGGTTCATAAAATCATGAGGGGCATGGATAGACTAAGTAGACAAGGTTGTTTTCCCTGGGGTGCGGGAGTCCAGGACTAGACAGCATTGGTTTAGGGTGAGAGGGCAAAGATATAAAAGGGACCTAAGAGGCAACTTTTTCTCACAGAGGGTGGTGTGTGTATGGAATGAGCTGCCCGAGGAAGTGGTGGAGGCTGGTACAATTACAGCATTTAAAAGGCATCTGGATGGGTATATGAGTCGGAAGGATTTAGAGGGATATGGACCAAATGCTGGCAGATGTGACTAGATTAGTTTTGGATATCTGGTCTGCATGGACAAGTTGGACCAAAAGGTCTTACCATGCTGTATGTCTCTGTAACTGTATGACTCTCAGTGGCAGTATGAATGAAGGCAATAGTACTGCTCAGGATTCAGGTGCTATTCATCTCTGTAAGAATAGAAGTAAGCCAGTCAGCACCTCAGACTTGTTCCCTAACATTCAATCACATCTGAACTTCCATGCCATTTATCCACTTTTGATCCTGGTGCCTGTATTCTTAAAATCTATGAAGCTATTGCAAACATTTCCACTTTTTCAGCATCCACAGGTCTTTGGCAGTTTTCAGCGTCCCAACATGAAAAAAGGATGCTTCCTAACTTCAATGCTAAAAGAGCCTGCTCCTAATTTCAAGATCATACATTTTGTTCTCGTAAGAAACCTGCCACTTTGAGTCAATGGTGAATGGAATAAATCTTTAAAGTGATGGATTGGATGTCAATCAAGGGGGCTGCTTCAGCTGGAATGGTACCAAGCTCCTTGAGCATTGTGAGACCTGCCATCCACCCAGGCAAGTGGATAGTATTCCATCACACTTCTGCCTTGTGTGTTGTAGATGGTGCACAGGCATGGGAAGACAGGAAGTGAGCTACTCACCACAAAATCTCTAGCCTCTGACTTGGTTTTGTAGTCACTGTGTTTGTGTGCTGAGCCTTAACATTTTTGTGCTAAGTCCATGAAGTGCCAAGTTTTTTTGTTTAGAGGATTTCTTGCTGCAAAGACTAATGACTAATGGCTTACCAAACTCACTTCATTAAATGCCCACTGTGTCCTCACGGTACCTCGTACATCCAATTACACCCCACCTCCCCTACTCTTTTCTCGGAACAACAATCACTCAGCAAATATCTGCTGCAAGAGTGGATATAGCACCCAGATGAGCAATGGGCACGTTATTAATAATAATTCCAACTAACAAACCAAAATAGTATTTAAACGAGAGACTTTCTGTTTCTAAAATAAAGTTATTATTCATTTTCCAGTGCCCCTAATTCTCCAGTGCATATCATTCTGTGCTTGTTAATAGATCCAATACTGCCAAGACATTAATCATAATAAAACATGGTGCAAAAATAAATTGTTGCACTCCTTTTTCTGATTCGAAGGCACTCTCTGATATGAGTGGAATTCTTCCAAATATTCAATTTATTCTTTTTAAAACATTTCAAAATGATGCTTTGGCAACCTCATTGTGGTTAACCATCTCCATTAAAACATTCCTTCCAATTACATCCTGACCCCTCTCAAAACTTCTGAACAAACCACACAAAGATTTCCATTTGGACCAACATCCCACCGTAAAGAAGATGGAGAATTAACCGTATACTTGTTCTGTTCCAGCACAATGCATGCATATATAAAATCAACAACTCATTTATCATTTTGCTTTGGCTGGTGGACCCAATTTTACATCACTTTACAGAGTCCTTTCTTTGTCATTATGAAATGACAATGAATACATAGTAACATTCCCTTAATGCGCACTCAGAATTCCTGTGGGTGGCAGAAAAGTTCCATGTCACAATTTTTAAACATTTTATGCTGCAAGTTTGCACAAACTGGGTTCTTTTCTCTAGAAAAAGACTGTGAGAAGGGAGGATGATGGAGCTCTCTAATAGCATGTGAGAGTTGAATAAGTATAGGTAAAGTCACCATAGTCCCACCAGATTATAGGGCTGCTCCGTCATTAGACAGAGATGATCTATGGTGAGTATGTAAGCTAACTCACTGAGCTTGAACGTTTGTTTCCAGATGTTTTGTCACCATACTAGGTAACATCATCAGTGAGAGTCTCTGGTGAAGCGCTGATGGCATGTCCCGCCTCTCTAGTTATATGTCTTGGTTTCTTAAGGTGAGTGATGTCATTTCTGGTTCTTTTTCTCAAGGGAAGGTAGATAGGATCTAAATATTTATTGATGGAGTTCTGATTAGAGTGCCATGCCTCTAAGAATTCTCGTGCGAGTCTTTGTTTTGCCTGACCTAGGACATGTGTGTTGTCCCAGTCAAAGTGGTGTCCTTCTTTGTTTGTAGGTAAGGAAACTAATGATAGTGGGTCATGTCTTTTGGTGGCCAGTTGGTGTTCATGTATCCTAGTGGCAAGCTTCCTGCTAGTTTGTCCGATATAGTATTTTTTACAGTTCTTGCATGGTATCTTGTAAATGATGTTAGTTTTGCTGGTAGTATCTAATGGATCATTTACGTTCATTAGTCGTTGTTTAAGTGTATTGGTAGGCTTGTGGGCTACTGTGATGCTGTCTGAGTAGTGTGGAAGTCATTTCTGATAAACCCTTGATGTAAGGTAATGTGGCTATAGTTTTTGGTTGTGTTACATCTGCTTGTTTGGGTTTGTTTCAGAGGAATCAGCGGATTGTGTTTATTGGGTACCCATTTTTCTTGAAAACATTACATAGATATTTTTCTTCTGCTTTTAGTACTTCTTGGGTGCTGCAGTGTTATGTAGCTCATTGAAATACTGTCTTGATGCAGCTCCATTTGTGGGTGTTGGGAAGATTGCTCCTGAAGTTAAGTATTTGGTCTGTGTTTGTTGTTTTTCTGTAGATGCTGGTTTGAAGCTCTCTGTTAACTATATGTTCAACTGTCATGTCTAGGAATGGGATTCTGTTGTCATTCTCCTCCTCTTTTGTGAATTTTATTCCTGTCAGGATATTGTTTATAGTGTTGTATGTTTCTTCTAATTTGTTCTGATTTGTGATGACAAAGGTGTCATCTACGAGACCATTACTTTGTCTTCTTTTATTTTGGTATCTTTGATGGTGTTCAGGAATTTGTGGGTGGAGTGAATGGAGTGATGTGAATTTTCAATTAGGTGTTTTAATTTTTGATGGAGTTCTTTGGTTAGTCTGTATGTTAGTGTACCAGGTAGGGAGACTACTGGTCTGAGGGGGACACTAATTATTTTTAGTAATACATAGAAGCACGGTGCAGCAGATCCATCTGGTTTCATGTTGTGGAAGTATGTCCTGTTTAATTCACCTGATTTATGTTGATCTATGGTGGCTTAACCTGAAGGTCAGCACACCTCAGGTGAGGGGAGAGGTTGAGAAGGAGAGTCCATCAGCCTGTGCAGGAATGCACTCACACTGTTTGTATTACTCTGCATCACAAACCAGCTTTCCAATCAACTGAGCTAACTACCCCTGAGGACGCAGATAGAGAAAGATTCTAGTTGAGAGGAAAGTTCAACCTTAAGGACTATAAATATAAGTCAGTCATTTAAAGATCTGAAAACTAATTAAGAAAAGCTTGCTTTATCCATCGAGGGTTTGGAGAGACTGAGGATGTAGATGCAAACAGCTGGGGTGAATTGTGTAGATACATTTAAGGGGAAGTACAGGAGTGAAAAAAGAAGTAAAGAAGGACTTGGTGAGATCAGTTGGGGTGGGAGGAGACTAATGTGAAACATAAAAATCAGCATTTCTGTGCTGTAGATTCTGTGCAATCCAATGATTTGTTTTGAGGTTCAACTAATAGTTAAGGAAATTGGCTGATCCTCAAATTCTGAAAATAAAAACCCTGAGATTTCCTACTGTTAGCTTTATAGGTGTCAGCAATGGCTTGGTTGAGGACCCTCCAAGTAAAAACATTTTGGGTTCAAACCCTGTTCCGCAGATTGAGCACAGAATTGAGACCCTTCAATGCAGTAATGAGGAGCTGTACTGTTGGAAGTGTTGGCCTTCAGGCAACTATTAAATTAAGGTGCTGTCTACCTTTTCATGTGTATAAGAAAGAGTGCCCTCTAAATGTAAAACCAAAGGTTATATTGCCATTGGCCTTTTGAAATCAAGGCAATTCTCCACCATGCATTCGGCATAAAAATGTTAATAAACATTACCAATATGATACTCCAGTCTTTTGTTGTAAATATATAATAGTTTCAAGAGAAGAAGAAGAATGATAATTGAGGAAGAGGTCAGGATATTTCATTAAGATTGATCTCTACACACTCTCCCACCATTGTATGCAAAAGTGAAGACATTGCCTTTTTGCTACACATTGTCAACTCTCCATGATGTCCTGGAATCTCCAGTCATTAAAGATTAATCTGGAGGTTGCTGCTTCCAGCAAAGGGCAGGAAAAAACATTGTGATATGTTTAAAATTATACCTGTTCATTTTTTATGAAGGTTTTCATTTGTTAATTTGACAAATATTGAAATGGTAAGAAACTGCGCAGGACTGTTAGAGGTGAAAAATCATAGATTGAATTCCCTCTTGCAAGGGTAAGACCATACTTGGAAAAATATTCACACAAATTAACTTCCTCTAGACAGTGCTATACAAATATGTCACAACATGCTACCACTGAGACAAGGGGAACCACACACGGAGCAGCTCCTTAACACAAAGACCATACACACCACTCTGTTTTGATCACCGAGGCCATAAAAATGCAGAGTTCACATATTGGGCTGTTCTTTATTCACTCATCTTAGAACCAAGCCTTTCAGTTTATGTGGAGATCATACATAAGCAGTACTTTAGACTTTGAGGTCACACACAGGGTTGTTATGTGGACCAGAAATGAACAGAATTTGTCAAAATTGCTGTTTAACTCCATCTGCTTGACAGTAGAAAAATAAAAGATGGTGGTCAATGGATAAGCTGTCATCTGAAGAGCAGTTATTACTATAGTGTTTAGTTACTCTTTCATAAGCTTTTCATTGCTTACACTAGCTGTAGCAAGAATGGAAATGTATTTGCATATTATCGAATCTCCTAATAGCACCAACCAGATGACAAATGGAAAAGGGAAACTGGTTAACAGAGCTCTGCAAGTATTCATTGACCAGGGCACACCATTGAGCATTTAACGTGAAATAATGTGTAAATGCTGTGACCATGTGACTGTAACCAATGGGTATCCAATTGACAAAGATAGATAATAATAAGGCCTGAGCGTGACTATTGATCGTTCACTGAGAGTATCCAAATCAATGAAGGCTTTTATTAACAAACCTCAATGTTCTAATGAAAACCATTGGTGCAAATAGCAGAATACCTGTCCTACGAGAGCTCAGCCCACTTTTTTCCAACATCTTTCCTGGTTGGTAAGTCCTACAGCGGGTGAACAACCAGCACAAATGGGGCATATTTCATATAAATATTAATTAGAGTGGGAAGGCTTTTTTGTTTTGCTGTGTTCCTATGTCCATACCATTTTGCACAGTTCTGGTATGTGTGATATGAAGTGTTAATTACATCAACCTAACACATGTGTTCAAAGTTGCTATGCAGCAATGAATATAACCAAGTTTGCAGAAAGGGCATATGGAATTTAAAGATGAGCACTCTTCAAATTTTTATGTATTTCTTTCTTCATTGATTTTATTTCTAGTTGACATCTTCCTTCTCTTGCTATTGTTTAGAAAGGAATCCTCTTGCCTGGTGACCCTGTAACCCAGGTGGATTGAGGAGAGGCAGGAATGGTACATGAGATCTAAAGTAAGTGACAGTTTTGGTTTAATTTCCACAAACCCTGTAAGATACCTGCCCAGTTCATCTGGACGACAAGATGGGAATTTGGGTGGCAGTAAGCTGCAGCAGAAGATCAGTGGAGTAAATGGTGGGCTAAATGGCCTCTTTGTCTGCTGTAAGATTCAATTATTGTATGTCAGTACATTTCCTAATGTTAACTGTGCTCTGAAGTACAACAAGAATACTGGTGAAGGCATGATGTTTCAAATGGCCTCTTCCTGCATCATGACAATTTTGTGAAGAATAAAATTAACAAATTCCAATCAAAATACAAACGGAAAAAGTTATAGATGGATCAAATTAGCATCTGTAATGCTGTTAAAGAGGGTGTTTCAAATTTGAACTTGCCCCAGTGAAAAAAATCTTGATTTTATGCTTGTAGGGATACCATGCTCATTGGAGAGGAACTTGCAATTTTCCTTTTCCTATGCACCTAATCCCTATCCTTTTTAATGGTACAAGTCCCAGATGGAAGATGCTATCAAAATGCTTTGGTGAGTGTATAAAGAATTGTGTCTTTAAAGTATAGCCACTGAATATGTGGGAAAATAATTATGTTAAAGTGATGCCAAATAAAGTGAAACTGGAATTAGATCAGTTGGGGTCCAGATATGTTGGCCTCTCATTCTATGGCTGTAGTTATATTCAATGAGGTCTGATTCTGCTCCCTCATGAGTGTGGTAAAAACAGTGACTGCAGATGCTGGAAACCAGATTCTGGATTAGTGGTGCTGGAAGAGCACAGCAGTTCAGGCAGCATCCAAGGTGCAGCGAAATCGACTTTTTGGGCAAAAGCCCTTCATCAGGAATGAAGGACTTTTGCCCGAAACGTTGATTTCGCTGCACCTTGGATGCTGCCTGAACTGCTGTGCTCATCCCTCATGAGTGTGCAGACCTCATATAGCTGCAGCAGTGGTGAAGGAAATGAATGTTAAAGGTGGTGTAAGGGGTGCCAATTAAATGGACTGTTTCGTCCTGGATGGTGTTAAGCTTCTTGAATGTCGCTAGGGATGCACTAATCCAAGCAGTTGGAGAGTATTTCATCATACTGACCTGTGTTTTGGAGATGGTGGACAGACATTGGCAGTCAGAAGGTGGGCTAAGTTTACAGAATATCTAGCTTCAGATCTGTTTTTGTATCCACTGTAATTGTGTGGGTGTTCCAATTCAATTTCTGATCACTGGTAACACCCAGAATGTTCATTTATGATTTTGGACATAGTCATTTCCTGGCAAGTATGCTCTTAAAATATAGCTTGTTTCTTACCAACTGCCAAGAATGAATGTTGTCTAGGTCTTTGTGTGCATGGATTCCCTCATTGTTGTGGTTCTGTTCGCCGAGCTGGAAGTTTTTGTTGCAAACGTTTCGTCCCCTGGCTAGGCGACATCATCAGTGCTCTGGAGCCTCCTGCGAAGCGCTTCTTTGATGTTTCTTCCGGTATTTATAGTGGTCTGTCCTTGCCGCTTCCGGGTGTCAGTTTCAGCTGTCCGCTGGTGTGGTTGGTATATTGGGTCCAGGTCGATGTGTTTGTTGATGGAGTTTGTGGATGAATGCCATGCCTCTAGGAATTCCCTGGCTGTTCTCTGTCTGGCTTGCCCTATGATAGTAGTGTTTTCCCAGTCGAATTCATGTTGCTTGTTGTCTGAGTGTGTGGCTACTAGGGATAGCTGGTCATGTCGTTTCGTGGCTAGTTGATGTTCATGTATGCGGATTGTTAGCTGTCTTCCTGTTTGTCCTATATAGTGTTTTGTGCAGTCCTTGCATGGTATTTTGTAAACTACATTAGTTTTGCTCATGTTGGGTATCGGGTCCTTTGTTCTAGTAAGTTGGTGTCTGAGCGTGGCTGTTGGTTTGTGTGCCGTTATGAGTCCTAAGGGTCACAGTAGTCTGGCTGTCAGTTCTGAAACGCTCCTGATGTATGGTAGTGTGGCTAGTCCTTTTGGTTGTGGCATGTTCTCATTCCGTGGTCTATCTCTTAGGCATCTGTTGATAAAGTTGCGCGGGTATCCGTTTTTGGCGAATACCTTGTATAGGTGTTCCTCTTCCTCTTTTTGCAGTTCTGGTGTACTGCAGTGTGTTGTGGCTCTTTTGAATAGTGTCCTGATGCAGCTTCGTTTGTGTGTGTTGGGGTGGTTACTTTCATAGTTTAGGACTTGGTCTGTGTGTGTTGTTTTCCTGTGTACCCTTGTGGTGAATTCTCCGAACGGACCAAGTCCTAAACTATGAAAGTAACCACCCCAACACACACAAACGAAGCTGCAGGGCAGGTGTCTGAGGTGTTGGTTGGGGAGCACTTTGGGGCCAGTGACAATAATTCTATTAGTTTTAAAATAGTGATGGGAAAGGATAGACCAGATCTGACAGTTGAAGTTCTAAATTGAAAGAAGGCTAATTTTGTCCGAAATAGGCAAGAACTTTCAGAAGCTGATTGGGTGCAGATGTTTGCTGGTAAAGCGAAGACTGGAAAATGGGAAGCCTTCAGAAATGAGATAATGAGAGTTCAGAAACAGTATGTTCCTGTTAGGGTGAAAGGCAAGGCTGGTAGGTGTAGAGAATGCTGGATGCAGTTGAGGGTTCAGTTAAGAAAAGAAGGAAGCATATATCAGATATAGGCAGGAGAGTCATAGTCATAGAGTCATAGAGATGGAGAGGAATTTGTTAAGAGTATACAAGAAAATTTTGTATACTTTTCTTGTATAGCCATACAAGAAACAGACCCTTCGGACCAACCGTCCATCCTAACCAGATATCCCAACCCAATCTAGTCCCACCTACCAGCACCCGGCCCATTTTCCTCCAAACCCTTCCTATTCATATACCCATCCAAACGCCTTTTTAAATGTTGCAATTGTACCAGCCTCCACCACTTCTTCTGGCAGCTCATTCCATACACGTACCACCCTGTGTGTGAAAAAGTTGCCCCTTAGGTCTCTTTTATATCTTTCCCCTCTCACCCTAACCTATGCCCTAGGACTGGACAGAGTTCTGGACTCCCCCACCCCAGGGAAAAGACTTCATCTATTTATCCTATCCATGCCCCTCATGATTTTGTAAACCTCTATAAGGTCACCCTTCAACCTCCGACGCTTCAGGGAAAACAGCCCCAGTCCGTTCAGCCTCTCCCTGTAGCTCAAATCCTCCAACCCTGGCAACATCCTTGTAAATCTCTTCTGAACCATTTCAAGTTTCACAACATCTTTCTGATTAGAAGAAGACCAGAATTGCATGCAGATTGAGTGAATCCTTAGATAACAAATGCAGTAGTCAGATACTTAAGAGGGAAATCAGGACGCCAAAAAGGGGACATGAGAGAGCTTTGGCAAATAGGGTTAAGGAGAATCCAAAGGGTTTTTACAAATACATTAAGGACAAAAAGGTGACTAGGAAGTGAATAGGGCCCCTCAAAGATCAGCAAGGCAGCCTTTATGTGGAGCCGCAGAAGTTAGGGGAGATACTAAACAAGTATTTTACATCAGTGTTTACTGTGGAAAAGGACATGGAAGATATAGAATGTGGGGAAATAAATGGTGGCACCTTGAAAAATCCATATTACAGAGGAGGAAGTGCTGGATGTTTTGAAAGGTGTAAAGGTGGATAAATCCCCAGGACCTGACCAGGTGTACCCTAGAACTCTATGGGAAGCTAGGGAAGTGATTGCCGGGTTTGTTACTGAAATATTTGTATCATCGATAGTCACAGGTGAGGTTCCAGATGACTGGAGGTTGGTTAACCGGTACCATTATTTAAGAAGGGCGGTAAGGACAAGCCAGGGAACTATAGACCGGTGAGCCTGATGTCGGTGTGGGCAAGTTGTTGGAGGGAATCCTGAGGGACAGGATTACATGTATTTGGAAAGGCAAAGACTGATTAGGTATAGTCAACATGGCTTTGCGCATGGGAAATCATGTCTCACAAACTTGATGGAGTTCATTTGAAAAGGTAACAGAGGATTGGTGAGGGCAGAGCCATGGACGTGATCCATATCGACTTCAGTAAGGCATTCGACAAGGTTTTCCATGGGAGACTGGTTAGCAAGGTTAGATCTCATGGAATACAGGGAGAACTTGCCAGCTGGCTCAAAGGTAGAAGACAGAGGGTGGTGGTGGAGGGTTGTTTTTCACACTGGAGGCTTGTGACCAGTGGAGTGCCACAAGGATCGGTGCTGGGTCCTCTATTTTTTGTCATTTACATAAATGATTTGGATATGAACATAAGAGGTATAGTTAGAAAGTTTCCAGATGACACCAAAGTTGGAGGTGTAGTGGACAGCGAACAAGGTTACCTCCGATTTCAATGGGATCTCGATCAGATGGGCCAGTGGGCTGAGGAGTGGCAGATGGAGTTTAATTTAAATAAATGCAAGGTGCTGCATTTTTGGGAAAGCAAATCTTCGCAGCACTTATGCACTTAATGGCAAGGTCCTATGGAGAGTTGCTGAACAAAAAGACCTTGGAATGCAGGTTCATAGTTCCTTGAAAGTCGAGTTGCAGGTATTTAGAATAGTGAAGAAAGCATTTGGTATGCTTTCCTTTATTGGTCAGAGCATTGAGTATAAGAGTTGGGAGGTCATGTTGCGGCTGTACAGGACATTGTTTCGGCTGCTTTTGGAATATTGCAATTCTGGTCTCCTTCCTATTGGAAGGATGTAGCGAAACTTGAAAAGGTTCAGAAAAGATTTACAAGGATGTTGCCAGGGTTGGAGGATCTGAACTACAGGGAGAGACTGAACAGGCTGGGGCTGTTTTCCCTGGAGCGTCAGAGGCTGAGGGGTGACCTCGTAGAGGTTTATAAAATCATAAGGGGCATGGATAGGATAAATAGTCAAGGTCTTTTCCTTGGGGTGGTGGAGTCCAGAACTAGAGGGCATAGGTTTAGGGTGAGAGGGCAAAGATATAAAAGGGACCTAAGGGGCAACATTTTCATGGAGGGTGATGTGTCTATGGAATGAGCTGCCAGAGGAAGTAGTGGAGGCTGGTACAATTACAACATTTAACAAGCATTTGGATTGTACATGAATAGGAAGGGTTTAGAGGGATATGGACCAAGTGCTGACAAATGGAACTAGATTAGTTTGGGATATCTGGTTGGCATGGATGAGTTGGACTGAAGGGTCTGTTTCCGTGCTGTATATCTTTATGTCCTCTGCTTTATCAGAACGTTGTTTTAACGGTGGGAAAAAAGTAGGAAACGTGAGGAGCTCAAGGGTCCCATATATCAAATTTGATTTGGTGGGGGTGATGAGGGGTACTGCTGCATGAAAAGTTATCAAAAATACTGTCAGAATGTTGGCCTTTATCTTTGCCTTTGATTCAGAAAAGCATGGGTTTGGGTCCCATTCCAGTAACTTGAGCCCATAATCTAGGCTGATGCTATGTTACTGAAGCAGTGTGGTATTGTCGGTGATGCTATCTTTTGGATGAGAGATTAGACTATCTGCTCCCTCAAATCAAAGATCTTTGGGTACTATTTCAAAGGAGACCTTGGGTGCCTAGGCCAAGATTTATCCCTTATTTATTTAATTGTTGCTTTAGGAGATTGATGTGAGCAAATGCCATCATTCTGACATTGAATAAATGAACAAATTTATACATTGCCACTTACAGAACCATCTTGGGTATGAAGGTACCTAGGCACATTGACTTTACTTTAAAAGTGCTTAATTTGTCATAAAGAAGTTTGTATGTCCAGAGGAAATCCACTGTAATACACATTGCAAGGTTTTTTTTCAGGGAGATTGGAAGCACAAAAAAGGAGGAGATTATATATCACTTGGTCAGATCTTATTTGGAGTACTGTTCAGTTTTGAGCACCATTGCACAGTAAAAATACATAGGCCTTGAAATAGGCATAGCCACAGATTCGCCAGAACAATTCCAAGACCTAAATGGTTCAATTTTTTAAAATTCATTCATGGATTGTGAGCATCTTAGTTGGCCAATGTTTTATGTTCTATCTCCAATTGTCCTGGAGAAGGTGATGGTGAGCTGCCTTCTTGATCTACTGCAGACCTTCGGGTATAAAGGCATCCACAGAGCTTTAGATAGGTGGTTCCAGGATATTGGTCCTGTAACAAATGAACACACAGCGATAATATTTCAAGGCAGGACAATGTATGGCTTGGAGGAAACTTGCAGTTGGTGGTGATCCCACGCATTTTCTGCCTTTGTCTTTGAGTGGCAGAGTGGGTTTGAAGGTTGTGTTAGGGAAAGGCTGTTGAGACACTGCATGGCATCTTGTCGATAGTGCACACTGCCACTGTGTGTAGATGTTGGATGTAATGCCAATCAAGATAGCTGCTTTGCCCTGGAAGATAGCTGCTTGGGTGTGGTTGGAGCTGCACTCATCTGGACAAGTGCAGTATCTTCTACCACACTCCTGATCTGTGTTTTGTAGATAATGGACAGCCTTTGGGCAGTCAGGAGCTAAGTTAGTCCTGCAGAATTCCTCTGAGTTGATAAACCAAGACTTCATCTACCTCCTCAGATGGACATAAAACATATGTAGAAAATGAAGGATTCTAATCATTCAATGTAATTTGGTGTACTCTTGCTGAAGCAATGCTATGCGCAAGGATTGACAAAGTCAAAAAGGTGACAAGGGTGGAGATTTTAAATTTTATAGGCTGATTCAGAAATTCAGCACTGATTACAGCACTTGCTGAAACAAGCAGAACTAAGAAGTGCTCTGTTTGACTTTTTTAAAATTATTGTGCTGACACATGCCCATGGGCTGCTTATACAGCAATAAGTTGGTGTTAGTGTGGTTCAGTGAATACCACAAACAGACAAGGTTCAAATCCTACTCTGGAAATTATTAGTCCCATCTACCCAAATAAAATTGTCAACAATGACCAAAAGTTAGGACTGAATGTCATGTTGGTAAGAAGTGATTCTGCTAATTCACTATAAGGTTATTACAGAGGATGTTTGGCTCCAACGACTGACTGATATAAGTGATGGTTTGGCCCAGTCATTGTTGTGACGTGACAGTCTAAGCAACATTGTGTTGAATGATGCTGGAATCACTGTGCAGCTGCCTCCACATGAATTGCCTGGGAAGTTGAAATTTCCTTGGTGTAATTACCCAATTTCTAGATCTCGCTGACAAATTCCCCAGTCCTGTTGGAAATTTCAGAAGGTTCCAACTTACTTTAAGCTTAATAGTTTCCCAGGAAAAATTCAAACTATTGGGTAAATAACAACATCTGAAAATGCCCTGAATCACCAATGAACCCCTCCCCAACCGAATCCTGGCACCCCTGGAGCTGAACACCTGCCGCAGGCCTACTATACGGAACACCATATCCTGATCCAATCCTCCAACCTTACCCTAAGCGTTCATATGCTTCTGTCACCCAGCCACCCTACACCGTCCATCCACCTGCCAGTCTCACCCCACACTTCCCTTCCCTCAAAAGTTTTCAAAGTGGTTTCAGGACCAGATACATCAATTATTGCTGACAAAAGTATTTAAGGTTTCCACACTGATCCTGCCTTCATGTTTCCATGAATTTCTGGATTCACTTAGGCCATTTTGGAAGAGGCCAGGAAGGTTGTGGGGAGAAATTATCAAAAGGTAAGCTATTGTTTTTTTGTTTGATTTAAAATTGGAGATTGGGTTTCTTATCCTGATCAGAAATCTGGGCCAGCTTTGAACAGCATTTCACATGACAGTGCATGTAATGAATTGCTGCATTAAGAATTCATAGCGTTGCACATTTAATCAAAAATATGAAGGTTCAGGATGGTGGCTCAGGAATTAGTTTTTTAATCAATTATTTCTGACATCAGCTGCTGTTTAATGCAGTAGTGAAAGTGTGGGGGAACATAAAGATTGGAGTTAGTCAACAAAATCAGACAAGATTTTCAACAATGGTCTGAAAGCAAAACAAGAGCCAAAAGGAAGAAAAAAGAAATGAGAAAGGGAGACAGAAGGAAAAAAAACTTGCAGTTTTGTCACTCAGCCTCAGAATGTCCCAAAGTACATTTTTGAAGTGTAGTTGTTGTTGTAATGTAGGCAACTAAATGGTATAATGGAATCTGCTAGATATTAATCACTGACTATAAAATGAATACTGAGTCATTTGCAGTTAGACAGAAGATACTGCTGATTTGCTGCATAAAGACAAGTTGCCTTTTAAGGAAATCTTAACTTGGACCAATGTCTTAGACCAGTCGAAGATGATGTAATTGAGCAGGAGTAAAATCCAGTAATGGTGTTCTCACTGGAGGCTTCAGCTGGGTAAACTGGAATCTTGCCCATAACTCTGTTTTGGTGAGCAAAAATTGTTGCAAATGGATGCCGACTTTCATTTCAAGCTCCTCAGCAAGTTCTTTAGTGTTCTCTGCCTCTTTCTTTCATTTGAGTGAAGGATTTGAGAGCCTTAGGTAAAAACAATGACTGCAGATGCTGGAAACCAGATTCTGGATTAGTGGTGCTGGAAGAGCGCAGCAGTGCAGGCAGCATCCGAGGAGCAGTAAAATCGAAGTTTCGGGCAGAAGCCCTTCATCAAGAATAAAGGCAGAGAGCCTGAAGGGTGGAGAGATAAGTGAAAGGAGGGTGAGGGTGGGAAGAAAGTAGCATAGAGTACAATAGGTGAGTGGGGGAGGGGATGAAAGTGATAGGTTGCGGGGAGAGGGTGGAGTGGATAGGTGGAAAAGAAGATAGGCAGTTAGGACAGGTCATGGGGACAGTGCTGAGCTGGAAGTTTGGAACTGGGGTGAGGTGGGGGAAGGGAAAATGAGGAGACTGTTGAAGCCCACATTGATGCCCTGGGGTTGAAGTGTTCCAAGCCGGAAGATGAGGCATTCTTCCTCCAGGCGTCTGGTGGTGAGGGAGCAGCGGTGAAAGAGGCCCAGGACCTCCATGTCCTTGGCAGAGTGGGAGGGGGAGTTGAAATGTTGGGCCACGGGGCGGTGTGGGTGATTGGTGCAGATGTCCCGGAGATGTTCCGTAAAGCGTTCTGCTAGGAGGCGGCCAGTCTCCCCAATGTAGAGGAGACCGCATCGGGAGCAACCGTTACAATAAATTATATTGATGGCTGTTCAGAGAAAACTTTGATGGATGTGGAAGGCTCTTTTAGGGCCTTGAATGGAGGTGAGGGAGGAAGTGTGGGTGCATGTTTTGCAATTCTTGCGGTGACAGGGGAAGGTGCCAGGATGGGAGGGTTGGTTATAGGGGGGGGCATGGACCTGCCCAGGTAGTCACGGATGGAACGGTCTTTGCGAAAGGCAGAAGGGGGTGGGGAGGGAAATATAGTTAGGGGCGGCATGGTGGCACAGTGGTTAGCACTGCTGCCTCACAGCGCCAGGGACCTGGGTTCAATTCCCGCCTCAGGCGACTGACTGTGTGGAGTTTGCACGTTCTCCCCGTGTCTGCGTGGGTTTCCTCCGGGTGCTCCGGTTTCCTCCCACAGTCCAAAGATGTGCGGGTCAGGTGAATTGGCCATGCTAAATTGCCCGTAGTGTTAGGTAAGGGGTATATGTAGGGGTATGGGTGGGTTGCGCTTCGGCGGGTCGGTGTGGACTTGTTGGGCCGAAGGGCCTGTTTCCACACTGTAAATAATCTAATCTATATCCCTGGTGGTGGGGTCTGTTTGGAGGTGGCAGAAATGTTGGTGGATGATTTGGTTTATGCAAAGGTTGGTAGGATGGAAGGTGAGCACCAGGGGCGTTCTGTCCTTGTTATGGTTGGAGGGGTGGGTCTAAGGGCAGAGGTGCGGGATGTGGACGAGATGCATTGGAGGGCATCTTTAACCATGTGGGAAGGGTAATTGCAGTCTCTAAAGAAGGAGGCCATCTGGTGTGTTCTGTGGTGGAACCGGTCCTCCTGGGAGCAGATACGGCAGTGGCGAAGGAATTGGGAATATGGGATGGCATTTTTGCAGGAGGTAGGGCGGGAAGAGGTGTAATCTAGGAAGCTGTGGAAGTCGGTGGGTTTGTAAAAAATGTCGGTGTCAATTCCAGCACCACTAATCCAGACTTGAGAGCCTTGGCCATTATTACCTCTTTGTTGCTCCATCTATGAAGATGTGGAACTAGACTCAAAACAGGGGAACTGGATATATGTGTGCAACTTGCCTGGCTATGGATTGTGTAGGGGGAGTGGGACTTCATGGATTGCTTTTTCAAAGAGTTGCCTCAGCCAACATGGGCCAAATGTTATCTTTCTGTTCTGTCGGATTATTTTAGTGTACACATTATGGAATGTGAGCCGGGGGTAGAAGAAATGGAGGTAGGGGGAGAAAACTAAGTAACAAGGTACTGATAGTGCAAGTGGCTAACGCAAATTTATTAGATGTTTCAGGAAATACAACCCAGCCTCAAACAAAGAAAAACTATTTGCAATTATAAAGCAATGCTTTCAATTTACTGAGTGCAGGGAATGGGTAACTAATTTAGGTGTAAACAACAAAGTCAAATAAAAGCAATATAAAGACTCAACAGGGAATAAAGACAATAGCTATATATTGGAAATGGTTTACTGGTTTACCTAAGGGAGAGATTTCTTTTCGGGCAGTCAGATATATCTGTGCTGCACAATATTTTAACGTTGTACTTCTGTTGTTTAGCCAATAGAGGGAGGTAGTGATCCATTCATGAGACAACATGCCACCTTCTGCAGGGAGATCCTCAGGGACTCATCAAACACAAAGTGGTTGTTGTTCTGATTTATGATCGATTTGTAGATCACACACTCCATGAAAGATAAAACATAAATACTAATTTTTATGGTTAAGTAGTGGATATCTCAGCTAGGACATTGTTTTACTGGAGGGTTCTTCCAAATATTGTTCCCCAAGCTGTTTCAGTGAGTGACATGGCAGTCTTTGACAAGACACAAGGAAGTGCTGAAGTCAGACTGTCACTGAGCCTAGGGGAATTTTGTTCTTCCCGTCTCCAGTTTCCCAATAAAGGAATATTTCTCCATCATGCTGCATGACAATACATTAGCCACTGTTTGCCTTACATCAATGTGGCAGCAATCATTACCTGAGTGTGAGCGCTAATTCACTTCACTTTTGTACACGTCTGTAACTTCCATGGATAACACAGTGTTATTATTTTAACATGGTAACTGCCAAATGTACTATGCTATCATAATGTTTCCCTATGTGGGGGGAGGGTTGTTCTTCTGGGACTTGCTCTACTCATTCCAGTACCCCTTATAAATGAGGTTGAGGATTATGGGAGTTTGTGACTTTCTTCCTTGTCATATCAAAATTCCTATATAGAAGTTATACAGCATTTTTTTCATGTAGTATGAAAATTCGCTCCACAGGAATGCTATCACTTTAAAATTGACAACAAGACACGTGTAGGAGACTTCAGACAATGGTTAGAAGTAGAAAATTAGCTATTTAAAGGTAAAGGAATAGAGAGGAGGAGAAGAAGAAGGAGGAAGAGGTTTATAGAATTATTAAGTATTCTAGTTCAGGCACCACTAGAATAGTGTTGTGAAGGGTATGATGAGAGACCTGGCATTGCTGCAAATTTGAGAAGAAGTTAGACTTCATTCAACTGCAACTAGAGGACATCATTTTCATCTTCACTACTGCTTGTTGCTATGAAGATTCAGCAGGAAGGACTGGGGTGAGTGAGAGGTTGAATTAGTGCCTGCCAGGGTGAAAGAGGAGGTGTTCAGAGTAACACAGCTAGAGGCACTGCTGATCTCATGAGACTCTCAACTATTCACTCCTATACCAGGAGCGCCTTGGGGTGATGAGAGATTTGAAGATTCGTGGTGCTAAACCCCAGGCCTCCTGTCTGTGATGGCCATTGCAGAAACTTGTTCTTCAAGGATATAGTAAAGGATAAGGTTCACAATTTGCATTAATGTGCGATTAAATGTCCCTATCCATCTAGTCTACACATTGACATGCTATCATCATGACAGTTCAATGACTACATGGTACTACTTAGATGTGTTGATGTAATACTTTTGATATGAATACTTGGTTGCCCTTGAAAATGACTTGGTATGATCTACCAATTTTGTCTCTGTATTGGCTAAAATGAACAAATCTTCCCAGATGCTTCTTTAATACTATCAGTACGTTCCTGGATAATGATCTTTAGAAATCCTAAAGTTGCTCATTTTTTATACTGGCTCTAGACAAAGTGTAGCAAACTTCTTCTTGACAATGAAGCTGAAGACAATCCTAAGGTTGATCTGCTACACTAAGTCTTCATACCAAAAGCATTACATCAACATGTCTAAGTAGTACCATGTAGTCATTGACATGCTAGCACTTTGGATCGATCGGGATATTTAATCACTCATTCTAATCAAAAATAAATTAGGTCTATCTATAGATCTGCATAGTTCACTGTAATCACAGAAACTGTTGCTGCTTAAGGACAAGGAATTCTCCTTTTTGTCCAATTTCTCTGGCTAGAGCTGTTTCTAATTTGTCTTCAATTAGGTTTTCAAATATCAACTACTAATTTTAGAGTCTTACTACCGCAGTTAGGTGGTAGTGTGGGGGTAAGGAAAAATAAAGTCTTTACAATCAATTGCTGTTGCCATCATGATGTGAGTTTGTCTTTAGCTTAGTGTTTTACCTGATGTGGCAATACATGTTATCCTTTGTAACATATGAAACTGGAGATATTGTGATATTGAAGAATTCAACAGATTCATTACGGGTAATTATGTACAGGCACAGTGTGTGGGCTAATATTAAATCATAAAGTATACAAAGCAACATACTTTCAGTAAAATTATGTTACTTAAGATGGATAAACACTCAGGTCACATGCTATAATAGTGATGACATCATGGGTATGCCACTGTATGATGATCATAACACAATATTTATCACATTATCTGTCATGCTTATGATATAGGACTTAACTATGGCTCTTCTGGGGTTAGGAAATAGATACTGCCAGTCTTGCTTCCCTCCAGGTGGAATAAACATTTACTTGAAGGCTATCATTGTATCAATATCCTCCATCCTATTAATGGAGAAGTGATGGCATAGTGTTAATGTCCTGCCTAGCTCCTTTTCCACCTATCCACTCCACCCTCTCCTCCCTGACCTATCACCTTCATCTCCTCCCCCACTTACCCATTGTACTCTATGCTACTCTCTCCCCACCCTCACCCTCCCCTGGCTTATCTCTTCATGCTTCCAGCTCACTGCCTGTATTCCTAATGACGGGCTTTTGCCCGAAACGTCGATTTCGCTGCTCGTTGGATGCTGCCTGAACTGCTGTGCTCTTCCTGCACCACTGATCCAGAATCTGGTTTCCAGCATCTACAGTCATTGTTTTTACCTTGTTAATGTCACAAGCCTAGCAATGTAGAGTCCCAGATGAATATTCTGGGGGACAAGGATTCAAGATCATGGCAGATGGTGATGTTAGAATTTTTTAAAATCTGGAATTAAAAGCTGGTCTAATGGCAACCATGTATCATTTTTTGCTTGTGGAAAATATCTGTCTGGTTCACTAATGTCCTTCCAAAAAAAAAATCTGCTACCCTTCCCTGGTCTTGACTCCAGATCCACTTTAATTGTCCAAATGTCTAGCAAGCCATTCAGTTCAAGGAAATATCAAGGATAGGCAATAAATGTCAGTCTAGTTATGAACAAAGATTAAAAAGAAATCAGTCTGTCTTTTTGAAAGCCTGACCACTTGCAGCCTTTTTAATTTGTCAATAGCTGTAAATATTTATTAGCAATCCTGAGACTTTAGAGATAGGTTTCTCTACATTTGATGCTTCAGCTATTTTTCATGATTTTAAAATGATAGTGCCCTTCTCAGTGTCTAACTTTTTCTATGAACAAGGGATATAACCATTAACGTGAAAGTCCGCTCAAACAGGAGTGAAATCTAGCAACAGTTTTCACAAATCAAACCAAATCTGGAATTCTTGACCTGAAAGGTCTATTGGGAATGCTTTGCAAATTGATCTTACTGAAGCATTTAAGATTGAGATCCATAGTTTTTTTTTAATGTTAACATAAAACATATCACGGGAGAGGGAGAAAAAGATGGATAAATGGAGTTGAGGCACAAATCTGTCATGATCTGAGACACATGAGGCTGAATGTCCAGCTCCTAGTTCTCTTGTTGATACTAAATTTTCCTGCATTTATAGGTCTTCAGATATTATCCGTTTCCTAATCTTAAAGAACAGTCGTCGACTTTGTTAATAATGGACAATTATCTTGTATTGTAGCAACAAACTGTCACAATTTTCTGGCCTAACTTCAGTGAGTAGAAGATTAGCAAAGAAATCCCTGGAGATTGTGAATGTTCTGTGGAAATTGCACTCCAGTCACAAACTGCAGAAGCCCAGGGTTCAGCCATGTGTTCAGAATGCCATTGTCTAGTTGTCTGAAAAATTCTTCTCCCTCATCCACAAGTGATCAAAATAAATCTATGTAATGACCAGAGATGGAATATAAACTGCTTGGTTGCTTTTGCTACTGACCTTGAATTGACATTCAGGTCATTGAAGGAATTGCAATAATTTCTGTTCCAATGGATTTGCTCCTTCATTTCCTTTGTTAACATTGCTGCACATCAGCACAGTGCTATCACTGTTTACAGTGCTCGATGTGATGCAGAAAATTACCACAGCACTGTTCTCATAGTGATGTCAATCCATCGAGGACTGAATTTCTTTTCTTTCAAATTGAAAATGTTACAGTTTTTCAATATCCCCCCCCCCCCCCCACTCCACAAAAAGCTGTGAACCAGTTACCTGACCTCATTCTCACTTATATACCTGTTGCAGCTGCAACTAGCAATTGTTAGAACTTTCACTGATTTTTCTTTTATTTCTACTTTTGTTCTTTAATCAATTTTGACTGGTGAACCAGAAATGACTTGTAGACTTGGGGATAGATGTGGTAAAAGGAAAAGAACAGATCAAACAAAGCTGCTAGAAAGGCTCAGCAGGTCTGGCAGCATCTGTAAAGAGAAATCAGAGTTAATGTTTTGGGTCCCACGACTCTTCCTCGGCACTCATCCTTCAGCTAATTTGATTCACTCAACATAATACCATTGTATAGATGAAAAGGTTATGGGCTCAAATAACATTGTGGCTGTAACCCTGAAGACTTATTCCAGAACTAATCGCATCCTTTGACCAGCTTTTCTAGTACAAGTAGAACAACAACTTTCCAAGTGAAACATTCACATTGAATGTGGGAGTTCATGGACACGAATGTTCATGGATGCCCAGCGCAAATGTGACCGACTGCCTGCTGTAAGTATTTCAGCTCAGACTTTGAGCTGGTTTCTGAATTACAGACCCTAGGTCATATCAGGGAGAGGGAACATCACTTGGATACTTTACTCCAGAAAGCAATTCACAGTTCTTAGGACAAAGTTTTATTACACAAGGTTGAAGTCTGTTGATTCAATACCGCCTCTTGCAACAATAAGGGCACAACCTTCAGTCCTCGCCATTGTTTGTAATGGTTTCTACAGGTTACATAACCAAGAAACTTTTTTTTTATGTTTAGCACAATGAGCAAGTAGTCGACACCTAATTAGTATATCTTTCAAAAAATGGCCCTTCACAATTGTTCAACAGATTTAATGTTCTTTCAGCTTGTTTGGATGACAGTAGGTGAGAGCAGAGCGGAAGAGCTAAGTGAACATGACATCATAGTCCAGCAAGTCCTCAAGTCGGGAGAGCAAAAGGAATGTGGTTATAGGGGATGGTATGTAGAGGGCGATAGACACTGTTCTCTACAAAGAGCAAGAGTCCAGAAGGCTGTGTTGTCTGTCCACTGTTGTATCTGCAACAGTGTTGGAAAGGAACCTAGAGTAGGAGTGGGAGGATCCAAACATCATGTAGATACTGAAGACACTGGTAGAACAAGGAAAGAGCTTCTGCGTATTCAGAATAAGGAGCCATGTACAAATTAACATCAGACAAACAAGCTTGGAAAATAATTAATTTGCTCAAAGTTATGTTCTGATTCATGAAGCACTAGCATCAGTATTGGAGAAATTGGGAGCTGTACCTTTGGGACTGTCTCCACCTGAACTGTGCTAGGGTTGGTGTTCTAGTGAGCTGCAAAACTAGGGGTGTAGAAATAGTGGTAACCTAAATAGTTGGGACAATAGATCAAATTTAGGAAGTTGTAGTAAATTGGAAATGAGGGAAAAGAGGGGTTTTAAATGGAAAACTAACTATGATGGGAATGAATAAAATATAAACAAGAGTCAATCCTCAGTGGTTACAAGAATAGAATAAAAGACAACATTATAGATTCTGTATTTGAATGCACATAGCATTAGAAAAAGCATTTGAATGATAGTAATTAGAAATCAGTCAGTATAATCAGATCGCAATTACACCAACTTGACTGCAGAATTAGGACATAGATTGTGGCCCAAATATTTGCAGGGTACATGGCCTTTTGGAAGGACTTAAAAATGATCAAAGTGGGAGGGAACAATACCTAAGTTCAGGGTACCAGGATGTAGAAATGGTTAGAGATGAGAAATGATAATGGCAAGAATTCGCTTGTGGGCTTGGTATACAGGTACACCAATAGCTACCACATAGGTTGGTTTCAGAAGAAAGGAAATAATGGGAGTTTGTCAGAAAGGTACAGAGATTAAGTACACAGGCTTGCATAATCAGATGGACAAAGCAGCCTGGAAAGGGAGTTAAAAATGTTTTCAGTATAGGTTATTAGATTAACACATTCTGAACCAACCAGAGAGTTGGTTATGTTACACCTGGCATTTTGCAACAAAGTAAAACTAATGATTTCATAGTGAAAATGTCCCCCAGTTACCAAAAATGAATAATCTGTCTAAATTTTGCTTTAACTTGAAGAGGAAAAGATTAGGTGCAAGACTAGTATTTTACAATTAAATAAGGGCAATTATGAGGCCATCAAAGCAGAGCTAACTAAAATAAATTGGCAAATTGAGCTATTGCTGAACCTAATGTAGATGCGGTAGACATTTCAGGGGATTTTCTAGAAATCACAAAACAGTTACATCCAAGAGACAGAAGTTCCAATTGGAGGGCACATCTACTATTTACTAGAAAAGCTAAAGGTTGTATCAAACTAAAGAAAGTGTATCATTCTGCAAGAGTGATGTCAGGTCAAAAGATTAGGCAGCATTTACAAAAACAGCAAAAATTGACTCTCACATTTAGAGGGAAAAATTAGTGTGCGAGAAAGCTAGAAAGATGAAAACAATTAACTTTCTTTTTACAATAAAAAATAGTGGAGCATTGATCCTGTAGAAAATGAATCTAGAGAATTAATAATGGAAAACAAGGAAATGATGATTGCATTAGACTTCACAACAAAGGATACTAATAAATATCCCTGAAGCTGTTGTAATTTGGGAAATAGGAGGGAGGAGCTCTAATTATAATTCAGGGAAGATGTACTGAACAGATTGTTGGAGATATGGGCTGTCAATTCCATGGATCACAAAGGACTTCGTCCTTTGGTTTTGAAAGAACTGGTTTGGGAGGTAATTGAGGTTTTAAATTTCCAAATTCACTAAATTCAGGGAAGGTTCCTTTTAACTTTAAAAATAGCAAAATATAACTCCTTTTTATTCAAAAACGCTACAGTTACAGTCCAATTAGCTTAACAGCCATCATAACAATGATATTTTGAAGTTATTGTTTTATCGGGGCAATTAAAAAAACAAAACAGGTAATCAGGCAGATTCAGTACTGTTATACACAAAGAGGTTGTGTTTCACTAATTGAACTTCTTTAGGAAGTTACATGTTGTGAATAAAAGGGAAATAGTGGATGTACTGTACTCCGATAAGGTGCTTCATCAAAGATTTTTGTAGAAAATAAAACATCAAGATTTAGGGATAACATTGACATGGATAGAAGATTGGCTAGCCAACAGATAAAGAGAATAGGCATAATTGGGTTATTTTCTGGTTGGTAAGATGTAATATGTGGTATGCTATAGAATTCAGTGCTGATGCTTAATTTTTTTTTACAGTTTATTTAAGTGACCCAGATGAAGGGGCTACAGGTATGGTTAAACTTTGCTTATGACAAAGATAAGTAGGAAAATAAACTGTGACGAGAATGTAGAAGGGGTTACAAAGGGATATGAGTCAAGTAAGTGAATAAAGTTGTGACAATGGAGTATAATGTGGGAAAATGTGAAGTTGATCATTTTGATAAAGAATGAGAAAGAGGCATTAGCTAAATACTGAGAGATTAGAACTCTGAGATAGGGCACCCAGATCCCTATAGTGAATGAATCACAAAAGATTTGTATGCAGGTACATCAAGTAATTGGGAAAGCTTATAGAAATTGGGAGGAGAATTGAATACAAAAGTAGGGAGATTATGCTTCACTTATATAGGCATTGGTGAGAAAATACCTGGAGTTCTGTGTACAACATTGATCTCCTTTATTTAAGTAAGAATGTAAACACGTTTGAAGCAGTTCAGAGAACGTTTACTAGACTAACAACTAGAACAGGTGGGATTTTTATGAAAAAGGGTTGGAAGGCTTGTATCCACTGGAGTTTAGATGGTGATGGTGAAACAGCAGATCCTGAAAAATTTTAACAGGATGCATGTGAAAAAGATGTTATCTGTTGTGGGAAAATCTGAAATGAAGGGTCACAATGTAAAACTAAGGAGTCACCCATTTAAGACAGATCAGGATAATTTTTCAGAGACGCATGGGTCTATGGAATTCTGCTTTCAATGCTCTCTCTCATTTTTGAGAATGACAGCCTGCAAATTCTTTGGGGCTTAGGTAGAAAGTGGCCTTGAGCAGGAGATGAAAAGTTTTCACAGGACTAACCATATTAGTCATGATTTGGAGAAATAGTGTTGGACTGGGGTGGACAAAGTTAAAAATCACACAACACCAGGTTATCATCCAACAGATTTATTTGGAGGTACTGGCTTTCGAAGCAATGAATAATTCAAGGGCCCAAGTGGTGTTCTCCTCCTAACTTAAATGTATGTTCTAATATTGTATGTCAGTGTTCATTAATTCAGTGACCTCCCCAAACACACACACACACACACACACACACACACACACCTTCCTCAACTGCATTTCCTCATTTCTTATCCTATAAGGATTTCACTAATTCTCCCAATTTCTTCATTTCATCTGTTGTGATATAATTTCCACATTTCTCCTCTATTTAAGAATTCACACTCCAAGTTGACAGGGCCATTGACTATGTCCAATCCATTTTCCCATATTTCTGTTCTTGACTCTTTAATTCCCTGTTAGAACTATGGTAAAGATTCCACTTGTCCTCACTGTCTGCTCTAACCTACCTCTGTATTGAAATTGCACCATTTTATGCCATCTTCAATTTTGCTTTCCCTCCCTTATCAGCAATCTAAAGGGTCTGTTACCTCTGCAACAACCTCGCCTCTTCACTTACCCCCAATACCCTGAACCCTTCCCATTGAATTTGTCAATACAAATGCAGGAGATGTAACACACATCATTTTACCTCTCCTCTCATGTTGCTAGGTTCTAAACATTCCTTTTGGATAAAGCCATGCTTTGTACACTAAATTGAAAGAAATACACAATGTTCACTGCTCACACTGTGATCTCTCCTATGTGTAGAAAATCAAATTAAAATAAGTGACTGCTTTGTGGAATGCTTCCCTTCGGTCATATGCATGACCAACGATTCCTGTGACTTGCTATTTTAATTCACCATCTTGCTCTCATGCTGTAATTTCTGTCTTTGGCCTGCAACAGTGTTCCCATGAAGCTCCATGGTAAACTTGAGGCATCTGTTGCTTAGCTACTGTACAACTTGCTTTAATCAACATTTGAGTTCAACAACTTCACACTGGAATCTCTGCTACCCTGTTTTGTTTCTTTTTCTTTCCACATTGCCTTTTTCTCATTTTTGTTTTTGGACAGCAAGTATTCTGCCAATCAGACTCCTCCAGACCCATTTTTTATTTCTTTACCATTATTTCCAGTTCAGCCTCATCAAAATTTTGTCATTTCATTGTCTCCTATCTATCACAAATCCTTCTGTTTATTCTTTTTCCAAGTTTCTCCATTTCCACAATTTACAAGCTATTCTGTTACCAGTACTTTTTTTTCACATTTCTGCTTAAAGATCACAATATGAACTATTAATGTTGTTTCCCTCTACTCCAGATGCTGCCAGAATTGCTGAGTGTTTGCAGCATCAAGTGTTTGCTTTTGGAGATATCACCCAGGTGGTTGACTATATGTTTGGACACAAGGGTGTAAGGGAGCATCTTAAAGTAAGATATGTGGGGAATGTTGGGAAGGGAGTTCCAGAACACATGGTCCATGCAGCTTAAAAAGTGTTATGTTGCAGTTGATAAGTGAAATTGGAAATGTTCAAGAGACCATAACTGGAGGGATGCAGACAGCCTGAAGGGCTGCAGGACTGGAAATAGCTACAAAGTCATATCTCATACAAGTTCAGATTTGCACCTGTTACATGGGGAAAACTAGACCTTAGGAGGCCAACTCCAGGAAGCTACTATTCATGTTTGATCAGCAGAGACACAAACTCTATCAATAGAATTGTTTAAATGTTTACAGAAACACATCTCATATCAAATGTTTTATTTTAATGTTTTCATCCAACAATCCACACTAATCAAATAGAATGCTACAAAATTTTATGCATCTGTGTGCTCCTTCTTTACATTCATATTTTGAAGGGTTTCCAATCATGCTACAGTAGAAACAATGGGGAAAGGTACAACATTATTAAGTATGCCTCATTCAGATTCATTTTCAAATGAGATGACTTGATGGTGACCTCCTCATCACTTGGGATTGTAGTGCAATAATGCTGCTGCAGTCCTCAAAGGATTTTTGATGAAGGCACCCCTGTATGGAATTTTTCTCAAGTTTGTATCAATCATTAATCCAATCCACTGGTGCAGAATTGAATTCCTCACTATCATTGGATTTGGTCAAAGCAGAAGCAAATCATGGATTGCCATCAATCTTTCTATGTCCTTTGTTTTGGCTACATATTTGTGGGAAGCTGGAGTAAAACGGAGCTCATGCTGAAGTAGTTTAGGATGCTATGATGTGGTAAACACACTAACTTGTAGCAGATTGGACAACTATGCTGAATCAGAGGGAGCTAAAAGTCAGTTGGTTATAAATAGGCTTACACTGAATTACAGTGGCAGTTTTCAAAAAGAAGGGTGTTATCATTAAATACAGTTACTGAATCTAATTATCTTGGCAGTGTGGAATAAGGCATCAAGTCATTCTGGGATCCTCAGAAATTTTTAGAAAGAAAGGACCTTCATCTATTTCTCGTCTGTTGAAATGCAATTCAATTTTAATAGTGATAAAGGGCAGTGACTAATAGTGTCATGTGCAGTTGCGACACCAGCCGCAATTACATTCAGTTTACTAAAACAAAGGTCTGCTGAGTAATTACCCAGGAGCAGGCAACACTTCTCCACATGCACATTCAGATTATTTGTCATTATTGCACTGTTTTTATATCATATTCCATCTGTTCATTTTGCATATTCATAAGTTAATTAAACAAATCTCAGAACCACTAGTATCATACATGAGGGACAATGGAGGATTCAGTATACTTCACTCGAGGAAAATGTTGAGCAGGAATCTGATGACTTTTCATTGACTTGAGTGTATAGTAAAGTCCCTTTT
The DNA here is from genome assembly GCF_020745735.1 of Hemiscyllium ocellatum. NCBI lineage: Eukaryota > Metazoa > Chordata > Chondrichthyes > Orectolobiformes > Hemiscylliidae > Hemiscyllium > Hemiscyllium ocellatum. Next base: position 46,658,569 of record NC_083420.1, read on the forward strand.
TGCTGGGGTTACATTCTTTGAAAATCTTGCAAATTACAAACATATTTTATAATGCTAACTACCTGGATACGTTCCAACTATTAAAAAGTTTAAAAATATACATCACAGAGAAGATGAGAGGAAATAAACAATATTCTATTGGAAAAGGTGGATAAATAAAATGTTAAAATAATCATATTTATCCTTGAGGCCATGACAATGATCAAATATACAAAAACTTCAGTAATCAACAAAGCATAAAACGTGAAGTGTGCACATGATAGTTAACAGAAACAGTACAGCCACAGACACTTTAATATATTTTACTTACATTCAGGTGTTTTTACTGTGGCTAATATTTTCTACTTTTTTTAAGAAACTAACCAGTAAACATTGGACCTGCAATTGACATTGGACAATATGGTATAGATTTTGTTTTGCATGTACAAATGAATTGCAAATGGTAAAAACAAGAATAGCAGGACTTCACTGTAGAATAAAATTCCATTTCAGTGAAGACAGGAATAAAAACCACCTTTCCAATGTGGTCAACTATTTTACATGTTTCATATTCTTCATTCTGAATTCCATAGAATGATCAAACATTCTCTGCAATTTTCAAAATTACCAAATATCTAATACTGTAAATTGAGGATAATAAGTATCAGGAATCAAGAACATTTTGATACACAATATACAAAATTATCCCAGACAATATACTATTTCAATACCAGTCTTTGTATGGCTGAAAGAGGGTTTTAAGGCATATTACTATCGTATTCAACAGCAAGAACATGAATGTTTGTCTGTCTCTGTCTCCCCCAGGATAGGGGAGTCCAAAACTGGAGGGCATAAGTTTAAGATGAGAGGGGAAACTAAAAGGGACAACTTTTTCCACAGACGGTGGTGCATGTATGGAATCAGCTGACAGAGGTGGTGATGGAGGCTGGAACAATTACATTATTTTAAAAGGCATTTGGGTGAAGACATGAATAGGGTTTAGAGGGATATGGGCCAAATGCTGGCAAATAAGACTAGATTAATTTAAGATATCTGGCATGGACAAATTGGACTGAAGTCTGTTTCTATGCTGTATATCTCTAACTCTGACATATAGCTGGCCAAGAAGCACCTGTTGAGAAAGGATGGTAAGTTTATATTAAAGAAAATTCAACTCAAGACACTGACAAAAGTTCATCAACTTGAATAGTTAACCACTCCTAACGTGGAGTGTTTCCAGCACCATCTGTTTATATTTTACTTTATTATAGTATGGATATTACATAACGTTCACCCAAGAATCCATAAATTCTGGAAAAGTCCGAGAAGATTGAAAATTGTGAATGCCTTATTCATACAGGGAGACAAACAGAAAATCAGTAACTATAGGCCAATTAGCTTAATATCTGTCATTGAGAAAATGTTGGAATCTATTATAAAAGGTCTGAAAGAAGACCATTTAGAAATGGATAATATAATCAAGCAAAGTCAACATGACTTCATAAAAGGGAAATTATGTCTGACAAATTTACAGAATTTTTTGAAGATATAGCCAGTAGGATAGATAAAAGGAAACTAGTAGACTTAATACATTTTGGATATTTAAAAGGCATTTAATGTATAAGGCTACTTATTAGGATAAGAGCCCACGTGATTGGGATAGTATGTTAGCATGAATATTAGAGAGTTTAGATCAGAGTGGTGCTGGAAAGGCACAGCAGGTCTGGCAGCATCCGAGGAGCAGGGAAATCGACGTTTCGGGCAAAAGCCCTTCATCAGGAATGGAGGCAGGGAGCCTCCAGGGTGGAGAGATAAATGGGCGTGGGGGGGGGTGGAGCTGGGGAGAAGGTAGAAAAGAGTACAATAGGTGAATGGGAGTGGTGATGGAGGTGATAGGTCAGAGGGGAGGGTGGAGCGGATCGGTGGGAAGGGAGATTGACAGGTGGGACCGGTCATGAGGACAGTGCTGAGCTGGAAGGTTGGAACTGGGGTAAGGTTGGGGGAGGGGAAATAAGGAAACTGGTGAAGTCCACATTGATGCCCTGGGGTTGGTGTGTTCCGAGGTGAAAGATGAGGTGCTCTTCCTCCAGGGTGGTGAGAGAGCAGCGGTTGAGGTGGCCAGAACCTGCACGTCCTCAGCAGAGTGGGAGGGGGAGTTGAAATGTTGTGCTACGGGGCGGTGGGGTTGATTGGTGCAGGTATCCCAGAGATGTTCCCTGAAGCACTCTGCGAGGAGGTGTCCAGTCTCCCCAATGTAGAGTAGATCGCATTGGGAGCAATGTATACAATAAATAACATTGGTGGATGTGCAGGGGAAACTTTGGATGTGGAAGGCTCCTTTGGGGCCTTGGATGGAGGTGAGGGAGGAAGTGTGGGCACAGGTTTTGCAATTCCTGCAGTTCTGGGGAGGATGCCAGGATGGGAAGGTGGGGTGTTGGGGCGGGGGGGGGGGGGGAAGCGTGGACCTGACCAGGTAGTCATGGAGGGAATGGTCTTTGCAGAAAGCAGAAAGGGGTGGGGAGAAAAATACATCTCTGGTGGTGGGTTCTGTTTCGAGGTGGCAGAAATGTCAGCAAATGATATGGTTAATGCGAAGATTGGTAGAGTGGAAAGTGAGGACCAGAGGGTTCTGTCCTTGTTACGGTTGGAGGAATGGGGTTTGAAGGCGGAGGTGCGGGATGTGGTATTTTTTGCAGGAGGTAGGGTGGGAAGAGATATAATCCAGGTAGATGTGGGAGTTGGTGGGTTTGTAAAAAATGTCAGTGTCAAGTTGGTCGTCATTAATGGAGATGGAGAGGTCCAGGAAGGGGAGGGAGGTGTCAGAGATGGTCCAGGTGAATTTAAGGTCAGGGTGGAATGTGTGTGTAAAGTTGATGAACTGCTCAACTTCCTCACGATAGCATGAGGTGGCGCCAATGCAGTCATCAATGTAGCAGAGGAAGAGGTGGGGAGTGGTGCCGGTGTAACTACAGAAGATGGACTATTCTACGTAGCCAACAGAGACAGGCATAGCTGGGGCCAATGCGGGTGCCCATGGCTACCCCTTTGGTCTGGAGGAAGTGGGAGGACTCGAAGAACAATTATAATATCATAGCATGGGAACTAAAAACAAAAGTTGAGTGGTCAGCAGTTTAATAGAAATGGAATAAAGAACAAGTAGAGCTTGAAGAGGACAGAAGGAGAAAGAGAAGTTAGATGCAGGTTCAGCACGACTGCAGGATAGGAATCTTTGGGGAGTTTGAGTTTGTGGGCAATGGAAAGGGATGGATGAAATAGAGACAGCAAAGAAATAAAACTGGACGGACCATCTGACAGCAACCTAAGCACTGGAGAAGAACAGCAGAAACAACCTTGTTGACCTTGCAAAGTCCTCCTTACTAACATCTAAGGGCTAGTGTCAAAATTGGAGAGCTTTCTTTCAGACTAATAAAACAACCTGACATAGTAAGTGTGTCTATGTACCAGATACCCCTATCACCATCCCTATAATGTCCTCTCCCACAGGCAGGACAGACCGAGCACAGGTAATGACACAGTGGTATACAGGCAGGAGGCAGCTGCCCCAGGAGTCCTCAGCATTGACTCTGGACCCCATGAGGTCTCATGGCTTAAGGTCAATTGTGGGTAAGGCAACCTCCTGTCGCTTACTACATATCGTCTTCCCTCAGCTGATTAATCAGTACTCTTCCACATTGAACAACACTTTTGAGGAAGCATGGAGTGTGACAAGGTTGCAAACTTTACTCTGGGGATTTTAACATCCACCAATCACAGCTCAGCAGCAGCACCACTGATCAAGCTGGTCAAGTCCAAAAGGACACTGCTGCTAGACTCTGTGGTAGGTGGTTGAGGTAACCAACAAGAGAGAGACATATTTGATCTCAACCTTACCAAACTGCCACCTGCGGATGCATCTATCTATGACACATTGGTGAGAGTGACCACTGCACAGTCCTTGTGGAAACCAAGTCCTGCCTTTGCCTGGAGAATATCCTCCATCTTGTTTTGTGGTATTATGATTTTGCTAAATGGAATGGATTTCAAACTGATCAAGACTGGGCATCCATGATGTGATGTGGGCCATCAGCAGCAAAATTGTACTCCAGTGCCATCTGCAATCTTATGATGGTATATGCCCCACTCGAGTTGAGTGTGTGTTGCTGAAAAAGCACAGCAGGTCAGGCAGCATCCAAGGAGCAGGAAAATCAACGTTTCAGGCCAGAGCCCTGATGAAGGGCTCCGTCCTGAAATGTTGATTTTCCTGCTCCTTGGATGCTGCCTGACCTGCTGTGCTTTTCCAGCAACACAATCTCAACTCTGATCTCCAGCATCTGCAGACCTCACTGTCTCCTAGTTGATATCCCCCACTTGACCATATGGAAATTCTAACTGATAACTTTTCAAATATCTTTCCTTCCTTGACTTCTTTAGTTCCCCTCTTTTATTTTAAAAAAAACCACTCAGAAAATTCCCTCCATGTATTTTGTAGAGTTAAATTGTAAACCTGTATGTTTGTACAAAGACAAACATGTCTTGCTCTGACACTCATACATAGAGGAATATATCCCATTTGAATGCCATGTTGTTTTATATTTGCAAGTCAAGGTATTCCAGAATACAATCTCTTCCTGGAGGTCGTGGAACCTTGATCTAACAGAAATGCATAAATGGGTCAGGTTACCAAAACAGCTCCCCGCTCTCCTCTACTCATCTTTAGAGTAGAACGTTGTGCTCTGATATAATTCCTCAAGTCTTTAAATAGAAACATAGATGGATGAGACAGTGGATGAGTGTGCAGTACCTGAGTACCAAGGTCTTATTGCTCAAACTTTTTTATTTCTCTCCTCTTGTCTTTTGGAGGCGCTTGGCTTTAAACTGGAGCATGCAATCGCATAAGCTACACGGCAAGGATTTAGAAAGAGAATTCTCTCTAGGTAGCATTCTTCCTCATTAATGATGCAGCCACTTCCATCCATATCTCAAGTATTCTTTGTTAAGGCACTATAACAAGGAAAGCATTTTCATTGTGGCATTCATTTTCTTTAAAAATGCAAACTGGTTTGACTGAAAAATGAATGCTTAGGACAGCACATTTTTAAACAAAGCGACCTCACTATGTAAGAATCAGCATCCATTGGTCATAAAAAGCATTCTCAGTATCTCTCTGCAGGACTGGCTTACTGTTTGCAAGTTCATGCATGGCAGGGGATTTATCATTGGTTTAAATCCTGCTGGTTACAGTACGTGAAATCCTAGAGTTGATCCTGGTCGATCCAGACTGTCTTTCTCTGTTCCTCAATGATTTTCTCTTTGATAATTTTGATAAGCTCCTTGATGTTGCCCCATGTATCAGTTTCCACAGTCGTATACAAGCAGGGGAGAGACTCAAGCTCACTCTCATTCGAACGGCAGCTCTTCAGAAACTCTTCCTCACCACTGTCTGGTTTTGCTGGTAATCTCCTGTAATTAGATACATAAAATTCACCTCTGTTAAACATCTTATTTCAGTATAATATTTTCAGAAGATTTTGAAAATGCTGTCGGAGCACAATTAATTTCCCTTTTTTGTTTGGTACTGACCAGTACCATACTTGACTGCGAGGATCCAAACTTCATCCTATGCATGGTCTATAACCAATCTCTAGAGGTAGAGGTGTAGGTCTGCAAACAATTCACCTCTAATGTTGCCTCATTAATTTTTGCCTCGCCTTAGCTTTATTTCAAGTTTTTTCAATGATATTTAAATTACAATTGCATTACTGGAATTCAATTGACAGAAGGAAATCCCATTTTCGCTAACTCCCTGACTTTGCTGTTTTTCATGTATCCTTAAATACTTTTCTTTTTGAAATAGATATCTATTTCCCTTCAAAAAGCTGTTCTGGATTCTGGGTCTATTTCTTTTATTCTGGTAAGGATTTTCATTCTTTACAGCTTTTTGCATAACAAGAAACTGACTAGATACTTTTCAACAGCCTTCACAGTGGAAGACACCAGCAGTATACTACAACTTCGAGAAGCAGTGTCTGTCACTAAGGAGAATATGCTGGGGCAGCCGAGAGGTCTGAAGGCAGATAAACCACCAGGGCCAGATGGACTACAACATTTGAAATACTCCCACATGTCCAATGTAGATTTACCCCCAAACAGCCGCCTTCAATCAAAATTTTCCAGTTCCTGCCTAATATTGTTGAAATTGATCTATTCAACCTCTCCTTATAGCTCAAATCCTCCAACCTTGGCAACATCCTTGTAAATCTTTTCTGAACCCTTTCAAGTTTCACAACATCTTTCTGATTGGAAGGAGACCAGAACTGCACACGATATTCCAATAGTGGCCTAACCAGTGTCCTGTATATCCGCAACATGACCCCCAATTCTTGTACTCAATATTCTGACCAATAAAGGAAAGCATACCAAACACCTTCTTCACTATTCTATCTATCTGTAACTCCACTTTCAAGGAGCTATGAACCTCCACTCCAAGGTCTCTGTTCAACAACACTCCCCAAAACCTTACCATTAAGCGTATAAGACCTGGTAAGATTTGCTTTCCCAAAATGCAGTACCTCACATTTATCTGAATTAAACTCCATCTGCCACTTCTCAGCCCATTGGCCCAACTGATCTAGATCCCATTGTAATCAGAGGTAACCTTCTTTGCTGTCCACTACACCTCCAATTTTGTTGTCATCTGCAAACTTACTAACTTTACCTCTTATGCTCACATCCAAATCATTTATATAAGTGACAAAAAGTAGTGGACCCAGCACCAATCCTTGTTGCACTCCACTGGTCACAGGTCTCCAGTCTTAAAAACAACCCTCCACCACCACCCTCTGTCTTCTATCTTTGAGCCAGTCCTGTATTCAAATGGCTAGTTCTCCCTGTATTCCTTGAGATCTAACCTTGCTAACCAGTCTCCCATTGGGAACCTTGTTGAACGCCTTACTGAAGTCCATCTAGGTCACATCTACCACTCTGCCCACATCAATCCTCTTTGTTACTTCTTCAAAAAACCCATTCAAGCTTGTGAGACATGATTTTCCTTGCACAAACTATCTGTAATCAGTCCTTGCCTTTCCACTTATGTGTAAATCCTGTCCCTCAGGATTCCCTCCAGCAACTTTCCCACCATCGACGTCAGGCTCACTGGTCTATTGTTCCCTGGCTTGTCTTTACCACCTTTCTTAAACAGTGGCACCACGCTAGCCAACCTCCAGTCTTCCGGCACCTCACCTGTGACTATCGATGATACAAATATTTCAGTGAGAGGCCCAGCAATGACCTCTCTAGCTTCCCACAGAGTTCAAGGGTACACCTGATCAGGTCCTGGAGATTTAACCACTTTTATGCGTTTCAAGACATCCACCACTTCCTCCTCTGTATATGGACATTTTTCAAGATGTCACCATCTATTTCCCTACATTCTATATCTTCCATGTCATTTTCTACAGTAAATACTGATGCAAAATACTCATTTAGTATCTCCCCCATTTTCTGTGGCTCCACACAAAGGCCGCCTTGCTGACCTTTGAGGGGCCCTATTGTCTCCCTAGTTATGCTTTTGTCCTTAATGTATTTGAAAAACCCTTTGGATTCTCCTTAACTGTATTTGCCAAAGCTATCTCATGTCCCCTTTTTGCCCTCCTGATTTCCTTCTTAAGTATACTCCTACTGCATTTATACTCTTCTCAGGATTCACTCGATCCTGTCTATACCCGACAAATGCTTCCTTCTTCCTCTTAACCATCAAATTTCTTTGGTCATCCAGCATTCCCTATAGTTACCAGTGTTTCCTTTAACCCTAACAGGAATATACTTTCTCTGGACTCTCATTATTTCATTTCTGAAGGCTTCCCATTTTCCAGCTGTCCTTTTACTGTGAACATTTGCCCCCAATTAGCTTTTGAAAATTTGTGTCTAATACTGCCAAAATTGGCCTTTCTCCAATTTAGAACTTCAACTTTTAGATCTGGTCTATCCTTTTCCATCATTATTTAAAAACTAATAGAATTATGGTCGCTGGCCCCAAAATGCTGCCCCACCAACACCTCAGTCACCCGCCCTGCCTTATTTCCCGACAGGATGTCAAGTTTTGCACCTTCTGTAGTAGGTATGTCCACATATTGATTCAAAATTATCTTGTACACTCTTAACAAATTCCTCTCCATCTATACCCTTAACACTATGGCAGTCCCAGTCTATGTTTGGAAAGTTAAAATCCCCTACCATAACCACCCTATTATTCTTCCAGATAACTGAGATCTCCTTACAAATTTGTTTCTCAATTTCCCTCTGACTATTAGGGGGTCTATAATACAATCCCAATAAGGTGATCATCCCTTTCTTATTTCTCAGTTCCACCGAAATAATTTCCCTGGATGTATTTCCAGGAATATCCTCCCTCAGTCCAGCTGTAATGCTATCCCTTATCAAAAATACCACTCCCCCCCCCTCTTCTCTTGCCTCCCTTTTTATCCTTCCTGCAGTATTTGTATCCTGGAACAATAAGCTGCCAGTCCTGTCCATCCCGGAGTCATATTTCTGTAATTGCTGTGATATCCCAGTCCCATGTTCCTAACCATGCCCTCAGTTCATCTGCCTTCCCCGTTAGGCCCCTTGTATTGAAATAAATGCAGTTGAATTTATCAGTCCTACCTTGTTTTCTGCTTTGTCAGTGCCTGCCCTGACTGTTTGACTCACTTCTGTTCTCAACTATACCAGTCTCAGATTGATCTCTTTCCTCACTATCTCTCTGGATCTCACCATCAACACCCCCTCCCCCCCACCAACTAGCATATGAGTTTAAATCCTCCCAAGCTGCTGTAGCAAATCTCCCTGCCAGTATATTAGTCCCTTTCCAATTTAGTTGCAATCCATCCTTCTCGTGCAAGTCACTTCTACCCCAAAAGAGATTCCATTGATCCAAAAATGTGAATCCTTCTCCCAGACACCAGCTCCTCAGCCATGCATTCATCTGCTCTGTCCCCCTATTCCTGCCCTCACTAGCTCAGAGCACCAGGAGTAATCCAGATATTACTACTCTCGAGGACCTCCTTTTTAAATTCCTGCCTAACCCTCTGTAATCTCCCTTCAGAATCTCAACCTTTTCTCCACCTATGTCGTCATCTCATTTTAAAGCTCCCCCATTTGATATTTTCTTTATCCCCTTACAGTTTCTCCAGAAAGGTTTTACCTCATGTTCCTCTGTTAATTTTTTAATTCAATGCCTTGCTGCCTGATTTCAGTAAATAGTCCTTCTTATGTAAAACATCTTCAGTTTACAAATCAACAACAAATTAGTGGTTGTTGTCATTGTGGTCTCAACTCTACTTTTTTTGTTTTCCCTCCTCACAATCCTTGATTTATTTGTCTACCAAACGTCTAACTAACTCAGCCCTGAACAAATTCAATGACCTAGCCTCTGCTGCTTTCTGGGAAAGAGAACAACAGATGAATAATCATTGGACAGCAAAAAAAATCCTTATTCATGTTAAAAAGAAACCCTCTAATTTTTAAAACATATCCCCCAACTCTCAACTCTTCTACAAAGAAGACTTCTTTCACTTATCTATCCAATCAAGTCCCTCAGGATTTTGCTTTAATAAGATTATTCATTCTGCTTTTCTGTTTTTCATTCCAAAGTGGACAAGTTCATACAGTATTTCCCACATCATACTTACCTGGCAGATTAAGCAAATGGGCAAAATTTATCTATATCCTCTCGGTGACACTTCAGCTCATTTTTGTCAACTTATTTTCCCACCAATCTTGATGCCATAAGCAAGTTTAACTTCCATCAGTCCTTTCATCCAGATCATTGGTGTACATTGTAAATATTGGAGGTACCAGCATTGATCAAATTAGAACTCAACCGGTTGGAGCTTGCCAATCTGAAAAAGACTTACCGTATGTACTCAAGTAATAGTTAAATTTTTTTGACCTTGTGTTAAGGTTAAATTTATGGGGGTCGACTATTACACGGATACTACTTTTGAGGGGCTGAAGTTCTTACCCATCAAAACTCATACCATATCATTAGCCCAACAGATCTCCAAATGAATGAAGGAGAAAAGAATATTATGGCAATTCTGAAAACCCGGAATGGAACAAACAAATATCCAGCGGACTGGAATACTGGGAGCCGAGTGGACCAACTGGCAGACTGGAAAGGTGGAGCAGGACATGACAGATGGCACACTGACTCATAAATGTTGGTCAGTTATCTGTGAAGAAATATGGTCACCTTTTACAGGAGATATATGGAAAATTCCAGATTATTTGGCCAAAAATAGGGAGTTGACTTTTCCATATTACTTGAGTATATACAATCGTTATCTCTGCTATCTGTTTCCTGGTAGGTAACATTCTTTAGGCATGCAGATGTTTATTCCCTACAATATCTATGTTTATCTTACATAGTAACTTTTGATCCGACACCTTATCAAAAGACTTTTAGAAATCCAAGAATACCGCATCTATCGGTTCCCCTTTATCCATCATTGTCCTCCAAGATCTCTACTATATTAGTCAAACATGATGTTTCTTTCACAGAATAATGTTGATTTTGCCTGATCCAATTATGATCTAAGTATCCTGCTTTAACTTCATGAATAATGTATTCTAGCAGTTTCTGTATTGCAGCAGTTAGACTGACTAGCCTGGCCTATAATTTCCTTCTCTTCCTCTCTTACCACAGCACCTCCCTCCCCTCACCCATAGTGTTTCATTTGTTATTTTCCAAACTGCTAATATAATCTTTTCAAAGGCTTTTATTTTATTGTAGTGTTATTTTGTGGTATCCTTTTGAAAGCATCACTGAAGCCAACAATGGGAGAAAAGGATGTAAGTAAGTGATGCATTATGGCCCTGTTAAGCATGGATTGTGGATGTTTCCTTCAATACCAGGTTCCTAATCTCTCACATCACCATGGAAGAATGTTGAACAAAGTTCATTAAAGCTTACATTAAAAAAAAGCAGTCCGCTCCACTTACAGGAAACATACTTTCTGCAGATAAGTGCATAATGAAGAGATATTGATCACAAAACCTATAGTGCTGGTGTTTAACGTTGTGCAAACCAACTGTTGACATGATTTTGTGTCGACAGAGCCTTAATTAAGAATGTCCTTCCTGAACCCACTCAATGCTGTACAATTGTTTGTTATCTCATTAATATCTTGAGCCACCCCTTATGGCTGCCTTATGTCCAGTTTAACTTTAAAATAATTAGTTGGTTTTTACATTTGACTTGTACTTTTCAATGGGCTTAATGAATCACAAGAAAAAATGTACATGCAGCTTGGCCATGCCACTCACTTTGATTCAAGACATTTCTTCAATATCTTTGCCACTGAATCCTTTCCCTCTTGGGGACATCAACCACAGAGTTGGAAGCAGACATCTGGATTTATCAGGTAACAATGCTTTTCAACTGCAAGCACAGAGGCTGATCACCTTCCCCATTGATCTCAACAATCAAAAGGGGAAGTTGGGGGAGGAGTGAGCTTGGGGCATTGCAGCATGGCTTCATTTGTATTAGCCTTCAGTGAATGCATACATGTCACTTACCTTTATTTCTGTGGTGTAGAGGTCTATGGATTGAAAGGGTTAATGCTGCAGAGTACATAAACATCAAACTGATATCTCTTGGACAGGAGAACCTTATGTGAACCTTGGAGTTGTGCTTAGAAGGTATTGATTCAGGAATAGTTTGAATGATATGTTCTGCTCTCCAATTCTTCTCTTCGTGTATCAATTTTAATTTTCAACAATTCACACATTTAATTGACCATTTCCAGCAGGAATTGAGACATTTAACCTGATGCAGAAATTCTTGTTAAAATAAATTGAGAAATCTCTTCAGTCCCTCCCTGCATAAGAAGGCAAATTTAATTCATGACATGGATTGGAGGTGGCAGCTTTAATTAGTTAAAGGCACCAATGTGGAAAGGATCAGACAATACCTGAATCGTTTGATGTTCTTCTCACAGACTCTAATGACGATTATAATTGGATAGATGTCTTTCTTAATTAAATCTCTTGTACAGCTCAGACCAGCTTCTAGTAAACAATGTTTATTCTGTATGGAAGGAAAAGGGAAAGACAATTTGAACGAAGATCAAACCAGCCAGTTCTCATCACTCTGCGATGACAACTGAGTCTCTCAGAACATAACCTAAACTGCAGAGAGGAGGATGTGATGAGAATTATGTCAGCCAAAACTTTCAAATTGGCAGTCATGCTCTATATGCCCAATAATTTATTGGCTAAAGATTAAACTCTTGAAAAAGCGCATAAGGAGGTCAAAAACACAACTCAAATTAGTATTTCACGCTCATTTTCAGTTTCTTGTTAGCACTCCTAAAGGTGATGGCAAACACCGAGATACCAGTTTTTGTTTTTTTATTGTTGCAACCTTTGATATGATCATTGTTTAAGTACCAGTCAGGATGGAGAGGCTGGCAGGCTATTTGATGAACATAAGTAGCATTGGTGCAAGATAAGAGGATTAGTGGGATGAGGGGAACAATGCTTCAAATCTCTGGGACCAGAGGGCAAATTCATGAAATCCCCACAGGTGTGGAAGCAGACCATTTGGCTCATTCAGTCCACAATGAACCTCTGAAGAGAATCCCACTTACTCCTCTACCCTCTCCTTGTAATCCTGCACTTCCCATGGCTAATCCATTTAGCCTGCAATATCTGGCCTGCAAAGGATACAATGGGCAATTTAACACTGCCAAACCTCCTAACCTGAACATCTTTGGACTGTGGGAAGAAATCAGAACACCTGGAGGAAACCCATACAGACATGGGAGAATGTACAAACTCCACACAGACAGTTGCCTGAGGATGGAATCCCATGTGGGTCCGTGGCATTGTGAAGCAGCAGTGCTAACCGCTGGACTGCTTCCACTCTTGGAAGTCCCTAATTTGCCTGGGAAAATGCAATCACTAATGAACCTACTAGCAATAAACGCTGGAGAAAAATAGCCTGTCACTAGAGCAGCACAGAAAAAGTGAGTGGCAGCAGCAAGAACGTTGGCCAAGTCCAGAAGATTAGGGCTGCTGGGCGAGAGGCTGCAGGCTCCCTAAGGTCAGAGGCCATGGAGTGGAAAGGAAGGCTGTGAGTGAGCTTTAAAGGCAAGAGCAGAGTTGCAGAGGGAACAGAGGAGTTGTAAAATAGGGAGGAGTGGGTTGTAGAATGAGGAAAATGGTCTGGGAGTTGAAGACTGCGGGAGGTGGGGGGAGGGGGAAGGTTGGGAGGCAGATTTAAACCTTCAAGTTTTCCTGGTTCTCAGTTAACTGAGAATTTCACTGTTGAAGTGACGTGAAGTCCCTAGCTGAAGGCTGCAGTCGTTCAGGAACTACTAAATATAGTGGATGCTATGTAATGAACATGGTGTCAATTTAGTCTTGACCAGTTTTATTTCATAAAGAGTGCATGAATACAAATATATCTCCAAGTGTCTCAAATATTGTGAATTACTCAGGAACAGAGACTGTGTTGGAGACAAGCCATTTAGTTGAGACCTCACCAGTCAGCAGAGAGAATGTTTTGGGTGATGGCTTTTGTGTATAGATATATGTGTCAGTTACTTTTTATTTTAAAAAATGCCTTTGTTGCTAACTTGAGCAAGCTGGCTTATGTCAATTTTTAAATATTGTCAGGGAAATGAATGCTTTTCTTCTGTGTTGTGGCTTTCTGTTTAAGAGTTTTAGTCATTGAGGATAAATACTGATTAAGAACTGATGTCATTCTAAATATAAACCCAGAGGGACAGTGGAAAATGAAACAAAATAAGACCTCCTTTGGCAGAACTGAAGCTAATCAGATAAGAAAATTTGAATGAGATATCTGGGTCCATGATCAGGGATGTTTATCATCTGTAAATATAACTTTGTAAAGTATACTTAAATTGAAAGACACAGGAAAATGCAATGCTTAATGTGTATTGACAGAGATAAAGCCGAGAGAAGAAAAATCAAATTAAGAATGACTGACTGAAAAGAGCCAAGTGAAATGAGAGAGTAAGAAAACAAAGTCAAGCGACTGGTGCAGTGATGGTGGCAAAAAAGAGAAATCAAAAGAAAAAAATAATCTCAAAAAAGATTTGTTCAAGAGTTTCTTCAACCACTACAGTTTTATATTCTTCTGAAAATTATCTTTGGATTTTGATAACTATTTTACTCTTTGCTGTGCTTGGGCAAGGTGTAAAACAGGTAGCTGATTTAGCGATCTCCCACATTTTGAGCTGAAACAGCCACAGGTTATATGTTTCAATAAGGAGAGGACAAGTTAGGAGGCAGCTTGGAAAATTGAAGCAAGAAGAAATGAACACAGAATAGATTTGCATCAGGGTATTATGTAAAATCACACCCACACAGGCATTTAGCCAAATAATCTGGTCAGTGTTAATGATCTACACAGACCTAATTGATTGGAGTTAAGGCCCTCCAAAGTCATTATCCATCATTGATAGTACTTAGCAATTTGTTGCTAATCTTATTTTAAATCTGTGCATCCCAGGCAATTTCCTTTCCCTTGTAAGCAAACTTATTTTATTTTTGTCTATTTTCAAAAAAAATCGTAAAGAGATTTAATTTTCAGGAGATTCAAAATGTTACTAAGAAACTGTTTCATAAATTCAATTCCAGAATAAAAAGGGAAAGTTTTGATTACATAGCTTCCTCCACCCCCACCCCTCACCCAAACTTGTTGATTGTGGATCATGGTCCAGGCAGCCATTTTGATAAATATCAAGTTGATGCTTAGGGACATTAAGCCTTAGCACAGATAATGGATGCTAATTTATTGAACTTGATGTTTGATTAACGAGTTAAAACACTTGGGATGACTTGACTTGCATCCCTCCTTTCATCATGGTGATCAGAATTGGTTGAAATAAACAAACTGTCATTGATTAAAGATTAGGGTGAGTTTGCACTGGCTCATTTCCAACAGCCCCTAGACACAAACTGACACATGAAACATCTTCACATTGAGCGATAGCTGGCATTACAGGGGAATTAGAGTCACTTTTCACTCTAACTTGATAGGCAGATGAGGAGGAGGGTGGACAGGAAAATAAATCTTTTCACCACATATTCTGCTGATCCACAGTTCTGCTAAATGACTACACTCTTAGCTCTACAGGTTAAAAGGAATGCAAAATTCTACTACAATGTCAGAAGGAAAAGTAACTGTACATCAATGGAAGCAGAGAATCAGTAAAGCCATTCATATTAATTTAAAACCATGAACAATTTTGTTGCATTGATTCTACTTTAACTCCATCTTGAACCCAAGGTAACTAGCATTTAATAAGCATATTATATGCCTCAATGCTGTACGCACATCAATTTGACATGAGTGATGCTTGTTATTTAGCTAGACATGGCAGGTTTGTGTGCATTATAAGATCCCACCATTAACTATGCATGATTTATATATTTATTTATTCATTCATTGGTGCAGAGGGGAGTGTTTTTTTTCCTTAAAGAAACCAGGAGAACTTGCTCTACCTCCAAGATGATGCCACATCATCTTCATTCGAAAAAGTTAGGCAAAAATGGGACTTTTATTCAATATCTCATTACAGCACCAAAAATGCAGTTGTCCTGTATAAGATGTGATTATGTACTTGGTCTTAGAATAGAGGCTATAATCTTCTGACTGATATGAAAGTATGACCAACAAAATAAAGTTTAATCTTATGGCGTGCATCTCACTAGTTCAACAAAATGTATCAAAATTATGCAAAAATAATTTCAGACAAACACACTATATTATTTAATGTAAATAAGGCTATGATTGCTGCTGTTTGATTTTAAAATATTGAATCCCCCTAATTTCAATTATCCCAACAACTGTAGCAACTGTATATTTCATAATATCTCACAACAACATTTTTACATTTTAAGGGGCCTCTTCTTTTGGGATGTTTATTCAATATTACTTTATAGACAGAAGGAACAAAATTGGTGCCTCACCAAGGAGGCAGAGTTCACAAGGGTGACCAAAACGGGGAGTTCTTTTAAGAATTATCTCAAAGGACGAGAAAGAGGTGGTGAGTTGAAAGGTAATAAGCTCCTGAATTTAAAGACTATAAAGTCTGGTGTTTACAAATGCATGATGTTTTAGAATGTTTATGCTTTAAACTGTTTCTTACCTTCAACTGAAAGTTAAAAAAATGTCCTGGAGGGGGGAATGGCGAAATCATCTGCATGGAGACAAGCCATGAGATCTAGTGGTCATAGGAAAAGAACCTCAAGCCAAATTCCATAGGAAACCAAGTGCCAGTCATCAACTCCACACAAGATATGAAGCTGATTGTTCAGTATTGAGGCTCTCAGACTTGGCCTTTAGTTTCTCTCTTTCCAGGTCTAAGCAGAATGCTGGTAAGAGTAGAGTTGATATTTGGAGTGATGGAACTTGCAGAGATTTAAGGACCATGGAATCATAACATTGAAAAGATTCGAGTAAGGCACAATGTTGCTCAGACAATTGAGTGAAAGGAATTTCAAAGAATAACTTGAAAGCTTGCTGGCTTGGCAAATAGAAAGGAGCAATTCAAAAGCCAAGACAAGTTTGTAACTAAATCTAGAAGGCATCATTTCCTGAGTGTATGGTCTCATATATAAATATGGCTTAACGCACTTCTGCTAGCATTAATTAAGTAATGGGAAAATTCCTTTTCTGCAGATTATCTAAGTGGCCTATTAAGTAATGTTATTGATTTAGTCTGCTCTTTACAGTAAAATTCTTAAACCATGAAATCTTGACATTTGTTTCTTTTACATTAGGCAAAAGTAAACTCATTGCTTGGATATTCATAACCTCAAAGTAGAGATATCTGTCTCCACAAGAATTTTAACAACTGCTGCCAATAACTTATTATAGTTACAAACAAACTTTTTACTGTTATCATAAATGAGAATACAAGTGAAAATTCATTCACACTGAGACCACATCCACCAGCCTCTGAAATTTAGCTCTTCCAAACTTGTAACTCTATTCTATTCCACACTAAGGTCTGTTCCCATCATCACTTAGGTCCCATGCTGAAACTTTCCTCCTAATCCTCAGCCTGTCCACCTTTGTTTAACACCTTAATGTTGTTTTTATTGGAAAATGAGTTGTTCTTCATCTAAAGTTGGGTAAAGGGTGAGGTAGCTATTGGTAGCTTTGCTAAGTCATAAAATCATAAACTAATCAATTCTGTACCACTTCCTCTTTAAAAACCGTATTAATTTCATCTCACTCCAATGCGCTCTTGAAAATGCTGCAAGTTTCTTCTTTCCAAGTATTCATCCTTTGAAAGTTGCTGATGTCTGCTACACTCTCACCCTATCATTCCAGATCTTAACAACTCAGGCAAATGCTGATATAAAGCCTACATTCTTAATTTTTATAATTAATTTTAACCTGTATCTTTCATAATTAATATAACTACTGCTGAAAACAATTATTCCCTGCCCTATTCTTAAGAAAACCCCTCAGAAGTTTAGAGACTTTTAAATGTAAAAGCTCTCTGCTTGTTTGATTTTTACAGACAGTTTCCTATTTGCTGTATTGTCAATGACTAATTCTACTGTCCAGACTTAATAACTTGACAAAGTTATTGTCTTCAGTCCTCATCACATACTTCACCCCCACCCCCATCATAAATTTCATTGCTCTCCTTGGCAACTATCTGAGGCCGAACCAGATGGCTCCACGATAAGCTTTCAATTACACATCCATTCCACTAAGAGTAATCTATTTTCACCTCCATAACACTGCCTGTTTTCATTGCTGTCTCAGTTCATCTGCTGCTCAAATCCTCATCTGCGCTTCTGTAACCTCCAGACATGGTCCTGCCACATTCAACTCTGTGTAACCTGTGGCTTGGTGACAAATTTTGTTTGACAGTGCTCCTGTGGAGACCCTTGGGATATGTTTATTATTTTAAAACCACTGTACAAACAAGCTGCTCTTACTTCAATTTTGTATCTTAGCAGCAAAAAAACAATATAACAAGTACTTTTTATTACCCACAGTATGTAACAAATATAGCAAAAAAAGTCAATGGGTAAGTTTCATTTACCTTGGCAGTTACAGCTTTGATGTTAGCAGGCATGACACATTCAAAGGTGTTTAAATGTTTTTCTCTGGAGAAGATAATTGGTTCTGACTTCTGTTTCTGCAAATAGTCTTCTTTGTTTAAAATATCTAAAGGGCAAATATTGAAGTTAATGAAATAATCCAATTCATTGTTTGGACAATGATTTCAGTTCTTTGCAAACTCCCTCCCTCTCCAATTTTCTCCCCTACGTGCCGTGAAGTCAAGTGCTTATATTGGAGTAAGATTTACCAGACTCCTGAAGTAACTGTTCTATTTGGTTATTTGTCATGGCAGCAAACTCCCAAGAGGACAGAGGAAATGTTTTAGGGATGTTCTCGAAGAGATCAAACACCAACTAATGGCAGTACCTGGCTTCGACCAAGTTGGAGAAAGCCCGTTCAGGAAGGCACTAAATGTATAGAGACACTTCATCAGGACCATATGGAGGCAAAAGCAGAGCCACTGCAAACAACCCATATACTCAAACATCAAATGGTTATCTGCCACCCCATCCTTCATTTGGTACGGTCTGCAGATCTTGTGTGTCCTGCTCCTCGGATGCTGCCTGACCTGCTGTGCTTTTCCAATGCCACACTTTTTGACTCTGCTCTCCAGCATCTGCAGTGTTCACTTTCTCCTAGATCTTTGTATATGACATTGCAGCCACCTCAGAAACCAAGGAAAAAATGACAACTTCAAAAACTTTAGCTACTCTACTTTATCTTGCCCGTGTGTTGAGTCTGGGCACCACCATGCCCTTCCAACATACTGAATTATCATAATCTCATTTGCTAGCTGCAGATGCATATTCTTCCTAACAGAATTACTGATAGTGACAAGCACATAAACCCAGGCTGATTTTTATTTCTACCCATCAGCATTCATGCCAATAACACTCTGCAGTGTAATCGTACTTATATCAGCTGAGGAATTCTAACATCACAACAAAAAACGTTAACTCTGTTTCTCAGATGCTGCCTGACCTGTGGACTATTTTCAGCATTTGTTTTGTGCTTTCTCAGCCAATGTGTATTTGTCAATGTGTATTAAACAACTGGCAAAGCCCCTTGTAAATTGTAAGATTATAACTAATTGGATATATTCACTCAAAGTTGGCCTAACTGGTCTAAGCTTGTGTTTATCATCTGCACAAACCTCTTCCCACTGTCAGCACAAAATTATATATCTTTGCAGCATAATCTTCTATACTGATGTTTTTCAAATCTTTTTGTGACCCCACTTTAAGGTTTCACCACACTTGGTGCAATCCAAGAGTGAAAAGTGGGGAGGGGGTTCAGGGAATAGTTGTCCAACAGGATTCAGCAGTGACCCAGACACAAGAAAACAATTAAAACATCGACTATTTGCAGGCTCTGTTGGTTGCAGCAATCGGGGTTCAAAGTGTATTTAATTAGGACATGCCCCAGATAGAAGATCTCACTCATTTAAATGAGCTTTGCATTATCCAACCAGAGTTCTTGCTGCAAAGTCATTGTTGTTTCAAAGTTTAAGACACCAATTTCTTGTCTCATAATTCCACAGTGTCACAACTGACAATCTGGGAACCACTAGTCCAAGCCTTTCTTTGATAAGCTTTGCCTTTTTCCTCAAGCTATTATTTGTAATTGAGTTCTAGTTTCACCCAAATTCAAATAACTAGTGATTACCTGATGGTGACCCTTAATTTTGGTCTCTTCCCACTGCGATGGTATGGAGGTAAGAATGTGTTCCCTGATTGGACCAGGATAACTATCCTAATCAGGGAGTCCTGGCAGACAGCTATAAACAGGAGTGGTCCTTGGAGAGAGAGGATATGATGTCCACCAATGTTTTCAGTGCCTTTAGGGAAAGGTGGGCACAGTGGAGGCACGGAGTGCTTTTTCTTCCTTTAATTCTTTCCCCCATCACTTTTTTCACATCAGCATTGCCATTATTTGGCTTTGCTTGTTACTAGTTACTGGACCACACGGGTGTTTTTCCTGGTGGTGGAAATATTGAGTAAATATATTTGCATGCAGGTGTTTTCACTGAGTGCCTGCACTTACTTAATTATGCACACCTGGATTGGGTCTGAAATAAGCACTGTTATGTAGTAGTAATGGCAGGAAGAAAAAAATGAACAGGGGATTTCGAATCTAGTCACTTTCAGAGGCCTGACTCCAAGATGGCTGACCACAGCCAGTGTATTGTTTATATATTATTTTTTACAAGAGCATCAGAGACTTTGTTCACTCTGAGCACTGGCTCTGAGAAAGCTGAACCAATGTCAAGTCCTATGCTTATGTAAATTAAAGGGTGACTTGGTGACAGGATACCTGCCTCTGTGGAGTTATTTCACTTATCAATGGCAACATCATCTCTACATCTACTACACCAAACCCTTAATGTCATGCCCCCCTTTGCCTTCTTTCAGAAAAGAGCCCTAGCCTGTTAAATAGTAAGTGTGCGATTTATGATGGTAAATTTTAACTGTTTATCTAGTTTACTTTTGCAGTGCTGTATCTCCTATCTCAAATGCACAAATCTAATACACTTCCAAAGTTACAGCCACTCACACTAGGGTGGCCTTTGTTGTTCTTTCAAACCTGTCAAACTTATGTGAACTCAATCTGTCACTTTCTTTGTTAGCTGACCTGAACCTAATCACATTAAAATGGTTAGAAATTGGTTTTATATTTAGAACATGGTAGTAGATCACATTTATTTTCAGGGACAAATTTTGAAATAACAAAACCTTAGAATATTAAGCATATGGTAGGTAAGCAAGATACAGAGGCTAAGCCTGAGTTGGCATCTGCCACAAATTCAGGCAGTAGCTTCTGTGCAACCATGTAAAACTTAAAACAATAATTTTTAAATTTCAAAATCTTAGACAATACATCAACAAATTCGCAGATTCCATCAGATATCAACAATGTCGGTGTCTTGTTTTAAAGAAAATGAATAAACCTCTCTTCCACTGTAATACAAACTGCAACAAACCAGTTATTAAAACAAAATCAGCACCTCATGTCAACTGCTATTACACAAGTCCACACTTTTACTATTCAATTCAAATTATCTGCGATGAGGCTTATTTCTACAGAGATTCCACAGATCTCCATTGAAAAGCGTAACAGAACGAGGACAGCCATATGGCCTCTCTGACTTTGGCTTTCTACATTGTTCCAGTAAAACTTAACATAAACCTGAAAAACAACACTTCATCCTATCGGTTAGGCAATTCATAACCTTTCGGATTAAACATTGAATTGAACAGATCATAACCACTGTAAAACCGATTTTTTCAAGTCATTTGTTGTTGTCATACACCTCCTTTGGATACTTTTTTTTTGTCCCATTGCCTGCATTTTTGATTGAATTGTACTATCCACTTGTACTATCCAATTGTATCATCCACTTAGCCAATTCATCAACTTTGGACTCCAGAAACTCATTCCTTTGTGCTTATGTCTGCATCACTACTCTTTTTCCTTGTTTTGCACTTGCTTATAAACTGTTAAATCTCAAACTTTTCCCAGATTAGGTGAACCAACGTACACCAAAAATATTAATTCTGTCACTCTATTCACGGAATGCTGCCAGACTGCTTTCTTTTTGAATGTCAGATTTCTACCATCTACAGTAAATTGCTTTTGTATAAAGGTGGTTGATTTCAGGTAGACTGGCAGTAAGAGAGTAAAAAATCATAATTCAAATCTGAATTTGATAGAATCTGAACACCTTTCTATATGCAATCCAACAGTTTATTTGGGTATAAGAGTGAACCATTAGTGAAGGCAGATGTGAAAGGGAGCCTTGCAAGATCAATAAGACCATGTGGAAGCCAAGCTTCTGCAAGGTGATCAAAGCCAGGCCAGACAAATAAGTGCATAAGTCCAGGATGTTTTGTCCTCAATTCACAAGGTAAAATAGTGATGGCATCACTACTAAGGAGCTATAAAAGAAAATACAACAATAAAATTGTTTGTTTAAAAAAAATCCTGCATGTTGCACCATTCCAGTATACACAAACCAACATATCTGACAGCAGAACTGAGAGACCAATGCCTTCAAGAATAAAGCCTGCAGGCAGTGAACAGACTGAACAGAAAGATTTCAGTCCTTAGGCAGGCAAAAAAAGCCTGAAGGCAGTGAACTGGGAGAGTGGAGATTCTGCTGCTCAGAATAACTGCCTCAAGGTAGAAGCTCAAGAGAATATAACCACTATTACCACAAACCAAACATCAAGTAGTATTTCAAATGAACATGAGGAGGAATACTGACTGCCTTAAGGGGCCAGTCAGAAAGAAATATATATCATCATTGTCAAAATAGACTCTTGTCATCCTGATGAAAAATATCCTCATTAATAATATACTGAAAGCCCACAGCAGGGATTGCACTGATTACTCACTTATACTTAAAGTCTGAATCTTTACAATAAAAAAAGCCTTCATGTGGGTCAGTCTAACGATATAGTCATTGCACCTAATCGATTGGCCCCTTTTTGTCCCATCACACTAACTGTAACTTGCCAAAATGATACTTGGCATAAATTACAGTTTTTTCAGTTTCATCCACCTGCTAATAAAAACATTCCTTTTACAAATTGCAATTCATTCAACAACTGAAATAAAGAATACTTTAGTTACAAGCAGCGTGACTGCGCCTACATATCTTAAGCTCTTCCACTTCTATCACTACCGCAAAGCAGAAACTTTTTGAAACAAGTGATGTAAAATGATTTATGCTGGGATTGTGCCAAACATTTTCTGTCATAAACTTAAAGCTGATGGAGTAGGTGTCCTGTTATCGCAATCATCGTAGGTTAGATTTAACAAATACAATACAGAATGAAGTCATTCAGTCCATGTGACATGTCATTACTTTTCAAGATCTAACTAATCCCAAACCCCATTGACTGCCCCATTCCTTTTCAAGTATGTGTCTAACTTCTTACTGACAGTTCAGAATTTGCTTCCACCACCCTGTTACATTATGTATTTCAGAACATCATATGTTTTAAATGCTTTATCTGCATATCACCTCCAGTTTGCAAATTATCTTAAAATCTATCACTTCTGCATACAGACCATTTTGCTTGTGGAAACAGTTAGTCCTTCCGTACCCAGTTCTGGGTAGAAGTATTGATATTGTAACCCAAAACATTTGTGGCCAAGTCACATGATTCAACCTTACCTGATTTGCATATGTCAAACTCCATAGCTTCTCCAGAATTGAGCAACTTTTGCACGAGCATTTTGGCTAGTGATGTAGGGGAGAACAATACAGGACGCTTCTGTTGGATGTGGTATGGATGGACTAGGCTGTATGGGACAAACGTGAAACCTCTCTTGATGTCACTTTCTGTATCCACATCTTCAAGAAAAGAAAAGGAAAGACCTTAATTTTTAATGTAAGAATCTACAAGTTTCTGTGAGAAGTTGAACCTCAGACTATTACTGCTTTCAGGAGCTTGCACATCCACAACTACTCTGGGGCTGTAATCATAGAATCCATACAGTGTGAAAACAGGCCATTTGGCCCAACAAGTCCATAGTGACCCCCCCCCCCCACCACCACCACACCCGAAGAGTAACCCATCCAGAGCCATTCCCCTAGCCTATTCCTCTATATTTACCCTTGACTAATGCATCTGAACATTATGGGCAATTTAGGATAGCCAATTCACCTAGCCCACATATCTTTGGATTGTGAGAGGATACTGAAGCACCTGAAGGAAACCCACGCAGAAACAGGGAGAATGTGCAAACTACACACAGACAGCCACCTGAGGCTGGAATCAAACCCGGGTGCTGTGAGACAGCAGTGCTCACCGCTGGAGGTTGGTGAGCTCAGTTGGCTGGTTGTCAACCGATAGTGATGCCAGCAGCATGGGTACAATTCCTGCACTGGCTGAAGTTACTGTGAAGGGCTCTCCTTATCAACCTCTCCCCTTGTCTGAGTCATAGTGATTCTCTGATTAAACCAACAGTCATCCCTCTCAAATGAGAGAGTAGCCTCTTGGTCCAGTGGAACTCTGGTGACTTTTCTTGAGCAGTGATTGCAATTCCAGAAGGACATCATTTGCCAAAAAGCACTTTGGGTCATCCAGAGGTGGTGAGAGGTGCTATATAAATACAAATCCTTTTATTACCATCCTGTTTTTCAGTGGAAAATTTCAGAGTTTCGAAAGAGGCTTTTGCTGGTCCAGATGGGGAGCCAGTGACAATCCGTACACGCTCACTGCTGTTCATTCTCTTGTAC
The DNA here is from genome assembly GCF_020745735.1 of Hemiscyllium ocellatum. NCBI lineage: Eukaryota > Metazoa > Chordata > Chondrichthyes > Orectolobiformes > Hemiscylliidae > Hemiscyllium > Hemiscyllium ocellatum. The sequence continues at coordinate 46,682,910 of NC_083420.1, forward strand.
TTGTTGTCAGACCTACTGACAAACTGAACAGAGACAAAGAAAAAGTCATTTTACAAAAGCAAACACAGTACAATGAAAGCATTACAGCAACTTCAACGTGTAAATTCTAGATCAGTACTTGCAACATGAATACTGCAAGTACATTTTTTCAGCACACATTAAAAGGTGAGAAATGGTGGTCCTCTTCTTCCCATGCCCCTGTACTTATTGAGTTACAACAGTTCCCAGTCCAGCATTTCTTGATTTTAAAATCTTTGTTTTTAATTTTTCCATGGTCTCATCACCCTCTATCTCTAGAACTTCCTCCAGCCTTATAAATCAACCCTGGCTTTTTGGACATCCATGATTTCCATTTGGCCTCCATTGGTGGTGACAACATTAAATGCCTGGGCCCTGAGCTCTGGACATTTTTTCCCTAAATCACCCACCTCACTTTCCTTATGAGATACAATTAAAAAAAAAATTTGGCCAAACATTTGGTCACCAGTCCTAAAATCTCCTTCTCTTTCTTGGTGCCAAATTTTGTATGAAACCACTCCTGTGGATACCTTGAAACTAACTGCCTTGTCAACATAAAATCAGGTAGTTTCATTTTTGAATAGATTATGGATATATTTCAGAAGGCAAACACCAAGCAACAATTTGCAGGTAATATTTGTAAATTACAGCCCTTTTATGTAAACCCATGCAGACTAATACATGGGGCATCACTGGTGAAGATCAATGAGATTCATGTACGAATCACATCTTTAATTGTTAAATATTGGGGGTTACCTTTCATAGAATCCCAATGGGCAATGAGACTGCAATATCTGAGATAGAAACAAAATAAATTCAGGAATGGTTAGTGAGGAGTTCTTATCAAATTGTGCTGGTTGATATGGAGATGCGTGGAAGGCAGGCAAGGAGCAGAGTCAGAATATCTGATCCTCTGGGACATAATGTGCATAAAATGAAGCAAGAAAAATTGTTCAACTGCATACATTTAAGCAAAAGACAGTGAGATTAATCTCTTTCAATTCATTTTTTGAAGTGTAATTATTTGTTGGTGGAAAACAAGGCCACTCATCATTGTTCTACTGATTACCTATCTTTAGGCTCTTGTCAGGGTCACACTAAATTCCTAGTTACCACCCAACAAAGTACAAATGGGGTAATGTATAAAGAATATTTGTTTAAATGTGAATCTGAGAAAATTGGTAAACTAGAATGTCTCAGCAGCAGGAAGGAGAGACAGTTTTTATATCTATGTCACACCTTACATGATCTCAAACACCTTTTCAGCCAATGAAGAAGTATCAGGCAGGACTTTTAGGATAGCTGTACAGACCTTTACCACTCTATGGAGCATTGATTGAATGGAGGTAATATTTGCACCCTTTAGTCTGATTGATTGGCAGCCCTGCGATTCCAGTGGGGATCCTGGCTCAGTCGTCACTACTGAGACTACAAACCAGGTCCACCTGCCCTACTCCTGGAGCCCACAGGAGGGCAGAAGGGAGTGATTGATTGACCTTGCGCATTTCATCAGTCTCTAGAAGGGAGTCAATGTTAGTGACATAGCACTTCCCTCTTTCACCTAAGGCCAGAGAGGGAGTACCTGCTGGACTCACCCTGATCTCTGAACTTCTTTCACTAGCCAGACAGGAAGAATCCTTCTGTACAGGATGGGCTAAAATTGATGATGATCTTCAATAGCTGCATGACTTGAATGAGTTCTGTGAACATTCCTGTACATGCCGAAATGGCACAATTGTTTTTCCGGACTTACTGTTTGTTACACTATATAGGACAAAGATGTTTGTTCTGAGTCATTGGATTTCACTTCAGACCGGGATTGTGAACTGTACCAGGAACAAACCTAATCCTCCAGACCAACTGTTGACCGAGGGTCCCTGATGGGCAAAAGGGCGTTAGGCTTATTGCTTTCTTCTTTTTAATGATTTCTTGATAAATGTTTATATCTAAGTAAATTCATGTTGTTGAGTCTTCTCTTAAGTACATTTAAACTGAATCAGAAAAGAACCACTTGGATATACTTTGTGATCCAAGACACCTTCAGTAACCAATAACTGTCCTGGATCTTGACCACCACTTACATGAGTGTTAACAGCTCAGACATGGATAAGCACATGGCAAGATCCCACAGAGTGCAATGAGTGATAATGAGTAATAATGACAGACAACATTTTTTGTTGATATTGGAAATAGGGATGTCAGAGCATCCAGAGCTTAAGCAGTTTGGTTCAAAAGCTCCAATCTGTTTAATTTCAGCCCTAAGTGTCAATTTTGGTGAGTTTCATGGAGATACTCCCTCCCCTGAAAGGCCAAAACTTTCATGGAAATGAAGGAATGTGTGTTTTGGTCAAAATAGATTACTGACGTTGCCCTGTTGAACTCAACATTCATTGTTTTTGCCAGCTGAGTTGGAGGGGAGCGGGTTGGAAAATGGAGGAGGATTATACTGTCCACATCGGTGGTTTACACACAGTATCTTTCATTGTGAGATGTGGCATCACTGGCTGGCCAGCATTTATTGCCCATCCCTAGTTGCCCTTGAGAAGGTGGTGCTGAGCTGCCTTCTTGAAATGCTGCGGTCCACCTGTTGTGGAGTAACCCATCATGCCATTAGGGAAGGAATTCCAGGATTTTTTTTTCTAGACAGTGTAGGAATAGTGATATATTTCCAAGTCAGTATGGTGAGTGGCTTGGAATGGAGCTTGAGGGTGGTGCTCTTGACCTTCTACATGGAAGTGGTTGTGGGTTGGAAGGTTCTATCTGAGGATCATTGGTGAATTTCAGCAGTGCATCTCATTTAGTACACACTGCTCCTACTGAGCATTAGTGATGGAGGGAGAGGATGCTTGTGGGTGTAGTACCAATCAAGCAAGTTGCTTTGTCCTGGATGGTGTCAAACATGAGTGTTGTTGGGGCTGCGTTCATCCAGGTAAGTGGGAAACATTTCATCACACTTCTGACTTGGGCCTTGGAGATGGTGGACAGACTTTAAGGAGTTAGGAGGTTATTTGCCACAGTATCTTGTAGCAACTGTGTTTATGTGATGAGTTCCATTGAGTTTCTGGTCAATGATAAACTCAGGATGTTGATAGTGGGGATTCAGTGATGGCAACACCATTGAATGTCAAGCAGTCATAGTTTGATTGTCTCTTCTTATTGGTGATGGTCATAGCTTGGCATTTGTGTCGCACAAATGTTACTTGCCATTTGTTGGCACAAGCCTGGATACGTTCAGATCTTATTACATTTGGATATGGACTGCTTCAGTATCTGAGGAATCGTGAATGGTACTGAACACTGTGCAATCATCGGCAAATATCCCCACTTCTGACCTTATGATGGAGGGAAGGTCATTGATGAAGCGACCTAGGACACAACCCTGAGGAACTCTGCAGAGATATCCATAGCTGAGATGATTGACCTCCAACTACCACGACCATCTTCCTATACGCCGGGTATGACTCTAACCACTGGACAGTTTGTCTCCGAATTCCAATAGATTCCAGTTTTGCCAGGGGTCCTGGATGCCGCACTCAGTCAATCTTGCCTTGATGTCAAGGATTATCACTCTAACTTCACCTCTTGGATTCAGCTCTTTTGTCCATGTTTAAATCAACACTGTAATGAGGTTAGGAACTGAGTGGTCCTGGTGGATCTCAAAGTGGGCATCACTAGACAGATTATTGCTCAGTAGGTGCTGTTTGATAACGCTGTTGATGACACCTCCATCACTTTACTGATGATCGAGAATAGACATTTTTTAGATTATGTTAGATTCCCTACAGTGTGGAAACAGGCCCCTTGGCCCAACAAGTCCGACCCTCCGAAGAGTAACCCATCCAGCCCATTTCCCTGTGACTGATGCACCTAACACTATGGGCAATTTAGCATGGCCAATTCACCTGACCTGCATGTCTTTGGACTGTGGGAGAAAACTGGAGCACCTGGACGAAACCCACGCAGACTGGGGAAGAATGTGCAAACTCCACACAGACAGTCCCCCGAGGCTGGAATCGAACTTGGGACTGTGAGGCAGCAGTGCTAACCACTGAGCCACCGTGGCTTGATGGGTAGTAATTGTCTGGGTTGGATTTGTCCTGCTTTTTATGTACAGGACATACTTGGGCAATTTTCCAAATTATCACATTATCACGTAGATGCCAGTGGTGTAATTGTACTGCAAAAGCTTGCCGAAGGGAGCAGCAAGTCTTCAGTACTATTGCCAGAGCATTGTCAGGGTCTGTAACCTGTTACACATGTAAAACTGCAGCTGCCTCCAAACAGAACCAACTTTCAAAACTAGAACAGAACAATTTACCACTGAGAAAATTATTCAAAGTCTTGGAGTTATGGAACTGCAAAGTACTGTTTGGAAAGTTAACTTGGTCCTTTGAGAGAGGTCACTTGCTTCTTGAGAGGGATAAAGGTAGACATTAATGTGGGTAAAATATGAACATTGTACAAGAAGACATAGAGAAAGATTCCCATGATATAGAAGTGCTTCAGGATTAGACAACAAATCTTAAGCATGAATCTTTATTCTGTTGAAAATATAGCAGATAATGTGACGGCAAAGAACTCAGGAAGAAGTAAACAAATGTAAAGAAATTTTTAAAAGCCTTCGACAGTTATTTCAACCTCAAAACAAATAGGATTTTGGAAACAGCCAGGTTTAATGGAATTAAGCACTCAAAAAAATCAAAAGAAGATTTTATCAATGATTTATGGAGATCAGTTGAGGGCTGCACTTATGGAAATTTAAAGACAGAATTGATTAGAGACCGCATTTTTGTTGGAATAGCTGATGAAACTCAATTCGATTTACTATAGTCAAAAGAAGATCTCTCTCAGAAAAAAAATGCACTAGTGAGACAGACTCAAAAGCAAACCAGAGCAACCTCAGAGGTAAACAAAAGCTATGGTAAAGGCAATCTCCAGCATTAATATAATTGCAAGGTTTATAATTTCGAAAACAAAATGGTACAAGGCACTATAGAAAGGAAGGTACCATGGAAAGTGAAAGTGCAAGATTCCTAAAAAAATCTGTGAAAAAAACCCCACACAGTTAAGATTGGTATCTTGCAAATAAACATTATGCTTCTAGTGTAAATGAAATGATCACTTTAAAAAAAGTGCCAAAGTAAGAGTTCAAATAAAAAAAAGACCTAAAGCTATAGTCTTTTTAAAAAAAAAAGCTATCCATGAAGTGCAGCAATCATCAATGCAATGCAAGATGAAAAAGTTCCAAGGGGAAATGAAAGACTTTAATACATTCTGCACTGCAGATATCTGTGTCAATGGAAATATAATTCCTTTCATGTTAGACACAGGAGCAAGTGTAATCATATTGCCAGACAAGCAGCAGTGGTAGAGCCATGTCGAGCTAATAGAAATACAATTACATGGACCAGGTTGAATCCAATTAAAAGTTAAAAGGAAGCCACAAAATACTCCAGTATAAAAAAGACAACACTGGAAATATTGTTACATAACCTAAAGAACAGCAACTTCAATTTCGTAAGGAAAGTGCACGATGTCAACCAACAAGAGAGTAGCAGTCACTTCCAGAAAGACTTTCCAAAATTATTCACAGGACTGGAAAACTTAAAACAGAATGCAGCATCACACTGAGTAAAGAGACCACATCAAAATATCTGTGTGCCCAGAAAAATACTATGCACGCCAATGAAGGAAGTAATACTTCAACTCGAAGAGATGATCAGGATGTGATTAACTTCTTCAGTCATGATACCAATGGAGTGGTATTTGGGAATGGTCCCAATCCCTAAACCAAACAGCATCATTTGAACATGCATAGAGATTTGGACACAAAGCTGCAGCAAGAGAAACGTATCCAATGTCCTCAGTGGACAAATATTTGGCAAAGTTGTCCAAAGCATCATATTCATGAAACTGGATATGAACAGTGTATCTTTAAGATGAGAAGTCAAAGTTATTGAAAACTTTTATTACCCCCTTATGGAAGTTATTGTTTAGGAATATCTTTGGTATATCAGCTCCAGAAAGTTTCTGAAGAATGATGACTAATATTCCAAATGATCACTGAGAATCCAGATTTGTTTACAAAATGGGATTGTAAACCCATTTGTAAACATATAATGAAAGACACAACATTTAGAGCATCTACAGATAGTCTTATACTGCAAGATGTGAACTTTAATGATGAATTTGAGACATACAATGAGGATACTGCAACAAAACGGACAGCAGCAATAAACAATCTCAGAAATACATCAGCACAGATGCAAGCTGAAGACTGCAACCAAATTTCCCAATACTGCATGCAAAGTTGACCAGAACAGTGTCAAGCTACTGTCATTATAAAAGCATTCTTTGAACACAGAAATTATGTCACTATCAGGGAAGACAAATGAGTGTATGACAAGGCATGAGTAATCCAGTTTCATTCAGAGAAAGCATCTTAGAAAAAACCTACAATCGGGCCAATAAATATGGTGTAATGACGAGTTTGTGTTTAGGTATCAATATCTGTATCAGCTGCGAATGTCAAAAGGCACAGAGAAATTATTTTAAATTGTGAAATGTGCACAACATGCAAACCAGAACAGAGAAAACCACTAAAATTTCCAACCAGGCCATGGGAATATCTTGGATTTAATCTTCTTTAATGGCAAGTTATACTTGATTATCAAAGATTACCTTTTCAGATGAATCAAAGTTAAGCAATTATCACATGACAACTACTAAAACAAACACAGCATATTGAAAAAAATATTTGCAATACATAGTGTACCAGACCAGGTTCTATTAAACAATGGCCCAAAATTTGCTTCTATTTCATGTATTTTACAGAAGAATATGCATTTGAACATCATTCAAGTTCTCCCTAGTATTCTTCATGTCATGGAGAACTAAAATGAGGAGTTAGAATGATTAAATCACTCTGGGAAAAAAAAGTGAAGATTTCCAAGCAGCACGTTAAAACAATAAGACCAATCTAAGTAGTTTTGCATCATTATAGCTACTAGTAGAAAGGAAACTCAAAACTCAACTTTCTATCCTACATAAGAAATTACACCTAAGGCTGAATGTCTTAAAATATTAAGTTGTGTAAGATAGAAAGAAATCTTACAGAAAACCACAAGGGAAAAACTACAATAGGAGACACCATAATTGGAACATGTCAAACCTAATAAATATAGTTTGAAGAGAAGGGGCAATTATCCAGAGTGATATAAACCAAAAGAGATCATACCTAATATTCATGTCAGAAGATAATAAGAAATAGGAGAAATCTTATTTCAAGAAACCAAAAACAACCAAAGACAACTGTGAGCACTGTTGCCTCACCGTGCCAGAGACCCGGGTTCAATTCCCGCCTCAGGCGACTGGCTGTGTGGAGTTTGCACATTCTCCCCGTGTTTGCGTGGGTTTCCTCCCACAGTCCAAAAATGTGCAGGTTAGGTGAATTGGCCATGCTAAATTGCCTGTAGTGTTAGGTGCAGGGGTAAATGTAGGGGAATGGGTCTGGGTGGGTGCACTTCGGTGGGTCGGTGTGGACTTGTTGGGCCGAAGGACCTGTTTCCTCACTATAAGCAATCTAATCTAAGTTATCTATTCAACATCTGAACCAGATGTTGAAGCAAAAAAAAGAAATGTATAACAGACCTCAATCAAAACTATCAGAGAGAAAAAGGAAGTTATAAAAATAAACTACCGCTGATCTTTCAAGTCTGACAAGAACACAAGCAGGGAGAGTTATGAAACCTCCTGACAACTAAGTCAGTGGATTCAAAGATTGCAGGAGCTAGGGTTGTATTTAAATTTTTAAAAAATCAGTGTATGTAAGATAATGATTAAAACAAAACTTTGTCAATGATGGGGAAGTAGTATAAGATGCTTTGAAACTGGTCGAATGCAAATGCCATCATTGATGTCAGAGATCCAATGGTAAGAACATTTTTGCCAACCTTCCATGGAGACAGATGTGATGCAAGTATTTCATGTATATGGTGAATGATTATTAATAAAATCATAACAATTCAAAATACAGACACCTCAGCATCTTTACTAGTTAGATCAGATTAATTTTTAAGTGGACCAAACCTAACAATGATGAATAAGCAAATTTGTGGAACTATTATGCTTTCAAGTTATTTAAATCCTTGGCCCTTTAAATTTTGCAGCTGAAACAAAAAGGAACTTGCAACTTCACTGTCTATTTTAAAGTGATTAGTGCATGCCATAACATTGTTGTATAGTTGTGTAAACACTAGTTTTGTAGGCAGACTGCCTGTAGACATTTTCTATAGTACAAGTTTTAAGAGGTGAAATTGGAGGTTTGAGTACTTCATAAAAGTTATTGGTGTCCAGGGCTATTGTACAGATATCCACAGATGTGATTTGTACCATTATATTTATGACAAAAGCAGTTTTACTTCAAGTCAAAAACAGAAAATATTTCTTCTTGATGTCATTACTGTTTTGAGATATCCAAAGTTAAGAATAAGAGCTGAAAATGTGTTGCTGGAAAAGGGCAGCAGGTCAGGCAGCATCCAAGGAACAGGAGAATCGACGTTTCAGGCATAAGCCCTTCTTCAGGAATGAGGAAAGTGTGTCCAGCACGCCAAGATAATCTTATTTTTATCTAATCTTTATCTTAGCCTGCTGGACACACTTTCCTCATTCCTGAAGAAGGGCTTATGCCCGAAACGTCGATTCTCCTGTTCCTTGGATGCTGCCTGACCTGCTGCCCTTTTCCAGCAACACATTTTCAGCTCTGATCTCCAGCATCTGCAGTCCTCACTTTCTCCTCGAAAAAGTTAAGAATAAACTGACTTCCCTTGTCCACATTATAATTTATAGGAAGGGAGAAGCAGTCATTCATTAATCTAAGAATGAATTGAAGATAAACGTTTTCACCAGGTATACGGCATATGTGCATGTAAATATTTATTTACAGGGAAGCTACACAAGTACTTGAGATCACGAGAAATAGGAATGTTTGCCTAGAGGAGGAGATGAAATAAAATGGAGGACATTGTGAACAACATTTATACTGTCATTGACTATTTAAGTGTATCAGCCTATTTCTGTGTGTAAATTCTATGAATGCTATCTATATGAGAAATGGAAAAGTGACTTTTGGTCCAGGACAGATTGTTTGACTAGTAAAATGGTCAAAATGCAGAAGCTTTGTCCTGTGTTTCAAACAACAATACTTGATTAAAACATTATTTGATGTGCACTGCTTGGGTATCTATTTGATAAATCCTTCATACCTATAAAGTTGTAGATTTTGATGGATTGAGGACTTCGTTCAGAGACTTTTACTTAAATCCTTGAGATTTCCCTTGTGCTTAATTCTGGGGTGAGCATAATAATCAGCTAAGCTCCTTCTGGTACACATGAACTCTGCATTAACCAGCTACAGTTACTACATCAATGAAGATCCTCAACAATTGTGTCGAAAAATCTTGTCATTTAATTAACTGTTGAAAAAATTCATTCTAAAGAAGATATTTTAATCCATTGAGGTGTGATTTAATCTTAATTGTTCCCTGAGTATTTCCAACAGTAACATCCTGTGACTCATAACTTTCGGATTATTTTATTCATACACAAACCTGATTATTTGTTCTGCCCAAAATATAATGGTCTGAACCATTTAATATTTACTCCTCCTTTGAGAAGGGACAAGAAACAGCAGCAGTCTCATGTGGTGGTCTCATAGGTTAAGAAAATGATATGAATGTATTTGGAGCTGTGGCAAATAAATGGAATTTATGTACAATTCAATAATAATCTGCCTTTGAGGCAGAGTACTTTCCTAGTAGCAGGAAAATCGATGTTTCAGGCATAAGCCCTAATGCTCAAAACGCTGATTCTCCTGCTCATTGGATGCTGCCAGACCTGCTGTGTTTTTCAAGCACCATACTCTTGACTCCAATCTCCAGCATTTGCAGTTCTCACTTTCTCAGAGAGTAATTTCCTGGAGTTTAAGGGCTTCACCTATTCCTATATGGTTTCTGGTGCAATTTATTGTAGTTAAGAGCTAATTATTAATCTTGTGCCACGTTTTACCACACAGACCATACAAGATGCAGAAGACTTTGTTTACCTTTGCTGAATATCTTTCTAGCACATATACAACTCATTAAAAAGTTCAAATGCTCACAATGCTATAGCATCATGAGAAAAAAAAAGCGCAGTTTACAAAGATAACTTAGAGGCTAAAGCCATTGGGATAGATTATATTAGATTCCCTACAGTATGGAAACAGGCCCTTCAGTCCAACAAGTCCACACCGACCCTCCGAAGAGTAACCCATTCCCCTACCCTATATTCACCCCTGACACTGTGGGCAATTTAGCATGGCCAATTCACCTGACCTGCACATTTTTGGACTGTAGGAGGAAACGGAGCACCTGGAGGAAACCCATGCAGACACGGGGAGAATGTGCAAACTCCACACAGATAGTCGCCTGAGGCTGGATTGAACAGCTGGAGGTTGTCTTCTGAAAAGAGATGGCAGAGGTATGACACTATAGGCTTTTAAGATTATTATATCATTTAATAACGTAGAATAGAGAATATGCTTCTATGTGTTGTCTCTGGGAGGAATGAAAACTAGTATCATAAATATGTCAGTCATCAAAAAGAAACTCAAAAACAAACATCTTTAGCTACAGAATATTTAGCATGTGAAATATGGAACCACAGGGCCTCGTTGATATGATTAGCATAAATAAAGGAATAGAAGGTTATGCAAATAGGGTTAGAAAAAGAGGGGTGGGAAGAGTATGAGGCATAACACCAGCATTTCATTTCTATTCAGTCATAGAATATAGGGGTTCCCTGCGGGGCCAGCAAGTCACCCTTGAAACTTGAAACCCTTTAAGGTTTGTGGATCACAACAGGCTTGACCAGGTCAGGACTGCAGATTTCCTTCCATAAAAGATACTTGCAAGCTGACTGGTTTTTAAACACAATCATAATGTTGTTATGGTCACTAATGTTGAGACAAGCTTCATTTTCTAGTTAATTAAATTACATAAACTGTCATGGTATGATTTGAATAAGTGTCCCCAAAGCATTTGCTGAGGTGTATTGGATTACTACTCCAGTGACATTACCATCATTCCAAAGTCTCCCTATTAACACTGTCTTTGATCTTCTCAAAAGGCAATTAGAGATCAACAGTAAATGCTGGCCTTGCTAAAACCCACAAAAGAATTAAGAAAAACATTAATTGGATTAAATGGCATATTTCTATAGAACAAATTCTATATAATGGCTGATGCTTCCCCATTGCATGATGAATCACCTGTAAAATCTGACCGAAGAAAATGCTCGCTCTTGAGAGGCGGGGAGCTTTGGGATCAATAGAGGGCTGTTCTTCGGGTTGTAAGAAGTTCTGAAAGAGAGGAAAGCACAGACAGCATTGGCTGAGCTAATTAATTGAACAGGCTAAGTTCCAACACATGGTATCTAGTCAATTGTTTCCTAGAAGTTCAGCAGTGGCTTAAATAAATTGGATAATTTCCTTGCTTCACTGGACAAGTTAAACTAATTTTGCTGTCTTGGTTTATGGCATTATTTCTATCCTTCGATTTTCTAAGTATCTTGCAGTTCTCTCCTATCAATATATTATTCTGCACGCATGATTACATGCCCACAGCTGTATGAAACCCATTATAAATTTGAATATTTTGGTAAAAATTCAATATCTTATTTAATTGGTTGTAGTAAAACTTGTAAATATCCACAAGAGATATAAATGCAAAGCACGACACAACAACACAAACAGTGAATTCCTTACTTAATGAATCCTGAGAAAATGAAAATATACATTAAGTTATCAATTACTGCGAAGTCAAAAACATTTTCCATTTTGTGCTTCTGCCATTAAAATCAGTTAAATAAGGATGCAGGCTTGTTAACCCTCTCTTTGTCAGTACCAGTCTCTCCAGCAGAATCATTGTACCTGGACAACTAAGAATTTTAGGGTATTCTCACAAAAGAAAGGGGAATGTTTGAATTAGCTGAATTGATCGATCAAAAATATGGTCCCAAATTCTTATTTCCTTGTGACACCTCAATAAATAATGAAAGATATTTGCATCACTCAATGAGTGTGATTGTATCATATTCCAAAAGAAAGAAAACAGTTTGTCTGAGCTTAATTACACTGGTGGTTTTTCACTCAAAGTGTATACTTACAAACCATTCAAAATTTAAAAAAATAAATTAGAGAAAAGAATCAGAAGTTTTGGATACATTGCTTCATTGTAATCCAAAGCATATCAAGTATTTTACCAAAATATACACACAGATTTCCCTCATTGCAACAATTTAGATAAACATCAGAGGTTTTGAGGTAAAATAGATTCATCATTTAACGGAAATTGATTGTATGAAAAGCATAAATTATTCAGATTGATAGAAAGACAGACCCATAATCCTCGGAGGGTGCTATATTGATTGTCTGTCTCATCTCTGTTGCTGCGGTACATCAATCTCTGAATCTTCACCAAGAGGAGCTGCTGAGCTCTAGAACAGAATGAAGAGGGCTAAGGATTATACAGAGAGGACTGAGTAGTCATGATTTCAGCATGGTTCACCTTTAATAATACTGTAATATTTTAGATCACTCACAAATCACTAGCCTCACCTCTTCTGCTTACAACTCCAAAGATGACTAGGATAAGAAGCTGCTGTTTTCAACCTTCAGTTGATAGGTTCATAAGGGACATTATTTTTATATTGCTTTCTTGTTCGCAATGGATAGATATCAACACATGCACATCAAAAAAGATAAAATTGTTTTCTAATTCATCACTTGCTGCTATAAATTCATCACTACTCTCTCTGCAAGATCAGATGTGATAAGATTTTGAGTAGGGAGGGAACATGAATTGTAATGCCACACTAGGATAATACCAACCACTTTGTCGTTGCTGGCCTCTGCATTATGAATAGCAAAAGCAAACTGGTGTTGCTTTGCAAACTATCAGCACAAATTTCTACCAGGCATAGGTTCCACAGCAAAAGCTAGAGGTTTTAAGAAGATACAAATTGTCCGTATGAAGGAAACATGGTTTGCCACCTATCGCTAACTGAACTGGTTGGATGTTCATTGTTGTATTCCAAGCCACTTTTCGTAAAAATTAAAAATGCGACTGGCCTTTTAGGACTTTATTTATCTGCACTAATCCAAGGTTACTACAGGAAGTGAGGGAAGAGATTGCTGTGCCTTTGGTAATGATCTTTGTGTCCTCACTATCCCCTGGAGTAGTGCCAGATGATTGGAGGATGGCAAATGTTATTCCCTTGTTCAAGAAAGGGAATAGGGATAATCCTGGGAATTATAGACTAGTGAGTCTTACATCTGTGGTCAGCAAATTATTGGAGAGGATTCTGAGAAACAGGATTTATGATTACTTGAAAAACAATAGTTTGATTAGAGATAGAGATCATCAGCATGGTTTTGTGAGGGGCAGATCATGCCTCACAAGCCTTATTGAATTCTTTGTGGATATAGCAAAACACACTGATGAAGGTAGAGCAGTGGAAATGGTGTAATGGATTTTAGCAAGGCATTTTATAAGGTTCCCCATGGTGGGCTCATTCAGAAAGTAAAAAGGCCTGGGGATACAGGGAAATTTGGCTGTCTGGATGGAAACTTGGCAGGTCAAGAGAAGACAAAAGGTGGTAGTAGATGGAAAATATTCAGCCTAGAGCTTAGTGACCAGTGGTTTGCTACAGGGATCTTTCTAGGACTTCTGCTCTTTGTGATTTTTATAAATGACTTGGATGAGGAAGTGGAAGGGTGGATTAGTAAGTTTGCTGAAGGTTGATGGAGTGGTGGATAATGTGGAGAGCTATTGTAGGTTACAACAGGACATTGACAGGATGCAGAACTGAGGTGAGAAGTGGCAGATGGAGTTCAACCTGGAAAAGTGTGAAGTGATTTACTTTGGAAGGTTGAATTTGAATGCAGAATACAGGGTTATAGGTAGGATTCTTGGCAGTGTGGAGGAACAGATCAATCTTGGGATCCATGTTCATACATCCTTCAAAGTTGCCACACAAGTTAATAAGGTTGTTCAGAAGGCAAATGGTGTGTGTTAGCTTTCAGTAACAGTGGGATTGAGTTTAAGAGCTGCGAGGTTATGCTGCACCTCTATAAAGTCCTGGTTAGTCCACACTTGGAATTTTGTGTTCAATTCTGGTTGCCTCATTATAGGAAGGATGTAGAAGCTTTAGAGAGGGTGCAGAGAAGATTTACCAGGATGCTGCCTGGACTGGAGGGCATGTCTTATGAAGAAAGATTGAGGGAGCTAAGGCTTTTCTCATTGGAGTGAAGAAAGGTGAGAGGTGACTTGCTAAAGGTGTACAAGATGATGAGTGTCATAAATAGTTTCTGACTATTTGCTCTTTCTCCCAGAAATGGCTATCACAGGGAGACATAATTATAAGGTGATTGGAAGAAGGTTTAGAGGAGATGTCAGAGGTCGGTTCTTTACACAGAGAGCAGTGGGTGCATGGAATGCACTGCTATTGTCATAGTCGAGAGTCAGATACATTAGGGACATTTGAATGACTCTTCGATAGACACATGGATGATAGTAAAATGAAGGGTAGGTTTGATCTTAGATTAAGATAAATGGTCAGCACAACATCAAGGGCTGAAGGTCCTGTATTGTGCTGTATTGTTCTATGTTCACTTGTGAGTTTAAGAAATTATTTATTTAAACCCTGGGCGTTTGCTTCCTTTACTGTCTCTCAGCGTGTACTGCCAATCCTTTCTTCACATCACTTCTCACTTCTTCACACGAAATTGAATCTGCCAGTTTTGCTTTGTCTATTCTGCTAACCTGCCTATGTCAATTAATTCTTTAACATCTGTCTTCAATGTTGTCCTCCTGCTTTTGTTGCAATAGTAAATTTTGACACTATGTTCCTTATACCTGAGACCAGAAGATCTATCATTTGAAAACAAAGCACTAACCCAAGGGATGCATCTCTCCCAACTTTCCTCCAAACACAACATTCGTTCTTCTCAATTTCTTAGCTTCTTATTCAACAAAAGTCTACACTTCAGAGGTACTTCATCAGCTGTACAACCTTTTAGAACTTCTGTGGTCTTGAACGATGCTGTATAAATAAAAGTTATTGTTTTCTTTCTTTCTGTACCAACTGTTTCTACATTTTCTCTGATATCAAATGCCTTAAATTTTCTGAAAAGCCTGAGAGACCAGATAGACAGAATACCTCAAATGCTTTCATTAAATGAAATGAAATCCAGGATTTCACAATTGCATTTAAGTTATTTTGTATGGGTGTGTGTGAAATTGTGACGTTGCAGCAAGTAACTTAGGCTGTGTAGGCCTTAAGCTGCTTGAATTTTAGTGCTGTATGAAGATTATCTTTCTGGAGAGGCAGTACTACTACTCTCACTATTTTGAACCTCACTTGAGTTAGCAGCTCAGCAGGGAGACCACAACTGTGATATTGCACAAATTGCTCTGCTTCAGAGAGGAAACCAACACATACACATGACCACAACGCACTGAATCTAACTGTTTGCAACACAAAAGGCACAAAAACAAGAGCTTTCTTTGGAAAAACAATTAATCAATGACTTCACAATCTTGCACCAATGCAATCTTGCAGTCACTTTTAGAAATTTCAGTTTAAAACATTCAATAAATATCTTGTTTGAAGTGGTTGTTGTTTAGTCTTAACTCTGTGCACATTAGTTGGGAACCCACTTTTTAACTCAGTACTAAATCAGGATCATCCTGATCAGCTCTTAAATAAAGGCAGAAATACCAGACAGGATAGGAGGGAAATGTTTGTTTCCTTATTGAATTGTGATGTAGAATACAGTCTATGAGGGGACAATGCAGGTAGATTGAACAGTAACTTTAGAAAGAAAACTGCATAAATATTTGCAATGAGAAAAAAATGTGAGATTGCGGGATAATAACAGGGAGAAATGGGCTTAATCAGATAATTCATTCAAAGAGCTGACATGGCTTCCTTTTGTGCTGTATCATTTAATATTCCTGAAAGAGTCTCCATGTGCCACTTGGTCTGAAAAAAATACTGGTATGAATATAAAACAGAATGCTTGAAAAAATAGACATGTCAGCTTTACTGAAAACACTGGTGAGCATCGCTATTCTTTGTCTCATCCTTTTGCCAGAAAAATACCAGAAATCACAACTATCATTAAATTATGTAGTGATTAATAAAACAACACATGCATAAGTTAATGTGTACTCAGTATGGACACAGCCATTTTCTGAGTTGTTTAGGCTAATCTTCTCAATTATTGCTGTTCAACTCCATGAATGTTTTGACACAGATGGAGATTTTAAGGTAAATGGAAAGACATTTAAACATTTTTTCCTTTCTAATTTCTGTCCTACATTTGCTTTCCCTCTAGATGGTGCTGGATTCATATTTAATGCTACAGTATTTTGAAAAATGGAAATAGATAGGGAGGTAACTAATGCCACAAAATAAAATTAGTTTACCAATGATTGATTGTTTTATTTTGGTGTGATGTTTTGCTTTATGTGTAATTTATTTGTTTTTAACAGAAAACCGTGGATATATACTTACAAGGAAACATCTGTAGAACCAAGGAGCAGCAGGACCTACCACAAATTGATTGTTTGTTTAAAGAACTGAGACACAATTATGGGCCAAATGGCCTTACGCTGTGTGACATCATCCCAGTCTCTATATTTACCTCTTTGACGTTGGGGCAACTGGGCTTGGCATTTTTCATTAATCAATCCAAATCCAATGTTATTGTGGTGTGCTTACCTACTGTATTCTGATTGGTTGATTGTTCTACATGACCTTTATCCAAAGGTCCTTATTGGTGACTTTTATGAAGGTGTTGTGTTTTGCATGTTGTAACAGCTGACAGATAGACTTTGCAGTACGGAGGAAATAATTGGGAACTCAGCACTATCTGACTTTTGCAGGAATTTTAGAAATTGGATTTTGAAGAGTTCACATTCGTTTCTTATGACTCTATTGTGTATTATACATTTTGATTACATGCCAACTGCAGGAGCAGTACAACACTATTAGGCATCAGCCATGGCTTAGTGATAATATTCTCATCACATAGTCAAGAAGCTATGGGTATAACCCCACTCTAAAGATTGGAGCATATAATTTAGGCTTACATTTCAGTGCAATACTTCCAAATGCAGTATTAAACTCAGCCTCTTCCTGGTCTTGTGGGTAAATGAAAATGTTCAATAGCACTGTCCAAAGAAGAGTAAGTAAATTCTAATGTTTCCTGGTCAATATTTAACCCTCAAACAACACAGCAGATGGTTATTTATCTTGTTCATTTTTTGAGGGGGAGGGGTGGAATCTTCATATGTAAAAATTAGCTGCTATTTCTCTATGATTGTAACAGCTCCGCTGATGACTCTGCGTACAGTGCACCCATCTTTTAAAGCATGCTGTATGTTTTGTCATTAGCAAGTTACCTGCCCTACTCTTTTTAAAGTCTTTAATTTCAATTAAGATCAGATCACTTCTCAGAGTGGGTACCTGGAACGTTTCAGATCTGTAGGATTCAAGGCATTTACCTCCCTACCCTTGGATCGGGATGCCTGGGTTCAAGTCCCACCTGCTCCACAGGTGTGTAATAACATTTCTAAACAGGTTAGTTAGAAAACATATTCAGTGCATTTACTAATTGTTTCATCACTACAATTCTTGAAGCACTAGTATTGTGTCACTGAACAATACACAATTCTATTTGCTCTTCACCTCCCTTTCAATTAAAAAGGAGCATATAGGAATTGAAAATAAAATGATGAAGGACCCTCTAATTTGCCTTCCACTATATTAGTAGCAACAGGATGCAATGATAATGGAGGATTTTTCTCTAACTTTGTGACCCAGATATGATATGAGAAAATTCCCAGCAATGGAAAGCTTTAAGAATCATCAATCCAAAGTCACCTTGCTCCTCCAAAGGATGTTACACTTACCATATGTCACACACAAATGACTCATCTACTGTACCCTTATGTGTTATTTTTTGAGATAATTTGATTTGCACTTGAATGAATCAGTGTTATCTGCTTCCATCAATTCCTTAGGAAGTGTGTGTTCTATAGTCTAACAATTTTACTTCAGCAGTTAGCATCACCTCCCTCTTCTTCCACTTTCTCCCCATCAAGTGTGGGCTGTGACATTTGCTTCTACTGTTCTGGACAAGGTGAGACAGCTTGGCATGGTCAATGTTATCCAATTAAGTTGAAATATCCTTTAAAAAAAAATCGATCAAATTGGACGTAGAGTCCAATTACCTGCAGTAGCTGGGAATTGTGCCTTTCTCCAAGTCTTTGTCAGTGAATAGATCGACTCGAGCACAGAGCCATTCACATTTGCCCTGGTACATAGTGTCTAAAACATGGATAATCTCGTCGCACTTCACACACATCGAACAACTGTCTGACTGTCCAGAAATATTCAAATTGGTTCGAACGTAAAAGGAATCCCCAGATGTAATAATACCATCTTCCAAATCCTTTTGTAGTTTCTTGTAACCTTAAAACAAAACATAGATCACAATATAATAAGATGGCAAAACTCACAGTTGCTATAAATGGAGCATGTCAATAGTGGCTATCTCGGTAGATAACTGTTAGGAGTTTAAATAATTATTCCTGTAGTCTCCCCTACCCCCATGAGTATGTGCCCAAGGGGATTGGGGAGATTGGTCTTGCTCTCTCTCTCTCTCTGTTTGTCAATGGAGTTTAATAGCTACAGGGCAGGCAAGAACACCATGGAATGACAATCTCATGGAATTTTCCCCCAATTCCTACTTCTACAAAGCACTTGCTTTCACTATTTTATGAGATGGTCAAAAAAAATGGATAATGTCTCCATGTGGTGAATTGCAAATGTGATAGTTCATTGTTCCATACTGTTGCACACATCCCAACTTTATCATATAACATTTCAACTGGAAAATTAAGTCTAAAAAATAGATTTCTTTCGATTGCTGCCTCAGTGCAAGGGAATTCTAAGTCTTCCATGAAGTCCAGTTTTCTTAATCTAAAATTTGAAGGGTTCGTTTTGAAGTAGATAAAAAAAAATTCACTACTGGTTCTGTTTTATATCAAAAGAGCACTAACATTGCAAAAGCTTCTAGTGGAGATCACACCATTCTGACTCATTCCAATTTAACTGCTGAAAGCCTGAAAAGAAAACAGTGCATTCAATTCCTAGTTTGCAGGGCAGCTTGTTTTCCCTGCAGAAAGCCTGACCACAATTCACCTTTGAGAAACATTTTCATGCTTCAGTGTACATTATCAAATTCAATATACAGCCTTTAATAAGGATTTTCACACCTTAACCTGCAACTAAAACTTCATTCATTGCAGTTTGCAGGTTAATAAATTTAAAATTGTATCTACACTTGAGTGCACAGGCACAACTTGCTGTAGCATTTTCACAACACTCATGAATAAAATTTTATTTTTCTTCCTCAGGCTCAAAGCTCACAAATAATAAAGAACAAGTGCTCAGTGAAAAGCATGTCAAGCCAGAACCTTCGAAGCTGATCAAAATTGGCTGCTGAGAGAATTTATAACTACATACAGAGAATTTCAATGTGAGCCCTATCTATTTAGTCTGTGGGATTCTCATACCTTATGGTGGCCATTTATATAGTATCCTTGTTCACATTTGATGCTGGCCGTTTATTCCAGATAGATTGTTTTTCAAAAATGACATTACCCTGGCTGCCTCTGTGGGATTTCTAGCACAACCAGAAGTCTAAAACAATGTATTATGTTCCATTATTCATGTGACATCTACAGGATGTGCTACTTAGTTGGGAATGACACTGATGAACAGAATCTAAGAGGAGTAGGCTTAGCTCCTTGAAACAAAAACGTTCAACAATGTCCCTAGTAGATAGCATCACTGTTGACTATTAGGGTTGAATTTCAAATCCACAATCAGGTGTTTGAGGATCATGTGAAATGTTAAAATTCATGAAATCGGAAATGAGAACGTGACCTCCTTTGGGCTCATCTACTCACTTTCAGTTAATCTTAGAAGTAAGATGTTTTTTGACTTCAGTAATTGATCATAGGGCTTGATCCTAGGAAGAGACATTGACTATTGATCAGGATTGAGATCTATCGGAGCACCTTTTTTCCTTTTTCATACGGAAAAGTGCTACTTATGCATTCAAACCATGAAAGTGTGTGCTTGGGAACCCTTCTATATTGATCTGAAATGATTTAGGAATCTACAGTGCTTAAACTTTATGAAAAGTAATGGCTAACTACTTTCACTTGGGCAAATAAGACTTGTGTTCTTTGAATTCATTGAGTAACATACCGTCTGCTGCAGTGTAGGGAAAAAAATTATTCTTTTCTTTATAAAGACTGTTGTTTCAACTGTAATGGTTTGTTTTACAGCTGAAACTGTTATGAATTATGTGCAAAGATTGATTGACAGTTTAAGCTATTAAGATTATCTACCTTTTATTCAATTTATGAATAGATGCCTTATTTTTCAATTTAATGACCACTTGAGGGGATTTAACTTTCTTTCAAAAGTGTGTTTTTTCTCTCTGCAGTATAAATGGCAGTGTGTTTGAGTGACAGCTTTAGAAGATTGATAGATACTTTTTTTTTAAATGGATAATTTCAAAGATCATCAATATTCCATTGTCTTGAGGCATATCCACTGTGGCCAATGATGACAATGGAGCATACAGAGATGGCATGGAGGTGTAAATGGGTACAGGGGATATGAAGGGAATGAAGAATACATAGCATATGAGGGTGCATGGGGGAACATGGGTGGCATGGACAGGTCATGGCGTTTGATTGGACATAGTGGGTACAGAAGAAATGAGGTGAAAATGGGAGGATGAACTGTCACAAGAATAATGTGAAGAGTATCTGAGAATCAAGAGGCCATCTAATCAGCCCACCTTGGAAGCCACATGCACTGTCTCAGACCTGCCTGGGGGGAAGACAGCTCTAAATCTTGGCCACACGTGTCTCTAGGAGATGGAACTGTTACTAGGAACTAGGAGATGGGGAATGATTGGTTTGGGTTGATGCAGTCATGAACTGCATTAACTCTCACATTTCCTGAGCCTGAGATGTGAATCCAGATGCTGCTCTTTCAGTTTTCAGAATATTAGCTCAACAGCATTCTTCCACAAAAAATTCATTCAAGATTAAAACCTGAGTCTTGGTGCCACTGCTTTCTGGCTTCTTTACTCTATTTTTTTGGAAATATCAATGTCTAGCCTAGAAAGGCAGCAGGGTTATGTTCAAACTTCAATCTCATGCTCTATTATGGACTGAAATATGTATTTTGTTGCAGACTGTCCATTCAGAAAAATACAGAGTATTTAGATATTAGGATGTTTACAAAATGTGAAGTCTCAGTGTGTTCCAAACTGTATTTGAAATTGAAACTTGTTAGGTACAGGTAAATTGTGGTAAAACATTTTTTTTATTGTGCTATGGACACCAACTCGAGAGATTTGAGATGCATTTTTATCAGCCCCTTCATGGACAATTAAGATTTATTGGAGAAAAAAAACTCTCCCTGTTTTGTGTTAAATTCTACTTGAGCAAACAAGTTTAATGGTATTGCATATTAAATAAACTGCCCATGTGCAAAAATGAAATTTTAAAAGGGAGCAGTAAGATAGTTGCTGTTTCTCTTATCTTTCTATTTCTGATTCTGAAACCTGATTAATTGGCCCATCAATTCCTACAGCCTAGCAACTAACTGCTCTTATCTTACTGTCAAAGTTTGCTTTAAAGTGGAGTGTCACTGGTCCATTGCAGCGTTGTAATGTCCAATGTGCTTCTTCTTTAGTAGATGTTTCCAAGGGAACACTTTGAGCTTCTCCCCTGATGCATCCTTCTAGCTTCAAAGAGAAGGAAAGATTTTATGTTAGCGCATATGAAAAAAATTCGCCTACATCATTAAAACACATTGTTCTTTGCACTCAGTACGACATTTAAGATTCAGGCCAGATGGAGGAGATAGATGTAATTTTTTTGATGGCTACTTAAGGTTTTAAATGAAATAAGTTTGTACACTATTTATTATTTCTGGCTCCCCAAGCTCCTGCTATCTATATATTCAGGTAGTTGGGGAAACAAATTGATATCTTACTTAACAAGTATCTTTTGATTTTAGTCTTGAAAGCTCTAATGTCCCAACACTGCCTTACAGAGGACAGAGTTCCAAATCTCTACTTTTTGTTTAAATATGAAAAAGTGCTTCCTGATTTCTCTCCAAGTAGCCTGCCTCAATGTTTTGATGCAACAGCGCCTCCTTGATTCCCCCAACAAATGAACTAATTTCTCCATATCTGACCTTGTGAATCCTTTTAACGTTTCAATTAACGCAATCACATCATCCTACAATCTTTCATATTCAAGGAAATACAAGTCAAGTTTATGAAGCCTGTCCTCATAATTTAAATTTCTACATCCCCAAACATTGAGCATATCTTTGTGTATCTGTATACTGTATTGCTGCAGTGTAGAACAGTAAATGAGGTTACAAGTTATGCCAAAAAGAAGCACAATTTCGGTCAAAAGATAATCCAGGTCAATAATTCAGTTGATCCATTATGCTTGATCCCTTTCCATGCGAAAACAAGCAGCTCACAACAGAAAATGACAGCTAATAGTACAAACTGGAGCTTATAAAATATTAATTGGATTCTTTTTAACTACAAACCAGCTCTGAAATCTTCTTTCCCAAGGCTTTGACAGTAATTGTGCATACTTATGTCTCTCAATCTTCATACTGGATAGACTCCAGAGCATGATGTTTAAATTTGTAGTGGATGCCATTCTATAGACGCTGGAGACCCTCTGAGTCAGGTGTGCGTACCCTCTTTGGCACAGCCCAACCTGTACCTCCTGCTGGGACTGTGCTCACTTGGGTGTGCCATTCGTTCACTGAAGGCTTCTCAACTGGAGAGATCACGATCTCAAACAGCGTAGTGGTTGATCAGACACACAGTTAAAAAATTTAGACAAAGGATCTTCACCTAAAGTATTTGTTTTCTAGTGAGTGACTGACAAGAGGAATCAAACACTGTTATCATTTAAAAGGGAATGGGAAATCTAAGGGAAAATTCAGATCAGGAAATGGCAGGCAGAAACTTAATGAGTGACTCTGCAGGACAGAGGAAACAGATTAAAAAGTTTCCAATGCAGAAAACTGGCAGCATTAGAAAGGAGTAAACACAAGGAATATCGTGAATAAAGCTGACAGCATAGATAGATGTGTGGCAACATGTATTATTGTTATAATGAAAACTTGATTTAAAGATATTATCATTTATAATGGAAACTGTGGCCAAGCACTTAAGACTGTAATGTTTGAACTTCCAGCTTTATTTCTTTATTTTCTACTTAAATTTAAGAAGATCTGCAATGTGCAACTTGTAAACTTATTTCATATGTTTTACACTACTATACTTAATGCAACTTTTAACTTTTAACTTCTTTCTTCCTTTCTACTTTGTTCTTAAGATTCTGTACTTAGGTACTTGTCCCTAAAATGCCGCCCTTGTGTGGCGACATTATTCACCTTTCACTGTACTCCTGTACTCAAGTACACGTGACAATAAAATCAAAAATCAAGGAAGGGAAAGGATGGTTGCTCAACATTCCTGGATATAGAGTTTTCAGGCAAGATAGAGAAGGGGCTATAAAAAGGTAGGGGTATAGCATTATTGGTTAAAGTGACAACTACAGCAGGGATGATATATTAAATGAAGAATCAAATAACATTATATGACCTGAGAAACAAAAAAAAAGGGGCACCCGTTTTGCTAGGTATGTACGATAAAGTTCCCAATCAGTGGGTAAGAGTTGAAGGAGCAAATATGTTGGCAAATTTCTGAGGAAAACAAAACAGGGAAAATAGTTGAGGACTTTGACTACCTAAGTATCAACTGAGATACAAACAGAATGAAAGGCACGAAGGGCACAAAACTTGAACTGCATTTGAAAGAGCTTTTTTTTTAAACCAGCACACAATAAACCCAATGATAGAGGGTAGAATCATAGATTTAGTCTCAGGAAATGAAATTCGGCAGATGGATGAAGTAGTAGTGAGTCACCATTTGAAGATGTCGATCATAACAAAGTTTGATTTACAGCATTATTGAAAGGGACAACGTTGGAACAGGAATAAATGTTCTAAATTTGGGGAAGGCAAACTTAAACATGAAAGATAATCTGGCAAAACTGAATTAATTGAAGAATCATAGAATCCCTACAGTGTGGAAACAGGCTCTTCGGCCCAACAAGTCCACACCAACCCTCCGAAGAGTAACCCACCCAGACCCATCCCCTACTCTGTTATCCTATATTTACCCCTGACTAATGCATCCCTGAACACTATGAGCAATTTAGCATTGCCAATTCACCTAACCTGGACATCTTTGGATTGTGGGAGGAAACCAGAGCACCCGAAGGAAACTCACGTAGACATGGGGAGAATTACAAACTCCACACATTCACCTGAGGCTAGAATCAAACCCAGGTCCCTCACACTGTGAGGCAGCAGTGCTAACCACTGAGCCACCGTGCTGCCCTGAATTTGTCACAGTTACTTGAAGAAAAGTCAATGGTAAATCAGTGGAAGGCAATGGTGATGTTATGTATTATGGTTGGCCTATGTTATGTTGGGACAATGTCCATTTAAGAGGTGAGTTACCTGTCACTAGCAAGTCATCAGCCTGTACTCATAGGCTTGTTCAGACTAGTGTTAAACTTTACATGGTGCACAGCTTCAGAATAAATCCTCCCTGTTAGATTACACAAACAACAAATTTGTATGTTCTTACATTCTGACTGGAGCTTAGTAACTGCCCACTACAGAGTAAGTGGTACTGCCAAATCTAGAATACCCTGGTTATACAGAGGCAGATATAAAGTAGAAAAACAGCATTTATGACAATCTCAAAGAAGTAATATGTTAGGAGGTTTGGAGGAATCTAGAAAGCATAGAGGTGAAGTGAAAAGGAAATTAGGAAAGCAAGAGAGATTGGGAAAAAAATAATGGCCCATACAATTAAGAAAAATCCAAAAATGTTTTATAAGTACATTGAGACTAAGCGAATGATTAATGAAATGGTTGGACCTATCAGAAATATACATCGTACACATGGTGACTCATGCATGGATGAAGATGATGTGGACTGGATTTTGGGGTGGTACAGTGGCTCAGTGGTTAGCACTGCTGCCTCACAGTACCAAGGACACAGGTTTGATTCAAGCCTTGGGCAACTGTCTGTGTGGAGTTTGCACGTTCTCCCTCTTCTGCGTGGGTTTCCTCAGAGTGCTCCAGTTTCCTCCCATGGTCCAAAGATGTGCAGGTTAGGAGAATTTGCCATGCTAAATTGTCCGTAGTGTTCAGGGATATGTGCGTTAGGTGCATTAGTCATAGGAAATGTAGGGTAGTGAGTAGGATGCTCTTTGAAGGGGCATATGGACATGTCAGGCTGAAGGGCCTGTATCCACATTGTAGGAATTCTAATCAAATTACTATTTTGTCTCTGTCTTCACAAAGGAAGGGGATGACACAGACATTCTAATTAAGGAGAAATAAAATAAGTTAAGTGAGAAGGCAAGTACCTCCTTGAAATCATCAGAGCTGGATGGACTTTATTCTAGCCTGCTAAAGGAAGGCAAGAAGGAAATAGCAGATGATCTGAGGAACATTTTCCAATTCTCACTAGATACAGGAAAGGTACATAAAGACTGGAGGTCAGTCAACAGCATGCCCTTATTCAAAATGGGGAAGCCAAATAATTATAGGCTGGTCAGCCTGTTCATGGTGGTGGGCAAATTATTGGAATCAATATTGACTGATAGGATTGTTTCTTGGAAAGGGACTGATTAATCAGGGATAGTCAGCTTGGTTTTGCTAAGGCAAGGTCATGTTTCACTAACAATTGAATTCTTTGGAAAAAGTAACAACGAGGATTTGTGCGCATAGTGCAGTTGATGTGTTTACATGGATTTTAATAAGGCATTTGACAGGGTACAGTTTTGGCTCCCTTGTTGATTCTGGTAGAGATTAATGATTTAGACTTAAACTTGGGAGTCTTGATTGAGACATTTACAGACAACACAAAAATGGTCCATGTAGTTAATGGTGAAGAGGAAGGCTGTGCACTGCAGCAAAATATTACTGCTTTGGTTGAGTAAGAGAAAGAGGCAACTGGAATTCAATCCAAAGAATTGCAGTTCTTCAATTGGGGAGGGCAAACAAAACAAGGGAGTACACAACATACAGAAAGGATAGAAGAAATGAGAACCCCTTGAAATGCATGTACACAAGTTCCTGAAGATGGCACGACAGGTAGATAAGGTGGTTTAAGAAAGCTATATGGAATGCTTTCCTTCTTTGGGTAAAGTATTGGGTTTTTGGGTGAAGTATTGGGTATAAGAGCAGAGATGTAATGCTGGAATTCTAAAAGACATTAATCAGGCCACAGCTGGAATTTTCTGGTCACCATATTACAGGAAGGACACAAGCACAATAGAGGAGATTTACAAGAAAGATCCCAGCGCTTGAAAATTACAGCAATGAGGAAAACTTACATAGGTCAGGGTTGACTTCCTCTCAGCAGAGGAGGCTGAGGAGTGAATTAATTGAGATGTAAAAAAATTATGAAGTGCTCAGATAGACTGGACAACTGCACGTGTTTCCCCTCACAGAGTGGTCAGTTACGGGGATGGGAGGACACAGACAAGGTAACTGGTAGAAGGATTAGAGAGGACGAGAGAAAAAATCTTTTCATCCAGAACAGTATAAAAGTTTTCATCCAGATTCACTGCCGGTTTGGTGGTTAAGACAGAAACCCTCAATTAATTTAAAAGGAATTTTGATCCTAAGTACTGTAACCTGAAAGGCTATGACCAAGTGCAACAAGTTGGGATTAGAAAGGGTGGCTAGTTTACTCAAATGGATAGATGCAATGGGCTGAAGGCCTCTTCCTGTGCTGTAACATTGCTACGGATCTAAACACTCTCTCTTCCCTGGTGTTCTCAGTATGCAGCGCCTGTATGAAACCAGTGATAATCCAGACAGTCAGTCAGCTGCAACAGCTCTCTCTGCTGATTGCAGCTCGCCGCAAAGAAGAACAGGCTACCTTTGAGAGGAACAGATTGTCTGAACTATGTGGCCTCTATATATGCTGCTTGGCTCCCCTATGTGTTCAGACAGCCATCAGTCCTCAGGCTCCACCAGTTATAACCCTACAATTCGGTAAATGAGAAGGCAGCATCAAGTTTGTGCACAGCCTCTCTAAGGTATTAGGCATGGACAGGTCATGAACTGTATATCCTGCACCAGAAAATGGACCAGAATCAATTTTTAGCCTACCTCAAAAAAACGTCTGACAGCATTAGCTGTACTTCATTCCAGCGGGGTCATAGAATCTCACAGCACAGAAACAGACCCTTTGGTCCAACTCGCCCAAGCCAATCAGAAACCTCAACCTGAGCTAGTTCCATTTTTGAGTATTTGGACCATTTCCCTCTAAATCCTTCCTATTCATGTACCTATCCAGATACTTTCTAAATATGGTAATTGTACCACCCTCCACCACTTCCTCTGCCAGCTTGTTTCATGTCCGCACTACTCTGTGAAAAAGTTACCCCTCAGATCCATTTTAAATGTTTTCCCCCTTCACCATAAACTATGTCCTCTAGTTTTGAACTTGCCCCACCCTGTGAAAATGACCTTGCCTATTTCCCCTATCCATATCCCTTATGATTTTATAAGCCTCGATAAAGTCACTCCTCAGCCTCCGATGCTAGAGAGAAAATAGCATCAGCTTATTCAGCCTCTTCTAATAGCTCAAACCCTCCAGTACTGGCAACATCCTTGGAAATCCTTTCTGCACTCTATCAAGTAAAACAACATTCTTCCTATAGAAGGGTGACCAGAATTGAACACAGTTAAAAATCACACAAAACCAGGTTATAGTCCAACAAGTTTAATTGGAAGCACTAGCTTTTGGAGCTTTGCTCCTTCATCAGGTGGTTGTGGAGTTCACAATTGTAAAACACGGTGGCTTAACAAATGTTCTGCACAGCCACAACGTGACCTCCGAAATCCTATACTCAATGCTTTGACCAATGAAGGCAAACACCTTCTTCACCAATGTCTGCAAAGACAATGTGATCTACTAGTGCCATGGCATAAGTAATTAGGAGCGATTGCAATAATATCCCTTGGGGGTCTTTTGTCCCTCAAGACTAGCAAGTTGGATGTAAAGTCTGCTTTGAAATGGAAGCTTCATTCCACAGAATAGATTTTCAGCCATAGAATTTAAAAGAAGCAGATCACTTTTCCTATCTTATAAGCTGTCACTCAAGATTAAGGCCACTTTATAAATTCCTAAATGATTAGGGACATTCATTAAAAGGTTAATTCCCTTATAATTAATAATTTTAAAGTGAGCTGCAGATAAGTGTTCATGTTATAGAACACCATCGCTGAAATACAAATGTTTACACTGAAAGAAGGACTTTAGATATTTAATTGGGATGTTCAGAATTTTAAAGGTAGGGATGCAATAAACACAATGGCCATGACTAACCTAATCACAAACTCTGTAATAATAGTCTCAACCTGAGAAAGAAGAAAATCAACAAACTGATGAATGTCATATCCTTTACAGGGAAAGAGGGAGTCCAAAATTAGGAGCAAGAAATAGAAAAGAGTAATAAGCAATCTCTATGAAATTCAGGAGAAAACACATTATCCAGAACACTGGCGTAATGTGAAACTTATTATCACATGGATTGATTGAGACAAGTAGCACAAATGTAAATCGTTGAAGTTAGATAAACATCGAGGAAGGAACTAGTAGATGAAGGTCAAGTGGGATAGGAGGTGGCTTCTACAGAGCATAAAATCTGGGGTGGGACAGTTGGGCTGAGGACCTTTTTTTTGTAGTACATGCTATTCTATTTAAGTTGGTGGACATGAAGCTGTTTGCTTATGAATGTAGTGAATAAAAACACTGTTGGCAGATTGATGGCAAGCTGGATCGGCAATAGTATAGTACGAGTGATAAAACACAGGCTAATGTTTTATGAAGTCCAGGACCTATCCAGTAGGTCTTCCTGCCATATACATTTCCTTTGTACAACTAAAAAAAGAGGACAAGCTATTGAAATGAACTAGATTGGCTACTTCATAGTCCCATTTTACAATGCACTGAAACAATAATATAGAATCATAAAACCAGATAGCAAAGGAGGAGGCCATTCACTCCATTTGTGTCTGTGTTGACTCTTTAGAAGAGTTATTCAATTAGTTAGATTTTCCTGTTATTTATCTATAGCCGGGAAAATTTATCATTTCAAGAATAAATTAATTTTCATTTTGATATTGTTGTATCTGCTTTTCTGCAACACATTCCAGGTTGCAATATGAAAGAAATTCTTCTAATTTCTCCCTGCATTTCTTTTGCTATAGTAAAGAAACAGTAATGGGCCAGACACGATATCAAAAACTGAATAAAAGTTCAAATTGAATGAACTTTTCTATGAGGCTTGCAAGGACATTGCATTGAAATGTCTTCCTTATCACATAAATAAAAATCTTCATTTGCTTAGTATCTTTCACATCCTTACAATGTCCCCAAGACACTTCTGTATTTTTAAAATCTTGTGTCTGTTGTTCGCCTCTGGTGGTGTTCAACAAGATCACATAAATAGAGCAGTGATATATTGTTGCTTGAGGGTCGAATTTTGACTAGGTTACCCCAAGAATCACTTGCTCCTTTAAATACACAAAAATACTCCTGTACTCGCACATTCAAAGGACAGCACTTTTTGCAAGCAGAATTCTTTAGCACTGTGCTGAAGTGTCAGCCAAGAACAGGTACTCAGATTATTGGATGACAAAACTCGGACTCTGAGACAAATGTACATACTACAAACCAAGCCTGGCACTTGCATGTTCTAATATGGACAGAATTTGAACATCTTTTAGGCAATAGGATCTGATGATTTAAGTTTGTTCCAAAATCGAAATTGTATCTGGATAAAAAAACCTCCAATGTTTATTATACAAATCGCAGCATTGTCAGTTTTCTTGTCATATAAATGACTTGTTTCAATTTACATTTGCTTGTAAAATGGTCAGCGATTTGTATCTGTTACCAGACTGTTTACAATCAATCCCACATCATCATGTACCTATCAATAAGGATGCAATAGCATGAGAATAACCACTTACACTTTGTCAGAGATCTCAGATTGTTTCTTGGGTTTTCAATCAGGCAGACACTTGATTATCTATATAGTTTTCAAAAATGCACTCAATTTCCATTTAGGACAGACACAATCAATGTTCCCAATATTGACACTGGTTCGAATTAGCATTTATATCAGTCAATTTCCTTCACCTATAGCAGTCACTAGAACAACATTGAGCAGCAATGATCAAATCTTGCTTTTTTCCTAGACGGCTCAGCATGACGAATCTTACCAAAATCAGTTGGTGTCCTTCCTTCAGCCCTGCCTTCTCGGCAGCAGAACCAGACTGAACTGATTGAATGAAAAGGCCTCTTTCATTTCCACCGACGAGACAGACTTCGGTAACCAGGTTGTCCCCGTTGAGTGTTGTGTGCAGCATATGTTTCAAAGGGTTACTGAGCTGGGTGGCAGAGGTTACAGATGGACGAAAAGGTCTAGACATAAAAATATTATGAAAAAATCAGGGTGCTAATCATTTGTATCTCTTGGAGTGTTGCATAGCGGTCTTCATGATGGCGAGGGCTTTAGATCAAGTAGTTAGAAAGAAATTGTTCCCACTGGCAAAATGGTCAAAAACTAGAGGACATTGACGAAAGGTATTTGGCAAAAGAAACAACAAAACACAACAAAAAACCTGTCGAGACAATGTGTAGTAAGGATCTAGCTTCACCATCTGACAGCATGGCAGGGACAGATTTAATCACACCTTTCAAAGGCATTTAACTAAGCATCTGAGAGAAAAAATGTAACCTTACAGGGAAAGGTGTGGGAAAGTGTGGGAATGGAACCAGTTGAATTGTTCTTGCAAACAGGTCAAATGGCCTCATTGTGAGCTGTAGGTAAAACAAGGACTGCAGATGCTGGCTAAATACCTGCCCTCGATCTCTTCATTTCCAACTTCCGCTGAGACATTAACCGCCTCAACCAGTCTACCTTCCCCTCCCCCACTCCAATCTCTCACCCTCACAATGAGCAGCCCTCCACTCCCACCCTCACCATCAAACCAGCAGATAAAGGGGGTAGTTTGGTGCACTGACCTCTTCACCGCTAAAGCCACACTCCAACTCAGAGACACCTCCTCCTACTGCCCCCTCAACCATGACCCTACTCCTCATCACCAAACCATCATCTCCCACACCATACTGAACCTCATCACCTCAGGGGATCTCCCACCCACAGCTTCCAACCTCATAGTCTGGGAACCCCACACCACCCGATTCTACCTCCTTCTCAAGATCCACAAGCCTGACCACCCTGGCTGACCCATTGTCTCAGCATGCTCCTGCCCCACCGCACTCATTTCTACCTACCTTGACACTGTCCTATCCCCACCCCCCACCCCCCCCACCCCCCCCCAAGTCCAGGAATTCCCCACATACATTCGAGACACCATCCATGCCCTCCAACTCCTCCAAGACTTCCACTTCCCCGGCCTCATCTTCACCATGGATATCCAATCCCTCTACACCTCCATCCGCCATGACCAGGGCCTCCAAGCCCTCTGTTTCTTCCTCTCCCACCGTCTCCAACAGTACCCTTCCACCGACACACTCATTCATTTGGTTGAACTTGTCCTCATCCTTAACAATTTCTCCTTCAAATCCTCCCACTTCCTCCAGACCAAAGGGATAGCCATGGGCAACCGTATAGGCCCCAGCTATGCCTGTCTCTTTGTTGACTACGTAGAACAGTCCATCTTCCATAGTTACACTGGCACCACTCTCCACCTCTTCCTCTGCCACATTGATGACTGCATTGGCGCCACCTTGTGCTCCCGCGAGGAGGTTGAGCAATTCATCAACTTCACCAACACATTCCACCCTGACCTTAAATTCATCTGGACCATCTATGACACCTCCTTCCCCTTCCTGGACCTCTCCATCTCCATTAATGACGACCAACTTGCCAGTGACATTTTGTTACAAACTCACCGACTCCTTCAACTACCTGGATTACACCTCTTCCCACCCTACTCCTGCAAAAATGCCATCCCATATTCCCAATTCCTCTGCCTCTGCCGTATCTGCTCCCAGGAGGATCAGTTCAACCATAGAACACACTAGATGGCCTCCTTTTTTAGAGACCGCAATTTCCCTTCCCACGTGGTTAAAGATGCCCTCCAACGCATCTTATCCACATCCCGCCCCTCCGCCCTCAAACCCCACCCCTCCAACCGTAACAAGGACAGAACCCCCCCCCCCGGTGCTCACCTTCCACCCTACCAACCTTCGCATAAACGACATCATTTGCTGACATTTCCGCCACCTCCAAGCGGACCCCACCACCAGGGTTATATTTCCCTCCCCACCCATTTCTGCTTTCCGCAAAGATCATTCCCTCCGTGACTACCTGGTCAGACCCACGCCCCCCCAACAACCCACCCTCCCTTCCTGGCACCCTCCCCTGCCACGGCAGAAATTGCAAAACCTGCACCCACACCTCCTCCCTCACCTCCATCCAAGGCCCCAAAGGAGCCTTCCAAATTCATCAAAGTTTTACCTGCACATCCACCAATATCATTTATTTTATCCATTGCTCCCGATGCGATCTCCTCTACATTGGGGAGACCAAACGCCTCCTAGCAGGGCGCTTTAGGGAACATCTCCAGGACACCTGCACCAATCAACCACACCGCCCCATCGCCCAATATTTCAACTTCCCCTCCCACTCTGCCGAGGACATGCAGGTCCTGGGCCTCCTCCACCGCCGCTCCCT
The DNA here is from genome assembly GCF_020745735.1 of Hemiscyllium ocellatum. Taxonomy (NCBI): domain Eukaryota; kingdom Metazoa; phylum Chordata; class Chondrichthyes; order Orectolobiformes; family Hemiscylliidae; genus Hemiscyllium; species Hemiscyllium ocellatum. The sequence goes on from NC_083420.1 coordinate 46,715,972, forward strand.
CACCACCCGATGCCTGGAGGAAGAACGCCTCATCTTTCGTCTCGGAACCTTCCAGCTTGGCACTGCCCTCATGACCTGTCCTACCAGCCTATCTTCCTTCCCACCTATCCACTCCACTCCCTCTCTGACCTATCACCTTCATCCCCACCCCATTCACCCATTGTACTCTTTGCTACCTTCCCCCACCCTCCTCTCTGACCTATCACCCCCATCCCCACCCCCATTCACCTATTGTATTCTACGCTACTTTCTCCCCACCCCATCCCCCTCTCATTTATCTCTCCACTCTGCAGGCACCTTGCCTCTATTCCTGACGAAGGGCTTTTGCCCGAAACGTCAATGTTTCTGCTCCTCGGATGCTGCCTGACCTGCTGTGCTTTTTCAGCACCACTCTAATCTAGACCCATTGTGAGCTGTAACCAATCTATGATTGAAATGTAGCCAGAATGTTCAGTGTTCTCCAAGTTTCTCATGTGTGAGCCTGCTAACTAATACAAATGTGACAAGTGTATACGGAACAGCTTCTGATTGAATAAAATTACATTCTCTATTGCTGCTTTCCATGAAAATTCATAAACTTTCCTCGCTTTATAAAAAACATGAGGTAGCAAATCGGCAACCTATTTGACTCCTCATCTGATTTTCTTTCACATACTGTCTTGTGAAAGTTGGTATTCAACTGACAATTTACTGCCTCACCCAAAGGGTGCTGCATAGAGCAGTGCATTGTTCATTTACAGCAAAGCCTAACGTTGCCACGCAGAAGCAAGGATATTACACTGTCTGTAAAGTTAGTAGCAGCTCTACCTTAGTTGTTTATGGGAGGCCTGACCCAATTTTACGTGCACCAAGCAATTCGTTGACTAAATGTCAGGGATCCCATTTATTGAAGAGATAATCAGCCACCATTACAGTGTTGACCAATTGGATGAGAGCTTCAGATCGCCTGGGAGCAGTGACCATTGCTGGAACAGCAACAAAAGATTTACCAACAGCAAAGCAGGAGGCTCTAGGACACAGGTATATGAGGTCAAATTGCTAGGGTCACTCAGACAATTCCCCCCACCTGGCATGTTGTCATCACTTGTGAGGTCAGAAGAGTACAACCTCTATGGGGAGCTGAGGGGTTGAAGCAGGTAGAAGTGGAATCCTCTCATTACCACAGCCATGTTGCTGGTAAAATGCTAGTGGTGGCAGGCGGAGGCAAAATGGCACTTACTTGAATAGTCAAGGGCCTCAACTGGTCTAAGAATATACTGACCATCTAGCACCAACCCCACCCATCCCACCCCTAACTGGTGAAATGCCAGTGGTGGGAATAGAAATGCCTTGCTTTTAGAACTGACATCCCAATCTTCATTCCTCAAACTTTTTAAGAAATTGCTGGATTTGCGTATACTCACTTTTTGTAATAGGTTAAGTTCAGTCGTGAACAATACTCTTTGATTGACTCCCAATTAACCGCCTTGATGCTGAATTGAGCATTTACACTTTTGAGTCTCATTGCTCAGGTGGGAAATAGCTTTTGGTGATTTTTAAAATGTCAAAATTCAAACTTTAAATGGTTTTCTCCTTTCTGTTTATATTCTCACCTAATCCCTTCCTTTCTCTGCACCTGATTTGACTAATTCATTCTCCTTGTCCATTGTTCCTCGTTCTTTCTCAAGTCTCATTAAAGACATATTTCATCCCAAAGGCCCCAGAGCTTATACTGCATTATTATCTCATAGTTCTAGTAAGTTATACAGAAAGATTTGAAATGTATAAAACAAATTCATTAACAGGTCAGAGAGTGAGATCCTTATTCCAGAAGAATGTGACTTGGAATGTATTTCTTATTGCATAGGCATTGATTACAGTTCCAAGGAATGCACAAAGCACAAATATGCAGGAAAAAAAGATGGGAAAACAAAGATCTGTATATTCAAAGTGGAGCAATGCTATGTTGAGTAGCTGTACTCAGAACACATTAGAATTAATTATTTATTTACTCATACCTTTCCAAAGAGAATTTTCTGAATATGGAGTCCATATGGTCTAATTCACATGAATCTAAAGCTTCAGATTGATGTGATGATGAAGATGAATGTATGGATGGTGGTCCATGAGAGATTCTGTCCTGATATTCATCTGGTTCACAACATTAACATTAATGAATAGCTTGTCAACATTGCACAGCAGATTTGACACGAGAAACACAAAAAACTTAGAGGAGACTATTTCATACACACTGCCTATTCCACCATTTGATCAGATCATGGGTGAGTGGAATCTTCATCTGCATATCTTTGTCCCATCACTTTTAATAATTTTGTCTAATAGAAATCTAAAAATTTCAAAATTGAAATTTTCCATTGGCCCAAATCCCTGGCCTTTTATGTAAAATAAATGCATCTTGAGATCATGCTCGGGTGGTCTAACTCTAATCTTACATTCCCCTTTACAGGGGACATCTATCAAATCTATCAATTGCTTTAGTCATCCTACATGCCTCAATTAGATCATCTTCATTCTTTGATACTCAAAAAAATACAAGTTGAGTCAAAATAACCCATTCTCATAAATTTAACTCTTGCATCCAGGCCTGATTCTGATGAACCTGCACTGTACTTGTTTCATTTCCTTTCGACCCGGAATTGAATGTAATCTAATCAAAGTTTTATAAAATTGCAATATAGCATCCACTCACCCTGAACATGTCGATCAAGTACTACTATTCCAATTCCAAAATGGATTGCACTAGTCTATTATAAGTGAAAGGCGATATTAGTCTAAGCTCCCTTAATTAGATAATTAGTCAAAATGCAAACGTACCATCTGTTTCCGTCTGCATGGCATCAAAGGTGTAACAGCAGATACTATCATTGTCCTCCTCTGTTACACTGTCAGAAATAAAATGACAAGTAATGTTTTAGAGAAAAGGGAGAACAGAGAACCAAAAGTATCATTGTATTTGACACACTGTGCCATCATCTAGTCAACACTATATTATTATGAAAATTACATGGAGCAATTCCAACATCAACAGATCACTGTAAGGTCATTGTCCAGTTATTACCACAAGGCTCATATCACCACTTCTCCAGCTACTAAAAGATTTAACTAGCAGACCTTAAAAGGATAGGACGGCCACACTCCATTCCCTTCTATATTTTCCTACCCCCTCTCCTCAAATGAGACACACCCATTGGGGTAACTGGTCAGTTTTCCTCCCTAAGTAACTCGGATTACAATTGTTTGACCACTCAAAAATTTCTGCTCCTCAACAAAGTATTCATGAGGCCCAAGCCTGGAAGTGATTTGGATTTCTTGGTAGTATTATTAATTTGATTGGTGCCAGGCCAATTTCACAGCTTAGTGCACATAAACCAAATCTTTCAGTGTTTCTTGAATTAACTAGATTCTGGACTGAAGTGACAATCAAAATGCTTAAAGAAACGAAAATTCTAATACTTTCAAAAAGCTATTGAATGAGCTCCACGATTTACTCTGATGAGAAGTATAACAGGAAGGATCCCAAATCCTTATTTGGTAATTCAACCAAAATAACAAATTCTGAGAAAACAAATGAGGTAAAATTTAATGTACCCCCTATTGGCGGTGGGATTATTTAAACTGTGGTATGGACAGCTTTCAGCTGAATACTCACTTAGTGAGGGATTCACCATGCAAGAAACCCAAATAGCAGACCTTATGGGAATTGGAAAGAGGGATTTTAACTGAGTGCCATTCCCCACCCTTACTGCCAATCTCTTATTTCCCAGTGTAATCCCTGTCATACTCACCATGGCCTGTGTTGTTTGATGATCCTGGACCTAGGGTGAGTACATGACCAGCAGCAGCTACCTTAATTCCATCTGAAATGTATAGGTGCCTCCTGGTATAATTGCTGAGTGGTCTAAGCTCTAATTTTCATGTTAGATCCTTCATTGACATTTAGTGGAGCCAGTATTCCCAAACAAAAGAGAGAAGCAACACAACAATCCCATCAGCTCTCCCCATTCTCTACATTAAATCGCATTCATTGATTCTCTAAAAATTCCTTTATTATTAGTTCATAGAATCCCTACAACATGGAAGCAGGCCATTCTGCCCATTGAGTCCACATCGACCCTTCAAAAAGCATCTTCCCCAGATGCACCCCAAATCTGCATTTCCCATGGCTAACGCACCTAGCCTGGACATCCCTGGATAATATGGGCAATTTAGCAAGGCCAATCCACCTAACTTGCACATTCCTGGATTGTGGGAGGAAACCAAAGCATCTAGAGGAAAATTGCACAGACACGGTGCGACTGGCTGTGTGGAGTTTGCACAGTTGCCCGAGAATGAAATTGAATCCAGGTCCCTGACTCTATGAGGCAACAATCCTAACCACTGAGCCACTGTGTGACCCCTGTTAAGTTAAATAAAAAGGACACAACCTGTATAAAATGGGAATAACTAATAGTACTTTAAAAAGTATATCTGTGAAAGGATTAGTCCAAACTTATAGCTTTATGAACAACTCCTTGAGTTTCACTTTCATGGTTTATGGGGTAATCCAAAGTTCTCAATTGGAGGATAGGCATGCAGGATGATATTTTAATCTGCATATGCAACACAACTGATTAGGTTTGTCCTCAGACAGCAAAGCAGTGCCAATGGTGTTGTTTGACAGCTGATTTAATTATGTTGTCCAAACATTTTGGCAAATACTTCTTTGAAGTATATGTAAAGAGAACAGTGTATACTTATAGATTCCTTCTCCATCACAAAAGCCCTGATGGAGTGACAGACAGTGCATCAGTCAAGCTACTTGTGGTCAGAAGATTTGGCACTTCCAATTATCGTGTTAATTAATGACTTGGAAACCAGAAACACCAATAGAATACCTTGCTGCCACTCACTGTCAAGTTAAGACATGACTAACGAGTGCTGGGAAATGACACTAAAGGGCATATGTTGTCCACTTAATATTGTTTCAGCAAGGAGTCACCATCTTCAGGAGAGAAGAAACAGGAGGATAACAGTGCCCAGAAACAGTGACAAAAACATGAATTTTAAAATGTTTTTCAATACATAACAAGATGCATACGTATCAAAGGGAACACTTGCAGAATACCATGCAGAAATAAAATCCTATCACACAGGGCAATGTTTCCTTTAGCATGAATTATTGCTTTGTAATCATAAAAATCAAAACAAATGACAACTCTTTCCTGCAGTATATTAAGCTGACCTCATACTGTTCAGTCACCATGGAAACAAATGCATAGGCTTTAACACAAGTGGCAATAGCAACAAATCACCTCTCATACAGGTACATAAGCTCAGAGGCAGAGCTGGTGCGGGGGAGGTGGGATCATAATGACTGCAATCATCTTTGGGGTTAGCCAACATAATTTACATTTGCCGGTCCAAGTAACTTTGATGCCTGGTTTTGGCCTCCTTTTGAATTGCAAGGCTGCACAGTTCCCAATTTCAAACAGAAATGGCGACACTTGCCATTTCCCGGCTCAGTCCCGTTTCTGCAAGTTGGCCAATTAGCGAACTCTACAAAAATCCTTACCGCTCTGTGCTCCCCATTTGCTATTCCCCTAACAAGTAGGACAAATGGCACAGCGGTTAGCACTGCTGCCTCACAGCGCCTGTAGACCCGGGTTCAATTCCCGACTCAGGCGACTGACTGTGTGGAGTTTGCACGTTCTCCCCGTGTCTGCGTGGGTTTCCTCCGGGTGGTCCGGTTTCCTCCCACAGTCACAAAGATGTGCGGGTCAGGTGAATTGGCCATGCTAAATTGCCCGTAGTGTTAGGTAAGGGGTAAATGTAGGGGTATGGGTGGGTTGCGCTTCGGCGGGTCGGTGTGGACTTGTTGGGCCGAAGGGCCTGTTTCCACACTGTAAGTCTAATCAAATCTTAGCTTTGCCATGTGAAACTTATACACCCAGGTTAATAGGAAATAAATGTCTCTATTAAAGATGTAATTAATGTGGGAAACTCCTTCAAAATAGCCAAACATTTATAAGCTAAGCGTGGCACTACACACAAGGGATGTGACAAGCATTTGCAACAGGCAACTCGGATTACAAAACCAGGACAGTTACATGAGAAAATTACCTGTATTTCTTCAAACGGGCACTGAGGAAAGGGGTGAGGGGGTTGGGGAAAGAAATCAAAACAACCATATAACTAGATGATTACGTAAAAATGAAAATGTAGTCTTACACAAAATGAAAGATTTTTAAATTTACTTTTAGATATCAGGTGGTGAAGTGTGTTCATACACTGTCCCTTTGCACCTGAAAACCGAATTTAAATTCAGATGGAAAACATATTTTATCTCCACTGTCTCTCAGAGCTGTACTTGAATTGAATGTGGGTCTTCTCAGCTCATTAGTGTGAGACACTAACATAATTCAGTACAATTTATTTATAAATTGGTATTCTTTGTTTTGCATTGTGCAGGAGTGTCACACTGGAGCTATGGAGGCAATACATCTTGGCTTAAGTGAAAGACACATTGTTGAGATTGGGTGAGGGAGCATTTATTTGCATCTAAAAATGGTTCACAAGCCTTGGGAGTACTTGATCCTGACACTGGATAACAAAAACAAGATAAAGTCTTTCATTTCAACATGACCAAATATTCATTACAATTACAACAAAAAAAAATTCTCATTGCATATTGGATGATCAGAAAAATGGGAAAGTAAATACGAAGTCTGATCATTATTCAATGTTGTACATTTGCTAATTAAAAAAAGACAATACACTAATAGGAACTAAAATGAACACAAGGAAGGACAATTTCACATTTATATGATTTTCAGCAGAGGAAAATATCCTAACGTAAGTGAAATTCAGCTTACAAATAAGCTCCATGTCCAGTCTTGAAACTTAAATTTAGAATTAGATCAAACATCTACAGATGTACATCTAGATCAAACATGTACATCTATCCCTACATTTAATAGGGATAAATAATAGGCAGATCAATGAAAATACACCTTCTCATGTCAAAATCTGAGGGAAAGGTTGCTACTTCAACTTTTAATGATTCTATTCTCATCAACAAGTATACGTTCTATGAGAATTAAGTGATGCCAATGGTCTGCTGAAGAGTAGTGTTTTGGGTGGAAACTGTCTGTTAAACAACTTCATTGCTGCTCAAAGATTAGGGAAAGAATCCACTAAGGCAGTCCAATGAAAGCATAAGTTAATTCAATCAAATTATTTATAAGTATAATATTTGATCTAAGTGAGAGAAGGGTATGGAGCCACAATGCAGGATATTACCAAGATTGGAAAGTTAAGAGAAATACTGAGTAAATTAAGAATTAAAGGTGAATTGAAAAATGTTTGTTTGTAGAATGAAGTGATGATTGTGAGAGTAACAGGCTATAGGGATGATTCAGGATGGTGAGGAGTTCCATAGTTGCAAGTTTCTATGGAAGTGTCAAGAAAAGGAAAATTAAATAATATGCAGAAGAACTCGAATCTTGAAAAAGGAGCAAAGTGATAAGAATAAAACAGAGTTGTGTAAGCTGTTTCGGAAACCAGAAAATTGCTTCAAGATTAGTTGATTCTTTGACAGATGTCAACATAATCCAAGATGATATTTGTTGTGGTACCAGTTCCATATATGTAGAAAGGTTGCAAAGAGCCTATGGTCCATTACCCTCTTTATAACTGAAGCAATGGCAACTAAATGTGATATACTATCAGTAGTACCTGCTTGGCCAGGACAATTTGTATTAAATTTTGACGCTCTTGGATATCATTCACTGCAGAACTAATTAATGGCATGTGTCTTACCTTCTATGTGGCATCTCCCGGTCTTCTTCTCTAGTTCTTCGCAGAATTGAATCATTGCAAGGTGGTTCAGGGGTAGTTGACATGACACTGGGGAATCGGGGTCTCAGGGTCTGTTATAACACAAAGAAAAGGGTCTGGAAATTTTCTGAACTCGATAGTTGAATCATAAATGAGTCACTGTACAGGGAAGCTGTGTGTTTTAATTTTAAACAACAGGCTGGTTCTTTTTAATCTCATTAATTAAAAGGACCCTTCGCTAAAGATAATTTTTTTAAAAAAGTTTATTTCTGATCTGTAATTAAATACATTGGGCTGATGTTTACTAAAAATCAGCCAAGCGTCATGTTTAGGGAATTTCATGGATAGTTTCTCACAGTGAGCTCCAGCGAGTTCCTCATGGAGTCCTCTGCAGCTCGTCTCATTATGTGTACCCCAAGTCTCAACGATGCAGCGGCAGAAGTACTCGCCTGTGCGAGAATCTTACCGGATTCACATTAGCAATGCCATACTTAAAGCTCAGCTAGCCTTTGGGTCAAACAGTGCCAGCCATGAAGAAATCTTCATAGAACACGCAGTGGGAAAGATATCAAAAAAGAAAACTTCTGAGGGCACATAGGTAGCACTGATGACATCTCATTGGAAATAGATTCACACAAGAGTAAATATACGTCTGTATTATACTATCTTCTGTCTATCAACTGTCACAGCAACTGTAACCGTAAGACTCGGGCTACCCATCCTTAGCACCATAATATATTAGAAACCTATCTGAAGCATTGCTAATTTTTCCGAAATGCTTAACATAGCATAACATCATGTCATAGTTGAAACAGCTGATATGCTCGAACAGGTTGATGTTAAAAAGGAGGATGCACTGAAAATTTTTAAAAACCTAAGGATAAATACTTCCCTGGGCAAGATGGGATATACCCAAGGTTACTACATGAACTGAAGGAGGAGATTGCTGCATCTTCAGCAACGGTCTTTACATCCTCACTATCCCCTGGAGTAGTGCCAGACGATTGGAGGATGGCTAATGTTATTCCCTTGTTCAAGAAAGGGAATAGGGATAATCCTGGGAATTACAGAGCAGTCAGTTTTACGTCTGTGGTGGGCAAATATTGGAGAGAATTCTGAGAGACAAGATTTATGATTTCTTGGAAAACTGTAGTTTGATTAGAGATAGTCAGCATAGCTTTGAGAGAGGCAGGCCTTTTCTCTCAAGCCTTATTGAATTTTTTGAGGATATGACAAAACACATTTAGGAACATAGAGCATTGGATGGGGTATGCATGGATTTTAGCGAAGCATTTGATAAGGTTCTCTATGGTAGGCTCATTCAGAAAGTAAGGAGACATGGGATATAGGGAAATTTGGCTTTCTGGATACAGAATTGGCTGGCCTATAGCAGACATGGGGCAGTAATAGGTGAAAAATATTCAGCCTGGAGCTCAGAGACCAGTAGTGTTCTGTGGGGATCTATTCTGGGACCTCTGCTCTTTGAATTTTATAAATGACTCGGATGAGGAAGTGGAAGGGTAGGTTAGTAAGTTTGTTGATGACACAAAGGTTGGTGGAGTGGTTGATAGTGTGGAGTGCTGTTATAGATTACAATGGGACATTGATAGAATGCAGAATTGGGCTGAAAGTGACAGATTGGGTTCAATCTGGAAAAGTGTGAAGTGATTCATTTTGGAAGGTTGAATTTGAATACAGAGTACAGGGTTAAAGGCAGAATTCTTGGCAATGTGGAGAAACAGATGGATCTTGGGGTCCATATCCATACATCCCTCAAAGTTGCTATCCACGTTGGTCGAGTTGTATGGTATGTTGGCTTTCATTAGCCGCAAGGTTACTGCTGGAGTTCAATGGAGCCTTGTACACTTGGAATATTGTGTACAGTTCTGTTGCCTCATTACAGGAAGGTTGTAAAGGCTTTAGAGAGGGTGCAGAGAAGATTTACCAGGATGCTGCCTGGGCTGGAGGGCATGCCTTATGAAGAGAGGTTGAGGGAGCTAGGGCTTTTCTCATTGGGGCGAAGAAGGATGAGAGGTGACTTGATAGAGGTGTACAAGATGATGAGATGCATAGAGTGAACAATCAGAGACTATTTCCCAGGGCAGGAATGGCTATCACAAGGGGGCATAATTTTAAGGTGATTGGAAAAAGGTTTAGGGGAGATGTCAGAGGTCGGTTCTTTACACAGAAAGTGATGGGTGCATGGAATGTTAGTAATGGTAGTAGAGTCAGATACATTAGGGACATAGACACATGGATGATAGTAAACTTAACAATATGTTTGATCTTAGAGTAGGATAAGAGGTCGGCACAACATCAAGGGCAGAAGGGCTTGTACTGTACTATACTGGTCTACGTTCTATGAATATGGAAACATCACATATTGTAAATCCTTCAAACAGTTGATGATATTAACTTCATTTTAAACTACAGGAAAAGCAAACATTAGTAAAAAAAATTTTAAAAACTGCATTTTTTTTGGGATGAAACAGGAATTGCTTGCCTTTTGAACAACAACTAATTTGCAGTCATTGAAAGATGACATACCCCATCTCACATCTGTGAAGTGAGTGTCAATTAATTCCTGTCTGGCTTGTTGTACCTAACACTACACCACTCTATCATTCTGAAGGTGAGGTTGCTCCTACTCAATCTTCCTTCTCAGAAGACTGCTTCCACTCTCCCAGCTCTTCAGCATTCATCACATCCCTTTCTTTGTCTGTTACAGTTGTGCAGAGCACAATACGCAAATATTACATTGCACTATATCTGGAGCATACTGTAAGGTCTCTCCAGCTCAATCCAGGCATTTAAACTCTATCATCAAAACACCTATCTCTGCTCTGTCACAGCCTTGCAGAAGAATGGGCTGCATTGTATCTCTACTCCACCTCAGTCAGGGAGTTGCACATCTGAGTCATCAGTCATGGTGGCAGAAGGTGTGCCATATCTCCTCACAACCCTCCTTTGTAATGCCAATTCTGGCATTAAAATGAAGCAGGAACCTGAGTGTGCCAATGATATAGGCATCATGACAATTTGCATGGTATTTGATGCAGACTTCCAAGCTGTGATGTTGATGACCACAGGTGACTTGTATATTTAATGAATGGAAGCCTTTTTTCTAGATGAAGTCAGCCATATTATGATATGGCATATTTAATGAATTGGGCACAGCCTTGTATCTGAGGGAGCCAAAGTTGGTAAAGTCTATTGCCAGGCTGTAGCATTGATCCTGTCATTGGCAAACAAGATGGTGGTGTGATCTGGCACAAATTACAGTAGTAACAGCCTATGAAAATTTGGAGGTTGAGGATTAAATGACTTCACAAAGGTCCCCAGTGATTCCTTGGAAGCAGCCAGTTGCATAAAGCATTGGTGCACCTTGACTGTCACCAGGCTTGAAGCCCTGCTCCAACAGATGGCACAGTTCCGAGATATCGTTAACCAGAAGAAATGGCACTGAGGATGATGGACTCAAACTTCTGTACCTCCTCTATATCCTAAGGTGATCTGCACTGCAATTTCTTCATTTGGAGGCGGTTCAGCAGCAAGCACTGCAGGTCTTGGTCTTGTTGGACCATTTATTTTTCCTCCATTTCTCTGTACATTCATTGCATTTTCTTTAATTGGGACAGACAGAGATCAGTCTGAAGTAGCCTGGCCCAAATACAGGCATTGAATCAATTTATTTGAAATGAATCAATTCAGATCACTTCAAGATCTTGAGTGAATGGGATGCTCACCGTTTGAACAATGATTGAAGTGGACACATTAGCATCATGTAATGTTTTGTGCAAAGGCAGGCCCTTGACTCAGAATACATTTTCCACATCTCTCAATTCTGTGGAAATCTTTACATTTACCAATTCCTTCAATTTAGAAGCCATCAATCATTGATATTCTCTTCCTCCTTTTTCCTTGAAATCTTCAGGAAAGAGAGAAAGACTGAGAATTTAAGATGTGCTCTAGTAAGACTCTCTAGGTAGTACTTAACATGGCCTGTAAAAGCCGGAAAGGGGACAAAAGGGACTTAATTAGGTGCGAGCAAAACTCTTGGTTTCAGACGTCAGGTTGAGTTTATGAGATAAAGTGAAGGACATGTGAGCGATGGCTCAGCTTTCTTGTGAAGCAGTTTCTGACCTGAACATGCTGCTACAACAAGCCCAGTGGTTTTGGTGGGAACTAATCTTCCATTCACTGATAACAAGCTTTCCAAGGACATGAATTCTTGCACTTTAGATTGTTTTCCTTCCATGAATGTGTGAAGAGAGCAATGGTGATCCACCACTGAAAAACAGCCAAGAAAATGCCTCAAGTTGGCATTAGCACAAATAAACATCAACAGCATAACAGGAGCTTCTGTCAAAGGACGGGATTCAACAAGGCAGAGAATGGCAAAATACTTGTACCAAGTACAGCATAAACTTTGAAATAAAAGTGAACTTTGGCAGAACCAAAGCGATTAAATGGATTCTGAAACTAATTTTCTTGCACAAAAGCTACTGTGACTAATTACTCAAGTGCATGGTAACTGTCAGACAAAGCAGTTGGCTAAAACCTAACTTTCTAGTTCAAGTTGAGATCTGGTGGGACATTGATTCATTTGAATTAAATGGACAGATGCATTGTCATCATCATTTCATCAACTTCCCAGTTTCAATTTTTCTCTTTCAACTTCCAATGCTCCTTAGCTGTTACAATGCTCCATGCAGGCAAAAATCACCAGCTAAGACCTGGGTCCTGACCCCACCAATGAGGCAGCTTACATCTAGGGGCAATAGGTAAGAACTCCTATTTGGATTTATATACTAATCATTCCTCACAGCATACATAGAATTGTCTGCTTGATTTACAAGACAACTTCACTTCCCGTTCAAAACTGCTCATCAAATCGGTTGCTGAAACATTTTGGTCAAGTCAGCACTGTGTATTTTGGACCATAATAACAACAACACTGCTTGCATTACGCTGTTTTTGTACAGAGGTTCATCTCTCCATTTGCCCTCCCTTTTCATTATAAAACACAGTACAGATGGAAGAGAACCTTGGGGTCAAAACAGAGGAGGGAAGTGGTGAAGCAAAGAATGGAGTATACAACTGAAATATCATTGTAAGGCAACTATTAATTGCTTGTCAGTTTTCACTACTGCCTATTTTCATAGATTGCCTGAGGGAGATTTTCCTTGTGATTCACATCAAATAGAACAGATACTATCAAGTATGTAATAAAAATAATCCTGACTTTGCTGTATACTGCATTCGTCTTGGTGTCCTAACACCAACAATAAAAAATTAGCTTAATAGAGCCAACAGCTTTTTCTGTTAACTTAGAGTACTGAAAAACATTTTGAAAAATAGCCACGTCTTTTCCTTTCTTTAACAACAGAGAAAGTGTTACTTGTTGCAAATTTCATAAATTAATATAAGCTTGCATTGTTAAAACAACGTATTTTAGTATTTTATTGTTAATTAAGTACTTTTCAAAGTGTAGGTACACTCATACTGTAGGACCTATTTTCTTTGCACCGAGTTGGGAAGGGCCTTGAGACATACTGTACAACAAAAACTCTGCATAATTGCATGTTACTATTCTCTATTGTTTTGACTATTCGATTCATATATATCTTTATTTTGTCATATTTATTTTGTTGGTGCCTGATCTACAATATTTGGGCATGGTGAATGTGGAGTCAGCTGTTTCAGCTGTACCCTTCACAACTTTGACACCAAGAATACACTTCCTTGCACTTACTCATATTTCCCACTAACTTCCTCCTGATTAGTCAGCGTAAGTTTGGTGGAAAATTGGCAAAGCTGCCATTTACGTTGTACATCCAGTTTTCCTGAGAGGAATTTCAGGTGATTGAATTTCCCCTAGTGGCTTACTGATTTTATTGGGCTTTTTGTATTACTGACTTTACTGACTCTAAACAGCCAAGGTATGACACGGGCAATTGTTTTGCATTCAATATTTATTTTTCTGACAGTTCAATCAGAATATTTCTCAAATCGCAGAAATTTTGTTTTTGATGCTAGAATAATTCTCAAAGGGTTAACACAACCAACAGGTAAAATATGCACAGGCAAGGTTATACATAGCTGTCAAAGTTACGTACTTACCATTGTACTCAGAGGATCACAGCCATTAATGGAGTTAGGAGTTTCCATCCTAGTGCTGCTGACATCTGACAAATCTTCATCTAAATAGGCTGGAAATGGGAAGAGGGGTTCAAACATCACTAACACAAGATATATCATGAGGACAGAGCACAATATACAAGCTGCCACTGTTCCTTTTATCTCATTCCATTATGTCATCAATCTGCTCATTTTGTCAGTTAAACAAGTAATAAAAGCAAAAAAAAACCCATAATTTGCAGAATATGGGTGGAACCAAAATACCATATGCACTCAAACATTTGACGACAAGCATGCCGGTAATCTTTATACCTGAGGGAAGAACAAATTTTCAGAATTTTGGGCAGATTTCATCAGATTAGGAAGCAAAACCTGTTAACTATCTTTTATAGGATTACAAAGTACAGCTAAGTTGTTTGTTAGAAAAGTCATTATACATACTTCAATGGAAACTTCTCAAATTTCAAATTAATTAGTGGAGTCTCAATAGCCTGAAATATAATCACAACGTGTTGTTTTCAACATTTTGGCATTATGTCCACACTGTTAAAAGAACCTCCACAAAAATTTAGAGTGATTACATTCTTAAAGCCAATGTTTTGGAGAATTGAGGTTTAAAGGGGCACAGTTTTCACAAAGATGCGCTCAGCAAAATGATTTTTAAATGTCTGCTTCAATATCTTACACAAATTATATTGCATATCTGCATACAAATGAACTAAGTATTCTCAATTTTTTTCAAAGCCAGTGTTACCTTTAAAGCAGGTCCCTCTATAATTAAAACCACAAACACTAGCTATTTGATGCATGGACCTTGACTGAACAATCTGTGCTAATTTATTTTTTCCCTTCCAGTGAGTCCTTTTAAAAGAATAATCTATTTTGCAGCTCTGATCTCTTGCTAACATTGCCATGACTACCATTTGGAATCAGAGTTTCAGCCAGACCACCCAATATGCATTTAATGTAGCACCTCAAGCTTTCTAAAAAAGAAATGGTGCAACAAATTGCTACAGAAAAATACCTACTGTGCTTTTGTTTAAGGTTTGTGTAAGGCTAGATTATAATAGGCTTCTCCAAAATTCGTAAGAGTACAAATAAAATTAAATAGATGCAAACAATGAGAACATACAACCTAACATCGAACACAAAAAAAGCACCAGTAATACTTTGGCCAGAGTGTGCTTAGAATGTAAACTCATGACCACAGAGTATATTGAGATGAATAATGTTGGTTCGCTTTTGGAGAAGTAAGATACTTTTCTTCAGTTAGCACTGTGAGGACTGAATTTTTTTTCTCTGCTACAAACCGTTTCCAAGATATTGATTTCATTTCTCTCCTCATAACTACCTGAGACTGAATCAGTGTTCACAACCTAGCTGACCCCAAGATGAACTTCTGAGCCCATGTTGTACTATCACTGAAGTCATAACATTGCCCAACTCTACCCCAGTCTTAGCTCATCTGCTGCTGAACCTATTATCCATGCCTTTGTTTGATCTAGATTTGACTATTTTAATATATATCCCTTGTCAATCTTCCACTTTCTATCCTTCATAAATTAGAACTCATCCAAACCTTTAATTCCCATGTTCTTCCTCACAGCAAATTCCAGTTCCCCACTATCCTTGAACTCTCTGACTTACACTGGTTTCCATTTAAACAGTCCCTTCATTTTAAAATTGTCATCCTTATTTTCAAATCCCTACCAAGTTATTATTCTTCCTTTTTTAAATCATTTTCTTCAGCTATAAAACCCTCCAAGATATCAACACTCCTCTATTCTGGACTCAAGTATTTCCAATTTTAATGGCCCCATTGCTGAAATCGGCCTCTACATCCTGTCAACGTCTTAAACACTTGAATTCCTTTTCTTAACCCATCAGCCTCTTTTCTAACTCTGTCCAGCTTTTCAGGTACTCCTTAATATCTCACTCTTTGACCAAGCTTTTGGTGATCTGCTGCTATATTTCCTGATGTGACTCAGAATTAAATTTTGCTTGCAATACTCCTCAGACCATGGGACATTATAAACAATTAAAGGTGCTAATTAAATACAACTGGTTGTTTCTTCAGATGATATTGAAAAGAAAAGAAGGGTATAATTAAGTGAAGAGGAGTAAAAGAAGTTTGTTTGAAGCACAAAAAATGGCACAGACATGTGGGGCCAAATGACCTGTTGTCTGAGCTGTTAATACTACATAATAAAAAGACAATGGTAGATTTACTCAGCAAGCTATCACCATCCACAGAAAGAAAAGTTGATGTTTCACATGTAACCTTTCTACAAAATTGTTTTATGTTTTGGTTCTGTAGCCTGATATTGTAAAAGGATTCTTCTTCCTTGTCTGAAAAATCAGGAGGCAATGCAGAAATAGGGTGATTTACACAATTGTTTATCATTGCTCCCACGGGTGCCTGAAGTTCTGGAGTGCGACTTCTGCATTGAATTCCGCATTCCTGAACTCTAAAGGTGAATTAGCATTCACATCCTTCACTCAAGTAAAAGCTTAATGACCCAGAGCTTACACACATTAAACATTTGTACACTTGTTTCAGATGATGCACATTTTAAAACTTAAACATTTATATCACGAGGAATTGCATCTGGAAAGGTATCTTAGACCAGTGTGGAAATCCAAGCTTGTTATTTTTTAAATACTGATTCCATTGAGGTTTCTGGCTGAGCGAGAAAAACGCCGATATAAAACAAAGTTATTATTTCTCTTTTGGTTTTGAAAAGAAAATATGAGCATCCAAATTTGAGGGGCAAGAAAAGACCAGTTGATCCATAATACCTGTCCCATACCATGAGAGCCACAGCAGCAGTAATGAATAAAAACCTTGTGGTTGATGCAAAATACAGAGAAATCACCCAAGGCCAACAAGAGGAAAAGACCTTTCCCCAAACAATGAAAGTCCATGAAATCACAAGGGCCAAGTGTTTCATATGTTTTCGAAGTGTCTGCTTCATCAGAATATAATACATCTTCTGATGAAAATGTTTCTTTACATAGTTGGTGTATTCCATCTTGTTTTATTGGCTGAGAGCCAAAAAGCCCAGTAGGCCTTTTTGCTAGAAGCCTTAGAAAGTATATCTTCAAACTGGAAAGTTTCTTTTGTCGTCCACATACCTTGGTAATCTTGTTGCCTGGGAAATGTGCATGGTGATTTCGGCCTTCCCTAAATTTTATAAATAATAAAAATTTTAAAATGGGGCATTTATGTGACTACATTGTGAATAAATATTGTGCAGTATGCACATACATATTTCATTGCCAAACTTCCATGCAATATTTAACATTTAAAATAAAGGAACAACAGACATTAATGTGCACACCATAGAAACAGCTGCTCACTTATGGTGCAATTATTTGGCAGCCAGTCAACAATCGAAGCAATTTAGGGTCTTCTGGTATTTTAGGTGGCTTTTGAAGTAGGAGAGCGAGACATGGCAAGAGTTAAATATTGAAGAGGGAGTGCCAAATATTGGTGCATAGTCACCCAAAAAAATAAAAATCTGGCTAACAGAAAGAATGGGAAAATAAAAATAGAATTGTGGTGGAGAAATGGAGCCACATCACGTAAAGAATGAATCAAAGAAATGGCTGTGTCAGGCAGAAACAAAGACTCAAGGATTTGAAGAGGATAGTGAAACTCTGAGACAACGTACTGATCTCCAAGTAACCAGTGGAACTTAGCAAAGGCACATGGGTAATGGAGATTCAGACTTTAATAGAAATAAGAACAAAGGCTGTAGTATTCTGGCAGATTTGTAATTCATAAGACTAGGGTGGGGAAAGAAAAAGGCCTGGTCAGAAAAAGCTGCAGAACACAAAACGAAACTAAAACTGCTGAAAATCTGAAATATAAATCGAAAAATCTGTAGTCATTTAGTAGATCAGTCAGCAGCTGTTGAGAAAACAATTAGTTAGCATTTCCAGTATAGACTCTATAACAGAAATTAGATTACACGAAAAACAACGAGAATAAGAAAAGAGGAACGGAAATATGACAGAGGAAAATGTGATTTTAAAGTGATTCAAAAGTTAATGAGTGAGAGTTAAATGGCTGAAATAGTATAAACATGAAATAGATTAAGAAAATGCATCACAAAATGTTGGTAAATGGGATTAGGTTGAAGGTCTGGTGTTCCTCACATGCAGGTGCAGATTTGATGAGCAGCATGCTTTTATGCTTCTGTAAAGGAAATTAATAGCATAAGACTGAGCTTTCTTTGATCAAACACAATGAACTAAATAGTAAGCCTAAACATGATGATTGAAATAAATGCATTTGAGGCAATTTTGACTTTCAGTATCCGAGAGAGAAGCAATATCAATTCAGATGGTCCATTATACATCTCTCCTGATTATCAAAGCTATTGACAGTCAATAGCAATTGATTTTTTAAAAAACATCATGCAAAGTCAAAGTGACCCACACTAGGTGCAGAAAATGAAACAGTGTCTGATTTTCTTTGAGCAATTTAACATGAGTGAGTATGTGCTTGGCTCCATTCCAGTTTTGGCAGACTGGAGCATGGAGCTGCAGGCTGTGTATTTGTGACCACAGATTGCACTAAGTTTCTATTTCAATCTTGCTGCATGGAGCGGAGTCAAGTAGAAGTAAGGGCTTTCTTTCATAGGAACTAGAGATAGCAGATAAATGGACATAAGTGCTGATCCAGAGGCTGATGTCCATCTTATAGCCTTCAGCAGGGAAAAGTGTGGCCAAGGGAAAGTACAAAAGAATAAAGAAAACAATAAAACAAATAAGTAAAGGATACTGGGTGAAGTGCTCATTTTGAGAGCCCGGTTTATACAGGAGGGGTGCCATAAGTACATGCACATGTGGCTTAGATTACACCATTGCTAACATCTCCCATTGCCGAGAAGATATTGTATTGTAGTCCAGTCTCAATTTCAGATCATTCATAATTTTTCTTAATTACAGTACAGGTTAGTTGCAATTACTTATTTTTGATAGATAACTAATGAAAACAAATTGAAGCAAGCATTTGCTTTATGGTCACATTCAACCAGAATTGAAATGAAACTGCATGGACACCCGTCACATCAGCAGTGTGAGGAGTAAGGCAGCAGTAAATAGAATCAGTCATAGTAACCAGCTGTTGGTAATCACTCAAAAAAAGTTAATATTGCATGATGAAAGCTTTGCACATTTCAGTGTCGACTGAAGATTTATATGACAAGGGCAGGATTTTCACATGAGCCTTCTTTCGCTAATCTTACAAATGAATAGTTACATACAATTCCATAAACTTTAAGGTTTGGTCTCCGTCTCAGTCGTGGCTCCTGCACAAAAAATTCATTGTCTTCAGGTGATTCTTCTGATGTTGATGAACTCGCCTGCTCTTGTCCATTCCTCTTCTGACAGGAATGACACAAAGTCTGAGAGATAACAGTGACTGGAATATTCCGTGGCAGGCTCTATACAAGTAGACAGGGAAAAAAAAAAGTGAAACTTAGATTGATCAAATCCTCCTCAAAAACATTTTTCTTTTGGGACATCTTTCCTACAAAGTCTCCCCTTTTCTTGTCTCCTCCCACAAACTGAGGAATTATTCCACACAATCTAGGTGTCCTCTAACACTCTACTCAGCCAATTATATTTTATGTCTTATCAGAGACAAGTAGTGACAATCAATTCTTTGATTATGGAGAGCATTATTATACTGCAGGATCTTAATCACGTGCCATTGTGAAAATACGTGCTGCCACATAAATAAATGCAACTACTCACTCTGTTTCGAGTGAGGATTGCTGAATAGTGATTAGGAATAGAAGTGAGTCTCTTTTTTAATGACTCATGACACTGGGCAGCCCATTTATCTTTCAGAGAAAGGTTCTTCAACTGTGCTTCTTGAAAGGATTAATTTTCTTTTAGAGATCAAGCACATCATTTTTACACTCTTCCTTTGGTTCTTCAAATACATACGACAGTACTCGACTTCAGACCACTGAATAAATGAAATGAACTTCTCCAATTAAAAGGCAGAGGAGAATTAGAACATTATGTTAGGTACAATATGAAACCTTACTGCAAGATGAATTATGAATAATTCAGCAGTGTCCATAGAAGTAATATGCGTTTCCATGGATGATTGTAAATGAAAATGAGAGATCACTTGCAGGAGTGAATGAGAGTGTGGGGGATTTAATGTCACCTTTGTTAAGTTCTGGACATTAACTTTCCAACAGCATAGTCCTTCAAACTCCATGAAAATCATTATTAGAGCCAAAATGAGTATCAAATATTTCTAAGCCCAACAGTCTGCACTCTATTATATTCCCAATTGAATCTTACAGGAGTCTGAGGAACAGATGAGAAATTCAGCACGATCCAATCTCAATGCTAGGAGCAACTAGCACTACCTTTTCTGCTTTTCACAAATGGCAACCATGTATTTTAGATTGAAAGCTTTGTTAATGGTCCAATTCCTCTCATTAATATTCACCCGTCTGTCATACCAAATCCACCAAAGAAGTTAGAGCTCATGAAAACTCGACAAGGAAGTTACAGCAGGTGCCAAGCAGATTTACCTCGCTGTTTGCTCTGAACAATGTCTGTGTTGGACACAGGGCTCTAACATCTCAGGGCACTCTCCATGGCCACCAGCTACACACATTCCTCATCCACAGACATTGGCATCCATTATGTGCCAGCCTCCAACAACCCTCAACAAGCCTCAATCCATTTTGAATGCCGTTGCACATCTGGACTCTTTATTCACTGTCAAAGTGCTCACTCACACTCAGCCTACCTGGATGCTCACAGCATCCCTACCTTGCCTTGGCTTTTTGCACATTGCTGCCTCACCCATTGGTACAAGGCTCATATTACATCTGCATTGCCATGCTATTTCGCACAGATACAAAGGAAGGCCATTTGTCACGGTTGTCAGTTGGCCTCAGCCAACTCAGAGTCCAACACATTAAATCAAAGACAGCTTCAGCAAACAGTCCAAGAGCCTGCACATGGTCAGTCAAGGTTTTTTGGGGCAGTCAGAGTCAGGGTGATTTCCACATAAAGGATGAGGAGCTGAACACTGGGAAGCTCACCACCCATCTTGCGTATTGCTGCCCTATTGTGTGCTGCTTTTATGGAGCACAGAAACACACTTCTCAGTCCAACTTCTCCAGATTTTGCAAACTAAACTAGTCCCACTTACCTGCTTTTGGCCCTATCCCTCTAAATCTTTCCTATTCATGTACCTAGCCAAATGTCTTTTAAATGATGTAACTATTCTGGAATGAGACAGAGAGGCATATATTTGGTGAGCTTTACAACTATTACTGGATTGTTTATATGGTACACAAATACATAATTGTATGGTACATGTTAACACAGTGTTGCTACTGTGCACTTTTGATGGGTGCAGTGCCAATCAAGGTGGCCAAGATTGAGACACTGCCCTGACTCAATTCACATAGGAATCTTGCAATCTGCTATCTCATTTTAAGCTTGACTTGATCCCAGATCCAAGATGTAAACATAATCTGCCATCTCCTTATGCCATGGAAAATCCAGCATTAAAAATGGTTATAATCATGTTACAACATGAAGTAATCTATCAAATCCACAGAATGTCTTTTGAAAATACTTGCACACTCTGATGTACGTATAGGTAATATAAATGACAAACCACTGCTGAATGTTTTATTTCTGACCAATCTTTTAGATTTGTCACTCATGCTTGTGTCAATTAAAATTGGAAGACTAAAGGATTTAAATATTTTATAGATTACACAAAATATAGACATGCAAATTAACTTACACATACAAATCTCTCTGTTCATCAGTTTTACAAACTTTTGTGTTCTGCATAGTTTACAAAACATCTGAGTTCTAACATGAATATATATCTAACTTTATGTAGTTAAGATATCCTTGGCTTGCTGTTTACTAACTGACCAGAAGTGTCGCTGTTGTCAGCAGCTGCAGAAGGACTGTGGAGTTTTTCAAATTTTGTGTGCAGTCAAGGGAGAGAGGGAGGCAGGGAACTGAAATACCAATTTCAAAATACATTTATTTCAATTTTATAAAGTTATGACACACAGTACCTTTTCAGGGCAGTAACACTGTTCACTGGAAGACTCACTGTCTCTAATGAATCAAAAATGCTGGCAAAATGTGAACCAATTTGATTTTGAGTTCTTTGGCTATACCTGAATTCTAGCTTTTGCTGTTTTAATTATTTTACTTTAAATTTAATAATTTACTTTTAAATGCCTTTAGTATGAACCTAACTTCAACAGACAGAGCGTGGAAGGTCAAAGTATCTAACAGCGGGTGGCAAAATGTCTGAAGGGAGATGGGTTGGAATATGTGTCTGGACTCTGAAGACTACCTTTATGATCCTGAGTTACTTGGGATTCAAAATGGGAGAACACTGTTGGGATAACATTTGGGGGAAGTGATGGCCCAGTGTATTATTTATAAACTAAAAATACCAATATGTTTCTTTTTTCTTTATGAATTATTAAGGTGCAAAGCAGCCTAAAAGCAATTACTGTTTTGACATGCCTCCTTTGTCAATTTTTAGAGCTATGTTAGCTTCTTTCACAAGTGACTAAAAGCTTCATCAAAGAAGTCAGTTTTTGATCTTAATAGAGGCGAGAGAGGTCAAGAGGCAATGAGGTCTATGAAGGGCTGGTCCCTTCCTCCAAGCCATTGATTTGAATTGTAAATATTTGACATCTCAGCATAGGATTCCTCTCATACTTAAATCATCACATCTTGCCAATTCCAAAATGACTCATTTACACCTACTTGCTGTTTCCTGTTAACTAACCAATCAAAGTTCATTAATATTATTGACAGTTTTCTGGCCTTGCACCATACCAAATGTTGTAGGGAGTGGATTACACATTAATAGCAGGTAGTTGATGTGGTATTTGACTGTTCAAGAATACTGCGACCATTCCTCTCTCCTTGGTCGAGTCTGAGATCCTGTAGCAGAATAACTATGAGTGTGTGTCTTAACGAGAAAATACTCTTCTTCAACTACAAGATATAGCTCTTTAAGTGATAGCGCATATAAGTTACATTATCTCATTAGACATTGTTACGAAGACTATTGGATGATATAGATGACACACCACTCCCCACCACCCCACCCCCCCCAAGATCCAGAGCTATTCTTCCAATTTTATCACCCAAGATTATGTCATCATCAAAGTTTATTGCTGTTTCCAATATTAATCGTCTCAGAACTATTACCTTATACAACACCACTACCAAGATTTATTCCCATCGTTAATATTTGTACATTCATGTATGTAATTACATTTAACACTGCACCATCATGCCTGAAGTCTTTGACTTTACAAATTCACAAGCTATATTATCCATAACTAGAGAGCCCTTAATCTTCTGGATTTCTCTTACTGAGTATCTCTTGCCTGTTGAAACAGATAGTTGCCCCATAACATCATTGGTGGAACTTTCTTCATGGAAGAAGGCTGATCAATGGAATCAAGTACATTTTTCTTTGCAGTATCCTGGATTTCTGAACCAGGTAATTTTTTTTTGTTCTGAAGCAGCACATGTTGGTCAAGCTTCCATAAAGTTGTATGCAGCTGATATTAATTTCGTGTAAGCAAATGTCTATCCTCAATCTGTGTTGAAGAATGTAAACACTTCTTCTGAAGTCGTTGTTTCTGTTGGGCATCTTCATCCACCTTATTGTACCGATACACAGAATTTTTCCCCAGCTCCAGTCATAGCACTGGAGGAATGTGGGTTACTTAGCACTGATGTTGGTAATCCTCCTTTTGGAAATGAAAAATTGAAATGTTCTTCTTGAACCTGTGTTTGTTCATTATCTAATATTGAATCCAATTTTGTTCTACAGATAGTCTTGCTCTCTGAACAACTTCAGTTAAAAATTCCTCATGTTCGTAAGTGGGTGAAACTGATCCTTCTCTTTGTCATTATTTGCTGCGTTCACAAACTTTGCTAATATCTGCAGTCTGAAGGTTTTTCAGTCAGGATATAAATGGACAAAATTCCCAACACTCCTATATAGAAGAGGAACCTTAATTATCTGGCATTCGATTAACTGAATTTTGGATTATCTGAACAAGATCGCAAGGTCCCAATGTCTGTGGTCACAGATTTCGTTCCTGTTAATCATATGAACCATCATAATCCATCAAAGGTAATTTCAGTAGATTTGTTTTTCCCTTGCAAGTTCCATGATAAGTCTAGGAAGCCCTATGAAACCCTTTTATCACTTGCCCCATCGCAGGTTAAATGACAGCAACTTGTTCCTGGACCAATTGTTCCCTGACTGGCTTCTCTTTAAATGGACTGGACATAAATGAGTGATTCTTGACTTGTTCATTGTTTCTTCAAATAAATTGAACACCTCCTGCTATCACAAGGTTGCTAAAATCTAGACACGTGTGCAGGCTCAAGAATGAGAAATATTGATTACAAATCATGTGTACATTCTCAATTCTCTTTGTGAGGCAGAATTGTTTGTAGCACGCCTGAGTTATGCCATCTGGGATCATGTAGTTTTTAAAAATCTGTAACAATAGTAATTCTATTTCTTCAGTCACACTATTCGATCCGATGAAACATTCCTACATTGAATCAAGCTTAGATTCAATGAGATGTCCAATGATATAAACAGGAGCCATCTAACTGGAGTTTTTTGGATCACCAATTTCCATTAGGAATGCATTAGGTGTTTTTATATGCTCATAGTTGTATCTCATTAACTGGTTTGTATGAGAATGGGTTTGACATTTTCCTGCTCTGAAACTATGTCTTATGTCAGTGCGTCATCTGGAATTGAGACAGCAGGAAGTGGAGGGTGAGAGTGTGGGACAAAACACCAGTAGAGGTGGCAGATGAGAAGGATAAGAAGAGATAGTTTACCGATTTGATAGCCATACCTTAAAGTTTGTTAACAGCAGTTCTGGTACCATCATATGGGTGAATACCTTATTTGAGGGATTTACACACTGCATTCCAGAAAGATGAGCATGGGTCTGGGCAGTAGCAAAGCATTGAAGGACTTTGGAAATTAAAGGAAGGCATCTTGCAACTTTGAAGGGATCAAAAGTTTTATTCTGAGAGATGGATGATGGTAGCAAATTTGAAGGAAAGCACCCTAGAACCAGACCAGAAAGGACTATTAATAATATCAGCTAAAATAGAAGCCACGAAGAGAATGAGAATAGTCAGCAGTTTGGTAGGATTAAAGTTTATAAAGCAGGTGTTGGACCACATCCATAAACTAGTCCAAAAAGGGAGAATGATGCAAATTCAACATTTGGGCAAAGTGAATACCTAGGAAGTGTCCTAAGAGAACGGAAGGAGGCAGCAGATGCAACTGAATTAATGTTCTTAACCTTCATGACAAAGAAGTTTATGAGCTCTTTGCAGTTAATATTGAGTGTGAGGGTGGAGGCAGAGAGGGTAATCTAAAAACAATTTGTGGGGGAAGAGAGAAATCAGAAATTATACAGTTGATGATAATCTGAAAACACTGGGCAGTTTTTAATGCTTGACAGCATTGTCTGATAATATTTTAGCACAAGAAACAGTTGAGGTGAACAAGATTGTCACATTTAAAGTGAACATCAAGAGGACCTTGAAATTGTATTTGGATAATCCGAAGTTCAGATAATTGATAATCGGATAATCCAGGTTACTCTGTATTTGACATTTCCACCGAAGAAGATTGGGCCAGGAATGTGGAAAGAACGAGTTATCTTTTACGGGCAAATGACATTGGGACAGCTGAAAAGCAAAGGCTTGATTTTCCTGACAGCTTGTGGACCTGCAACTTTTTTCATTATTACGAGCCTAACTTTCCCTAAGGCACCAGATACTAAAACCTTTCAAAAGTTGACAGATTTAGTTAATGAATATTACAACCCCACGCCTCCTCTAATTCTGAGACATGATCAGTTGTACCGATCAATTCAAAAATCAGGTGAATCCGTAACAGGGATTTTTGACTTGGTTAAGACAACTGGCAGATACATGTGATTTCAGGTTAACCCCTGAATGAGATCTGAGAGACCATTTGGTATGTGGGATTCATGATGTAACCATGCAAAAGCACCTACTAGCTGAAACCCAGCTGGACTTCAAACAGGGAGAAAGTGAGGATTGCAGATGCACAAGATCAGAGTCAAAAAGGTATGGTGCTGGAAAAGCATTGCCGGTCAGGCAGCATTGGAGGAACATGAGAGTCGATGTTTTGAGCATAAGCTCTTCAGACTTCAAACAAGCATTACAATTGGCTTTGTCATTAGAAAGTGTGGCAAGTGGAGCAAAAGTGATTGTCCTGAGCAAAGACTACTGCCAGATACAGACCAATCCCCACCATATTGCTTAAGGGATTTCCAAAATGAAGATGATGGCAAGAAGTTACGACTGGTAGCCAGGACTGGATGCAAACATTGCTGCATTGGTGGGCCAACAAGGACGAAAGTTACTACCTCAGCTCCCCCATATTTATGGGAATGGCTGGGTAAACACCAGACCAGAGGTGGGGAACCTTTTCATGTTGGAAGACCACATTATGTTAGTTGTAATCTAATAAGGCCACAACCAAGAAACTTCAATTGTATATTCTTCAAAATTCACATCTTTTTAATTGTGGCGGTCGGTCTGTGAGGATTATTTTGTTGAATTTTCTTTTGTTCTCTGGTATTTTAAATATATTCATTTTAAGATTAAAATAAAAATAATAAAGGACAAAAATAAACATTTAATAAAAAATAAAAGATTTGTTCTGCAAAATTTGGATTCATTCAAAAGGCTACACACAATGGCCGTAAGGCTGCAGGTTCCCCATCCCTGCCCTAGACTCAGTTACACGTTGACTCTGCAGATCCTTTCCTGGGCTCACTGCTCTTCATCATTGTGGATGCCCACAGAGTTCATTTGTGAATCACAAGGACGACAATAGACAATAGTGAGTATCTTTTGTAATACATGGACTCCTGAACATGTTGGTCACAAATAACAGGCAGGGAATTCAGTATTTCCTGAAGTCAAATGGTACTCGCCATATACAGACAGATCATTCAATGGGCTGGCAGAAAGAACAGTTCAAACTTTCAAGGCAGGCTTCAAGAAACAGCTTACAGCTTCACTGGATATCAAATGGTCCCAGTTCCCATTTGTTTAGGAGATCGCCCTTCATGCAACTACAAGGATAGCTCCAGCAGAGTAGCTGATAGGGAGAAAACTCTGCACCAGGTTAGATGTGAACTTTCTGGACCAGGCGGTGAGGAGGAGAGGAGTGAAAGGGCAACAGAAATGCCCAAGCTGGACACAAGATTCCACTAAGCAAGAGGGAGAGCTTACTTCAGGGGATTAAGTTTGGTGTAGGACCCATCGAAGTGGACCTACATGGGTAAGAGGCATGGTCAGTGAGAGGTCAGGTCCAGTGACATTTCAAGTTCAGGTATGTGTGACAGTTCTGAACAAGCACATAGACCATATGAAAGCTCTAAGCTTGCAAACAATACCTGGCTCCTCAACTGCTGTTCCGAATGTTCTGGAACCTGGCTTCTCCCTCTCCATCAAGCATTGAAGATCCATTGGAATCTGAGATGGACAAGGCAGATGTCACTGCCTTGTCAACTTTGCTGTTTGAAAGAGAGAATGAATTTCTTCTGAGATGCTCCCGATGCAAGAGGTGAGCTTTTGTGCATTACATGCCACCTGTATCAGAGGCAGAGTTGCAGGAACTTGACCTGGTGTTAAACCTGATTCCTGAAGAAGGGCTCATGCCCGAAATGTCAATTCTCCTGCTCTTTGGATGCTGCCTGACCTGCTGTGCTTTTCCAGCAACACATTTTCAGCTCTGGTTTTAAAATACCCCAGGAGAAGCTACAAACAAAAAAACAATCGACCTATGTCCTCACACTCAGAGGTGAAAGGATATAGTGATTGTAACGAGGTCAGTGTGCTGACCCCTTCATAGAATAAAAGTTCTCTGATTGGTCCAACTGGAGCTCTGACCGAATGACATAAACAGGAGTGTCAGAGGCTCTGTTCAGAGTTGTCACTCCACAAGTGAATATAAGGTGACTTGGTGGCAACATAAGAGCCTCAGTGGAGTTATTTCATGACCAGGTTCATTTCCCAATACAAGGTCTAGTTCAGCTACCTCCCTAGTTCAGCTACATATTATTTCAAGAAATTCTCCTGGATGCACCTAACAAATTCTGCCCCACCTGAACCCCTGGCACTAAGGGAGTCCCAGCCAATAAAACAGCCTTGTTTTTATATCTTTCCATGATCTGCTTAAATATCTGTTCCTCTATCTCCCTTTGGCTATTGGAATGTCTATAGTTTAACCCCATCATTATTCCTGACTTCTACCCATATGAGCACTCCAGGACCTCTTCACTTAGTGCAGCAGTGACATCCTCCTTAATCAGTAATGCAACTCCTTTTCCACCTCGATCATGTCTGAAATATTTTAACCCTGGGACTTGGAGCTGCCAGACCTGTTCTTCTCTCAGTCAAGTTTCTGATTAATATTAGACCTATGAATCTTTTGAATTATCTACTGAAGAGTTTGTGATATGTTCAGTCAATGAGTCACTTCAAAACTGAGTTCAAGACAGCCACAGGTGAGGTGCTGGAAGATTGGCAGTTGGCTGGTGTGATACCATTATTTAAGAAAGGCTATAATGAAAAGCTAGGGAACTATAGACCGCTGAGCCTTACATCAGTGGTGGTTAAGCTATTGGACCGAATTGTGAGGGACAGGATTTACATGCATTTGAAAAGGCAAGGACTGATGAGGGATGGTCTACATGGCTTTGTGCGTGGGGAATCGTGTCTCACTAACTTGATTGAGTTTTTTTTTTGAAGAGGTAACAAAAATGTTTCATGAAGGCAGAATGGTACGTTGTCTATATGGACTTCAACAAAGCATTTGACAAGTTTGGTAGACTGGCTAGTAAGGTTAGATCACATACGGTCTGGGGGACTAACCAATTGGATACAAAATTAATTTTAAAGTGGAGACAGAGGGTGGTGATTGACTGGAGGCCTGTGACCAACAGTATTCCATTGAGATTGGTACTGGGTCCATTTTTGTTTGTCATTTATATAAAATGATTTGGATGTGAATATAGGAGGCATGA
This sequence comes from Hemiscyllium ocellatum, assembly GCF_020745735.1. Classification (NCBI taxonomy): domain Eukaryota; kingdom Metazoa; phylum Chordata; class Chondrichthyes; order Orectolobiformes; family Hemiscylliidae; genus Hemiscyllium; species Hemiscyllium ocellatum. The sequence continues at coordinate 46,745,086 of NC_083420.1, forward strand.
TTAGAAAGTTTGCAGAATACACTAAAATTGGTGGTATAGTAGATGGTGAAGAAGACTATCTCAGACTACAGAGGACTTGATCAGATGAGCTAATGGGCCGAGGAGCGGAAGGTGGAATTTAGTTTAGATTAGTTTGAGGTTTTGCAATTTGGTAAGGCAAACTAGGGCAGGACTTACACAGTTAATGGTAGGGTGCCGGGGAGTGTTGCTAAACAAAGAGATCTAGGGATGCAGGTACATAGTTCCTTGAAAGTGGAGTCTCAGCTGGGGAGGATGGTTTGGTGCACTTGCCTTCATTGGTCAGTGCATTGAGTATCAGAGTTGGGATGCCATGTTGCGGCTGTACAGGACATTGGTGAGGCTACTTTTTGAGCACTGCATTCAATTCTGGTTGCCCTACCAAAGGAAGGATGTGTTAAACTTGAGAAGATGCAGAAAAGATTTACAAGGATCTTGCTGGGACTGGAGGGCTTGGGAGAGGGTCAATAGGTTGGGGCATTTTCCCCTGTAGCACTGGAGTGTGAAGGTTGACCTTACAGAAATGTACAAAATCATGGGGGCATGGATAGATGAATAGTTGAGATCTTTTTGCTAGGGTAGGAGAGTCTAAACTTAGATGGCATAAGTTTAAGGTGAGACGGTGAAGATGTAAAAAGGATTTGAGGGGTAACTTTTCACACAAAGGGTGGTACGTGTATGGAGCAAGCTGCCAGAGGAAGTGGCAGAGGCTTGTACAATTACAACATTTAAGAGGCATCTGGAGGGGTATATGAATAGGAAGTTGTTAGAGGGATATGGGCTGGGTGCTGACAAATGGGACTAGTCAGGCTGGGATGTCTGGTTGATAGATGAGATGGACCAAAGGGTCTGTTTCCATCTTCAAAAACTCTGCTAGGTTTTTGGGCATCGAATGAATCAAGGATATGGGGTTGGGATTGTGGCAGGATGATAGACAGGCTTAATTGACTTTATGGTCTATTTCTGTCAGATGGTCTGCAGCAACTTGGAAAAGTTATATTAACAACATCTTTCAATCCTGTGATTTCCAATGCTTAAATGGAGCTAATTGTTTTCACTTGCAACTGCTGTTCCAACTACTTTTCAAGTAACAGACTGAACTGAATTTAGAGTTGCTCCTTTAAAATCATTGCAGTAAAATCCTGGAACATGCTATCCAACTGAATTGTGGGAAGACATTCACCATGTGGACTTTGGGGTCAAGTCCATGGCTCACCATCTTCTTCTCAAGAGCAATTAACAATGAATAATAAATGTCAACCCTGCCAATAATGCTCACATCCCAAGACTGAAGAATATGAAAAGCACATGGCAAACAGAAAGAAATGCTGGAATGAAAGGCAATTCCTTTGCTCATCAATTTTTGTTCATGTTGTACCAATGACAGCCCTGAGCACTTCAAAGTCAGGCATGGTATGAGACATAGAACAGAAAGACCCACATTAACCTGACAATGCATCTATGCAAGAAAAGAAGATTTAAAAGTTACATGCAGCTTGATGAGCAAGACCTTTTCTGAACTCACCGAGATTAAGTTTTCATTTGTCAAAAATGGTTACTTGAACTTTAAACAGAGAAAATGATTCTTCTGAAGGCACATATATGGTTCTGGAATCATACAGACATTCAGCCTATCATGTTTTTGCTGGCTCTCTGGATGAACCACTCCTTAATCTCACTCCCTCATCTAATCCTGAAGCCCTGCAATTCATTTTCTTTTAACATTATGCAGTCCTCTTTGAAGTCCATGATTGAACCTGCTCCCACCCCTAAGGTACTCATGATGTAAGAGAAGGATGAACTTCATAAAAGATTGAAAATCTGTAATAAACTTTTCAGAATGAAATGCAGCAAAAAAAGCTGAAGAAATATTACAGCAGAGATTAAACAATAGACAGGACAGCACTAACAAGTTTCACTTTTTAGTTTAACAATGTTACAGGTTACCACATCTCTAGCTCATTTGTAACATATCCTCAGTCCTATGATTTAATACAAAATGTCTCCACTGTTTGAAAGCTTGCTAAAATATAATTACATAGAAAATTCCATGATGTCCCAAGTACTTTAGATCCAAATAATCTGAAAAGAAATGGTTGCAAGGTAGGAAACACAGCAACCAATTTACATACAGCAATGAGGTAAATGGCTGGACAGTTAGCTTTGAATGAAATGTGAGTTTAAAGATAAATAACAGCAAGAATCTCCTCAGTTTGTCTTCAAAATAATATAGCAGTTTTTTCAACTATTAGAGAGAGAAAGTGAGGTCTAGGTTTAGTCTCTCACCCAAAATACAAACTTCTAACGTTAAATTGTAAGAATATATAATTTACAGAAGCCTCCGAAGTGGAGCTTGTTACCACAACCTGTTGACTTACAGGCAGGGGTGCTATCTATTGATCCAGGGCTGAGACCTAATTAAGAGATCTTCGCTGAGTGGATTAAAAGTTACACGATGGAGCTAAATAGTTTTCCTCAAACAGTGATATATTTTCTTTTACCTTCTCCTAAATATTTGAAGTTTGCAGTATACACAGAACTGGTAGAGTAGGCTACAGCACAAAGTACGGAGGCATGAGATTGAGGGCAATTTAGCGGCTTGGATCAGATATTGGCTACCTGAAAGAGTTGACAGAAATAGTACCAGAAGACTGGAGGAAAGCAAATGTTGTCTACTTGTTCAAGAAGGGGAGTAGAAAGAACTGTGGTAATTGAGCCCTACTTCGGTTGTGGGCAAAGTGTTGAAAAAGTTTATAAGAGATAGGATTTATAATCATCTCAATAGGAATAAGTTGATTCGGGATGGTCAACACGGTTTCATGAAGTGTAAGTCATGCTTCACAAACCTTATCGAGTCCTTTGAGATGGTAACCAAACAGGTGGAGAAGGATAAAGCTGTTATTGTGGTGTATATGGAGTTTGATAAGGCGTTTGATAAGGTTATCCATTGTAGGCTTTGTATTGAGGGTGATTTAGCGGTTTGGATCAGATAGTGGTGAGTTGAAAGAAGACAGAGGGTGGTGGTTGGTGGAAAATGTTTATCCTGGAGTGACTAGTGGTGTACTGCAAGGATTTGTTTTGGGGCTTGGGGCCACTATCTATTTGTCATTTTTATCCATGACCTGGGTGAGTGCATAGAAGAATGGTTAGTAAATTTGCCGATGACACTAAAGTCGGTACAGTTGTGGACAGTGACGAAGGATTTTGTATGTTACGGAGGGACATAGATAAGCTGCAGAGCTGGGCTGAGAGGTGGCAAATGGACTTTAATGCGGAAACGTGAGATTCACTTTGGAAGGAGTAACAGGAATGCAGACTACTTGGCAAATGGTAAGATTCTTGTATGGAAATGAGCAGAGAGATCTCGGTGTCCATGTACAAAGATCCCTCAAAGTAGCCACCCAGGTTGATAGGGCTGCACGAGAGGGCACAGCTTCAAATTGAGGGGTGATAGATAAAAGACAGATGTCAGAGGTAGTTTCTTTACTCAGACAGGAGTAGCCACATGGAATGGACTGCCTGCAACAGTCGTAGACTCGCCAACTTTATGGGCATTTAAATGGTCATTGGATAGGCATATGGACAAGAATGAAATAGTTAGATTAGATGGGCTTCAGATTGGTTTCACAAGTCGGCCCACATCGAGGGCTGAAGGGCCTGTACTGCGTTGCAATGTTCTATGTTCTAACTATATGCTATATATTATAGTACTACATAGAACTATATTGCCACATGCAGAAAGTGTGTGGTATTCCAGAAATTTAAACATTTATTTTATTTACCATTTAGGAATCATAAAGTGATCCTGAAATGATCACCTAAGTATAGGATTACAACTTTTTTCAATTTTACGTCAGAGAGAAAGTGAGGTCTAGGTTTAGTCTCTCACCCAAAATACAACACTTCGAACATTTACTCCTAAGAGTTAGAATATATAATTTACACAAGTCTTCGAAGTGGGACTTGTTACTACAATCTTCTGACTTACAGGCAGGGGTGCTATCTATTGATCCAGGGCTGACACCTAATTAAGAGATCTTCGCTGCAAGTTCTATTCCTATATTGAAATATATATTTCTTCACTGTCACTGGGTCAAAGTCCCACAGCTCCCTTCTGAACAGCATTGTGGGTATACCTACACTACACAGACTGCAACAGAAGGCAGCTCACCACTATCTTTATTTTTTATTATTCATTCATTGGATATGGACATCTCTGGCTGGGCCAGCATTTACTGAGTATACCTAGTTGCCTTTAAAAAGGTGGTAGTGACGTGCCTTGAACCACTACAGTCCATGTGCTGTAGGTAAATCCAAAACGTGATTAGAGAGGGAACTCTAGGATTTTGACCAAATGCTTGAGGAAACAGAGACATATTTCCAAGTTAGGATAGTATGTGGCTTGGAGGGGAATTTGCAAGTGGTGGTGTTCCCATGTAATGGCTGCCCCTGTAATTGTGTGGTCATAGATTTGGAAAGTAGGAGAAAGTGAGGACTAACAATGCTGGAGATCCTGATAAAGGACTTATGTCTGAAACGTTGATTCTCCTGTTCCCCAGATGTTGCCTGACCTGCTGTGCTTTTCCAGCACCACACTGTCAACATGTAACTGGAAAGTGCTGTCTAAGAAGCCTTGGTAAATTTCTGCAGTGCATCTTGTATAGATAGTGCACATTGTTGCTGTTTAGTGTCAGTGGTAGAGGGACTGAATGTTTGTGGATATGTTACCAATCAAGTAGATAGTGTCAAGCTTCTTGAGTATTGTTGGAATTGCACTTACACACACATGGAGAGTATTTCGTCACATTTCTGATTCATGCCTTGTAATTAATGGCTAGGATTTGGGGAGTCAGGAAGTGAGTTACCTGCTACAGGATTCCTAACCTCTGACCTGCTGTGGAGTCCACAGACATTTTATGAATACATCAATGAATTATGACCCCCTCCTCCCCTCTCCCCCCCCACCCCTCCCCCCTCTCTCCCCCCCACTCCACCCCCTCCTCTCACCCCCACCCCTCCCCCCACTCTCCCCCCTCCCCTCCCCCTCTCTCCACCCCCTCCTCTCACCCCCACCCCTCCCCTCACCTCTCCCCACTCTCTCCCCCCACCCATCTCTCTTTCTCCCCCCCACCCCCTCTCTCCCCCGCCCCCCTTTCCTCCCCCCGCCCCCCCTCTCCCCCCGCCCTCTCTCCCCCACCCCCTCCCCACTACACACACACAGGATAGTGATAGTGGGGAAATCCAGTGATGGTAATGTCAATGCTATTGAATATCAAGGGACAGTGGTTAGATTCTGTCTTGCTGGACATGATCATTGTCTAGCACTTGTATGGCAGAAATGATACTTACCGCCTGTCAGTTCAAACTGGATAGTGTCCAGTTCCTGCTGCATTTGGACATAGATTGCTTTAGTTTCTGAAGAGGATTGAATGGAGCTGAACATTGTGCAATCATCAACAAACATCCCCACTTCTGACATTATGATAGAGAGAAGGTCATTGATAAGGCAGCTGAAGATGGTTGGACCATCTTGTCACAGGACAGTGACATATGAACAATAAATGGTTACCTTGCCAGCAAAATACACATGAATTTCTATATTATGGCATATAGGTATGCCATGGGATGGGATAGGAAGAATTAATGGGAAAAAAAGAACACGATGATTAAAAACCCCACCTGGTCTGCAGACATGGTGTCCTTGGACATACGTCTAAGTTTTGATTCCAAGGCCACGATTTTCCCTTCTTTCCGGACAATCTGAATTTGGAGCTCATCATTTTTCTCCTCTAGTTCACGGATCTGTTTGCGATATTTATCTTTGTCAATCAGACATTGTGAAAACTGTGTCTGAGCTTCATCTCGGGATCGGAATGCCTGGAAGAAATGGAAGATTAGAAAGTGTAAAATACACATACACACGCACTGCATGCCACAATGCATTTACTGGCTTTTGACGCTAATAAGAGCTTTCAGGCAAAGTAATAAAAGGCTCTTTATGAAAGAGCTGTGATACGTGAAAAGGAATGTAGGTTTAATCTGTTAGAAATTATTATCTTCAAACCTGTAGCGCATGTGTGAATGAGGAAGGTTACACTATAATGAGGAGCAGACAGAATATTTTAAAATACCTTGGCTATAAAAGTTAGCCATTAGATTGTAATAAAATGTAATAGATTTTTGAGTCACAAGACTTTTTTATTACATTTTTCTCTCCTCTACATTTTCCCTTTTCTATTAAACAGGCCCCTTCATAATATCCAAGTAGCTATTCTTTACTGGGTCTGGACAGTAGGCATTGCACCCCAGTTTGTTCCTGTCCTTCCTTTAAAACGGTGGTCTGAGGACAAAATATTCCTGACTCATGAACGTTGACACAAATGGCAATGCCCTCATTCACCTAAATTGAATAACTTAGTGGGCAGTTGGTTTGAATGTAGAATTATAGTTTAATGGCTTTCTGGGACAATTAAAACTTTCAAAACCGAGCCTAATGGATTTTTGTTAGTTAAGGTATCAATAAATATGGAGTATCAATAAATATAAAGATCAATCATAAACAACTGATTGGCAGAGAAGGTTCCAGGGGCTGAATGAACAACTCCTGACATGTTTCTATGCTATCAAGTGCATCTACCCATTTACATATTAGTGTTTAAAGGTAGAGAGCTTTGAATTCTGTCAATAAAAAGTGCACATTTATTTAAGTTGTCATGGGGAAAAATTATGCTTACAACCTTTTAGGTGATGACTTCATATTGATTATACATTAGCTCATGTAGAAGTTCACTAAAGGTTATTCAGAACTAGCTCCATTAACTTCCCTGGAATTTTGCCTTCAGTCAGCATTAACTTCCACTACCTCAGTGGCCTCAGGTCAGTAACCAAACTTGTCTGAAGCAGCAAGTCTGAGTAAATCAATACAGCTACTTGGGGAAGCATTCAGGTTACAGTTATAAGTTATGTCATTGAAGCATTTTGTTGGGCACGAGAAGGCTCACAATGACAGATTCCTTTAGGGATGAAACTACTGTTAGTGCAATTAAAGCAAATTCCAGCTGTCAGATGAGTTTGCTTGAGTGTCTTCATTTAATTAAGCCACATTGATCCAGCTCTCAGCTCCTGTTATACCACAAATTTCCTACACAACAATGCTGCCGACACTCATCAATGGCATTGTGGAAGTTCAAGTTTTTTTAAATAAAAGACAAGATAGCCAGGAAAGAAAGACAAGCCAGAGAATGCTGACCGCCTTTAATCTTTCTCAGCCGCACCAATCATTAATCACACAAAAAAAAGTATGCACTACCTTTAATGAGCTTTGCATGCAAATATCTAATTGCCACAGAGGTGATTTACTGCTGGTGGTTAATAGATAGAAACAAAAACAAAAGTCACAGCCATTTGGTGAGGGTAAAAACAACTGTCAGGTATGTGTCAGAACATTTCAGGATGTAAGAATAAGACACACAAAAAGCAGACAATTACAGACAAACTGGTGAAGTCTCACATTTTCCCTCGACAAAAGGAGGGGATGGAACAGAATTCAACTTCTGTTGAGGAACAAAAATGGTAGTAGTAGACTGAACCTGAGACTTTTACACATCACCTCATTTCTATTGATCCACCACCACTGGTTTTTCACTGTCTGATTTCTAGAAGATCCCAAAATGTCTTACATTGTTCAATGTATTTTTATCTTTTTACAGACAATGGCCACGTTCAACAGAAGACAAAGTGCAAACAGAAGGTGTCAGCAAGCCAAACCTGTTGCCTTTCCAGGACATTGAGATCTTGGCTGGCATTCTGAAACTACATAAACATATTGTAAAATGTGGAAGGGGTTGTACTTTTGGCTTAAATAATCATTTCAAAGGTTTTCCAGTTATCAAATTTGTTGGAAACCGTTTTGGGATAGCATGAGGGTAGCGAAAGGAGCATTTCACATTTTTTCTAAATTCTTCTTGACATTCTGCTCAGGTGGCCACTCACATGAATGGACCAGCAGTACTTTATGAACAGAAATACGTTATTATTTGTCAGTATCAAGGCAAACAATCACAAAACCAGGATTAGAACAGAGAGAATGCACTGTACATTATGCACCAATTTAGCCAAGTGCTGCTTCCATTGCAACAGCAACTACTCTTCAGAAAGCACTTTGAGACATCTAATGGCCGTGAAAATGTACAAATTTGGAAACATAGAAGTAAACAGAAGTAAATCATTCAACCCATTGATCTTGTTTTGCTATTCATTATGGTTATGGATTCTCTTCAAATTCAATACCCTAAACCCGCTTTCCCCCATTTCCATTTAGCCACAAGAGCAATGTCTACTTCCTCTTGAGAATGTGTTTCTGTGATAATGAATTCCATAGCTCACCATTCTTTTGGTGAAGAGGTGTCTTCCCGTCGCAGTACTAAAAGGTTTACCCTTTAACCTTAAGCCATAGCCCAATAATTCTGGACCTAACCCATCATCGATAACTCCTTCCTGCATCTAATCTGTCTAGTCCCATTAGAATTTTATAGGTTTCTAGAAGATTCCCCATGCCCTTCAATCTTCTATTTAGACCTATATAAATAAAACCGTAAAACCCATATTAGTGTAGATCTCTCTCGCTTTTGTTTGACTTGTCACCATATGATTCTTCTTGAATTTGGTAGGAGTCAAATATGACTCATTTGGTAATGCTTGACACACTTTGTGGTTTTCTACATGTTAGCCTGTGTAACCCATTCTATACACACCAGATTCTCGCTGAGATAGATATCTTGAAGTTTATTAATGACGCTCAGTATTTACATGGCTACAATTCTACAAACTTGCACATACTTTTTGGCTTGTCTGCTTACTGATGTTAGTTACACATAGCTAACTGAAGACATTGCTGAGAGAGAGAGAGACAGACAGACAGTGTGAGACACAGGGAGGGAGGGAGAGAGAGAGAGAGAGAGAGAGAGAGAGACAGACAGACAGACAGACAGACAGAGAGAAAGAAACAGCAAGAGAGAGAAAGAAAGAGACAGCATGGGAGAGAGGCAGAGACAGGCAGAGATATGCACAGAGAGACATGAGATGAAGTAGGTATCTTTATGCTGGAATGTTCAATGTTGCAGTGTCAGGTAACTTGTCTTAAAAGGTATAGCGGTTGTGTAGTCTGAAATCTATGCCTAATATTTCTGTATTCTTGCCTTTAAGTCAAAGGATCATAGGTTCATAGTCAACTCCAAGAACTTGAGCACAAATTATACTCTGACACTCCAAATCAGCACTGATGAAGGTATCATATTTCAGATGTGACATTAAGCTAAGGTTTGGTCTCAAAATAGATGGAAAAGATTCTGGCACTATTTTGAATAAGAGTTGAGGATTTCACATCAATAAAACATATTATCTGGTTATTATGTCAGCATTGTTTGTGGGGGCTTGCTGTGTGTAAATTGATTGCCACATTTCCTGCATTACAATAGTGACCACATTTCAAAAATATACACTTTATTGGCTATAAAGCACTTTGGGATGTACTGAAATGTTGAAAATTGCTATGTCTTCCTTGATGATATCGTGTTTAGACCAAAATACAATCTACAATCAATCACTTTACTTCTCATGGCAAACATTAATTAACAGCATTCTGCCAAAAGCTGTTATAATACAATTCACTATTTTCTTCAGCATTTTGATTCAATAAAAAGGCTTCCTTGAGCTGTCTCTCAAAATACATTAAACCTTGAAAAATGAATGTTTACTCATACACTTCTACAACCAATGGATTATTTGCGCTCAAAGTCAAAAACAATTTATATTGAAGGAGCAGATCCAATCCACATTGGGTGCTCTTCATATCCTTTGAAAAGAAAATGAATTGAACTGTTACTCAAACCTGATCTCGTTCTTTTTCCACTTCCTCCAGCTGAAACATGATAGTGTTCATCCGATGCTTATACATTTCACAATCTTTAACCAGTGTTGAACATTTCAACTCCAAATCCTCTTTCTCCTCCAAATACTGAAACAATGCACAAGTCACAACCAGTGATAATTCAATGTTCAGCAGTCAAGACACTTTGATTCAGAATTATAACTTGCAAACATTGATTATTTGATATTATGGTGAGTTTCAGTCAAACAGAGTAATTGACATAATCAGGTGAATTCCAATAGCTGTGGAAGAAAATTGCTAAGAATGCAGTTTCTTCGAAAGATTGCTGGAATTAGTGGAAGTGTTCTCCTGATAATAGCATCATGCAATGTTACTAGTTACTAAATGCACATTTCAAGGGGTCTAAACAGCACTGAACTTGCAGTGGAGCTGTTCACAGTGTTAGCATCAGTTTTATCACCGTCAGTCTTACAATAACATCTTACAGTGTGAGTCAGCTATCATCATCACACTTCTGAGAGACCTGAACTGTGCAGTGACATGTAATAGCACTGGAAAAATTCCATTAGCTGAATCCTCCACTTTCAGTGAAGGGTATAAAACTAATGTCCTTCTTGAAGCCCTTCATTTTTACTCACTTGTGTGATATGGATACGGCTGGCTGGCCAGCATTTATTGCCCTACCCTAGTTGGCAAGAAAATGGTGGTGAGCTGTCTTCTTGAACCACTGTAATCAACATGCTGTAGATTTGACATATAGTACCCTTGGAGTGGGGTTGGGGGAGGAAAGAGGAGGAAGGAGTGGTGGTGGTGGTGAGTGGAATTCCAGGATTTTGACCCTGAAACAGTGAAAAAAATGGCAATATATGTTTCCAAGTCAGGATAAGAAGTGGATTGATGGGGAACTTGCAGCTGGTGGTATGTACTGTCCTTCACCTTCCTCATGGAAGTAGCGCAGTTTTGGAAAGGTGCTGTCCAAGGATCTATGGTGAATTTCAGCAGCACATCGTATAGATAGGACACACTGCTGCTTCTGAGCATTGGTGGTGGAGGGAATAGATATTTTTGGATATAGTGCTAATCAATCAATATATCCTGGATGGTGTCAAGTTTTTTGTCTTATTAGAATTACACTCATCCAGGTAAGTGGAGTGTGTTCCACCACACTCTGACTTGTAGATGATGGACAGGCTTTGGGAATTAGGAGATAAGTTACCTGCCAGCAACCTGCCAGATTGACTGCCTCAGTCCAGCTTTTATGGCTGTTGAGTTTCTGGCCCAAGAGTAGTCCAGTTTCTGGTCACTGATAATCCTTAGTTAATGAGTAGGAGGGAATTCAGTGATGATAATATTATTAAGTGTCAAGGGACATTGGTTATATCATTTGTTATTGGTGATGGTCATAGCCTGGCATTTGTGCTGCTAATGTTACTTGCCATCTGCCAGCCCAAATCTGGATGTTGTCCAGATCCTGTTGCATCTTGAACATGGACTGCTTCTAAATCTGAGGAATCGCGAATAGTGCTGAACATTATGCAATCATCAGTGAAAATCCCCACTTCTGAGTTTATAATGGAGGGTTGGGCATTGGTGAAGAAGCTAGTTGAGCCTAGGACACTATCCTGAAAAATTCCTACAGTGATGTCCTGCAGCTGCGATGGCTGACCTCTGACAACCACAACCATCTTCCTATGTGCCAGGTATGAGTCAAAACAGCAGAGAGTTTTCTGCCTGACATCACAAGATTCCAGTTTTGCCAGGCTCCTTGATGCCACACTCAGTTGAATATGGCTTTGTTGTCAAGGGCTGTCACTCACACCTCACCTCTGGAGTCTTTTATCTGCAAGTATTCAGGCACCACTCCTGCAAAATTACCTTGAATGGTGTGGACCCTCTCGGATTGGTTGAAATGAGTCTCCCCCACCAACTCAACTCCTTAATGCCCAAGGTTGCAATAGGGAATGAAAACACTCAAACTTTAATAGCTGGGAGGAGTTCGCCATCAATTGTTCAAATGACAAACTGACTGTTTTTGGTCACAACATTTTAATGGGGAGTCAGAGCAACAGCAGCGAAAGAAAGAGAAGGAAATAATCCTGCATTTCAGTCCCAACTATGTGACCAAAAATCTGTGCATCAATCACATGAAAACCTATGAGCAAATCTCATGACTCTGGGAAGATGTAATCCTCAGCTGTGTCAGTGCTTTATATCCAAATCTCTTCCAGAACACTTACCTTATCTCTAAGCTCTTCTGCTTGTCTGTTCTCCTCCTGCAAGTTGAAAATTTTGTTGACAAGATCTTGCCTGTCTTCCAGAGCCTCCTGCCGATCGTGCTCCAAAATGTCAAGGATTGCTTTTTCAGAATCCGGTAAACTCCGCTTCCCAGCCTTAATAAAGGAGAGGCAGAATTAACAAAACTGCATGTAATGGCTACCCTGATCAAATCGGTAAATCATGCAAAATCATGACAGGTCCCAAGGTAGTTACTCTTGGACCTGAAAACCCACTCGGTCTACCTCAGATTAAGGGTAAGATATTTCAAAAGCATCATGAATCTTTAAAGCTAACTGTTTCACACTGCTGCTCTGCAGTAACAAGCCCAGTGGTGTTGGCCACCAACTGGACGCTGCTGTCAAGCCAAAGCAATGTTCTGCCTATCACACAGATGTGTAATGTGTAATATGGTATATTCAGCACAGGTGTGATGTGGGTGAATAGGTCATAGGTCCCATGACTGGTGGATCGTACCAAACAGCATATCCCTTTAGCTGGTGGCAACAAAGTACCAACTTTACTCAACCAGTTCGAGTTGCAAAATTTGCAACAATGACCAACATTAACGGTAATTCTGCAAATGGAAAACATTTGCTGGATGATCTGGAATATGCACAGAATTACACTGATAACCAATTCAGAATTGTCAGTCAAGATCTCAGCTTGGTCCATCCTGGAAGCTATATACATCAAGACACAGAGCCCCTTGCAGACAATAAGAAAATGTAACAAAAAAAACCGAAGAACTGTGGATGCTGGAAATCAGGAACAAAGTCAGAAATTGTTGGCAAATCTCAGCAGATTGATCAGCATCTGTAGAGAGAAAGCAGATGATTTGGGTTTTTGAAGACTCTTCTTTAGAAACACGCACATGTTCTACCGCCATTTTCTGTTTCATCTCTCAGGGAAAGGCCCTGACTAGTCAATCTGCCTGCTTTAAAATTCAGACAAAGCATAGCTGTAAACTGTCAATCATTATTACTCGGTAAATTCTCCATGATAACATCTCTATCATAAGATTGTACTTTCCAACTAACCAGCATTGTCCCTTCAGGCTGTATGTTGTTCTTTCTCTTGAACTGGTACTCATGCAAGTTGTCCTCAACAGTGCAAGACAAAATTGTATTTTGTGTCAGCAATAAAGGTTCTGTTTGACCAAATGATGAATTATGACATTCATGAGATGGGCATTTCCAAGGCACTGTTATATCAGAGTCTCATTGCCAATTGCTACGTGAAAGTAAAGTCACCATAGCCCTCATGGATCACAAGATGGCTCACCCATTAGTAACAGATTAGAAAGTGTTGGCTTAACCGGAGGGTCACCATGCCTCATGCAAGGGGATAGGTTGAGAAGGGCAGTTCTTCATGGTATCCTCAGTAGTGGTTTGAAACCAGGCTGTTGGTATCACTCTTCATCACAACCGAGCCATCCAGCCAAATGAGCTAACTGACCCCTATTTCTATAATGCTAGTTATTCAATTTTGCCTAAAAACAAGGTGGGCTTGTTATAAGGTTTCCAGTAGGTCGCTCAATACAGTTCAGGGTTACTGAAGAATAATTCTGGGTTACAGTCATTTGGACGGTTGAGACAGAGACAGAAACAAGCTCCATGCAGGAAACAATAGTTCAGCTGGACCGTCGAAATGTTAACTCCACTGGACTGAGTCTGCGTAGTTAGGGACTCAGTATTCAGTCAATAGATTAGTGCTTTTAAACTCAGGCAGACGTTCAAGAAGTTAAGGGCAGATCTGCAAAAAGGTCATGGGAGCTATGGGGGTTTGGAAAAAGTAGTATGCCACTAACAGCTCAATGCAACAGTGAGTGTTGGGTTGAAAGTCCACAAATACTAATTACTAAGTGCAACTGAGCCTGATTAGAGCTCAGGAAACCAGCCCGAGGCAGTGCTGGCTTAAAGAAGCTCACTGTTTGTGAAAAAGCTGAAGTTGTCTCTGTGAAGTAGTGTTGGAACACTGTTTCTAAGAGTCCAGAGGAACATCAATCCAGGGAATGAAGGTGAACCATGAGAGCATTAGCAGCTTGTCTGATTTTACATCATGCTACATTTTGGATATTAGAATTTACATCATATCTGTCATGGCCCAGTCTTAGGTTTTTCTGTCAATAATCTTTGCATCCAGGTTTACTGGAGTAAATTAGTTTTTGCCTTGTTTGCTGACTGAACTAACTTAGCTGAACGGTTTCTGCTATAAATCCAGACACAGTCTAAAAGCTATCCAAATGCCCATACCACCACTCCAGTTAAAATTGAAAAATTGCGATGCCCATGTGGGAATGGGACTCAATGGAAATTGGTGCACCATGCCAATTTTGGTTACAAAATGCACAATTCCTTTCTGAGAACATCAATTTGTCTGATGGTAGCTGCATTAGTTGCCTAATGTTCTCAGTCACAAGTTCAAACCCTCCTTAACTTGATATGTGAATATAATTGGGGAAAAGGGGATGGTGATAACTTTCACTGATATTGTAAAGTGTGTGATATTGGATTAATAACAAAAGTTCTATCAACTTCTAAAAAAAAAGGAGAGAGGCATTACAGGTGGTTGATATAGATGCTGCCCACTTTATGCAATAGCTAGAATTTACAATTACCTCAAAAGCAGATTATTCCCTGAATGGAGAAAAATTGGAGTCACTGTCACTCACAGCACATTGCCAAACAATACCACATGATAATGAATCTCTTCAATTTTCTTATTCAATTTTGACCTAGTACTTTAACAATAATACAAGAAATCATATAAGCAGGTCCTCTTCTTTATTTCTTTCACATTTCCATTGTCTTGTCAGTGACAGATTGTTGGCATTAGCTCCAGTAATCCTCCAAGTATTAAATTAATCCTTATTGCAAAATAGTAGTGGCACTGCACTAACATTAGTCTGCTCAGTTATTACAGACATTACTGGCCTGAAGATGATCATAATAGGTCAACCATAGAAGATGGCAGCATTAGGACCCTCTAGACCAGTTTAAGACAAGAAAATGCATCCTGCAGCAGTTTACATTGTTCCCTATGTACAGAATTGTGAAGCTGCATTGCAAATCCTGGAATAGTTTCAAATCTGTGATTGAATGATATGGTTCAAAAAACCAATCATAAACTGCTCAGGATTTTGTCTCATGGTTTATGATATTAACTGAACATTGAACTGACATTATCATCTTCTAATTACATCAGGGATTCAACATTTCTAATGAAGTTCACTCCATGTGGTCATGGCCTGTTGTTAGTCCAGGTTATCAACTAGCCTACTAAAAATTTTTAAGACATAGAATAATGCATTGTCTTACTAAATGTCTAGATAATGTTCTAGATAAGATGTTGGAGCCTCTGTGGAAATTAATGACAAAAAGGCTCTCAGACATTTTGTATAACATTCTGAAACATCTAGTTGCCAGATTATCATGGATAAGTTTATCAGATACAGGCAAGTTAATTCCACATAAATGGATGTAAATCTATGATTGATTCGTGAAATATCCAGAAACATCGTCTTGAAAATACACATTTTCACATTTTTACATAAAACCCACCTTCTTTCAGTATTGTCATCACATTTTACATTGAGCAAAAGATACCAGCACAGTCACAACTGGGATCTCATCAAAAAAATTATGCTACCAATGATATGATTGATATACTTAATGCAGAGCTTCAGTTATGAGTAACACACTTATTGCTGATTCAGGAGTTGTGGATTATTACTGATCAGGATTACTTACTCATTGTTACATTGCTATTTGTGAGAGCTTGCTATACGTAAATTGACTGCTATGTTTCCTAGTTTATAACAATCACAACTCTTCAAAATACTTCATTATATGTAAAGTACTTTGGTAAGTTTTGAGGTTGTGAGAGGCACTATAAAAATGCAAGTCTTTGTTCTTTCACTGCTTTTTTGTTCCTGGATAGGTCCTGATGCACATCTGGCCTCAATCTAATTCTGCAGTCACACTAATAACAATTGATTTGTGTCCTTAAAACGGAGGGTGCTCTACTAATTTGGCAATTCATCTTCACTGTCCAGAAAGAAGATGTCTCTGCACTGTCAGTATTGTCTCATTCAGTATTGTCACATTGGTGCTGTTTCATGTTGGTTAGTTGCAGTCAAACTATGGACTTTAATTGAACTTACACTTCTGTAACATCATGAAGTTCCAGTCCAGTGAGCCCATGAAGCTAGAAAATTGTTCATGATGTCACTGGAGCAAAACTTCATGTTGGCAAATGGGGATTGACTGAGGACAAAGTTTAAAAGAATACATCCCACATACATTAAAAAGCTATCTTAAAAACAAAAGGATTGGCTCTCAATACTTCCTTAGTAATGATTATAGAATAGTGCTATTAATTCTATCTGTAGGATTTCTTTATGTAATGCTTAGCTAATGAGTAAGTATTACTAGTTATTTGTCTTGGTGTTTACGTCAAGTAAATTATCACTAAACTCTCTTCGATTATAAAGGAGAGTTGAACAGATGTGATCTCACCTGAAATGATAATAGTCTAACAAGATAATTAGAATCTTATTAGTAATATCCCAAGACCAGAACAGATCTGTGTACATTATTTCCAGATCTAAAAGACCAGTACAAAATGTTTTAAAAATCAAATGAAGCAACATGTAATTAAAATAGAGATGCTGGGCCAGGCAATGTGTTGTAACTGCATGGTGTGGGAGATGTGAACCCCATTACCTGAACACCATTTCAGAAGACAGTCACACGTCTTAGATTAACCATCTTGAATTCAGTCAGTGGTCAGGGACAGGGGTGTGTGACTATGAATGAGCGATCCAAAGGTGGTGCTGAAGGAGTGTCAGCCCTTGTGCTTGTCTAACAGGTTCGAGATTATTGCTCCCTGTGTGGATGAGAATGCAGTGCTGTAGGGTGGATGAGCAAACTGACCATAGCACTGTGGTACAGAGAGCCATTCAAGTGAGGGCAGAAAGGCGAAATGTAATTGTAATCAGGGATAGAATAGTCAGTCAATTGGACACGATTCTCTGTGCTCAGGATTAAGAGACCTGAAGGCTGTGTTGTCTACCTGGGTTCAGGATATCTTGTGGACTGCAGAAGAACTTGGATTGGAAGTGAAAGTCCAATTGTCGTGGTCGACATTGGTACAAATGATATGGGTAGAAAGAGGAAAGAGATTCTGTTGAGGGAAATGTACAGTGAAGGGCTAAATTAAAAAGCAGAACCAAAAAAGGTAGTAAACGCTGGATTACTACTTGAGCCATGAGCAAATTTGCACAGAGTCAACAAGGTTAAAGAGGTAAATGTGTGGCCTAAAGATTGGTGTAAAAGAAACAGGTTCAAATCATGGAACATTGACATCAGTATTGAGGAAGGAGGGAGCTGTTCTGATAGGACAGTCTCCACCTGAATAATGCTGGGATCACAGTCCTTGTGAATTGCATAACTAGGACTATTAAAAGGACTTTAAACGAAATGGAGGTGGGTGGGGTGAGGTGGTGGTAGGTTCAGTTGTATGGAAAATTATGGAAGAAGCTAAAATGGGGGAAAACTCAGCAGAGATTAAAGTTGAAGAGTAAATTATAGGACAGACAGAATGGAAAGGATCAGCAATGTAACTTCAGGCGCAGCAGGCGAGGGAATAACTATGAGAAGGGGGTAGTCAATGCAGAACACAGGGGGGTGTTGTACCTAAATGCATACTGTATATGAAAAAAAAGGTAAATTAGCTAGTAGTGTAGTTTGAAATGGGCAAGTACAATGCTGTGGGTATCACAGAGATGCGGCTGCAAGGGGATCAGGGCTGGGTAATATCCAAGGATATGCTTCTTATTGAAAAGACAGGCAGATGGCAGAGGGGTGGGATTGTCTTGTTAGTAAGGAATTAAATTAAATAAATAGCAAAAAGTGATGGAGCGTCAGAATGTATCAAATCTGTGTCAGTATTGTTGGAGTAGGTTCAGTTGGCAATTAGGAAAGTAAATGTGATGTTCGCATTCATTTCAAGGGGGCTAGAGTACAAGAGCAGAGATTACAGCAGAGGCTCCGGTCAGAGTGCATTTGGAATATTGTGAGCAGTTTTGGCCCTGTACCTAAGGAAGGATGTGCTGGTCTTGGAGGGGGCCCTGAGGAGGTTCACAAGAATGAACTCAGAGATGAAGGTCTTATCATATGAGGAGTGGCATTCGATGGAGTTTAGAAGGACGGGGGCGGGCTGAGTGATCTGGTTGAATACTGAAAAGGGAGCCTCTGTTAGAGCCCTAATACAGTGGGTATGGAGGAAGTGTTTCCACTAGATTAGGAACTGACGGCACAGCCTCACAGTGAAGGGATGATCCTTTGGCACTGAGATGAGGAGGAATTTCTTCACCCAGTTCATCTATGGAACTCACTGCCAGAGGGTCATTGAGTGTATTTAAGACAGAGATAAATCACTTCTTGATTGCAAGAGTAATGAGGGTTACAGAGATAAGGTAGGAGAATGGGGTTGAGAAACACATCAACCACGATCAAATGGTACAGTAGACTTGATGGGCTGCATAGCCTATTCTGCTCCAATATCTTATGGTCCAATGGAACTATGACTGCAACTGTTTTGAACATTTGATAACTATTGATGATGATGATGATGATATTGTCAATGAGAACAGGATTGGGCACCATTCAAAAAGAGACAACTTTATCAGCACAGAAATGTCTGGATAAGATATTGCTGGTAATAAATCATACCTATTATAGCTATACTGTACTTTCAAATTATAAGGAGATCAATGATTTTAGTTTTTGCCTTTGTAACTTACAATTTACTTCCACAGAGGATTGTTGAAAGATAATATTTCAATCTTGTGAGTGTTAACTGGTATATCAGACCAGATTTTAGATGATAGTCTCAAAGGCATGCCAAACCATTACAATTCAATGCTAATTATTGGTCTACAGAGCTAGAGTATTCTTTTTTCATCAATTAATAAAGAATGTTTATGAAGTTACATACTAGAGAATGGGTGTGTATTCGAATAACCTTTAATGGTCTGATTGATGCTATTATAAGACCAGAAGGTTACACTGGTGTTTAAATAATCTGATCATAAAGTCCAGCCTGTCATTTCATCGATAGGAGTTCATTTTACTGCTTCATTAGAACTAACTACAATCACATTAACATCTTGTTTGTTTTTTGATGTTCAACAAAATAAAGCAAATGTTAATCATTATATTAATCATGTTAACTGCTTCATTTTGAAAAGATGTCCTGTTGGTAATGTCTATTCTTGATCCAAATGTGAATAAGAATTCACGAAAAAAATACAAAATGTTCTCTGTCTGCAACACTCGAGTAACAAAAAAAAGTGCATTCTGATCTCAAATTATAAAACCCATTTTAATGTTCCTTATACAATATTAAGTCTGAACATGTGATGTTGACAATAAACAATTGGATGCACGGTCATTTGAAGTACATGGGATCATGGAAGAAAGATAGCAAAAAGTGCAAACCTTAAGCTACTTTGGTTTGGTTGAATTATTTGGCTGAAGTGTTTGACTGTCTCCATCAATATAATTTGGCTTTCAATTCATTTAATCTGGTCAGAGACTAACTGAATCAGAGCTGACACAGTCAGTCAGTCATAGGAGGCCAGAGTCAGAGGACCATAGGCCAGAGGCTGGGAGTGATAGTCAATGTTATTTTGAGTTGGACAGCTCGGACAATCAAGGGAATTTGGAACAAGAGCAAGAAATTTGACTTCAGCAGAGGGACCTAGTCAAAGTCAAAGCATGAAGGACAAAGGAGCAAGTAAAACAGGAAGCAAACGGTGAGCTACTAGTCTAGTTGAAGCCTGTGTAGGATAAAGTTCAGAGATCAAATGTGGGAAAATGTGGTAAATCAAAGAATTCAGACAAGGAAAGAAATGTAATCAACAGATCATGACAGGAAAGGCTACACTTAAATGATTGATAACTGGGCTGCGGACTACTGAGCAGTTCTCAATGACAAAGGCCTCCTGTCTTTTAATTATTATGTGCATGGCCCCTCAGGGAGCTGAACAGCTTGGGAGTGTAAATGTTTTGGAGAAGCTACCAATCTCTGCAAGGGGCCAAAGCTGTCTCTTTTGTTTGCAGTGAAAGTCATCTTAAGCCTGAAGAAATGCAATTTATTTTTGCTCAGCAGTTGCTGTAAGCTGTGACTTTTAACCAATAATCCAGACGCGTTATAGGTATGGACCAGCCCTTGTATCATCTCCAAGCAAGTGAAAGTATCCAAGGAAGTTCAAATCAAGCAGCAGCACATCCTGACAGACCAAAAGGTACCTCTCAGTGAAGCATATGAACAGGAACAATTGAATTGCTTTCCTCATCTTTTCTTCCACCCATCTTACCCAAGTTTTGTTTTCTGCCTGCATGCATGTATGGGGGAAGTTGAGACGGGGATCACAGTTTTAACTAGTCAAATTATTTGCGGACAATTCATAATTGTTTATCTATAGTTAGGGGCTATTTAGTTGTAATAAATAGCAATTTTTGCAAAGTGCAGAAACCTGGTTTTCTGCCAACTTAGGTCTGAAAAAGACAGAAACTGAGGAATCCTGTACACTTCTTAAAATCTTTAACTTTTACGGTAGGAACAGCAAGGCTTTAATTCCAGCATGCTACTCCAGTCAGGTACAACACAGGTAAATGACAGTTTGTATTTGTTCCACCCAGGGTTAGATTATTTAATAAAACAAAGAACTGCAGATGGTGAAAGCCTGAAACAAAAACGGAAAGTGCTGGAGCAATTCAGCAAGTCTGGCAGCATCTGTGGAGAGAAAAATAATTTTTTTGACCCTTCATCAGAACATAATGGTTCGTATTTGGCTGATAGGTAGGTGATCTGTCCATGTTGATTAAGTTGTTTGGTTTAAATATATCAATATCTGTGACAGGAATCATGTAATTAATGAGGTAATTAGTAAATTTGTCTGATCAGTTTTGGGAGTGCAAGTACACATGATTTGGAAATGTGAAAAGAATTAACTGGCTACAAAAATTAGGAGATAAATCTGTGTCTTAAACTAAATTGAAAACTAAATGGCTCTGTAATGTCTCACTAATGTTAGACGAACTCCCTAAAACCATCATTCCTGCTGATTAAAACTATTTTGAAACAGTGTAATGTAATGGATATTATAATGTTGGTTCAGGTTACCCAGCTGTTACCAGTTGAGAGATCTGAATCCATTAAAAAGGTTGTGAATTCAAGTCTAACTCCAGGGAATTGAGCACAAAATCCATGTTTACATATTCCAACAGAGTACGGAGTTGAAGCAGTGCTGAAAGAGCACTGCATTGACAGAAATGTTATCTTTCAGATGAAATATTAAACCAAGGTCTCATCTAACCTTGCAGGTAAATGTAGAATTCCCATGACAGTATTTAAAGAAGTGCAGGGGAGTTCTGCTATATTCTCTGGACAATATTGATCCCTCAACCCACATTTCTAAATAGAAGGACAATCTGGCCATTTATATTATGTTGTGAGAGCTTGCTACATACAAAGAACCTGCCCATTTCCTGCCTTACAACCACTTCTACACTTCAAAAATACTAAACTGTCAGAATTTCTTTTGACTGTCCTCAGGTTGTGAAAAGTGATGTAAAAGCAATGCAAATTGAGTTTTGAAAAGAAATAGATGTATTTTAAAATAGATTTAAGAATCTGATCATTGAATTGTACGGTACAGATGAGGGCCTTCAACACATCAAATCTGCACTATGAAACTATTCTAAACCTGCACTCATCCCAATTCCCAACATTTGTGCAAAGTCTTGAATGTTTGACATTTCAAGTGCTTGTCCAAGTATTTTTTAAAAAATGGTTGTGACATTTCCCAGCTCAGCTACCTTCTCAGGCAGTGCATTCCAGATTTCTGCCATTCTCCAGGTGAAAAGCCTTGTCCAAAAATCCCTTCTAAATCTACTGCATTTCACCTTAAAATCATGTCCCCTTGCTATTGACCCTTCAGCTAAGGGAAACAGTTTCTTTCTATTTACCCTGATCTCACAAGCTTATCCACCTCAAATCAGAAAACCATCTAACGCACCCCCTGCCCTCACTCCCAACTCTCCAACAATCTTCTCTGCTCTAGTGAAAGTAATGTGTTTTTGGAGATTGGGGAACCACATTAGAGTGACCAATAAAAGTCCCCATGTCTACACTGCAACAATGACGAAGCTCTGGTCTCCCTGAAAGCGTGAACATTTTTTCTACATCTGCCCTGTTAACTGCTTTCATCACCTGAAAACTCGCAAACAAGTCACTACTCAGCCTTCTTTATTCTAGTCAGAAGTGGCCAGCCTGTTTCATTCTTGACCACTCGGCTCTAATGCCGGGAACAGAAAAGGCTATAACGCTGTGTTGATGAATTCCATAAAGAGAGTTGAATGAATAACTGATTTGAAATAGGATGCAAGATCAAAATGAAATTTAAAGATAATGGAGATTACAATCGTTGCTCCGCTCTTGAAGAAAAGGGCATGTTGTTATCTGCTTAGCATGTTCCAAACAAACTGTGCAATCAAGATGTGGAGATGAGGAGGTATTCTAGAGTGTATTCAACATAATGGGAACAGTACTGAATACTGATCCATGACTATACATTTTCTCATTGCCCTGAATGGTGTGTGATGAAGGAGGCCAGAGGATACCTTAACAAATTTCCGAAACCTTGATAGGTTTCTCATGAAATGCACCCTTCCATCCATCAGACATTTACTTTCCCGGATTATAGTACTGAAAAGCTCGTCACCTGTGCTACCAATACTTCTGCCTTAGACTGACTGCAGGAAGCCTTTTGAGTTGATGCTGTTGTCACAGTAACAGCAGTTATCAGAGACCCTGACATTGTTTGAAATAATCTGAACCATGCCCTGTGATGGGAACGAGGGCTTTCAACATGTGAAAAATGACAGACTCAGCAAGATGCTGAAACAAATAAGTTGGCAGTAGGTTTGGAAGCATTCCATAGATTGACTGGCAGAGGTTCAAAGTAGGATGCAAATGGCAACTCTGTTTTCTAAGCAGAAGGTTATTCAGTTATCACAAACACCGGGGAGTGCAGTCATCGACAAGCTCATCAAAAGGTACTTAATTGCTGCCACACTGTCTCAATTGCAGGTATCCTATGGTTTAAAACGGCAGCGAAGCTTTTCATCTCTAAATCTATGTCTTGTTTCCACAAGGAGGAATTGTATTTTTTTTATATATGCTTATTTGCAACAACATTTTGGATTAATGTTGCCCATAGTTACCTGAATGATTGATTGCAGCTCCTGAACTTTGGTCTTTAACATTTCATTCTCTCGTTCTAACTCCAGCACCTGCTCCTTCCTCGGCCTTTGCTCAATGTCATTTTTCAGTTTGAGGGATTGATTGCGTTCCAATTTGCATTCTTCTTCCACCTTATTTAACCTGTGCTTCAGCTGATCGATCTACAGCAATGTGGATACAAGAGAGGAAAGAACAGCATGATTCGTAGCAAGCTTTTAATGGAAATCAATCATTGGAAAGCAACAGCAGCAAATTAGCACTAGAAGGCAGCTACTCTAATCCCCTTGCCTTGTATCCTGTTATGCAGTTTGCTGTTCAAATACTAATCCAGCACCTGCTTATCTGATACCATTGTTTGTGTCCCATTAATCACCCTTAGTAATGCTTCATGTTGAAATAAATAACGGTCAGCTTGCAGAATTTTATTAACTAACAACAGCAACTTGAATATTTTCAACCTACTGAACAGAATCATATGAAAGAACAGGAGTTGACTCATTAAGAATCTGTCATAGTTCATCAGTATTTTAACTCCATTCATGTGCCTTGGCTTTATGGCCCTGGCTTAACAATACTCAGTTAAAAATTTTAAACTTGAGGTTTATAGACACCCAGCCTTGATAACATTTTGGTAAGAGATTTTCAGATTTCCACCATCACTTACCATTACCCTCATATGATGCCTTGAAAGACTAGCTTCAATTTTTCATGATTTGGAGATGCCGGTGTTGGATTGGGGTGTACAAAGTTAAAAATCACACAACACCAGGTTATAGTCCAACAGGTTTAATTGGAAGCACACTAGCATTCAGAGCGACGCTCCTTCACCTGATGATTTTTAACTTCAATTTTTCAATATGCTCCCTTGCTTTTAACTCTTCCCCCAGAAGAGATGGATTCACCTTAGCTAGCCCATGAGCTCCTTTTTATCAGCGCTGCTTCATTGGATAATATTTGGAAATACTTGGTCTCATGCAAGAAATGTTGAGCACGTGCCCAAAACGTTAACACTCAAATGAAAAAACAAACAGTACAGAAAATGCTGGAGAAACTCAGCACGTCTGGCAACATCTGTGAAGAGCAAAACAGAGTTAACGTTTCAAGTCCAATGACTCATGTTTAGAAATAAAGGGAGTTGAAAAATTATTTTTATCCTGTTGATAAAAGGTCAGGGGACTGGGGAGGACTGAGTGGATCAGATGATTAGGCTGACATAGACAAAGAGAATGCTGATGATCGTAAAGGAGAGACGTAGATGCAAGAATATGTGCTTTTGGTCCATCTCGGACTCTTCCCTTCCCTGACTTAACTTCTGTTTCTATTTCTGGGGATGGGCTGTCCTCTAATATACATTCCAAACCCATCAACTCCCACAGTTACCTTGACTATACATCCTCACTTCCTGTCAGGACTGTTCCATTCTCCCAGTTTCTCCACTGCAGCTGTTCTGTTGCTGCCAGCTTTCACAGGTCCTCCCGTTTCCTGAACCGTGGTTAATGGGGTCTGCAGATGTGTTCAACCCACTTTCCACACTTCTGCTCTCACCCTTACCCCTCCCTCTCAGAACAACGTAGGTTGCTCCTTATCCTCACTTTCTACACCACCATCTCTGCTTTCAAAGGATCATCCACTGCCATTTCCACCACTACCATTCATTCTGTGACACTTTGGTCCACATCTCTATTGCTCCTAACACATCTTCCACCCCTCCCCCCAATATAAATGCCCATGCAAATACTGAAAATTTAATATATGTCCTTTTACCCCTTCCTTCCTTGCTGTCCAAGTTCCAAGTATACCTTCCAGGTGAAGCATTACTTTAGTTGTGCTTCTCTCAGTCCAGTCTACGTTATTTGTTGTTCACAGTGCAATCTCCTCTATATTGGTGAGACCAAATACAAACTGGGTGACTGCTTTGGGGAACACCTCCACCTTGTCTATAAGAATGTCACCCCATCATTCTAATTGCATGCATGTGAATTCATCATCTTGCTCTCATACTGATGTTTGTGACCCAAGCCCAGTAAATTCCAATACAAGTTGGAGGAACAGCATTTCGTTTTGCATTGAGGCACTTTACAGCCTTCAGGACTTGACATTGATTTCAGTAACTCCAGAGCATGAACTATTATCCTCCAATTTCATTACCACCCACTCCTTATCTCACCCAATGTCCTCATGACATGGATCTGTTCTCAGCAAATCCAACCTATTTTCAATTATTCAAATCTATTTTTTATGTCTTGATCTCTTCTTCACAGTCTTTTGCTGTGGCCACTGACACCAACTGATTCACTTGCTCCCCTCTTCCTCTATCAACAACATAAAAAACAATTTTCTCTCCCTTTTCAGTTTCAAAGAAGAGTAAGTGGACTTGACACATTGACTGTTTCTCTCCATTGATGCTTCCTGACCTGCTGAGCTTCTCTAGCACTTTCTATTTTTAGTTCAGAAAAATCAATAGTGGTTATCCAAACCATTGCCACATATGTAGAAATGAACACTGGAATTTTGGGCCATGGCTGTTAATTAACTTCTAACATTTATCACGAGAATAATGCTTAGGAACAGATCATTGCTCATCGAAGGAAAGGAAAGGGGGCAAAAACGAGAGTGAGGATAGGCTTTATCTGTTTGTAGTTTACAGCAAAACCACTTCCCTTGACTTAAACACACTAAGCAGCAAACATCAGAAACATTTCTTTCACAAGATCGCAAAGGAATAGTGAACATTTAGAAGTTCTGTTCAGTGGGTAGCATCTGTCTGCATTTTTGAAAGATATTCACAGTACCCTCAATAGTTCAAAGTAAAACTACATCTTCGAGATATGGGAAAGTGGAAAATCCAAAGCTCATACCTCCGTTGTCAAATTAAACCATGAAAACATCAGTGGTATTGGGTGAACTAAACTGATGTCAATACTTCCTGATCAGTGAATGGGAAAATATTGAGACAAGGTGCTTATTCTCAATTATTTTTCAGGAACTTGACTTGACAGAGGTAGCAGATGCATCAGAACCTCCCAAATGCAGGTTCCCCTCCAAGCCATATTCTATCTAACTTGTAACAATATTGCTATTCCTTGACTGCCAACAGGTCAAGATTTTGGAACTTCCCCTTCCTAACACCACTGTGGGTTCACTTACACTACATGGACTGCAACAGTTTGGGAAAGTAGCCCGCCATCACCTTTTTAAAGGTAAGTATGAATGAAGAACAAGTCCATATCCTGTAAAAGAACATTTTTAATGGTTCTGTTCGCCGAGCTGGAAGTTTTTGTTGCAAACGTTTCGTCCCCTGGCTAGGAGACATCAACAGTGCTCTGGAGCCTCCTGCGAAGCGCTTCTTTGATGTTTCTTCCAGCATTTATAGTGGTCTGTCCTTGCCGCTTCCGGGTGTCAGTTTCAGCTGTCCGCTGTAGTGGTTGGTATATTGGGTCCAGGTCGATGTGTTTGTTGATGGAGTTTGTGGATGAATGCCATGCCTCTAGGAATTCCCTGGCTGTTCTCTGTCTGGCTTGCCCTATGATAGTAGTGTTTTCCCAGTAGAATTCATGTTGCTTGTTGTCTGAGTGTGTGGCTACTAGGGATAGCTGGTCGTGTCGTTTCGTGGCTAGTTGGTGTTCATGTATGCGGATTGTTAGCTGTCTTCCTGTTTGTCCTATATAGTGTTTTGTGCAGTCCTGGCATGGTATTTTATAAACTACATTAGTTTTGCTCATGTTGGGTATTGGCTCCTTTGTTCTAGTAAGTTGTTGTCTGAGCGTGGCTGTTGGTTTGTGTGCCGTTATGAGTCCTAGGGGTCGCAGTAGTCTGGCTGTCAGTTCTGAAACGCTCCTGATGTATGGTAGTGTGGCTAGTCCTTTTGGTTGTGGCATGTCCTCGTTCCGTGGTCTATCTCTTAGGCATCTGTTGATAACATTGCGCGGGTATCCGTTTTTGGCGAATACCTTGTATAGGTGTTCCTCTTCCTCTTTTCGCAGTTCTGGTGTACTGCAGTGTGTTGTAGCTCTTTTGAATAGTGTCCTGATGCAGCTTCGTTTGTGTGTGTTGGGGTGGTTACTTTCATAGTTTAGGACTTGGTCTGTGTGTGTTGTTTTCCTGTGTACCCTTGTGGTGAATTCTCCGTTCGGTGTTCTCTGTACTATCACGTCTAGGAATGGGAGTTGGCTATCCTTTTCTACTTCACTCGTGAATCGGATTCCTGTGAGTGTGGCGTTCAGACAACAACTTACTAGAACAAAGGAGCCAATACCCAACATGAGCAAAACTAATGTAGTTTATAAAATACCATGCCAGGACTGCACAAAACACTATATAGGACAAACAGGAAGACAGCTAACAATCCGCATACATGAACACCAACTAGCCACGAAACGACACGACCAGCTATCCCTAGTAGCCACACACTCAGACAACAAGCAACATGAATTCTACTGGGAAAACACTACTATCATAGGGCAAGCCAGACAGAGAACAGCCAGGGAATTCCTAGAGGCATGGCATTCATCCACAAACTCCATCAACAAACACATCGACCTGGACCCAATATACCAACCACTACAGCGGACAGCTGAAACTGACACCCGGAAGCGGCAAGGACAGACCACTATAAATGCTGGAAGAAACATCAAAGAAGCGCTTCGCAGGAGGCTCCAGAGCACTGTTGATGTCTCCTAGCCAGGGGACGAAACGTTTGCAACAAAAACTTCCAGCTCGGCGAACAGAACCACTACAACAAGCACCCGAGCTACAAATCTTCGCACAAACTTTGAGAACATTTTTAAAAATTCTCCTAAAGTTGTTCACATGTCGAGGTTGAAGTAGTCAAGATGACATTTATTGTCAATTGTTATTTTCACTGAAAAAGTATTAATGGTTTCCCTCCTTATGGTGATTGTGTTCCCACAACACTGATGGGTAGATCATGTATATGGATCTAAAAGGATTAATACTTAAGCACCACTCACTGTGATGTCATATTGCCTTGCAGACAGAACAGCTTATGAATCATCAAGGAGTAAGAATCCTCATCATAGCCTCTTCAACAAACTCTATTACATCAATCACTTAGAAGTAGTTGCTAACATGCAATAAAATACTTTTTCAATAAGAGCCTCTTCTAGTTAGATCATCCCCAATGTTTTTCCATTCCCACACGAGACCAAGCAACCCCTGCAGATTCTTACACTGAAAGAGGATGGTCACAGCAAACCTAGTCTACGGTGAACAGTGGTGTGGATTCTATTTAGCTGCCTCATACAGCATGCTACAAACAGTGGTGAAAATCTGAAGATTTCTAAATATCTTCAGACTCCACTTTAAGTTGTCTATTTATGCAGACTCAGCTGCAAGGAAGAACTGAACATTAAGAAAGTTGCACAAAAAACCCATGTGACCAAATTCAACACAGAGGAATCTGTAATCAATGGCATAAGTGCTGGCAAAAGACATACAACAACAGCAGGAAAGTTAGGAACTCCCTGAAGGATAATTAGCTGACATAGTCTGCATTATGTGGTGGTAATTTGTCGGAGCATAACCGGAGTTAGGGATGAGCTGGAGAACTAATGGAAATGAAGATTCCATGGCTGAAGTTTGAGACTCTGGGTGGCAAGGGACACAGCTGAAAACCAGTCTCATAGGCTGGGAAAGCAAAACTAAAGAAAGTACTTAAAGCTCAGATTGAATGTCATGGCCCATAACAGATGGTCACCAAGTGAAACAGCTACAGCAAGGGAAATCAAGGCTCACAATAACAAATTTAAACAGAGGATGCAAACCATGGGGCATCATTAAACCAGAATAAAAAGGAGCAAAGGGACACCCCAAAACAGCCGTGGTTGAACAGAAGAGTGTTTGGAGATATTCATTATAATGTCTGTTAATATGGGAAGTATTTACTTAAACTAGAGAGACAGATTGGGAATTATTCTCGACACAAGCCAAGAAAGAAATAGAGATCATTACTCAAGCCACTAAAAATGGAAATCTTCCATGAAAAACCATTAAAGAAGCAGCAGTCGTCTCCTTAAATCATAAAGAGCAACAAGGCGACATTATTTATTTAAGCTGCCGGCAGTGGTTTTCACTTAGTAAAGTCATGGAGCCAGCAGGAATCATCTAGTTTACTCAAAGATATGAATTTTCCACTTGATCACAAAATAAGGGGAACCCCTGCAGTTCAAGAATGCAAAACAATAGCACTGCTATTATAGCAAAGTAAAAGCTATAATATTACTAGGAAAACGTAAAAACAGGAATGGCCCACATAGAACATAAAATGGACATCCTGAAGAAATCAATTTCTAAGATACTGCGATAATCATTTAGGATCTTGGACTCTTGTGTTAAATGGGGTATTTGGAATTTCAATGTTGTAAAAATCAAATTTTTAAAAATAAATATCAGAGAGTAATTTTGAACAAGGAGTTTAAAATGGCTTTTCTCAGAAATCATGTGACTTAAATTAATGACCCAACAAGCTAATTACTGATTATTGTTGACTTGAGTTTCTATGACTGACAGAAAAATGAACAAGCACCAGGAGATATGCTGTTTAGCAGTTTAAATGTCTCAAGTGTATTTCTCAGTGAGACACAGCCACGAAGAAAATCATATCTGGTCAATGTGCAGAGAGTTGCTGAAAGCTAACACCTGCAACTGCATCAGTTCAATAAGATTCAGTTTCAGGGAGAACTTGTAAAGTAGACACAAAATTGGCTTGACTATAGGAGACAAAGCGTGGTGGTGGGGTTTTATTGGCCTGGAGGTCTATGACCAGTGGTGTTCCAAAGAGATCAGTGCTGAGTCCACTTTTGTTTATTATTTATATAAATTATTTGGATGAGAATTTAGGAGGCATGGTTAATAAGTTTGTGGATGACACCAAAGTTGGTGGTATAATCGAATTTGAAGGTTACCCAAGATTACAAAGGGATATTGATCAATTGTACCAATGGGCTGAAGATGGAGTTTAATTTGGATGAATGCGAGGTTTTGCATTTTGGTAATGCAAGCAAGGGCAGAACTTATACAGTTAATGGCAGGGCCTTGGGTAGTGTTGTCAACAGACAGACCTAGGGTTTCAGGTATTGGTTCTTTGAATCATAAATACACAACATTGGCACGGTGGCACAGTGGTTAGCACTGCTGCCTCACAGCGCCAGGGACCTGGGTTCAATTCCCGCCTCAGGCGACTGACTGTGTGGAGTTTGCATGTTCTCCCTGTGTCTGCGTGGGTTTCCTCCGGGTGCTCCGGTTTCCTCCCACAGTCCAAAGATGTGCAGGTCAGGTGAATTGGCCATGCTAAATTGCCCGTAGTGTTAGGTAAGGGGTATATGTTGGGGTATGGGTGGGTTGCGCTTCGGCGGGTCGGTGTGGACTTGTTGGGCCGAAGGGCCTGTTTCCACACTGTAAGTAATCTAATCTAATCTTGACAACATGGTTAAGGTGGTCTTTAGCAGGCTTGCTTTCGTTAAGTAAGACCGTTACGTATAGGAGTTGGGATGCCATGCTGAGGTTGTACAGGATACTGGTATGGCCTCTTCTGGAGTACTGTATCCTGCTTGAGGAAGGATATTATTAAATTGGAGAGGGTTCAGAAAAGATTTACCAGGATATTGCCAGGTCTGGAGAGTTTGAGTTATAAGGAGAGGCTGGATAGTCTGAAACTTT
The DNA here is from genome assembly GCF_020745735.1 of Hemiscyllium ocellatum. NCBI lineage: Eukaryota > Metazoa > Chordata > Chondrichthyes > Orectolobiformes > Hemiscylliidae > Hemiscyllium > Hemiscyllium ocellatum. Next base: position 46,776,260 of record NC_083420.1, read on the forward strand.
TTGCACTCAAGGAAGTGGTTGAGGGATACTTTATGAATGTTTATAAAATCATGAGGGGCATATATAGGGTGAATAGCAAAGGTCTTTTCCCTAGGGTGGAGTTCAAACTAGGGTGCATATTTTAAGGCTAGAGGAGAAAGATTTAAGAGAGACCTGAGAGGTAACTTTTTCACACAAAGGCTGGTTCACATGTGGAATGAACTGCCAGAAGTGGTAGATGCAGGTACAGTTACAACATTTAAAAGACATTTGACATGTACATGAATAGAAAAAGGTTGAGAGAGATATGGGCCAAATGTAGGCAAATGAGACTAGGTTGGTTTGGGAAACGTGTTTGGTACGGACGAGTTGGACTGAAGGGTCTGTTTCTGTGCCACATGAATCAATGACTCTACAAATTTTAAAGGCGCACACTCAGGAAGTCAGGCTCTGTGAGAAGAAACAGGTTGATGACCCTTTATTGGAGGCACATCTAATGGACTAGTTTTAATGCTCTCACATTGGCTGGTTTGAAGGTGGGGGAGCAAGGCTTGCATTAAAGCTCGTGGATTGTTTGTCCACTGCCTATCTGCTCAAATTTATCCCCATTGCAATTTTACCTATTACAATGGTAGCATCAGGCATCCCTCACAGCTGAGCTAACTGAGGCCGGAGGTTCCTTAACCCTTCACAGCTGGATTAATCCAACAACAGAAAAGGCAATGCAGGTTTCCCTTTAATGGGCTAATGGTGGGCGGCAATTCTTTACTTATCCGAATACCCTCCCAAGCTATTACTGCATCAAAAAAAATTCGTAATTCATATGACGCCTTACATTATTCAGCCTGCTAACTCCACTTCTCTTCACAGATACAGCCTGACCTACTGAATGTTTTTAGCAGTTTCTGTTTATTTCTGCTCTATCCTGGCTGAAACCTATCCAGTTCAGGTTCTGCTCATGAACAACTAGCCAGGATGTTAACGACTGGGGATTCAGCTAGGCTGACCCCACAGATGGTTCTGGCAGGGATAGCTCCTGAGGCACCTGCTGAATAGCAGGACAATACTCACTGCCCAGGTTCACAAGTGAAGATTGATCACTTGGCCAAAATACTGAAATTCTTTAAAAGTGCAAAGTCCTTAAGCAAAAATAACATTGTTTCCTTGACATTTCCTGTTTGTGAAGCATTGCTGTTAATTAAGTAACTAGAAGTGTTGTCACTGTTGTAAAGTTGGAAATGCGACAGCCAAAAATTGATTTTGATGTTCTGAAATCTATACAAATCTTTTTCTTTCTATTCACAAATGAGCTGAAAGGAAAAAATAACTAAAATCAGATTTGGTACATCTCATCCAAGTAGATTTTTAAAGTTCATTCTCATTCATCTAATGACAAAATGACACAGGATTGACATGTGTCTGGACAGAAACTGATTATACTGAAGAACTATTACCCACGTTCTTGATTAGTGGAGACTTACATACCAGTCCTTGGCTGTTCATATTATTTAGAAATGGCAAAGGGATGTACTTTGTTGATAACATTAAGTTGTATGGTCTGGGAATCCAGTCTGTGCGATGGGTTAAAGAACAGGGGAATTTTAAACTGAACTTTAACAGGCAAGTTCACATTGTTAAAGGCAATATCTATTTTGTGCAGGGAGAGTGGGTTCCATTAAAGTTCAAACCAGCTCTCAGGAATAAATTAGGGAGCGTTCCACAAGCAAGTAAGCTGTCAAAATGTCAGGAAATGGCAGCCCACTCACAAATATATGCTTCAAACAAACAGAAGTAATTAAAATAACTAAATTGATGAAAACAAAATGCCAGCAGGATAAAACCACCAAATATTATATGGGGTTTTTATCAGTTAAACACTGATACCGTGTTATCTTGTGTTGGCTGCTTAGATGGTGTCACATATTCAAACTTTCCTGGGAAATGCACCTTAACATGTTCAAAAGCTTGTATACTCCTATGACGGAGAATATGCTGACAGTTAAGTTTAACTCCTGGTAGGGCCAAACAGAGAGAAGGCTATTCCACAGAACCTTCAGTCTTGGGGTGTCAAAATGACAATATTTTTGGTTTCACAGTGTCAAGAGGGGTTTGTGACAGGTTTGCAACTGTGAATGTTGCAATCAACTGAATATAGGCCAAATGCACACTCTGACCAAAGTCAAATATCTTGCTCTAGCATAGAGGCCACTCAGCACACAAGGCTCCAAAATCTAACTAGCTAAAGATGTGGGTCTATTGCAGGCTCAGTTTATAATAAGGAATAGAAAAATGGCAGAGAAGCTAAATGATTACTTAGCTTCTGTTTTCACTGAGGAGGATACAGGAAATCTCTCAGAATTAGAGATCCAAGTGACTGGGGAGAATGAAAAATTGAGAGCAATTATTAAGAAGGTTGTACAAGAGGAATTGATGGTGCTAAAAGTTAATAAATCCCAAAGATCAGAACATTTAAAAAGGGAGCTTTCAAGATAATTAATGCATTGATAATCATCTTCCAAAGTTCCACGGATTCTGGAATGATCCTGCAGATTTGAAGCTTGCAAATATTACCCTATTATTCACGAATTATTCAGGAATAAACAATGAATTACAGACGAGGGCAGCATTACATTGGTAGGAAAAATGCAAGGGCGTACCTGAAATCTGTGATCAATGGTCATTAATGAAAATGATTTGATTCAGCTCGACAGTTTGTGAACTGGATTTGTTAAGTAATTGGAGTTCTTTGAGGAAATTACTCACAAAATTGATAAAGGGGATTTGATGAATGTAATAGATTTAAATTTTCAGGTGGCTTTTAATAAGGTTGGTTAGAAAAATGAAAGCATAGAGTTGAACATAATATACTGGAATGGAACAATGATTGGCTAACAGACAGAGAACAGAAAATGGGAGAAAAAAGGCTATTCACACATTGGCAGGCTGTGACCAACGGGGTAAAGCAATGACTGGCACTTAGATTACAGCTTTTCACAATAAATAATAATGACAGGAAGAATATTAAGCAGGTGAAGAGGGTTCAGATGGGATTTACCAGGATGCTGCCAGATATGGAAGCTTTGAGTTATAAAGAAAGGCCAGATAGGCTGGGACCTTTTCACTGGAGTATTGGAGGTGGATAGGTGACCTAAAAGAGGTTTATAATGCCATGATGTAAAGATAGGGCTTTACTAGTGCCTTTTGCTCAGATGGGGGATTTCAAGATTACAGGGTGCATTTTTAAGGTTAGAGGAAAGAGATTTAAAAAAGACGAGGGGCAATTCTTTTTTACACAGAGGATGGTTCACATGTGGGATCAATTTCCTGAGGAAGGTTAAACAACGTTTAAAAGACACTTGGATAAGTATGTGACTATGAAACGTTTGGAGGAATATGGGCCAGGAGCAGACAGGTGGTATTAGTTTAGTTTGAGATTATGTTCGGCATGGACTGGTTGGACCAAAGGGTCTGTTTCATGTTGTACAACTCAATGACTTGGATATGAGGAACAAATAAAATGTTTCCAAATTTGAAGATGATGCCAAAACTAACTGGCATTGTGTGTTGTGAAGATGATGCAAAACATTTTCAGGAAGATACTGACATGCTTTATGAACATGGCAGATGAATAGGAAAAAAAAAGGTATGCAGAGTATTTCTTAATTTGTAAGAAGGTAGAAAATGTAGATAGAGTCATAGAGATGTACAGAATGGAAACAACTCATCCATGCCAACCGGATATCCGAACCTAAGCTAGTCCCACTGACCAGTAACTTGGCCCATATCCCTCCGAACTCTTCCCGTTCATATACTGATCAAGTTGCCTTTTAAATGTTGGAATTGTGCCACAACTTCTTCTGCCAGTTCATTCCAAACATGCAGCACCCTCTTGGTGAAAATGTTGCCCCTTAGGTCCCTTTTAAATCTTTTCCATCTCACCCTAAACCTATGCCCTCTAGTTCTGGACTCCCCCACCGTAGGGAAGAAACCTTGTCTATTTACCTTATCCATGCCCCTCATGATTTTATAAACATCTACAAGATCACCCCTCAGCGTCTGACGATCCAGGGAAAACAGCCCCAGTCTATTCAGCTCTCCCTATAGCTCAAACCCACCAGCCCTGGCAATATCTTTGTAAATATTTTCTGAACCCTTTCAAGTTTCACAACATCTTTCCTATAGCAGGGAGAGCAGAATTGCACACAATATTCAAAAAGTGATTTTTGGAACTTCTGCCTACATTCCAAAAGTGGCCTGACCAATGTCCTGTACACCTCAACATGACTTCTCAACTCCTATGCTCAATGCTCTGACCAATAAAGAAAAGTATACCAAATACCTTCTTCACTATCCTATCCATCTGTGACTTCAATTTCAAGGAACTATGAACCTGCATTCAAAGGTCTCTTTGTTCAGCAACAGTCCCCATGACCTTACCATTAAATGTATAAGTCCTGCCCTGATGTGCCTTTCCAAAATGCAGCACCTCATATTTACTTAAACTCCATCTGCCACTCCTCGGCCCATTGGCCCATCTGAACAAGATGCCATTGTACTCAAGGTAGCCTTCTGTCCACCGTCCACTCCAGCTCCAACTTTGGTATAATCTGCAAACTTACCAACTCTACCTCCTATGTTTACATCCAAATCATTTATATAAATGATGAATAGCTATAGACCCAGCACCGATCCTTGAGGCATACCACTGGTCACAGCCCTCCAGTCTGAAAAGAAACCCTCCACCACCACCCTCTGCCTTCTACCTTTGAGCCAGTTCTGTATCCAAATGGCTAGTTCTCCCTATATCCATGTGATCTAACCTTGCTAACCAGTCTACCATGAGGAACCTTGTCAAACACCTTACTGAAGTCCACATAGATCACGTCCACCGCTCTGCCCTCATCAATCCTCTTCATTACTTCTTCAAAAAACTCAATCAAGTTAGTGAGACATGATGTCCCACTCACAAAACCATGTTGACTACCCCTATTCAGCCCTTGCCTATCCAAATACATGTAAATCGTATCCCACAGAATTCCCTTCAACAACTTGTCCACCACCAATGTCAGGCTCACTGGTGTATAGTTCCCTGGCTTGTCCTTATCACCTTTCTTAAACAGTGGCACCACGTTAGCCAACCTCCAGTCTTCCAGCACTTCACCTGTGACTATCGATGATCCAAATACCTCAGAAATCACTCCCCGAGCTTCCCAAAAGGTTCTAAGGTACACCTGATCATGTCCCAGAATTTTATCCACCTTTCTGCATTTGAAGACATCCAGCACTTGCTCCTCTGTAACATGGACATTTTTCAAGATGTCACCATCTATTTTCCTGCATTCTATATCTTCCATGTCCTTTTCTACAGTAAACACTGATGCAAAATATTAATTTAATATCTACCCCACCTCCTGCGGCTCCACTCACTGGCTACCTTGCTGATCTTTGAGGGGTTCTCTTCCTCCCTAGTTACCATTTTGTCCTTAATGTATTTAAAAATCCCTTTGGATTCTCCTTTACCTTATTTGCCAAAGCCATCTCATGTCCCCTTTTTGCCCTCCTGATTTCCAGCTTAAGTGTATTCCTACTGTCTTTATATCTTTCTTAAAGATTCACTCGATCTCTGCTGTCTATACCTGATGTATACTTCCTTCTTTTGCTTGACCAAAACCTCAATTTCTCTAGTCTTCCAGTGTTTCCCTCAACTACCAGCCTTCACCCTGATAGGACTCTTGTTATCTTATTTCTGAAGGCTTCCCATTTTCCAGCCATCCCTTTACCTGCAAACATCAACCCCCAATCAACCTTTGAAAGTTTTTGCCTTCCTCCAATTTAGAACTTCAACTTTTAGATCCTGTCTGTCCATTTCTATTATTATTTTAAAATTAATAGAAATACGGTCGCTGGCCCCAAAGTGCTCCCCCACTAACTCCTCAGTCACTTGCTCTGCCTTACTTCCGAAGAGAAGGTCAGGTTTTGCACCTTCTCTAGTAGGTGCGCATCCACGTACTGAATCAGAAAATTTACTGGCACACACTGAACAAATTCCTTTTTATCTAAATCCTTAATACTATGGCAGTCCCAGTCTATGTTTGGAAAGTTAAAATCCCCAACCATTACCACCCTATTATTCTTAAACATAACTGAAATCTCCTGCCAAATATGTTTCTCAAGTGTCCGCTGACTACTGGGGGGTGGGGGTCTACAGTATAATTCTAATAAGGTGATCATCCCTATCTTATTTCTTAGTTCCACCCAAATAACTTGCCTGGACATATTCCCAGGAATATCATCCCTAAGAACAGCCATAATGCTATCCTTATCAAAAACACCATTTCCCCCCCTCCTTTCTTGCACCCCTTTCTATACTTCCTGTAGTATTTGTATCCTGGAACACTAAGTTGCCAGTCTTGTCCAATCTGAGTCACATCTCTGTAATTGCTATGATATCCCATATTTCTAACCATGCCCTAAGTTCATCTGCCTTCCCTGTTAGGCCGCTTGGATTGAAATAAATGCAGTTTAATTATTAGCCCTACCTCATTCTCTGCTTTATTTCTGCTTACCCTGACTGTTTGACATGTGTACAAAAGATCTTGGGTGTCAAAAAGTCACTGAAGGCTAACATAGGATTAGTGAAGTGTTGCTTCAATTATACAGGAACTTGGTTAGGCCACAACTGGAGTACTGTAGACTCCTTATCTCAGCAAAGATATTATTGCCACAGACAGAGTGCAACAAAAGTTCAGAAAATCTGATTCAGGGTGCAACTGTCCTATGGAAAGATTTTGAGCAAAGTTGGCCTGTATTCCCTATCTTTTTGGAGAATGAGAAATTATCTCATTGATACCGACATAATACGTGGAGCTGGACAGATACGGGTAAAGGTGTTTCTCTTGATTCGGAGTTTAGAACTGGGGTGGGGGGAGGTTTGTGGTGATGATTATAAATTAAGGATAAGTTGTTTTGGTCCAAAATTGGGAGTTTTATTTAAAACTCAAATGATAATAAATCTTGGAATTTTCTGACCCAGAGGCCATGAATGTATTTAAAGTAGAAATTGAATAGTTTTGATCACCTCCCTCCACTTTCAACAGCATAAGAGGGAAGGAACATTAAGTTAGGTTTTAGTTATATCTTAATATCTTCTGTAATTCAAAATGGCACCGGTGCTTGGTGACATATTACATTTTTCACTGTATTTAGTTGTTAAATACAAGTGACAATAAATCATTCAATTCAATAAGAGATTACGGGGATAGTCTGAGTAAAGGGGATTGAAATGTTTGTTCAGCCATTAATTGTATTTAATGAGTGGAGCAGGCTAAATGGGTTGAATGACTTACTCTGCTCCTTTAATATTTATCAGCCTCTGGAGAAACCCACAAACCCCAACGAAATAACAATGCACTAAAATAAGTTAAAATTGCAAGATCAGGTTACATAAAATATTAAACATTTTTCACCCGCCACTGAGGATGGAATGAATTAGTATCCATTGACAGAAAACTAAAGTAAAAACAGATTTAGGTGTGATTATCAAGCATTAACTGAAATTAACCAATCAATATGAAGTTGTTATAAATGAGGCTAATCAAGCAGCGAGAGGCTACTAGAAAGTATTTGATTATAAAATGAAACATATTATTTTAGCCCTGCATAGTTTATTAGTAAAGCCTCATTTGGAGCATTGTGTGAAACTTTGAGTGCCCTCATTTCAAACGAATGGCAATGCTCACAGAATTATGCCTGATTTTATTGAAAATAAGGAAATGCTGACAAGGATGAATAATGAAAATACAAGCAAGTAATTTGGCTTAAACTGTGACTGGAGTACTGGAGGGCATGGGCTCAAAATTAACAGGCTTTGAGCAAAACCAAGCATTGAAAGAAATCTTTATTTTCTCATGGAATAGTAAATATTTGTAAGAGAATACCATCAAAAGTAATTAAACTGCCTTTATTAACTCCATGAAAACAAAATTTAAATGAATACCTGACTGAAAATGGATTTGAATGGTTACAAATATGGACTGAATTAATCAAATAGAGTCATAGAATCATCGAGATGTACAGCACGGAACAGATGTTTCGGTCCAACTCATCCATGCCCACCAGATATCCTAACCTAATCGAATCCTACTTGCCAGAACTTGGCCCATATCCCTCTCAACCCTTCCTATTCATACTCCCATCCAGATGCCACTTAAATGCTGTAACCTCCGCAACTTTATTGGTCAGAGCATTGAGTGTTGGAGTTGGGAGGTCATGTTGCAGCTGTACAGGACATTGGTTAGGCCATTTTTGGAATATTGTATGTAATTCTGGTCTTCCTCCTATTGGAAGGATGTTGTTAAACTTGAAAGGGTTCAGAAAAGATTTATAAAGGACGTTGCCAGGGTTGGGGGATTTTACTATAGGGAGGGGTTGAATAGGCTGGGGCTATTTTCCCTGGGGCGTCAACGGCTGAGGGATGACCTCATAGAGGTTTATAAAATCATGAGGGGCATGACTAGGATAAATAGACAAAGTCTTTTCCCTGGAGTGGGAGAGTCTAGAACTAGAGGGCATAGGTTTAGGGTGAGAGGGGAAAAATTTAAAAGGGACCTAAGGGGCAACAGAGGATGGTGCAAGTATGGAATGAGCTGCCAGAGGAAGCGGTGGAGGCTAAAGCATTTAAAAAGGTATCTGGATGGGTAGAGAGAGATATGGGTCAAGTGATGGCAAATGGGACTAGATTAAGTTAGGATATCTGGTCAGCATTGACGAGTTGGACTGAAGGGTCTGTTCCCATGCTGTACATCTCTATGACTCTAACTTCCACTGGCAGCTCATTTCATACATGCACCCCTCTCGGTGTGAAAAAGCTGCCCCTTAGGTCTCTTTTATATCTTTCCCCTCTCAACCCAAACTTATACCCTCTAGTTCTGTACTCCCCCACCCCCAGGGAAAATACAATGTCCATTTACCCTATCCATGCCCCTCATGATTTTATAAGCCTCTCTGAGGTCACTCCTCAACCTCTAATGCTTCAGGGAAATAGCCCTAGCCTATTCAGCTTCTCTCTGTAGCTCAAGCCCTCCCACCCTGGCAACATCCTTGCAAATCTTTTCTGAACTATGTCAACCTTCTAGTAGGAAGGAGACCACTACTGCATATGATATTCCAAACATAGCCTAGCTAATTTCAGTGAAACTGCTTGTTGCTCTGTAGTTGAAAATTTGCTATTGTAAAATGTAATGGATTTGGTGACAGTCATGTTAGATTTTATATCCTGGAGACAAAACTGTTTCAATGAACAGCAGACATTTCATCTGCTTAAAACAAGATAGCAGCAAGTACTTCTGTTCTGCATAATGTTGATCAAGTGGCCATCAGCAGTAAGAGTTATCATTTTACCAAAAATGACATAATCATCACAACAAGCATATCACGGTCCTTATGGCAATTTCTGTTCTATTGATTCTAGGATTACCAGATAGGATTTGTTTCAGTCTAGTGATTTGTGTAGTCTGTCTGCTGGTCAGAATATGAGAGAATCAAAAAAGCATCCCAACTGATGGTAGCAAGAACAAAGCAAAAGCCTTGAAAACAGAAATCAAGCTTGACTATGTTGCCAAGCAACAAACTGAACTTGATTGAAAACAGTACCATCTTGTGTAAATGTCAGTCTTTCTAAAACAAACCTGCTGTATTGGGAAACGAAAACAAGAATACTAGAAGGAGAAATAATTGAGATAGTTCAGACTAATGAGAAATATTGATGGAGTATTAAATAATTTAGATAAGAGGAGACCTAATTTTCAGCAACATACAAACATTTCTTTTGTAAAAGTCTGACTGCAAGGGGATTCAGGTTGGAAATTACTGGAGAAAGTGAATGTAGGATGAACGTTGTTTTTGACAAATTTAAACAAACAGTGCAGAATAAAGTTGTGGATTGTGTTTTTAAAAGAAGCTTCAAGGGATGGTGTGGTCTGTCAATATTGTAAATAAACCCTTTGTCCTTTGGAAAGGGTATAAAAGGTTAAACACGGAGGAGATCATTATGACAGTTGTGAGAGATCAGCACAATGGTTGAGGGAAAGAAAAATCCAATTAGATATTGGAAACCTAACCAAGAGTTGGAAGGAAGAACATGACTGGGTGTCAGAAGAAGTTGTCAGCAGTCAGAGTTTGCTGGCAACATTTTTGACAATTTGAATGCTGGATTTTACTTTAGGATTTACTTGCCGGAAGTAAAATTACAAAGGAGATTTTGTGGGTTTTTTAAAATCATTACTCTCAATGAATAAAATCAGAGATCATGTTCTAAAATTATATTAATTTTTGTGTCAATTTTAAATCCAAGTCCATTTTAAATTTATGCTTGGAGGTACTATTAAATTAACCTTATTAAGTATAACAATCTTTTGAATTAGTTATCAATTTGTCCTCTCAGAATTCACAAGTCAAAATAAATTAAATGGCAGTGGGAACATTTATAATAGGAAAGGCTGCAAGAAACTACAGAGAGTCGTGAACACAGCCTGGTCCAGCACGCAAACCAGCCTTCCATCCATTAACTCCATCTGTACTTTTTGCTGCCTTGGGAAAGCAACCAATATAATCAAAGACCCCTCCCACACTGGTTATACTCTCTTCCCTCCACCCCACCCCATACCCAACCAACCCCCGCCCCCCGCCTTCCAATGGGCACAGGATACACAAGTTTGATTACACATACAAATAGATTAAAGATCAGCTTCTTCCCTGCTGTTATCCAACTTTTGAAGTGACCTCTCAAATAGTAATTTTGCTCTCTCTGCATCTTCTCTGAGCTATCACACTGTATTCCACACTCTGTTCTATTACCCTGATGCACTTTGCATAGTAGGGTCTGCCTATATAGTGCACAAGACAACACTTTTCATTGTATCATGGTAAATGTCACACAATTGATCAAATAAACAATTTTCAATTTCACATGGTCCAGGATTAAATGGATCAATGTTTGTGATTAACACATCAGTAAAACTGGCTACGAGATCACTGTTTGTGGTTAGAGGATCAGTATCAGCAGCTGAGCAATGTTGGCTTTTAACAGATTAATATTAACTGTTGATTGATCAATGTGGATCTGTGTGCACGGTTAGTGCATCAGTTGTAACAGTTAATGGATTACTGTTAACAATTAATGTTAAAGGTTAATGAATCAATGTTATTGGCTAGTGGATTAATGCTAACTATCGGTGGACCATTAATGGATCAGTGTTAATGGCTGGTGGATCAGTGCTCGTCCATGTATAAATACGTCCATTTGCACTGCACTATTGCTGATCAATGCAAAGTAGATGACATTTATCCAGCAGATGAATTTTCCATCTGCAGTACCACATGGTCAGCAAATGGTCGAATAGAAAAGTCTTGGAATATGGTCCAGGATTATCTGTCCAATAACATCAATGAACAGAATGCCTGCGTAAAGCACACAGAAGAATTGTTGATGAGTGACTTATGCTGCATGAATTCCTCCAAGAGTCCATTATCTTTAAAGATCCAAACCACACAGCAAAGATTGACATTTACTATGGTCGACTCAAACTGGATGGGTGATTTCAGGGATACAGTAATGTTGCTCTTAGGTTACCATTAGGAACTACAAAGAAGTTGCACAAAGCTTTATCTATCCCTGAGTCATTGCCTCAGATTAGTGTTTCATGTCCAGAGAGAGATTTAAGTAGTAAGAAACATTATAGTGCATGGTGTTTTCATTCAGACAAAAAACTTAAGTATCTAGAACATCGACAGGTGATTTTCCAATCTCCTAAGCAAAGCAGCTAGAAACCTTGAAGAATCATTGCAAACAGCAAATCTTTCACCAAAGTTATGGTGTGAGAAGTGGAAGAAATTCTATGCCAATGCCCAGTGGGAGGATGAAAAAAGATTCGTATTTAATTCTTCCTCAGGGTCACTCCTTGAAATGAATTCTTACAGCCTTTTCTTTCACATAATCACAAGTGTTCCCTTAAAAGAAAATTTGTCAATTTTATTACTTCTGGATGCTGTAGTATCTTGGATTTGTTATGGAACCAGTAATTCAGAGATTTAGACTAATAATTTAGAAAATGCCTTTTGAGAAAGTGATCAGATTAAAAGATTTAGAATTAAATGTACAGTTTTAGTGAAGGTGGTCAAAGAGATGTTGGATTGAAATTAGAACTAAAGTGCTCCAATAATATCCTTCAGGGAAAGAAACATAGAACTCTTACTCAATCAGATCAATATTAAAGCTCTAAATCTCACATTAACATGGTTAACTCTTAGCTACTTTAGCTGAAAGCAAATTATTTGTATCAAAACTATCACCTTCAAGAAGGTGGTCTATATCATGTTTTCAGTGCAACAAATGATGGATAATAAATGACAGCTCAACTGTTCTCAGACCACGGGCTTGGGGAAGTACTTATTCAACTCTGGGATCCACCACCATTTTCCCCCAAACAGCTTACTTTCAAAAGAAGCATCTCAAAGTGATCTCATTGAGGATTGCAGTTGGATATATCTCAAGTGAAACCAGCATGCGTAGTACCTGCTGAGGCTACTCCTCCATGGAAAGATCAAAATGTAAGATTTGGGCTGGATTTTTGTCTCTCAATGGAGGTGTGAATTGGGTCACAAAACACATAACTTAGCTTTTTTGTGCTAAAAATACAATTTTGCTTTGCTTTGCAACTGCATGAGTAATTGTGGGTAGTGAAATCTGTGCATGCAAAACACACATGTACCACTTCCAAGGCCGATGCCTCCATTGTACAAATCTGGAAGAAAACTGCATTTCCTTCCTCATTTTTTTCAGCTAGGAGTTTAGGAAGACCATAATAAATGCACCTCATTGGAAACTTCTGTCGCCAATGAGGATGCCATCAAGGAAAGGGGAAAATTCTAAAAGATAAGTTTAAATCATGTTGACATTTTCAAATGTCACTAATAGATACCTGTATTTTAATGTGTTTTCAATGTAGTAATTTATCTACAGCTGTCCTGAAAAGATGCGTTGACCCTGACATTGATTAGCATTGTGCATTTCTTGTCATATATTTCAATATTTTCTCCTTTGAAGAAAGTGCTATAGTACATTAAAACATTTCTTTAACAAAATGTCTTGTCAGTCTTTGCTGTTAATATTTTGTGGTTTGATCATGGTGTCATGGACTGAAGGGACATGGGGTAGTTTAGGAGAGGGAGGGTGGTGAAGTGGAATGGGCATGAATGAATTATCTGAGGACATGGGTGAAGCAGGGTGAGGGTCAAGTTTTAGGAGCCTTTACATAATGATGGCAGCTGGAGTACTGCAGTGGAAAACAGAAGTGGGCCTTCTAACTGGTCAGTCTTCACATCCACACTCATCACAGCAAACTCAACTCCCAGGTGAAATTACATAACTTCCCAAGCAAACACATAAGTCAGGTGTGCATTTCAGGTCAGAACAAGTGCAGAGATTTAGTTTTCCCCAAGGCTTTCAAAAAAAAAATCCAGCCACTTAAATTTCTACGTAGCACTCTTGCATCTGTGTCCAAAGATTGTGACTTGAACCCACACTTCAGAGAGCTAAGTACAAACTCTAGACTGACATTCCAGTGAAATACAGAGGTAAAATTCACTGTCCGAGGTGTCATTTCTCAGATGAGGCATTACTTTAAGGGCCTATTTACTCGCTCAGAGAGATGCAAATGATTACATTGCACTATGTTAAAGAAGAATCAAGGGATTGTCTTTGATGCCCAGGCCAATATTCATCCCCCATCCAATGTTATGAAAACAGACTCTCTCGTCAGCATCGCATTTGTGTGTACAAACTTGCATGGTTGAAACCCAAAAAGGTGTGTGGGATCATATCAGGTTCCTGACCTAATGTATCTTTCAGGGTTTTGCCACCCAGTTCCAACCCAGAACACCCCACCCTATGCGTATCCAAATCCAGCACTTTGTATTCAGCTAAACTTCTGCCAGAGGTGTCCCAACTTTACAACAACGACAACATTTCAAAAAACAAAATTCCATCAACTGCCAGGTGATAGGGACATACTCAAGTGAAAAACAGGAAATGAAGTTGAACATGTTTGTTTCTTTCACATTAAGATGAGTTTGAGTCACTGAAGTTTAGTGTAAACAGAACGTGATTTCCCTCAACTAAATATCAAACTGAAGCAGCCTGTTTGAGATGAAAGTGATAATTATATGTCTTATATGGATGGTTATGGTAGGATAGTACTACAGCTGTGTGCCAGTTTTACCGCATGATCATATGTTTCAACTCAATCTGCTCAACAACATTACCTTGAAGCACTTTGCATAAAAGAATTTTACAGCATTCAAAACGCTAGACTCCATCTTTAAACCAGACATGATTTAACATAAAGATCCATTCAAACATTGCAATCATTTCTTTTTTGAGCAAGCTCCATTCTTTCTACTTAATGTTACCTTGTGTTTGGTGGATCTTCAATTGTAAAAATAAAGTTGGTGATCACAAGTACAGTACTGACATGGTTACCGAGTAGGATGTTTGCTTGGTGGAACTTGGACAAAATTGCTGCTTTTTATTAATTGTGAATTAAGTTGCACATAACACTAATAAATGAGCTAAATTTCTTGACACCTTGCAAAGTGTTCCAGTCTATAACAATAGTGGTTCATTTAACCAGAACTATTAGTTTGTTGAAAGGTAAAATATATTCCTGGGATCTATTATCAGTACATCAGCAGTCATGCAGGCTACTCTTTACCAAGTATATTACAGAACTCCTCTTAATTGTTGATGGGATGTCCATGTCACTAGCTGGCTAACTTTTATTGCTCATCCCTAGGTGATCTCAAGAAGGTCCTGGTGAGCTGCCTTCTTGAACCACCTACAGTCCATCTGGTGTAGGTAAATCCACAATGTTATTGGGAGGGAATTTTAGGATCTGAACCAATGACACTGAAGAAACAGTGATACATTTCAAAGTCAGTACAGTGAGTGACTTGGAGGGAAACTTGCACGTGGTGATGTTACAATGTAGTAGCAGCCCTTGCCCTTCTAGATGAAAGTGGTTTTGGGTTTAGAAGGTGCTGTTTCTGGAGTTTTGGTGAATTACTGCAATGCGTCCTGCAGAGATTGAACCAATTGCATGTGCCACTGCTCCAGGTCTGTGCATGCTGACTGGTGCGCCAATGTCATTCACAACATTAACTTCCAGTTCTGTTAGTCACTGCCATGAACAGACCTCAGACATTTGTGTGGAAGAAAATCAAATTAGCAGCAACACTGGACGGTACACAGTGTTACAAGTGAGCATTAGTGGTGAAGGGACCAAATATTTGTGGATGGGGAGCCAATCAAACAGGCTGCTTTATCCTGGTGTCAAGCTTCTTATGTTGCTGCAGCTGCCCTCATCCAGGCAAGTTCAGAATACTCCATCACACTCCTGGCCTGTGCCTTGTAGATGGTGGACAAGCTTTGGGGAGTCAGGAGGTGAATTACTCAAAATGCCATTGATAACCCATTACCAGCAATATTTATAAAGAATCAATACTGACTTGAACATTATTATAGCACTGATACTGATATCCCATTATCAGCAATGTTCCAGAGTTCCTGCTGATACTTATAGTGTAGCACTGATACTGACACTCCATTATGCCAGTGTTACAGCATTTATATTGAAACCAGTAGCATTACAGCACTTATCTTTATAACTTCGAATACTGTAAATATAAGTCTATGGTTTTTCACCAGTCAGTAACCAAGGATTCTAGGTCATACCTGAAGTTGCAGATCCCGGCTTCTCATCACTGCCATATTCTTCTCTTCACTGAGCTGTGCGTACCTCATGGCTAAGTTGTAATTATCATCTTTGACTTTCATAAGCTCATCATTGTAGTTGTTTCTCTCCTCCTTCATTTTGTTATAACGTTCCTGAAAGGTATGTAGTTCTTGATTCACTAGTTTCAGCTGTTTCTTCTCATCCTCAAGCTGTTTCATTTTTGCCTGCAGATCACACCGTAGCATCTCCTTGGCTTTTGTCTGCTGTTGCAGCTTTATGACCTCATTCATCAGAAACTGTGTCAGACCCTCATGTCCTTCTTCCACTGTAATACAGAACATGTATTGCAGAGTGAGGTATGTCAAAAGAATTTCATGCCCTGACTGCATTCTTTAAGTTTAACAACAACAATTTGCATTTGTTTAGCACCTTACCAGATGTTATCAGATAGAAATTTGACACTGATCTAGATAAGGGGATAAGATGATATTAGAACAGGTGACCAAAATATTTGACAAAGAGGCAAGTAGATTTTAAGAAGCACCTTAAAATTTAAGTGGAATGGTTAACAAAGGGAATTTCAAATGATGGGGCCTATGCGGCTGAAGGTTTGGTCGCCGATATTGGGACTAATAAAAATCAAGGACTAACTCAGTTTGAATCCAAATACTTTTAATTTAAGGATTAAGTGCAGCTCCAAGTAATTGAAACACTCCTGAACTGGTCTCAAGAATGGCTTTAAATTTGGAAGTGTAAAGTATTTACCTTATTGCAGAGTACAGGAACTACTTTTTACATTTTGTACCTATATGTAAAATCAGCTTGTTGGTATTTGGAGAGTTTGGATAAGTAAGTTAATATCTTCCCCATTTACAGAGCAGCTGGGTCACCTTGCTCCACCAACTATTTGCTGTTAAGAGGGATTTTCATCACTGACATCCCTTACATAGAGTCATAGAGCTGTTCAGCACTAATTTCAGTCCAACTCATCCATGCTGATCAGATATCCTTAAATTAATCTAGTCCCATTTGTCAGCATGGGCCCATATTCCTCCATGCCCTTCCTATTCATACACTCATCCAGATGCCTTTTAAATGTTGTAATTGAACCAGACTCTACCACTTCCTTTGGCATAGGTCCCTTTTAAATCTTTTCCCTCTCACTTTAAACCTATCTCAATCATAATAAAAAAACACCCACCAACAACACTTCTTTTTTTCATTTCTATTGATATTTTTCTTAGTGGTCTGTTTAAGCCATAATAATTTAGATGGAACTGACTTGAGGATGTTGCTAAGCCTTATAAAGGAAAGGGTTGACTTAATATCAGAGGAGATACACACAGTCTTTGAGTCAGACAGCAAACCTTGGGATGGGATGGATGTGTGTAGAGCTCAATTGAGTAAACAAAAGGGCTAGATGAGAGAAAAAAGAAGCCCAGAGACTTCAGTTATTATTTCAGTTGTGGGGTTCTATACCTCAATTCAAACCCTTTGCATAGCCTGTAACATTATTATAATAGTTACCTGTAATTTATTGCAACAGTACATAACTTTAAAAATAAGACTTATTCCAAGAAATAGAAATTTATAAGTTTAATAAGGGTAGTCCTTTACCTACAATGGTGGAGAATCTTCGTGTGGGCTCCTTCCCTGTGACCAGCTTGTATAATTCGGGATAATAGAACTCAAGACTTTCCAAAAAAACAACATACCCTCTCTGTCCCTTTGTTTGGAGGATATCCAGAAGACGGCCTTTGAAAAGAACAAACAAAGTGACATTTCATTTCAACTATTTTCTCTCACATTTAAATTTATCTTTAGGTAGAGGGACACACGAAGAGAAATCATTGTTAAAGTTTCAGAACATTCTGAGCAAGGGTCACCAGACCCAAAACGCTAACTCTGATTCCTCTTCACAGATGCTGCCAAATCTGCTGAGCTTTACCAGCAATTTCTGTTTTTGTTTCTGATTTACAGCATCCGAAGTTTTTTTGGTTTTTATTTAGTAGGAGCACACCAGGAGTCAGGATCTCCCTGGCAGCTCAATCTGGACATTCTAACATGAGGTAGAGCTCAACAAGGGTGGATTAGTTCCCTCTTTCATGGTAGAACATCAACATCACATTTGCACCACATGCCATTTGGCCTGATTGGTTTATCTGGTGGGTTTGCTCCACGTGACCTTCTTCCCAAATAATTTTATCCACTTCTACCAGCACATTCTGATACCATGATCTAGCTCTCCCTTAAATCTCCTGATGATTCCATTACTCTTTTGTGATGATGAATTCCATATTTACTACTTCTGGGATAAAGAAGTAGCAAAACAGACAATCATCTGTATTATTGATGGATTGCCATTCCTCTTACATTTACAAATGGGAGTCAGCAGCACTGAATTGTAGAAGGCAGATTTACAGTTGTTGAAATCAGTGGAAACACAGGCTGCTCGCACTCAGTGTTACTTGATAGAAGCGAACTCTTTCATTCAAGGCACATTTATAGAGCCATATTTTCCTGGGTTTTCACAGAGTTTAGGAGTCTTTCTACTCTGGGGCAGGATTGTCCTATAGACTCCTATAAAGCCTGAGATGTCAGGCTCAAACAGGGTCACAAATCTGCATTTTATGGGAAAGAGTTGTTGATGTAAATTTCTCCCATATTGCCCAACTGGCTCTCCATGCATTTAAGAACAGCACTGTGGCTCTTGAAGTCTGTGCAGCCAGTCAGTATTGTTGAAGGAACCTTTCTACAGAGCACACAACAGCTGTAGTAGAACCTAGACAAGTAGGTAAGGGTTGAGATGGTGTGTGTGTGTGTGTATATATAGGAAAAAGTGTTATACATTCAGTACATTTGCTAAAAAGCCACAGACAGAGGGAAACCATGCTCAAAAGACCTTCTTTTATGTGTATCAATCTCTCAATTGAGAGGAAAGCACAAAGGAAGGCTTGAGACAGTGGTTTGCTCGGAAAATGAAGTACAATATATTTGGCAAAGGATGTAATTAACTGTCAAACAAGAGATATTGTAAAGCTTCTTCAGCAGAATTTCCCCAAATCAAACTTATTATGTAGAAAGGCAATGACAGGAGGTGGGAACACCATCGATTCCTAAGTCCTCTCCAAATCACCACAGGAACTTGGCTTGGAATTATATCACCATTCCTTCATTATTGTTGGATCAATATCTGGAATTCTACACCAAATGGTACTGTCAGAGCACATTGATCATATGGACTGCAATCAGAATCATAGAATCCTTACAGTGATGAAAGAGGCCATTTGGCCAATTCCTGAAGAAGGGCTCATGCCCGAAACGTCGATTCTCCTGCTTCTTGGATGCTGCTTGACCTGCTGCGCTTTTCCAGCAACACATTTTCAGCTTTGATCTCCAGCATCTGCAGTCCTCACTTTCTCCCATTTGGCCAATCAAGTCCACACCAACCCTCTGAAGAGCATCTCACCCAGACACGAATCTATCCCTATAACCCTGCATTTCCCATGGCTAACCCACCTAGCCTACATAACCCTGGTCATGATGGGACAATTTAGCATGGTCAATCCACCTAACCTGCACATCTTTGGACTGTAGGACAAAACCAAAAACATGCAGAGGAAACATACGCAGACAAGGGGAGAACATGCAAACTCCACAGAGAAAGTTGCCTGAGGTTAGAACTGAATCTGAGTCTCTGGTGCTGTGTGGCAACAATACTAACCACTGAGCCATCATGTGGTTCAAGGAAGCTCACCACTATTTTCCAGAGAGCAACTAGGGATGGGTGGTTAGTTTTGCCAGTGAGGTTGCAACCAAAGAATGAGAAAAACAAAGCCAAGTAATTTCTTCTAACATAATTTCATGGTGCCAGTATTGCCATTTGACATAAATCTGTGGTGACATTATTTTTAAGAAAAGGTGCAACTGCTGTAACTTAACGTAAAAATTGAAACTCAATTACTTGATCTGTTAATTTTGGACTGCAGCATGTGTGAATTGAGCACCTCATCTTCATCCTGCTCGTCAATGACTTTGCACTGCCGAAGGTATGGTGTAAGCTTGGCTGGATTAATGTATCGGCTGAGAACGTGCCGGTTACATTCCACGTTCTCCCACACCACATCTTCCTCATCCTTCAGGCTGCAGAAATTCTCTGTCTCTGAACGACTGGCCTCCATCTCTTGACCTAGAAAACAAGAAGAGGTGAGTAAAGCGGATTTCAAACTGTTGTTAATCTGCCAGACAGGTTATCAATATTGACCCATTTTGAACTTTCTCTCTTAAAAGGTCTGTCTCAATCAGGGAAACTACTAGAAAACCAAATGATCAGATATTGAGGCAGAATTCTCTCAGCTATTATACTTTTTCTGCATTCTTCATTTCAGGCAGATGTTATTCTTTCTTTTGAAGGAATAATTTTTCATCAGTAAAATGCTAACCAGCCATTTGTCCCGTATTTCTACTATGCCGTAAAGAAACCTAATCTATCATCAGTTTCACAATTTACTAACATCAAATCATTGTCCTCTTGACTTGCATTGATTTTCCAAGTCAAATAGCCTCTGTTTATATCTACAGTTTCAGAACTATACAAGGTAACAGCACAGAGAAGCTACTGTGCCGATGTCTTTTATTTAAACACCACTGCTTCCTCAGAATCCCGTGTTCTCCTTGATGCAATTTCCTATGAAGTATTACACAAAATCTCATCACTAAGAGGTTTCGTCTAACTTCCCTCTCCACGCTTGTGGTGACTTGAAATTGACACCAACTCATTGCAGGTCCTTGAAGGGTTTTGAAGCTCCATATATCCTCGATCCTCAAGTTCAGGATTCACAAGAGTTGTAGAAACCTACAGTACAGAAGGCCATTCCTTTTCAAATGAAGTGAGCTTAGTTCTACATTCCCACTGTTTTTTCATAACCCTGTTAAATGTCCCAAACTTAAGTACCTGTCCAATTCCCTTTTAAAGTATTAGAAAAAACAGCTTCCTCTGCTTTTTCAGGTGGAGTATTCCAAATCCAGACAACAAAGTGCAAACAAATCTTTTCATTTTTTTTTCCTTTATTTTCTCTGCAGAAATCTCATCATCTTGAGCATCTCTCAAACTTCCCCATAACTATTGTTCTTTTTTTCAAAAATTCTTCAATGCACCAACATTTTGGAATTTAAGTTTGATAAACTGTTCACAAGATTTGAATGGTGTTCCAAAATTATTCAAAACTCCACTGATGTACATTCTAATATTTCATTAGTTTAGTTGGGAACACCCTCACTATGACTGAAAATGTTTGATTGATCACTGATTATTCACAGATCTTTTCCTTCCACTGTGTTTTCGCAGAATTAACTTTTAATTTCTATCTACGCAACAGCTTAAATAGGTAGAATGCCAATAAGTCAAGCTTTAACGAAGGTTTGTGCCAGTGAACTAATGAAAATAAATTAATATTAGCTTGATTTTCATTGTCTAATAATGTTGATGAGGATAGCAAGTTCCCCAAATGTTTTACTGAAAAGAGTCTACTGAAAAGAATCTATCTGGCCTCTTTGTTAACCAATGTTTAAGACTTATTCTGGCTAACATATGATTTTTTTTCAGTTATCTGAGCATAGAAATAGGACTTAGATCAAAGTACAGCATCAGAATAGCAGAATACAGCATCCCCTCAATATTGCACTTCAGCGTCAAGCCCAAGATTGTGCATTCACATTTTTGGGTAAAGTCTTCAAAATTTGTCAGGTGTCTTGCGCACTGCCTGAAAAAGCATTGAATACCTTTCTGACTTGTAAACGTGCGCCCCTCCAGATCTTTCATCAGGCATTTCCAATGCCAACAGTTTGTCTTCCCCCAGGAGCCCTAGACCCTTCTAGTTAGGCTAATAAGAACCTGATAGCGCCTGTGCTCAGATATGCCACAGAGAACACCATGACTGCTGCTGGGAATTCAAGGCCAAAGGGAGATGAGTTTCAGTCGGGGAGAGTTATTTCCAGGGTGAAGGTGACAGGAAGACGACAGCAGAGAATCAGAAGCAAGAGCAGGGATTTCCTCTTATTGGACTCACCCTCGACAGAGGTATCTGATCTCAATCTGGCACTAAGGACTTTTGATTGAGCACTCCCCTCCCCCACAAGCCAATAAGAATCACACTCTTTGTCCGTCCAGGAGGGCTGCTTCTTGGCGGATCATTTTCCAACTGGTTATTCCAAGCAGCCACAGCCTGGAGATCCTTATCTATGTGCTCAGATGGCAGAAAAAAATAGTTAATGGATTGTTTTCAAAAAACAGTAGGGCACCTCGTGAAATCCTCATTAACATTATTAGATTATTAATTGGACATTTAAGTGATTTCAATTAGCGGTCATTCAGGAAGGTCAGCTATGAATCTTCCCACCTGGAACTTACTTCAGGAGGCACTGGGAAGATGTCAGGGATGGGGTACACACCACTCCCTCTAAGTGAATGCCCTTCCTGCCTCCTCTGGGACCGGAGGATTCTGCCGTCAGAGTAAACCTAACCCAATTGCAGGGGCATGAGCCCATGACTTCTCTGACCAGCTGTGTCAAACTAATAGTGAATATATGGGCCATTCCATTTCCAGAGTGATGTCATTCTGCTCATTTCTTTCTCTTAAAAACTGATGCAATGAAGAGAATCAGATATCCAAGTTCAGCTTCCAGGAGTGTAGTTTACTGCTCACTAATTACTATTGGAACATGGCCTATAGGCACATTACAACAACAGTTGTATTACAGGGACTTAGTTAGCTTCAGAGCATCTTGGAATCTATCTGGCCTCTTTGTTAACCAATATATAAGACTTATTCTGGCTAACTTATTCTGCCGCCATGATGCAGAGTGATAAATTACTCTTTTACATTAGATTCCCTACAGTATGGAAACAAGTCCACATTGACCCTCCGAACCAGTGACCCACCCACACCCATTCCCCTGGACTAATGCACCTAACGCTTTGGCCAATTCACCTGACCAGCACGTCTTTGGATTGTGGGAGGAAACTGGAGTACCCAGAGGAAACCCATACAAACACGGGTAGAATGTGCAAACTCCACAAAGACATTCGCCCAAGGTGGGAATTGAATCCAGGTCCTGGCACTGTGAGGCAGCAGTGCTAACCGCTGAGCCACCGTGCCTCTTCTTCTTGGGCAATATACCATCATGCTGTCATCTTAAAGGGAGTGGGTTATTGCTGTCCAAAGCAAAATCATAAAGTAGTGTTGAGATAAAATATTGAAATCAAAATAGTGCAACAATCTCAAATTCCTCATTTTGTACCAGTGTTATGGATTTATTTGCCATCTCTACCTTTGACTATTTCAATGCTCCACATTCCACACTCAAACTTCACCTTATCCAGTATAGTTTTACAAATGTCCATCAATTTGAGAGTAGAAAGCTGATAACTAAAAGTAAAGCTGGCAGTCAATTATAAAACCTCCACAGGTTCACCAGTTGCCCTTAAGTAAAGGAAAGCGGACTGCCTGACCCAGTCTGATCATCACAGTGCCATACATAAGTGTTTGGCCTGTTCATCTACCGCTCATGCTCACTGACCTACACGGACTCCTCATCCATCAATAGCTTAAATTTAAAACTCTTATCATTGTGTTAAAATCTCTTCAAGGGCCCATTATATCTCTGTAACTCCAGCCCTTGAAATGTGACATCTCCTCTTCATTCGTCAAATGATGCCTATTGCATTTGCCCAACCTTCAGGCCTACCATTAGCTTTAGACCTTTGGTCCAAAACAATAGAATTTCCCCTCCATCTTTACTGCTCTCTCTTCTTTCAAAGAGGCTCCTTCAGATTTAGCGATGAGGAGAAAGTGAGGACTGCATATGCTGGTGATCCCAACCAGAATAACAATGACCTACAGCAAATCCAAAGCCTCCAGAAACTGTTCTCCCTCTGAATCCTCCACTCCACCCAAACAGCCATGTGCCCCCACCTACTCTCCCTGCAGTCAGCCCTGCCTCAGCTCAGGGCCACACTCTCTTTCAGATCAACCTCAAACAAATCTCTCAACACCTACCCAAATATTAGAACTGGAATGAGAATTAGGTTTATTGTCATGTGTACTCAAGTTACAAAGGAACAGAAGGGCAGTGAAAAGTGGAGAATGTTGTCAACACACAGCGCCATTTTATGAATAAAGTGCCTTGTACAAAAAACATTACACAACCTTAACAGGTATATATAGTATAAGTTAGGAAAATAAGAAATAAGTCTAAAAAGATAAACATTAATGTCTTTCTAGAACGGATTCCACATGGTCTGACTGTGTTCCACCAGTTCCCAACTAGTAGCCATCTTTGCTCTTGGCCATTGGCCTCTGTCTCCACTCCAGTCCAGGAGAATGGCCGTCCCTGCACTGCTCCAGGCTGTGAGCTGACCCCACCCGGCCTCAGGTTGATGGCCATCATTCGCACATCACTGGCTGCCCCCGCTCTGCTCCGGGCTGCTGGCAGAACAGGTAAAAAACAGAAGAGAGAAAAAAAACACGAGAGACAAAAAAAAAAGAGATAAAAAAGAAAAAGGAATGGATGGAGTGGATGAGCTCTGGCTGGACAGTCCTACTCTGCCACCATCTTGGATCTATAATAGATCTAATTGATCTGGACTGTCGCCTTCTTTAGGTAACAGTGAAAGACTTGATGTTATTATTGTGTTAAAGACAATATAAAAGCAAATAGTTGCTGTTGGCATTTTAATACAGAAGCGCATCCTCTGTTTCTAGATAAAGGAATAAACAAAACTAAAAATCTGGCTGTTGATTTTGGCTGTGAGTGAGTGGTGTACGCTTCATAAAGTAAAAGCTAAATGAAACATGTACGGTCAACTCAATATAACTTAGATAGAAGCAGATAGGGTCATGAAGACACACAAATTATTTCATGTGTTGAGACTTATTTTCAATTCATTCTTGGGCGATGGGCATCAGTGGCAAGACCAGTGTTCATTGTTCACCTTTCATTTACCTAATTTGATGCAACTCAGTTTCACCTTAAGCCACTTTGAGCACCATTAAAGAGTCAATCCCAATAGCGTGGGGCTATATCCACACTGAGTCTAGACTGGTTCAAGAGGTATCATTCTCTCAAAGATATTACTGAACCAGTTAGTGTTTTTATGACAACTTCACCTTGAAGGAACTGAGCTTTTAATTTCCTAGATAGACTTTCAAACTGAATTTAAATTCTGAAAGTGTTTCAAACTCAGATTCTCTGGGCTAGTGTTTCAGCAGCGTAACCATTGCACCATCATAACTAGAAAGGCTAAAATGGCAATGTGCTGCAATGTGTGTGGTTTCAAAAGGTGGGCTTTACCTTGTGAGAAAATGTTATTTTTTTGATAGTGTGTGTAAGACCTGCTTCTGACTTGATCAGTTTGAAAATGGTCAGAGTCCCTTCATACAGATTGTGTGCAGTTCAAGACTAACAAAAATATAGTCTGTAAGGCACAGAAGGAGAGAAAGACAGGGTGGGGAAGGCTGAATCAGTGAAAGCATGAGAAACAGCATGGTCCAGGATAAAACAACCTGAATATTGGGTAAGTTTCTGACTTCAAACTGATGCTGTGCTGTAAAGGGGAGGGTGAAACTTTACATACTGCTGTCTTTGTATATAAGCCATGTATGTCCTACTTAGTTAACTTCTATAAACAGTTAATTCATTTTAAATCTGGATCTCAACTCAACATCTCATGTTGATTATAGTGATTTCAGCAGAAATAAACAGCAGTTGGTAAAAGTGATCCAGCATTGTATGAGAAGAAAGGCTTGTTTTCATCACCTCAGGACATCTCTAAGCTCTTCACAGTTAATGAAGTAATTCTGAAGTGTATTCTCTGTTGTAATAATAGGAAGCCAAACAACCAATTTGTTCACACAACAGCACTGTGACAATGATCACATAATTCCATTTTTGTGAGGTTGGTGGAGAGATAAATGTTGGTCAGGACACTGGGGATAATGTGCATGCTCTTTAGTGTCGTTAGATCTTTAACATTCACCTGGCAGAACAGATGTGGCTTTTTAAAACTGTTACTTATTCTTTCATGGATTCTGAGCATTGCTGGCATTATTCAGTCCACTTGAACAGTGGCTTACTAGGCCAATTCACAGGATCAGCAAGAGCCTCATTAGAAATATGATAGGATACTGTAATAAGAATTTGTTTTAATATTGAGATTTTATCCCAATGCTGAAAGCCGTTGTCACAATGAGGGCAATCAAACAAACAATCTATGGATCCACAGGACCAAATGGAAATGTTATCTGTAAAATGCAAATAAACAGACTGAATGGTATAGGCTGAAATCTCAGACTGAACACCTGAAAGTAAGTGTGGAATCTTCAGTAGTCACAGCTAATTCACAGGAGTAATTCTTTCTTAGAATGAGATTGAATGACACAGAGAAAAATCTATCCCAATCTTCTCTCAGTTCCCAAGTCAGAGAAGAGTTGTCAAACATCAAAACTTTGACTTAAGCTCCTTACAAGGCTATTTTCTTTACATGAGATGGTATCAGGTGGAAGAAAGCTTTTGTGGAACATACACACCAGCATAGACCTGTTCGGCTGAATCGTCTGTGCTGCAAACTCTGAAATAATTCGATAAAACCAAGGGAGTGAAAATATGGTGACTTCTACAATGGGCAATTTCCCCACTTTTTAAGCCAACTGGCTAGAGTCCATGACGGTGTAAACTGTACGTGTTTTTATGACTTCTCTTCAATCCAGGCTTCAAGTTATGGTCTGTGTATGATGAGATGTGACAGCAAATGGAAGCTCTCTAAATTTATATTTGTGGATTATTTGGACAAGGTTAAAATACAACCATCTACTTAAAGAACATAGAGCAGTCCAAAAATATACAAGTTATATTTTTTTCTTATTTGCTGGAAACAGCTTGTGCTCTGACTTCTCAAATATCTAAGATATGGCTTAAGCAATTGTTTTAAAATTATTTTTAAAACCTTCTCACCCTCTCGGTGTTTCAATATGGAGTATTACTCTGAGCACCAAAATAATCATAAGCTCACATGAATGCAGACAGAATAAGCAATATCAGCTGGTCACTACTAACTTCTGAATGTGTCCACTTTTCATATAAATTTGTTCCATGCACAGTAGCATCAATGCATGTGCAGACTGCCTCACTGTTATTTCATATTAAAACAATCCAGCTGTTTCCTCTCCCATTCTCTCCTAGCTCCTCATATCAATTCAGTTAGGTGCAGGGGCAGCGATCCCTCAGATTGTCTATTTTATGCCTTTTTGACACGTTGTTGGCAGTGATTTATTCACATACTGTTGTTACAGTGAGCAGGTGGGGAGGGAGGCAATGGTGACCATAGTCTCACATATCCTCTGCAATACGGAAAAGCCTTATAGTTGTGACACAGGCAGCACTACACTCTGGATGAAATTGTGTGCGCATGCACAGGACACACCCCACTAGAACTGCAACACGTATCTTATTTCTCAGTTTCTCAGACTTTCACTTTCCTCAATTCTGGCCAATAGCTGAAGTCACTTCTTCCAATGGATCAATAAAGCAGGCTAAATTTTCATTTGTTACAATCGTTATAAAAATTTCCATCACTTCTGCATGGCATCAGGTTCCTCTTGCAACATGCACACTCTATGTGCCAGCTAAACAGGGCATTTGAACAATTCACAGCCTTTTCACAAATCAAGATATGTAAATTTAGATCCACTTGCATATCACCTGGAAGCTGTAACAGGTCTTCATTCCACGCCATTTTGCTACTAAGGCTGAGATGTTAATGTTCAACACCTTGCTACTTTTCCACAGATGCTTCAAACTGGCAACTGGTTACTTTTGTTCTTCCAATTTAATGACTGTAGCTATACTCTGCACACTGGACTTGTGGACAGTTCTTTTGAGTCCACTGTGGTTTATTGAGGAGCACCCATTTCTGCGTCATGGAGGCTAAGGGTTGTTTCACTCTCAAGGCATTAGCATAAGATTTCAGCCGATAGTCCCATGGCATTGCTTTGAAGCGTCAGATTGAACCATCTTTCATGTGACACCTTCAGTTAAGGCCCAGTATATCCGCTTAGGTGGGTGTAAGTCATTCATAGGAAATATTTTGAATAATAGGAGGGGATTTCACCCTTGTATCCTGAACAATATTTATAGGTCCACCAACAAATCATCTGGTCACCGACATCACTGGCTTGCTGCATACAAACTCTGTTTCATTTCCTACATTAAAAAAAACCCTTCTCGTTTGTTCTTCAAGGTGAAGATGACCATACTTATCATCTGGAGTGTTTGGAGAGTTCTAATGGACATGTAGGTGACTGCTAAGGCCAATGTACAGGCAGTTCTGTCAAAAATAGGCAGGGTACTGTCGATAATTGAGCTTTGGATACAGTTGTACATTCAGGACTTCTGAACCTGCATTTTCTCTCCAGCTCTGATGATACTCTTGCTTTCAAAAGGAAGCTACCTTCCCAAATTCTCATCCTTGTTGAAAAGGTGTCCTTGAATGCTTTTGTTTCACCTCTCTTGATTATGGTCAAGATAGGCTGAGGGGCTTGTTGCATTGTTGTGATTGTGCACCATTCTGAATCGTCGTATCCACTTTGCGGCTGGTCGTTAATTGGCTTTATTAAAGTT
Source organism: Hemiscyllium ocellatum (assembly GCF_020745735.1). Taxonomy (NCBI): domain Eukaryota; kingdom Metazoa; phylum Chordata; class Chondrichthyes; order Orectolobiformes; family Hemiscylliidae; genus Hemiscyllium; species Hemiscyllium ocellatum. Next base: position 46,804,702 of record NC_083420.1, read on the forward strand.
GGCTTATGGCCACACATGCAAAATGAAGAAACAGTTAGAATGTTCATTTAATTGCAAAGCCACATATAAACATTATTTAAGTATGCTGTCATAATACATGCCTGAAGTGTCCAGTAATTAGGCCTGCTTATGGCAGTAGTAAAAGTCTGCATGTGTCATATGGAAAGGGTAGTAATTTAGTGATTAAACACTCTCAATGCATGGCAGAGAAGGAGGTCACTGCCAATATTATATTGGATATCAACACCATAAACATGTGGTGTCTGTGAGTTTTACCCAATCAAGAAGGGGTGGCAGTAAAACAGGTCAGGCTTACCAGCTGGAGTGCTGATACTTCTGCTCATAAGCCAATACAAAAATGAATGTTATTTCACACTGTCCCAGGCAAGCATCCTGATAAAAAATAGCTCTTTATATAACTGTTCTTTAAGAATATATCCAAATTAAAAATGGCTTGTTTCCATTGTTTATTTATGCTTCGATGCTCTTAATTCAGGTTTTAAGGTTTGAAATCGAGGCACATGTCTTCACAGAATTACACTCCCCACAAGCAGCTCACTGAGCCCATTGCTCCTGTGCCAGATCTCTGTAAGGCCTACCATTTCGTTCATTCAACCCCACTCTTTCACCAGAGTTTTGTACGTATTTTCTAATCACAGATTTACAAATCATTTCTGGAAGTCACTACTGAATCTGCTTATAATCCATATCATAAACACATTGCTTAAAAAAAAACCTTCCTTACATAGAGTCATAGAGACGCACAGCATGGAAACAGACCCTTTGGTCCAACCCGTCCATGCCGACCAGATATCCCAACCCAATCTAGTCCCACCTGCCTGCACCTGGCCCATATCCCTCCAAACCTTTCCTATTCATATACCCATCCAAATGCCCCTTAAATGTTGCAATTGTACCAGTCTCCACCACATCCTCTGGCAGCTCATTCCATATACTTACCACCCTCTGCGTGAAAAAGTTGACCCTTAGGTCTCTTTTATATCTTTCCCCTCTCACCCTAAACCTATGCCCTCTAGTTTTGGACTCCCCGACCCCAGGGAAAAGACTTTGTCTATTTATCCTCTCCATGTCCCTCAAAATTTTGTAAATCTTTATAAGATCACCCCTCAGTCTCCGACGCTCCAGGGAAAACAGCCCCAGCCTGTTCAGCTTCTCCCTGTAGCTCAGATCCTCCAACCCTGGCAACATCCTTGTAAATCTTTTCTGAACCATTTCAAGTTTCACAACATCTTTCTGATAGGAAGGAGACCAGAATTGCATGCAATATTCCAACAGTGGCCTAACCAATGTCCTGTACAGCCGCAACATGACCTCCCAACTCCTGTACTCAATACTCTGACCAATAAAGGAAAGCATACCAAACGCCTTCTTCACTATCCTATCTACCTGCGACTCCACTTTCAAGGAGCTATGAACCTGCACTTCAAGGTCTCTTTGTTCCCTAGGACCTTACCATTAAGTGTATAAGTCCTGCTAAGATTTGCTTTCTCAAAATGCAGCACCTCGCATTTATCTGAATTAAACTCCATCTGCCACAGATCCTGTTGTAATCTGAGGTAACCCTCTTCGCTGTCCGCTACACCTCCAATTTTGGTGTCATCTGCAAACTTACTAACTGTACCTCTTATGCTCGCATCCAAATCATTTATGTAAATGACAAAAAGTAGAGGGCCCAGCATAATCCTTGTGGCACTCCACTGGTCACAGGCCTCCAGTCTGAAAAACAACCGTCCACCACCACCCTCTGTTTTCTACCTTTGAGCCAGTTCTGTATCCAAATGGCTAGTTCTCCCTGTATTCCATGAGATCTAACCTTGCTAATCAGTCTCCCATGGGGAACCTTGTCGAACGCTTTACTGAAGTCCATATAGATCACATCTACTGCTTACCTTTGATTATTTTGATTATTGTAAAAATATTTGCTTACTGACCCTCATGCCAGAAGCAGCAGTTTGTTTGCTAATGGCTGACTAGTTTTCAAAAATGGTTAAGGTATTTTTAAAAATAATATTTACAAACAGTAAACTTATTATCAGAAAGTAGGAGGCAATTTTCTGAAAGGTGTTGATCAAAGTTTGTGAGAAGATTTGTAGCTCAGGTGCTCGTTGTTGTGGTTCTGTTCGCCGAGCTGGGAGTTTTTGTTTCAAACGTTTTGTCCACTTTCTAGGTGACATCTTCAGTGCTTGGGAGCCTCCTGTGAAGCGCTTCTGTGCTGATTCCTCTGGCATTTATACTGGTTTGAATGTGCCGCTTCCGGTTGTCAGTTGCTGCGGACAGCAACTGACAACCGGAAGCAGCAGATTCAAACCAGTATAAATGCCGGAGGAATCAACACAGAAGCGCTTCACAGGAGGCTCTGAAGCACTGAAGATGTCACCTAGAAAGGGGACGAAACGTTTGCAACAAAAACTCCCAGCTCAGCGAACAGAACCACAACAAAGGTGTTGATGTTCTAATCGAGAAAGCAAGGTGGTGAGGAATATAACTGGGGTCAAACATGTACATTTAAAAGTTCTTATATTGAGATATATAATTTCCAAAGACACATCTCTTTCTTGTTTCTCTATTTAGAAGCACAGGTGATTCCCCAATTGATTCTCACCATCTGAATACAATTAAATACAGTAACATTAGGAATTACAGTTGCTGAAAATGTGTTGCTGGAAAAGCGCAGCAGGTCAGGCAGCATCCAAGCAGCAGGAGAATCGACGTTTCGAGCATAAGCCCTTCTTCAGGAAGGCTTATGCCCGAAACGTCGATTCTGCTGCTCCTTGGATGCTGCCTGACCTGCTGCGCTTTTCCAGCAACACATTTTCAGCTCTGATCTCCAGGATCTGCAGACCTCACTTTCTCCTTAGGAATTACAGTGTGTGGTTAACCCATGCCAGTGCACCCTGCTATAAGCACATGTTGAACTGTAGTACATTACTGCTTTAAATCACTGCTACTACAATAAGCACTAATTTGCACTGCTCACTGACTAAACATGAGCAGGGTCTGGGATAACACAGGTACTTAAAGGCAGGCTGCAATTCTCACAAGGGAAATTGTATTCTGGCTGAAGAAATGGCAGGAATTTTGGCAAGCGACATCACTGCAATTTGATACTTTGAGAAATGGCTGAACATGGAAGATGACATGGGCTGAGGTTTTCAGAGAAGGCAATGGAGGTCAGCTGTGAGGGACATCGAGGTCCAGGCAGCAATGGACATAAGTAACAGTGAGGTTAATGGTAGAGGTACAGTATTGCTGTAAGGACAAAGATGCTGTGCATGAAGCAATTTAAAGATCATACATATTCTGGATAACACTGTACAAAAGGACTTCTAGGGTATCTTGTGAGTCTAGGCGACTCTCTGTGTGGAGTTTGCACATTCTCCCCGTGACTGCATGGGTTTCTTCCAGATGCTCTGGTTTCTTTCCACAATCCAAAAATGTGCAGGTTAGGTGGATTGGCCATGCTAAATTGCCCATAGTGTTAGGTGAAGGGGTAAATGTAGGGGATTGGGTCTGGGTAGGTTGTGCTTCGGCAAGTTGGTGTGGACTTGTTGGGCCGAAGGGCCTGTTTCCACACTGTAAGTGATCTACTCTAATTCATCAATCTGATTCCTCACACTTTAAAATGAATGCTAATTGCCCCAAGAGTGTGGCAGTGGCTCCACGGACTAGAAATTTGCAATATTTTCTCAGACTGAAGATAATTCTATCCCATTTCTGCAGCCCTGCCAACCAGCACAGGCCATGATAACACTAACCAGCACTGGTCCTGCTAGAACCACAACTACGTGAGATCATCCACCAGGACCTTCCACAGCGACCTCAAATGTGGTTGAGGTCAGTGGAATTGCATATTAATTTTATCGTTGGGGTCGAAATAGAAAGGGGCTGTCGATATTGTAGCTTCTCTTTCTGTTCCTCCACTTTCTGGTGCACTTCCTCTTTCTCCACCTCCTCCTTTCTACTTACCTGACAGCTAGTGATAAAGGCTGTTCCCTCAATGGTCCAAATTGTATAGTATTCTGCACATCTTATCAGCTCAGCTGAATAATGCACTGCTCCTGCAAAGCAGTCCAGGCATTGCCGAAGTTAACTGTTGCTACATGCTGTTAAATTCCTGTGTCAACATTGAATGTCTAATGTTCTCGATTCTACAACGAAGTGAAACAGCTGCTCAGTATGTAATGTACGACAAAGACCTTTGAATGCTGGAAATATGAAACAAAATCAGAAATTACTGGAGAAACTCAGCTGTTCTGGCAGCAACTGTGGAGAGAAAGCAGAGTTAACATTTCAAGTTAAGTGACACTTTCTGCAGAATGTCAGTTAACTCTGCTTTCTCTCCACAGATGCCGCCAGACTTGCTGAGTTTCTCCACTGCCATAAAGTGTGGCACTGGAAAAGTGCAGCACATCAGGTAGCATCTGAGGAGAGGAGAATGGATGTTTCAGGCATGAGCCCTTCATCAGCTGTGGAGGGAGGAGGAGAACTTATTCAACAACATGGGCATCTTTGGAAGAGGCTTCGCAGAGGTGGCACAATGGCTCAGTGGTTAGCCCTGCTGCCTCACAGTGCCAGGGATCCATATTCAATTCCAGGCTCGGGCAAATCTGAATGCACATTCCCCCCATGTCTCCATGGGTTTCCTCCGGGTGCTCTAGTTTCCTCCCACAGTCCAAAGATGTGCAGGTTAGGTGAATTGGCCATGCTAAATTGCCCAGAGTGTTCAGGTATATGGAGTTTAGGTGGATTAGTCAGGGGAAATGTAAAAGTAATAGGGTAGGGGAATGGGTCTGAGTGAGGTACTCTTCAGAGGGTCAGTGTGGACTTATTGGGCCAAATGGCCAGTTTCCACACTGTAGGGATTTTACAATTCAGTAAAGTTAGTGACTAGCAGAAAGTGAGTTTCTCCAGCAACTTCTGTTTTTGGCTCAGTATCTACCCTATCAAGCTCTTTCTGAATCTTTTCTGTTTCAATGAGATCATCTCTCCTTTAAATTACAGAGAATATGGACCCAGTTAATTCATCCCCTAATTACAGGACAATTACCTCAAGCCAGGTGCCAGTATAATCAATCTCTGTCCTATTGTCTGCAATGCCAACCTATCCTTGCTGAAATACAGAGACAAAAACTGTTCACAGTATTCTCAAGGATATGTACAAATGTAGCAAGACTTACTTCATCCCATACTTGAAACACATTGAAATAAAATCTAACATGCCATTTTGCATTTGAATTGTTTGCTCTAAGTGCATACTAACTTCTATGTTCCTTTTACAAGTTTCATGCTGTGCTAAAATTTATTCAGATTTTCTATTCTTATAATCGAAAGTGAAAAACCTGATACTTCCCTGCATCATAGTCCAGCTATCACATTGTTGTCCTTTCACTTAACTAGTCTTGATATCTTTGCAGCACCCTGGGCTCCTTCTCAGCATACATTCTGACCTAGCTTTGTATATACATGGACTTAGTTATCTCCCTTCCGCAGAAAATCTCCGAAAACTCAAAGATTGTTTACCAATATCTCAAGCAGGTTGAAAGAAACCAGATGTCTAAAATTTAGGAGCTACATTCACATTGAGAGCCATAGGCAATGTGACCCTTGTCCTGCAGTTGTGGCCACAACAATTGCCAGATTTAAATTCAGGACTGCCTTACTAACACAAACGTGTCTCCCACTTGGTTCTTGCTGACATTGATGAGAAAGAATTGCTCCCGAAAGACCCTTGGGGGATATCACCTCTGCCCAAGAGCCTGTATCTCCCCCTACTCCTCTTCAAACAGCATGCCCTTCTTTGCAAAGCCTCTCTTCAATCTCCCTATTATGCTCATCTTTTAAAAATTCTAACATGGGATGAAGACATCACTGACTAAGGACAGCATTTGTGGCCTGTCCCTCACTGCCATTGAAATAAGTGGTTCATGCCTGATGTATGCACTGTGGGAAATAAGTACACTACATTAATTTAACATACAATTGTGTATTGACCATATTAAAACTGAGTATATGAATACAGTGTATGTAAGAGTGGGTAACTTTTGGGTTTTTCCAAAGTCAAGTCTAAGGGCTTTATCATTCGTTCTCCGAGCATACATGGAATAAATGATTATAACCTGGAATCTCCTTGATAGAAGATTGGCTGTCTGGCAGAAGACAAAGAGTGGGAATAAAAAGGATGGAAGCCAGTGACAAGTGGTGTTCCGCAATGGTCAGTATGGGGACCACAACTTTTCACTTTATACATCAATGATCTGGATGAAGGTACTGAGGGCATTCTGTCTGAGTTTGCAGGCGATACAAAAATAAGCAAAGGAACACGTAGTATTGAGGTGGCGAGGAGGATGCAGAAAGTTTTAGACAGGTTAGGAGAGTGGGAAAAGAAGTGGCAGATGAAATACAAAGTGGGAAAGTATGATGTCAAGTACTTCGGTAGGAAGATGGAGGCATGGGCCATTTTCTAAAATGGGAGAAAGTTCAGAAATCTGCAAAGTGCAAAGGGATTTGGGAGTCCTAGGTCAGGTTTCTCTTAAGGAAAACTTGCAGATTCAGGCAGTTGTTAGGAAGACAAATACAATGTTGTCATTCATCGCGAAAGGACGAGAATATAAAAGCAGGGATGTACTCGGAGGCTTTATCACGCTCTGGTCAGACAACATTTAGAGTATTGTGAGCAAGTTCGGGTCCCGTACCTTAGGAAGGATGTACTGGCTCTTGAGTGGGTCCAGAGGAGATTCATGAGAATGATCCCAGGAATGAAAAATTTAATATATGAGGAACATTTGAGGATTCTGGGACTGAACTCGGTGAAGTTTAGAAGGATGGGGGGGGTGGTTGGGAATCTGATCGAAAGTTACAGAATACTGAATGGCCTGGACAGAGTGGACATTGGGAAGATGTTTCAATTGGCAGGAGAATGAGGACCCAAGGGCACACCCTTAGAGGAGAGGAAAGAGCATTTAGAAAGGCAATAGGAGAAACTTCTTTAGCCAGAGTGGTAAATCTACGGAATTCATTGCCACAGAAGGCTGTGGAAGGCCAGGTCATTAAGTATGCTTAAAACAGAGACAGATAAGTTTTTGATTGCCAAGGGGATCAAAGGTTACAGGGAGAAAGCAGGAAAATGGGTTGAAAAACCTATCAGCCATGATTGAATGGCAGAGCAGACTCAATGGGCCCCATGTCTTATGGTGGTACAGAGCCAAATTTCTCCCAAAGTACCCTGAACATAGTAAAGCATCCCAAGGAACTTCAGAGGAGAATGATCCAACAAAACTTGACACTGAACCATATTTGAAGATGATGAGATGCATCCAGCAATTTGATATAATACATTGGCTTCCAAGCCATGACAAATTAATGGGAAAAATTCAATCATGTCCAAAGTATTGCTGAGATTCCCAGTGTACATTTCTTTGATACTGAAGCAGACATAGTAGGGCTGAATAGCTCTGCTGGCTTTGCAACAGAGCTCAGCTTGCCTCATTAGGTACACACAGTGAGTTCTTGGCTTAAATCAGCCTCATCATCAGGAAAGAGCTAATTACTAGTGACAGGTGGGAAGCTGCACACAGCTGCAGCCCTTAAAGGAGTTTTTTAAGGGAATATTTGAATCTGGATCACTGAGGCAAACTGAGAATTTGAATTCCTGTTTTTAAAAAAAGGTTAGTGTCGTTAAAAAGTAAATCTAGAAGCCCAACATAGAATCATACAGCACTGAAACAGGCCCTTCAGTCCAACTCGTCCTTGACAAAGAGACATCCCAATCTGACCTAGCCTAAATGCCAGCATTTGGCCTATATCTTTCTTAACCCTTCCTATTCATGTACCCATCTAGATGCCTTTTAAATGTTCTAACTGTACCAGCCTCCACCATTTTCTCTGGCAGCTATACTCCAAAAACATACCATGATCTGCATGAAAAAGTAACCCCTCAGGTCCTTTTTAAATTTTCCCCCTCTCACCTTAAACCTATGCCCGCTGGTTCTGGACTTCGCCTACGCTAGGGCAAAGACTTGGGCTGTTCACCTTATCTATGCGCCTCACGATTTTATAAACCTATAAAGGTCACCCCTCAGCCTCCAACGATCCAGAAAAGAAGGCTGCAGCCTATTCAGCCTCACCACGACTTAAACCCTCCAGTCCCTGCAACATCCCTATAAGTCTGTTATGCATTCTCTCAAGTTTAACAAATTCTTTGCTGTACAAGGGCGACCAGAATTGTACACAGTATTTGAAAAGAGTCCTCACCAATGTCCTGTACAGCTGCAACATGATATCCCAATTCCTATACTCGATGTTATTACTAATGAAGGCAAATGTGCCAAATGCCTTCTTCACTTTCTTATACCTGTGATTCCACTTTCAAGGAACTATGAACTCCCACCCCTAAGTCTCTTTGTTCAGCAAAACTCCCCAGGGTCGTATCATTGAGTGTATAAGTCCCTGCCCTGGTTTGCCTTACCAAAATGCAACACCTCGCATTTATCTAAATTAAACTCCATCACTCCTTGGCCCATTGAACCATCTGATCAAGATCCCGTTATACTCTGAGATAATTTTTTAGATTAGATTACTTACAGTGTGGAAACAGGCCCTTCGGCCCAACAAGTCCACACCGACCCGCCGAAGAGCAACCCACCCAGACCAATCCCCCTACATTTACCCCTTCACCTAACACTAGCATGGCCAACTCAGCTATCCTGCACATTTTTCAACCGTGGGAGGAAACTGGAGCACCCGGAGGAAACCCATGCAGGCACGGGGAGAGTGTGCAAACTCCACACAGACGGTTGCCTGAGGCAGGAATTGAATCCGTTCCACTATCCACTATACCACCTATTTTGGTATTGTCTGCAAAATTTATTAGCCATACTTTGAATATTCACCTTCAAATCATTTATATCCATGCCGAAAAGCAGTTAACCCAGTACTGATCCTTGTGGCACACCACTGGTCACAGTCCTCCATAATTTGAAAAGCAACTCTCCACTATCACCCCATCTCTTACCTTCAAGCCAATTTTATATCCAATTGGCTAGTTCCCCCTGGATGCCATGTGATCTAACCTTATGAACCAATCTGCCAACTGGAACTTTGTCGAATGCTTTGCTGAAGTCCACATAGGCAACATCTATCACTGTGCCTTCAACCTTTTTTAATCACCTCTTCACAAAACTCAATCAAGTTAGTGAGGCATGATTTCCCATACATAAAGCCATGCCGAGTAACTCCAATCAGTCCTTGCTCTTCCAAAGGCTTGCAAATCTTGTCCCTCAGAATCCCCTTAAATGACTTATCGACCACTGATGCAAAGCTCACTGGTCTATAGTTCCCTGGCTTTTTCTTAAATAATGGCACCATATGAATGCAGTCTTCCAGCACATCACCCATAGCTGTCAATGACACAATATCTCAGCAAGCAACTCAGCAAAGTTCTGGGAAAGACCTGATCAAGTCCCAGGGACTTACCTAAGTTTGACTAGGAGAAAGTGAGGACTGCAGATGCTGGAGTACCAAAGTTGAAAAATGTGGTGCTGGAAAAACTCAGCAGGCCAGGCAGCATCCGAGGAACAGGAGAATCGACGTTTCAGGCATAAGCCCTTCTTCAGGAATGAGGCTGGTGTGCCAAGCGGGCTGAGATAAAGGGTAGGGGGGAGGGAATTTGGGGGAATGGCCTCCTTCTTCAAAGACTGCAATTTCCCCTCAGACGTGGTCGACGATGCTCTCCACCGCATCTCATCCACTTCCCGCACCTCCGCATCTCTAATCGCCACCAGGACAGAACCCCACTGGTCCTCACCTATCACCCCACCAACCTCCGGATACGTCGTATCATCCTTTGTCATTTCCGCCACCTCCAAACAGACGCCACCACCAGGGATATATTTCCCTCCCCAGCCCTATCAGCGTTCCGGAGAGACCACTCCCTCCGCGACTCCCTTGTCAGGTCCACACACCCCCACACCCCACCAACCCAATCTCCACTCCCGGTACCTTCCCCTGCACCTGCATGAAGTTCAAAACTTGCGCCCACACCTCCCCCAAAGGCCCCAATGGATCCTTCCATATCTGTCGCAAATTCACCTGCACCGCCACACACATCATTTACTGTATCCGTTGCACATTGGAAGACAGGCCGCCTACTTGCGGAACGTTTCAGGGAACACCCGCATCAACCAACCCAACCACCCCGTGGCTGAACACTTTAACTCCCCCTCCCACTCCGCCAAGGACATGCAGGTCCTTGGCCTCCTCCATCGCCAGACCCTGACCACATGATGCCTGGAGGAAGAGAGCCTCATCTTCTGCCTAGGAACCCTCCAACCACATGGGATGAATGTAGATTTCTCCAGCTTCCTCATTTCCCCTCCCCCCACCTTATCTCAGTCCCAACCCCTGGATTCAGCACCACACTCTTGACCTGCAATCTTCTTCCCGATCTCTCTGCCCCTACCCCCCTCTCCAGCCTATCCCCCTCACCCTCACCTCCTTCCACCTATTGTATTCCCAGTGCCCCTCCACCAAATCCCACCCCCCCCAACCCTTTATCTCAGCCCGCTTGGCACATCAGCCTCATTCCTGAAGAAGGGCTTATGCCTGAAACGTCGATTTTCCTGCTCCTCGGATACTGCCTGGCCTGCTGTGTTTTTCCAGCACCACATTTTTCAACTCACTTACCTAAGTTTGTGCATTTTAAGACCTCCAACACCTCCTCTTCTGTAATCTGAATTCTTTTCAAGACATCACTATTTATTTTCCCAAGTTCCCAAGCTTCCATATCCTTCTCCACAGTAAATAAAGATGCAAAATATTTTTTAGTACCTCATCTATTTCCACACATAGATGGCTATATTGATCTTGACAGGGCCCTAGTGTCTCCTTCGTTACTCTTTTGCCCCTAATGCCCCCACCAAAGCTATGTTCTTTTCTTGTCCTCCTGATTTCCCTGTGTAAATTCCTACTGTCTTTATACTCAAGGGTTTCATTCAAACCCAGTTGTCTATATTTAATAAACACCCCAAAGTTTGTGAGAAGATTTGTAGCTCGGGTGCTCATTGTTGTGGTTCTGTTCGCCGAGCTGGGAGTTTTTGTTGCAAACGTTTCGTCCCCTTTCTAGGTGACATCCTCAGTACTTGGGAGCCTCCTGTGAAGCGCTTCTGTGCTGATTCCTCCGGCATTTATAGTGGTTTGTCTCTGCCGCTTCCGGTTGTCAGTTGCTGTCCGCTGCAGTGGCCGGTATATAGGGTCTAGGTCGATGTGTCTGTTGATAGAATTCGTGGATGAGTGCCATGCCTCTAGGAATTCCCTGGCTGTTCTCTGTTTGGCTTGCCCAATAATAGTGGTGTTATCCCAATCGAATTCATGTTGTTTGTCGTCGGAGTGTATGGCCACTAAGGAAAGCTGGTCATGTCGTTTCGTAGCTAGTTGGTGTTCATGGATGCGGGTTGTTAGCTGTCTTCCTGTTTGTCCTATGTAGTGTTTTGTGCAGTCCTTGCATGGGATCTTGTACACTACGTTGGTTTTGCTCATGCTGGATATCGGATCCTTTGTCCTGGTGAGCTGTTGTCTGAGTGTGGCTGTTGGTTTGTGTGCTGTTATGAGTCCTCGTGGTCGCAGTAGTCTGGCTGTCAGTTCGGAAATGCTTCTGATGTATGGGAGTGTGGCCAGTCCTTTAGGTTGTGGCATGTCCTCGTTCCGTTGTCTTTCCCTTAGGCATCTGTTGATGAAATTGCGCGGGTATCCGTTTTTGTTGAATACTTTGTATAGGTGTTCTTCTTCCTCTTTTTGCAGTTCTGGTGTGCTGCAGTGTGTTGTGGCCCTTTTGAATAGTGTCCTGATGCAACTTCGTTTGTGTGTGTTGGGGTGGTTGCTTTCATAGTTCAGGACTTGGTCTGTGTGTGTGACTTTCCTGTATACCTTCGTGGTGAATTCTCCGTTCGGTGTTCTCTGTACCATTACGTCTAGGAATGGGAGCTGGTTGTCGTGAATCGGATTCCTGTGAGTGTGGCGTCGATGATCCGGTGTGTGTTCTCTATTTCTGTGTTTTTAATGATTACAAAGGTGTTGCCACGTGTCTGATCCAGCGTTTGGGTTGTATTTGCATTAAGACTGTTTGTTCTAACCTTTGCATTACTGCTTCTGCTATGAGTCCAGAGATCAATGAGCCCATGGGTGTGTCGTTGATTTGGTCATATATCTGGTTGTTGAATGTGAAGTGTGTTGTGAGGCACAGGTCCAGTAGTTTAAGTATGCCGTCTTTGTTAATAAGTTCAACGTCCTGTTGTCTTTTATGTATGTCCAGCAGGTTGGATATTGTTTCTCTGGCTGGGGTTTTGTCAATAGAGGTGAACAGTGCCGTTACATCGAATGAGACCATGGTTTCTTCCTTGTCTATGTGTATATTTCTGATGATGTCCAAGAATTCCTGTGTTGACTGGATAGAGTGTCTGGATCTGTTGATCAGGTGCTTAATAAACACCTCCTCCTTTTTCTTACCTCGAGCCTCAATTTCTCTCGTCATCTAATATCCCCTATACCTACCAGCCTTGCTCTTCACAAATACAGGAACATCCTGTCTCTAAACTCTTATTATCTCATTTTTAAAGGCCTTCCACTTGCTAGACATCTCTTTACTTGTGAACAGCCTCACCCAATCAACTTTTGAAAGTTCTTGCCTAGTACTGTCAAAATTGGCCTTATTCCAATTTAGAATTTTAGTTTAATATCAGATCTATTCTTTTCCATAGTTTTTTTAAAAGTAATAGAATTATGATCACTTGCCCCAATGTACTCCCCTTTGACACCTCAGTCACTTGCCCTGCCTTATTTCTCAACAAAAGCATTGTTCCTTCTCTAGTAGGAACATCTACACATTGAATAAGAAAGCTTTTTTGTACACACCTAACAAACTCCTCCCCATCCAAGCCCTTAACACTATGACAGGCCCAGTCTACGTTTGGAAAGTTAAAATCCCCTACCATTACAACCCAATTATCCTTACAGAAATCAGAGACGTCCTTACATAGTTGCTTCTCAATTTCTCTCTGAATATTGAATGGTCTATAATACAATACAAGGTGATCATCCCTTCCTTATTTCTCAGTTTCACCCATACAATGTCACTGGATGACGTCCCAGGAGTAACCTCCCCAAGTACAGCCGCAATGTTATCCCTAACTAAAAACTCATCTCTCCCTCACTCTCTTGCATCCCATTCTATCATTCCCATAGCATCTATACCCCAGAACATTAAGCTGCCATCTTGTCCATCCCTGCGCCACATTTCTCTAATAGCTATGATAGCCCAGTCTTAGTGGTCCTTTACCTTACCTGTCAGGCCTCTTGGGCTGAAGTAAATGCAGATTAATTTATCAGTCTTACCTCATTCTCTGCCAAGCTCTTGTCTGCCTTGATTATTAGACTTGCTCCCTTATCTACTCTGCTGCAAATGTGTTGCTGGTCAAAGCACAGCAGGTTAGGCAGCATCTCAGGAATAGAGAATTCAACGTTTCGAGCATAAGCCCTTCATCAGGAATAAGAGAGAGAGAGCCAAGCAGGCTGAGATAAAAGGTAGGGAGGAGGGACTAGGGGGAGGGGCGATGGAGGTGGGATAGGTGGAAGGAGGTCAAGGTGAGGGTGATAGGCCGGAGTGGGGTGGGGGCGGAGAGGTCAGGAAGAGGATTGCAGGTTAGGAGGGCGGTGCTGAGTTGAGGGAACCGACTGAGACAAGGTGGGGGGAGGGGAAATGAGGAAGCTGGAGAAATCGGAATTCATACCTTGTGGTTGGAGGGTTCCCAGGCGGAAGATGAGGCGCTCCTCCTCCAGCCGTCGTGTAGTTGTGTTCTGCCGGTGGAGGAGTCCAAGGACCTGCATGTCCTCGGTGGAGTGGGAGGGGGAGTTAAAGTGTTGAGCCACGGGGTGATTGGGTTGGTTGGTTCGGGCGGCCCAGAGGTGTTCTCTGAAGCGTTCCGCAAGTAAGCGGCCTGTCTGGTTGGTTCGGGCGGCCCTTATCTACTCTACCAGCCTCAGCCTTTTCTCACTATTAATTTGGTTCCCACCACCTCTACCCTTACAAGTTTAAAGCCTCTTGAATAACACGAGTGAGGATATTGATCCCTTTTCACAACATAATGATGAATAACATGCAGAATAAACCCTTTGCCAACTGTCCAGTTTAAAACTGCATAATTTTAACAGGCTGCCCAAATATTCTAACATGCAAACTGCAAACAAATATATAACTTTAAAAAAGCAAACACAGATGAGTAGATACAGTCATAACAATAAAACTTGTATTTATATAGGTTTTCAGTGTCATAAGATCTCAAGTGCTTCACAGAAGAATTATAAAACAAAATGGAACACCAAGCTACCAAAGGAGATATTAGGAGAGATGGCCAAAAACAAGGCCAAGGGCAAGGTTTCACTGACCACACTGAAGGGTTAAAACAAAAAAGTAGCTAGGCAATAATGCAAGAAACTTCAAAGCTTAGGGCCCAAGCAATTATCTGTCAATAATAATCTAATCAAAGGTCAGATCTGGTTGAATACAGATATCTTGGAAAGGTGTGCAGCGGGAAGAGGTTACAAAGACAGAGAGGGAGCAAGATGATAGATTTGAAAATTGGCCAGAACATGTTCAACTTGAGATATTGCAAAACCAAAGTGAAAGCCAATGTAGGTTAGCAAGCCCAAGAGTGATGGATGAACAGGACATGATGGACATTTAGAGAGTAGAACATAGGAGGTTTGATTGGTGTGTTTTGGAACAGTCAAATCAAATGGCATGAAGGATTTTGGCAGCAGTTGAGCCGAGGTAGAGGTGCAGTCCAGCATTATTACAAAGGGTGAAAAGCAGCAGTGACATGACAGGACAGATATGTCATCAGAGGATCACCTCAACCTAAATATGTGACCAAGCTTGTGAACAGTTTGGTTCAACCTCACAGGATAATAGAGAGAGAGAGAGAGAGAAAGAGAGATTGGAACTCAGCTTGAAATGTAGCCAAAAACAATAGCCTTAGTCTTCTCAATAGTTGATTGAAGAAAATTGCTGCTCTTCCAGTATTGGACGTCGGACATGGAGTTTGAAAAATTAGGGGTAGTGGGTGAGATGAGATATTCTGTGGATAAGGTAGAACTGGGCGTCATCAGCATTCATGTGAAAATTTATGTGTGCACCGTCAGTTAGGCACAACTCAGCATCTGTCCCTGTTGACTTCCTAAGTAAATGTAATCAGACAGACAAACAGGTAGAAACAAGCAGGCAGATAGAGGGATAGGTAGACATCTAAAACAGACACAGTGGATGCAAAACTACCAAGCACAGGTTAACCTGCTGACAGGTTAAAAAATGCTTTGTTTCCGCAAAGTGGTGCTAAAATGAACCTAAGAAATGGATTTTCTGTCAGTGACAAAACTATTTAAACACTTTTGAATTGTGTTATTTTCAGATGTAGCGCCATGTCATTCTATTTTAGAACTGTTAAACTGACTCAAAGTTTTGCACAGAAATTCAAATCTAAGATAAACTAATCCTTAGGGCCATTCTGAATGGTCAAATCCTTCAAGGATTGAATGTATTCACACTTTCTGAAGCTCTATTGACAAGCAGTGCTGTTCCACCTTTAGACACCAATCTCCTGAGTAACACATGCCTCACATTCGATCAACCATAACAGAGTCTTAGCTCAAAACAGGTTGCATATATTACAGGGGATAATGGTTTTAGAGCTGTTGGAGACTGAGATAGGACGGGTACAGGCCATAGAGTGATTTGGAAACAAGGTTGGGAATTTTATTCTGGACTATGAGTCAACGTACGTCAGTAGCACAGTGGCAATGGATGAATGAGCTTTGATGCAAGATATAATATGACTGGCACTTTTTTGGATGAGTCTTACAAACAAAGCATGAAGCTATATTAAGTATTACAAGCAATACTGTTTGTGGCATTGCCTGGTGAAGGGAGAAGCAACAATCCAACCATGACAACTTCTGAAATATCCAAGTCCCGCTCACTGTTCCATCATCATCACCAACTAAAAGTTGAAATCTCAACACTTGAGAAATTAGGGTGACATTTCAAGTGAAGAAGAAAGAAACAGACTCTACTAACTCTGCCTGACTGCTTGAAATTTTTGAAGTGGCCCACTGTCACCTCCTTAACAATAGATTCCAGCATTGTTTTTTTTCTGGAACAATATTAAGCGAATTGGCTTATAACTTGTGGTTTTCTGGCCCCTTCCCTTCCTCAATAGAGGAATTGCATTCACTATTTTCCAATCTTAATGGGACCTTTCCAGAATCGAGCAAAGTTCAGAAAATTCAATCCAATATATCTAACACACAATACTCATTTATTTTAAGGTATAAGGTGAGTTCCATCAGGACATGGGGACTTGTCAATCATCACTTCATTACAAAAGGAGGGACATTTTGAAACAGTTGCACAGTTGACGAGACATTAGTGAGACCATGTCTGGGATACTGTGTATAGATTGGTTTCCTTATTGAAGGAAAGATGCAAATGTATCAGAAGCAGTGCAGAGAAGGGAGGTGTTGCTGAGCACGGAGGCAAGGTGAGACCTATATCCGTTGGAGTTTAGAAGAATGGGAGATGATCTGATTGAAGTATATAAGATTCTAAGGAGACTGGATAGGACATATTGCTTATCAGGAATAGGCCACAGTAAGGTCTCATTGTTGTAACCACGATAAGATCAGCCACAATCTTATTAATTGGAGGAGTAGGCTTAAGGGGCTAAAAGGCTTACTCTTGTTCTTAATTCATATGTTCCTATCTATAGGCATCTGATAAGAACTCTTGATGCTTGGCCTTCCCAGTCCAGCTGAGGTCTCAAGATCCAAGTAGGACTCTTCCAGAAATTGTCAAGTGTCCAGCACTCTCAACCCACAAATCAAAATGCACAAACAAGAGGCGGTACTAATTCCTCTCCACTATTTGATCATTCAACTGGACCACGGCTTTTCTGTACAATAACTCCATCTACCAGCCTTGGTTGTGTAACCCATCACACACCTAACTAGTGAAAGTTGTTGACAAATTAGCTTAGAACATATTGTGATGATGCAGACAGACGAGCAGGGAGAAATCACATGATACCTGAATGAGAAGAACAAAACTTGAATGATTCATAAAAGTAATTTATCTGGAAAATGTTTGAAAAAACTGTCAAAATTGCTCAGACGATGTTTGCCATTACGTTTTCTCTTAAAGTGAATGTCAGTATTATACATTTTTCCCTCCGAGGTTCTCAACTATTAGAAAAAGTTTATTTTATAAAATTTATATTTTGAGCCTTTCATTCTATTCCAGCTGCAAACTCACTCTGTGCAGCTCTTTACCCCGAGGTGGTGACAACACCTGGTGAGGCAGTGCAGGGATGCCCAATGAAAATTGTAAAGCTGAGATTGATAATTTTTTTCATTGGACAAGGGTGTTAGAACTTATGAAATCACATCAGGTAAATGGAGACAAGATACAAATCAGCCATGATCTGATGAGTGACATTCAATACTTCCTATCATGGAAACTGTGACCCAAAACTTCGATTTGTGTAAAGTTGTGACAAGTTTAAAAAAAAGGTTCAATAATGTTCACAGATCAGAGGACAGAAATACAGCATAATCAGAAAAACAGTTAAAAAGAGAAAGTTCCATAAAAATAAATCTTTAAGACATGGTTTGAATAGAATGCCCAATTCTTCAATACAAACACTTTAAAAGGAGATGAGATAATTGCTTGAAAAAAAAATGGAATATTAGAAGATTTGGTCAGTGAGTAAGAGATGAAACAAGATAGAGATATCTCATGCTTTTTTTCAACTGAAGGAGCTTTTAAATGCAAGTTGTTGAAGAATTGATGAGCCAATTGACTGATATCTGCAAAATACATTCCACGATTCTTCACTACTAGAGCTTACTTAGAAAATTGCCACTTTGGTCAGCAACAACTAGAATTAGCATACTGCCTTTAAATGGAGTAAAACAGTCTGAGAACCTTCATGGGAGCATACTCAGACAAAACCTGGTTCAGACCAAAGCAGCAGATTTTAAGACAGGCAATCAATTGCTTGGACAGAGGCATGAGTTTCCAACCATGTTTTAATAGGAGGAAAGAGGAGTAGAAAGGCAGGGAGGGATGGAAATTTCAGAGTTCAGGCACTGAAGGAATGGCTACCCACTGTAGGGAAAGGAAATGAAGCAGCACTAAGCACTAGAGTTGGAGGAATTCAAAAGTTCTCAGAAGTTTGTAGGATCGGAAGTGGTGACAAGGTATGATCCAATAGAATTAATTAATAAATGAGAGATTCTCCCATTACATCAGATACACATTTTACTTCAGTGTGTATAAAAAGTCTAAAAGATGCTTCTAGACAGGATTTTTTTAAATTCTGAGATTCAATACAGACAGGCAACAGAATCATGAAAGTAGGAGCCTTTAATCCTGTTCACTGGAATAAGTTATACATGACCAAACAAGTGTTATACCTCAGAAATTATAACTACATTTTCAAACAGAAACACTGAATCAGCAGGAAATGAAGCATCCTCTTCACGGTTGAATTCTCTGAATTTCTTAAATATTATTTCTCTTAAAGAGTAGGCACAAACATACAATATTTTCTGACAAAAAGCAATCATTGCAAAATATGTAGGCAGCCCATTTGAAAAAAATCTTTTACTGTCAGTTACATCAGCCTATTTCGTATTACTAGAGTCACAAAAGAAAATTAGACTCACTTGTCCCTTCCCCCTCTCCTCTGTCGCCGAGAAGTAGCAGCTGCTTTTACAAGAAGAGACAACTTCATTAAAACACAGAAGATCCTGAAGGATCTTGACCAGGTCAGTGTGGAAAGGATGTTTCTCCTTGTGGGAGAATTTCAAACTTTGTGTCTCTGTTTGGAAGAGGTTGATCACTTAAGGCAGAAGTGAGAATTCTTTTTCCCTCTGGACAGTGGGCCATGAGTCTTTGGTTAAAATTTTCTCAAAAAGCAGAATCCTTCAATTTTTTTTAAGGCAGCGATAGAAATATTCTTATTAAGCAAAGGATTGACAGTTATTGTAGGTAGGCCTGAATGTGGAGTAATCAAATTATCTTATTGAATGGTGGAGGTGACTCAAGGAGACAGGTTCTACTCCTGCCACTAATTTGTATGTTTGCAAAGTGAGGTCATAACATGGAATCATGGGACACGATCAGAGGAGGGAAAGGAGGAGGAAGGAGAGTGGAAAGGGTGACTCACTATCAAGCACCTTGGTAAAAGCCTGTGACAGAACGTCAGCTCACCAACACATAAGAATGAAATAACTGCATAGAGGTCTGTATCCTATCAAATCACCCTTTATTTACACATGCACAGTTCAATGGTTGTGACCAGACAACTATCTGAATTCCCTATTCATATTAGTCAGCCAGGGCCCCCTAAGTGGCCCAGGGTTACAGCCTCAATCAGGGAACTCAGCCAATAAGATCCACTTGGTTCCAATCACAACAGGGAGGAATGGGGTTTAAAGTGAGACCAAAGGAGGGATGAAAAGTCATTCAAAACAACAACTGTAAATCCTCACATTTATACTCGCGTGCAATAACAAAACCTATATCTTTGGAGGGACCGTATACCACAAATGAGCCAGTGGCTTGGGAGCTGTTGTTGCTAGTGAATTGAAAAGATTCCTCAGTTGCCTCCATTGTGTCGAGCTGCCTGCCTTGGCTACTGACCAATCACTCTCACTCGCTACATCCATGTCGGCAAGCATCTGCATCAGTCGGGTGTTCTGAAATTTGTTTTATTCACAAGTCACTGTGATGTCTGCATGTAAATGCTTGCAGGAGCTACGTTGCCATAGCAATGCCAACACCACATGCTAACAGCAGTTTCAGAAGACTCCCTCCATTAAGGTTTTCTGTTGAGCCATGTGGCACAACTCAAGTCAATGCCTCTGGGACTTGATTATTAGTTTTTCAAGAGCTGGGAATCACTGGCAGTGACTGGAGCTTTAATAGAGACCCAGGTTGCACAGCACTTTATCATCATATGTCAAGGAGTGTAAAGTCTGCCACCATCCACCTTCTACCCTGTTGACACCCAGACAATTGGTTCTAAATTACTGCTACACAAAAAAAACAGGTTAGAGAAAAACAAGAAACGGAAAGGCCCTTCATTCCATCAAACTTACTCATCCAGTTTTAAACATACACCCTAATCTTCTATGGAGCCTTCAATTCTATTGCCTTACCTGTTGGATAAGTGCAAATTGCATTTGTGCTTTGAGTAAAGGCATTTTTCAAAAATTGATTCTTAGAAGCATGGCTCAAAAAGAGATAAATAGTTGGGACTTGCAAGACATTGTTATGACTGCTGTTTTAGCTGAGGCACAGCCCATTCAGCAATAAATGGGTTAATATCACAATTAAATAGCAGAGAATGTTCCATTTCTCATTAACTTCTTTTGTTTCTACCTTTGCATTGTATAAAGAGTAAATATAATTTTTTACAACAGATGTTTTAAGCACCTCTTGTCCACAGTGATTAATACAGATGAGGCTGACTTAACTCCATTTCCTAAATAGTTCTGAAAACATATGCTAGGTTATTGAATTATAGTGTACAGAATTGTAATTTTGTCAAGGAGGTACTGTCCTAAATTGCATCTTTTCAAAAAAGCTTTATCCACAAGAACATTGTATAATACAGATATATATGCAAAGATGTTCCAGATGCAGCACATTTAACTTGGAATTCAAATTCAAAACATGAGCATTATAAATGCCAAGTCCACTAGCTTCAAGCAAGACTGATGTTCTACTAAGTTTCCCACCCCACAATGCAATCTTCCAATCTACCAAAACAAAGTTCATCATCTTGCTACTTCATCTGTCGCACCCTGACATTCTGGCATTCGAAACAGAGAACCTCACTCCAGTCAGAGTGTGCAAGGGAGGAATGAGTTCCATTGTATACAAGAGGTAATATCATAGCTCAGCTTTATTTTCCAGTCTTTCAAAAGATATGGGTTTTGCTGGTTTGGCAGCTGATACTTGGTTGTCCTCAAATAAGTGGTGGCGAGCTGCATTCGTGAAACACTGCAGCCCATGTGGCATAGGCACACTCACAATGCTGTTATGAAAGGAATTCCAGGATTTGGACCCAGCAACAGTGAGGGAGCAGGGATACAGTTCGAAGTGAACTTGGCACATGGCTTGCAAGGGAACTTACAGATGGCAGTGTTTCCAGCATCTGCTGCCTTCACCTACAGGGTGGGAGAACTCATAAGTTTAGAAGGTGCACTTTAAGGATCTTGCAGATCATGTACTCTGCTGCCACTGTATGTCAGTGGTGGAGTGAGTGAATGTTGATATTGATGGATGGAGAGCCATTCAAGCAGGCTGCTTTGTCCTGGATGGTATTGAGCTTCTTGAGTGTTTATGGAGCTGCACTCATCCAGGCAATGGGGGAACATTCCATCATGTTCCTGGAGGAGACACTTTGGGGACCTATGAACAGGGCTGGGCAGAGGAGTTTGCAGATGTCCCCATCACAGAGGCCGACATGTCCCTGGGTGTCTACGCTCATTTGTTGATCAGCCTACCAATCAGAATGGGCAGTGTCCAGAGCAGCCAATCCAGTGCAGTCATCATCCTGATTGACAAGTTAATTGCTGAAAATGTATTGCTGGAAAAGCGCAACAGGTCAGGCAGCATCCAAGGAGCAGGAGAATCAACGTTTCGGGCATGAGCCCTTCTTCATTCCTGAAGAAGAGCTCATGCCCGAAACGTCGATTCTCCTGCTCCTTGGATGCTGCCTGACCTGCTGCGCTTTTCCAGCAACACATTTTCAGCTCTGATCTCCAGCATCTGCAGTCCTCACTTTCTCCTGACAAGTTAATTGGACAATGATTGCTAAAGCTCTCAACAAAAACAATCCTTGCAGGGCTCTTGCCGGGATGTGACCACTGCACCTCCTGTAAGCCAAGAGGCTGGGTTCAAGTCCCAGTTGCTCTCGAGATGGGAAACAATATCTGTGAGAAAGTTGATTTGCAAAAATCTTGACCAAGGCAATTTAACATGGATCCCTCCATCTGAATACTCAGCCGTGTTCCATTGCTTTCATTAAGATTGCCAGATTCCCATTGTCTTTTTTTTCTTACATCACAGAATATGGACTATTCTGTTGGACTTCACTGGAGGCTACTGGTGTGCACAGTGAGGCACAATGTGATTCTGCCCTGGACAGTCTGTTCTATTGTGACTTTGCATTCCCCAATGCTCCTTCTCTCTCAAGTCAGCAGGACAGAGCGTGAGCAAGAGAAAGCAAGCAAAAGCTCATGAATCTAAAAAAGAGTATGCCTGCGAAAGATAGTGAGAAAGAGTAACTGAATGTGCAAGAACCACAAGACTGTGTGTAAACCAAATACACACACACTCTAAATCTCCCTTTCTAAGGTTTATTCACACATATTGGGTTGGAAGAAGAGCTGGATTGGATGAAAGGCAACGCATGTCAAATTTCCACTTTCATATCCATTCAGCATAGGACAGCTTTCAGTATGCATCAGACACAAAACCGAGATAGATTTCTCCCCAGGCCAGGTCAAGCCAGATGAATTACTCCCATAGAATTCTCAGCCTCTAATCTACTCTTCCAACCATGGTACTAATATTGTTGGTCCAGTTAGGTTTTTAGTCAATGATAAGCCATCCCTCTAAAAGTTAACATTTGAGGATTCAGTGATGGAAATGCCATCAAATGTCAAGGGAGATGGTTAGATTCCCTCTTGCTGGAGGTGTCACTGCCTGTTACATATCACTTATCATCCCATGTCTGAATGTTGTCTCGATCTTGCTGTGTATAAAACACCAGCTACTTCACTATCAGGAATAATCTTTCCTGGGAACTAAAGGTTGTAAGCTCAGCTCCAATTTATTGTTTTCAACATCAAGGTCGAGAGTCCATAGGTCACAGAGAATACAACGCACTATCAGAGAAGATATTAAGTTAAGGTCCATCTCCCTTCAAGGTGGACATAAAAGATCAATAACAAAAAGCAGGGAAGCTGGCTACAGTGAGAGGATTAACAGAAACAAATGAGAGTACAGAGATGCTCCTGAACAACTTATCCTCTGTATCCTGAATTGCCTTTCAGGTGTATTACCGGAGTCTGGCTGCTGGTTGCAAATGTTGTCATTCATCACAGCTCATTGTGTATTCTTTGGAGATGAAGATTTAAACTGAGAATGACTGATTGAGGCTAGTTAGTGAGTTATAGAGTCACAGAGGAATACAGACATACAGCATGGAAACAGACTCTTTGGTCCAAATCATCCATGCTAACCAGATATCCTTAATTAATTGATCTTGTCCCATTTGCCAGTATTTGGCCCATAGCCTTTTAAACCCTTCCTATTCATATGCCTATCCAGATGCCTTTTTAATGTTGTAATTGTACCAGCTTCCACTTCTTCTGGCAGTTCATTCCATACACGCACCACCCTTTGTGTGAGAAAGTTGCCCCTTAGGTCCCTTCTATATCTTGCCCCTCTCACCTTGAACCTATGCCCTCTAGTTCTGGACTACCCCATCACAGGAAAAACACCTTGTCTATTTATCCTGTCCATGCCCCTCATGCTTTTATAAACCTATCTCAGATCATCCCTCAGCCTCCAACGCTCCACGGAAAACAGCCCCAGCCTATTCAGCCTCTCCCGATAGCTCAAACCCTCTAACCCTGACAACATCCTTGTAAATCTTTTCTGAACCCTTTCAAGTTTCATCCTTCCTATAGGAGGGAATCCAGAATTGCGCACAATATTCCAAAAGTGGCTGAACCAATATCCTGTACAGCCACGACCTGACCTCCCAACTCCTATACTCAGCACTCTGACCAATAAAGGAAAACATACTAAATACCTTTTTCACTACCCTATCTAGCTGCGACTCCACTTTCACGGAACTATGAACCTACACTCCAAGGTCTCGTTGTTCAGCAACACTTTCCAGAACCTAACCATTAAGTATATAAGTCCTGTTCTGATCTGCCTTTCCAAATTGTAGCACCTCACATTTATTTAAATCTAAATCAAACTCCACCTGCCATTCTTCGACCCATTGGCCCATCTGATCAAGATCCCACTGTACTCTGAGGTAACCTTCACTGTCCACTGCACCTCCAATTTTGGTGCCATCTGTAAATTTACTAACCATACCTGCTATTTTCACATCCAAATCATTTATATATAGGATTCAAAGCTGTGGACCCTTGTGGCGCACCAGTGGTCAAAGACCTCCAGTACGAAAAACAACCCTTCGCCACCACCCGCTGTCTTCTTACCTTCGATCCAGTTCTATATCCAAATGACTAGTTCTCCCTGTAATCCATGTGAACGAACCTTGCTAACCAGTCTTCCATGGGGAGCCTTGTCGAACGCCTTACTGAAGTCCATATAGATCATGTCCATTGCTCTGCCCTTTTCAATCCTCTTCATTACTTCTTTGAAAAACTCAAATTAGTGAAACATGATTTCCCATGCACAAAGCCATGTTGAATATTTCTAATCAATCCTTGCCTTTCCAAATACATGTAAATCCTGTCCCTCAGGATTCTCTCCAGCAAGCAACTTGTCCACCACCAATGTCACACTCACTGGTCTATAGTTACCCAGCTTTTCCTTACCGCCTTTCTTAAATAGGTACCACATTCACCAACCTCCAGCCTTCCAGCACCTCACCGGTGACTATCATTGATACAAATATCTCAGCAAAGGGTCCAGCAATTACTTCCCTAGCTGCCCACAGAGTTCTAGGGTACACCTGATCAGGTCCCTGGGATTTATTCACCTTTATGCATTTTAAGACATCCAACACCTCCTCCTTTGTAAAATGGGCATTTTCCAGGATGTCACCATCTAGTTTCCTACATTCTTCTCCACAGTAAACACTGGTTCTGAATCCTTTTCAGGGTATGACACTGCTCTTGGTTAGGATGCCCCATAAGATTGACCAATCTTTTTGGTTGGTGTTTACGCAATCAAGCCTCACTTGGTGCAATGCTCACTTAATTAACAAATATTTTTTAAAAATTAATAGAAACTCTTGTTGACATTTCTGGTTAGCTCTCTCTCATATTTTAATTTCTCCTGTCTTAATGTTTTAGCCATTCTTTCCTGTTTTCTATACTCTGTCCAATATTCTGACCTGCCATCTGACTTTACACAATTTTTTTTCTTTAAACATGACAATACATTTTAACCTTTTTAGTTAGCCATGGATAGTGGGACCATCTCTTGGAATTTTTCTTACTCATTGGAAATGCATTAATTCAGTGAATACTGAATGTTTCCCTTGAACATCTGCCATTACATTTCTGCTGACTTTTCCCTTGACCTAACGTGCATATTCACATTAGCCAGCTCTGCTTTCATGCCTTCATAATTACCCCGATTTATTTAAATTTAAAATACTAGTCTTTCATTAATTAAGTCATTCATTAATGCTATCTTGATGCACAATGCCAAGACCAATATAGCCTACTCTCTGGTTAGCTCCAGAATATGCTGTTCTAAGACCCTATGCATACACTAAATGGTTTCTTCATCTAAGTTTGTTTTGCCAAATCTACAGATTAGATGTAGATCAAAATGCCACACAGTTATCATCTCGTCTTTCTTCTCATTATTTAATTCTTTATGTTCCACCCAACTGAATGGTTACTGTTGTTAGGAGTCCTATGTGTTTTGTCCACAAATGATTTCTTGCCTTTATCATTCCTCATCCCCACCCGAACAAAGTCAAAATTCTGGTTTCCTGAGTTTAGTTTATCGCTCTCAACTCAGCTCATATTATCATTTACTGACAGAGTCACTGTCCACCTTTGCCAGTCTTTCTGTCCTTCGCAAATGTCCATATCCCAATCCATGTCGTCCTGCAGCCATGTCTCTGTGAACCATACTATTCAACAAAAAAAAATCAATCATTCCATCGCGCCAAACCATGGAGTGGCAAGGTGTAAATGTAAACCCAAAAACAAGTTGGATCATTGTGAATATCTTCCTTTTGAAATGCAAATATTAATCCGCTCAAAATTTACTTAGCATTTCAGAATATTTTAGTTGGTAGAATGCTCTAGGTCACAGGTAATGCCACAATGCTGCATTTAAAACAGCAAAGGCGGAATTAAAAATAGTTGTTACATTGAAACACACTATTATAATGAGCTACAGGACTGCAGTTTGCAGTGCATTGCCAGCTCATAACACATTGAAATGCTGAGCTAATGTCACAGAACACTACTGTAAAGCCCCACTGCTTTATCAGTGTCACATCAATTCAAGGATGCGCCACTGCCTTGCATACCAGAGTTGGTGCTAACTATACAGGCTGATCAGCTACACCATATCATGAAGCAGTTATCCTCACCCTCAGAGAAAAGCTGAAACAAATATAGAAATGCGCAAAAATACTAAATGGACAAAGGAAAGTCTATTGCAAGAACAGACTGGCTAATATTGTGACTGCTCACTTGTCTTTATAGTAGAGAGCCAAGGCCATGTGTGTGAACTTCAACTCCATAGTTGTATCAAGTTGTGTGAAGTCAAGTTGCTGATATCAGGTGGCCTTTCTCAGATCTTGATTTGGGATTCTCCCACCCAATGAGGCTGCAATGTTCATAGTGAACCTACTGATATCTTTCTAAGTGGGCAAAACATTGCCAAATGCAGTATCAGATGATAAAATGTGAAATTGTTCATTTTGGAAGGGAGAACAAGAGAGCAGAGACAAAAACAGTAACTGCTGGAAAAGGTCAGCAGATCTGACAGCATCTGTGGAGAGAAATCAGAGTCAACATTTTCGGTCCAGTGATGCTTCTTCAGAACTGAGAAGGAGGTAAAGCTGCAATACAAAAGGACTTTGGATGTAGGTTTGCTCACTGAGCTGAAACACATCGAGTTAGACCCCATCTATCACCCCCTGAGACAAAGGAACAGAAAGTGACTTCACCACAGGAAATAACATCACCAACCCAAAGCAACCAAAATATATAAATAGAAAGCAGGAATTTTCAGCATTGCTTTGCAGGAGGTCCACTGAAGATGTTACCTAGTGAGGTAATGAAATGTCCTGAAATGAACCTTTCAGCTCAGCAAGCAAACCTAAAACCTCAACCTGAGCGACAAAAGGACTTTGGGGTACTTGTGCATGGAACATAGGTACCTAACACACAGATCAGCAGATCATCAGGAAGGCTAATGGAATGTTGGCCCTTATTTCAAGAGCATTGGTGTGCAAGATTAAGAAGGTCTTGCTGCAACCATACAAGGTGCTGGGGAGACCACATCTTGGAATACTGTGAACAGGTTCGGTCTCCTTATTTAAGAAAGGAAATTATTTCAATGGAAGCATTTCAAAGAAGGCTCACTAAGATGATTCCAGTATGTAGGGACTATCTTATGAGCAAAGATTAAACAGGTTGGGACTCCACTAA
The DNA here is from genome assembly GCF_020745735.1 of Hemiscyllium ocellatum. Classification (NCBI taxonomy): domain Eukaryota; kingdom Metazoa; phylum Chordata; class Chondrichthyes; order Orectolobiformes; family Hemiscylliidae; genus Hemiscyllium; species Hemiscyllium ocellatum. Next base: position 46,832,230 of record NC_083420.1, read on the forward strand.
CTGGAATTTAGAAGAATGAAAGAAATCTGATTGAGACATATACAATTCTTGAAGGGCTTGAGAGGATGTTTCTCCTCATGAAAGAGTCTTGAACCAAAGGGCATAGTCTCAGACTAAGAGTGCCAATTTAAGAGTGATTGGAGGTTGATTTACTTCTCTCAAAGTTTCAGGAGTCTTTAGAATTCCTTGACATAGAGAGCAGTGGGGACAGAGTACACGTGTATATTTAAGGGTGAGATAGATAGATTCTTGATCAGTTGAGTAATCAAGGGTACAGGGAAAGGACAAGAGAGTGGGCATGAGGAATGCCAGATCAGCCGTGATCCTATTGAATGGTGGAGTAAGCTCGAGGGGATGAATGGCTTACTCCTGTTTATATTTCTTCTAGTCTTATGATCTTCATGTTCAAAGTAACCCTTTAAAACTCTTGAGTTTCAGGAGTAAGATTGCACGGTTGATTGAGCATCACTTTACAGTATAGCACTAGATCCTGTAAACCAATCACAAAATATCACAGATAACGGTGATATAGTCTAGTTAACCGAAAACAGATTACGAAGTAACTTTGAATCGGGAACTGGATAAATTCTTGCTGAGGTAACAATTTTGTAGGACCACGGAGAGAGGGATTTTGAGTGACACTAAACAAATAGCTCTTTGAAAGAACTGCCACAGGTACAATGGACTGAATGGCTGCCTTCTGACGTATGCAATTCCCCAAGTGCTATGAATAACCCGGAAAAAGTTGTAGAAAAATAGTCTCTGGTGACCAAACACCAGGTGAAGTGTGCCTGTGAAGATTTTCTCTGTTATTTCTAGCGAAATTGTCCATTTGTTTTAAAATAAACGATTCATGATTTCACTGGGGAAAAAAGGAGGGAATCTTCCCAAATGCAATTATCATATCTGACAGCAGTAATTTGTGGCAAGAAGTATTTCTTGTCTGAGTCGATAGAAAGTGTGAAATGTAGTTAGTATTGTTCCTCAGAGATTGTATCTGTCCACTTAAAGGACACACTTATAAAAGGAAAGGATCTGTGGCTGTGGTTCAGTTGACAGTGTCCTTCAAGGGATCTGTCACCACAATAATGAAACCACAGAAGTCTGATATTTTTCTCTTCCCTATTTGTGTTTTATTCCAAGTAGATTAACTGTATGAGTGCCTCAGATCTCCACCCTAAACGTAGCCATTCCGCAGTGCAACTTTAAAAAGGTTGGAAAGACAGAGATTTGAATTGATAAAGAAATAGATAAACATAGAACATAAAACAGTACAGCACACGAATGGACCTGTCGGCTCGCGATGTTGTGCCGTAACTGATGCCAAATTAACTAATCCCTTCTACCCGCCATTGGTCCATATCCCTCCATTCTTGACACATTAATGTGCTTATCTAAAAGCCCATAAGCACCACTAACATATCTGCCTCCACCACCACCTGGCAGATGTTCCAGGCATCTATCATTCTGTGTAAAAAAAAAACTTCCCCCCCATGAAATGCATGCCGCCTCATATTAGACATTTTAACTCTGGGGGAAAGGATTCCAACCATCTTCCCTAACAATGCATCTCATAATTTTATAGACTTTATCAAGTCTCCCCTCAGCCTTTGCCACTCCAGAGAAAACAAAAGTTTTACAACCTTTTCCTTATTCGTCTCATGCACTATCATCTGGGCAGCATCCTGGTAAACCTCTTCTGCACCCTGTCCAACGCCTCCATATCCTTCCTGTAATGTGGCGACAGAATTGAACGCAATATTCTAAGCATGGCCTAATTGAAGTCTTATAAAGTTGCATAAAAATCAAGAATTAACCTATTCTCACAGTCTTTGGCCATTCATATATATTTAAGATTCAGGTGAAGAATGTTTTATCCTGAACATGTCTCGAAGATTTATACGTAACAGACTTTCTTTAAAGAGAAGTCTTAACTTCCCATTTGTTTAATTCTATTTAATTTCATCTCCTCTGACCAACTGCCAGGTGTTTGACCTATGGTTCCACAGACAGCTCCATGCCAACCTGTCAAAACAGACATGCTTCCTGCTGAGTGTCACCATAGTATCAAACTACAGAGGAATTAAAGTGTCCAGCCTTCACCCAGTGTCACTACTTATATGTTTTACCTGGGTCACTGCATATGATCCGGACTGGGAACTGTAACCGATCTATTTTCCCCTTTGAAGTGAGTATAATACATGGTAGTACTGGATACCCACTGCCACAATAAAAGTGTACCACATCTTTGTGGCAGAATTGACTTAGAAATTCAATATTGTAACAAACCTATGAATCAAACTAAGTTCAGTAATGGACCAGATTTTGCTGGATTGGGGTATGGTTACATTTATCTCTTAATAGTGCTTTCAACTTTGAAAAAAAAATTTAAACTGCAAATTGCTGGTATTGCAAGTTGATGACAGAGTAGTGAGGGCAATAAAGGCACCTGGGACTTTTGAGCAACAGGATCAACGTTTAATCATTAAGTACCATTGGTTGAGAGGAGAAAGAAACAAAAAGGAACAACAGCAAAGAATACTGGGTGAATTAGCATCAAATCAGGAAGAGGAAAAGGCAGCTTGGATTTTCCTACTCTTCAACTGTCCGAAAATGAAACCAGGAGAGTTTCCAGGAGGGAAATTTGTGGCCTACTGAATTAAGAAAGCCCACTGGATCTTTCACCAACCAGGCAATAGGTTCTTTCTCCTGACATTGGGATTCTGGAGCAGGAAGTTCCATTTGCATGGAGTTGCCAGTCAATCTTGGATGGAGGATCAATGTTAGCAAAGGTAAGTGTTATTTGGAGGTCACAGGGAGAAGGGGCAAGATATTGGAGGAAAGAGGATGCCTCTCTTCGTGGAAACCAAGGGTGCTCCAACCTTCCCTCCCAACCTGTCTGCTCTGGCAGTTTCTCATCCCATCTGGATATGGAGTAATTGCAGCCCAGACCCATTGAAGCCTTCAAGAGATTGCTTACGGAGGGCCTCAAATGATAGCAAGCTGGGAGAATTTAATTCCTGTGGGGCAGAAAAGTAGTGAGCATTGTTATGAAGTTGAAGGCATGTACTGTACCTTTACGAGAGAGTGAAAGCTGTTTCACACTGACAGCTTGCAGACACCTGTGATGTGATGGACTAGCAGTCTCATAGTGTACTGGAAAATTGAAAATATGTAACATTTGGCTGTAAACTAGATACGTCAGTTGTTTTCACCACAATTTGAATCTAACTAGTTTAAATTAGGCCCCAGGATACTAAAACCCAATTGAGTTTGAATTTATTGTTTTTACCATCTCGAACCAATGAGACTATCTGATGTTTAGGGTATAACAAAAGCAGGCATTTTGAAAGTTAGACAGAGACCAACTACCAAAGAAACTGCCAGCAAAACACTATCAAAAATGTACCTTTTTCAAATGAAACATCGTTGCAGCAAAAGACAGAAGATAATGCAGGGAACTCTTCAGCCAGAAGAAGTCAGACACCAATGACGACACCCACTGAGTGGTTTTGAAATTATGTGGATGTAATTTTAATACTGGTTAATTGGAACAGTATATTGTTACAGAGGTGGAGGCAGACAACAAGCAGTTAAGAGAAAGAAGGTTCAGTGTTGTAATTAGTTGTTGTTTAGTGTTCACCTTTACAGTTATTGAATAAATTGATTTTTTTTCTTTAAATAGAGGAATTTGGGAGTTCTTTGTCCCTCATACTTTAACAGATTATGAGGCGAGGTGAGCTTTTCTGGGTGTTTGGTTTAGCTAGCAAAGGGATTCATCGTCATGTTGTAACAGCATGACCCCAATGCCAACCTACCTATCTTCCCCCTCACTGCCTTCTCCTCTGTTTTTCAGGATGCAATAGTCCAGGACGAAGAAAGTGACTGAATTAAGAGAAAGGGAGGGAGAGAGGAAGAATAAAAAGAGACAGAAAGAAAGTGTGAGTTTCTTTTATTTAGCTTTTATAAGGATAATTAACGACTTGCATAAATGAGACAACTCCGTTCCAGTTGCTTACTTTAAGTTGGAAAGGTTGAGAAGAATTCAACATTAATATGGTTCAAGCTCTGTTGAATAGCAGTTATAATTTTGTGTCAAATTTATTTAGCAATTAAGATAACAAACCCAGCAATGTTTCATGAGCTGCCCTTTCTGCCATGGTAAAGATAAAAAATACAAGTATGTGGTAACTTGTAGCAGTTCATTATTGGCAGAGCATGTCTCTTCCTCAACATTATGTACTACATTCTTTACACACCAGTAATGGTGAACACCATTAAACCCTGTCCTATTTTGCCAGCAAATTCTTGGCAAACATCCCAAAGTGGATAACTATAATAGCAGAACTGTTTCATAACATGAACAAGACTGACAACATCAACAACTGCAATTCTCTGAAATATAGCAAAATGTCCCAGGAGCTTAGTAAGACAGATATCAATGAAAATATTTTTGACATCAAACCCCAGATAAAAAGAGATGAGAGGGGGTTTAAAGAAGCATCGCCAAGACAGAGAGAGAGACAGGAAAGGAGGAAACTTTAGGGTGAAAAAGAAAAGAGAATTTTGGAGTTTAAAGCCCAGTGCAAATGAAACAAAACAGCCAATGTAGAGCAATTAAAACTCGGAATGTGCAAGAGGCTGGAATTGGATGTGACAGAGATCTCGAAGATTTGCAAGGCGAGAGAATGCTACAGATATTAGTGTGCATGGGGCCATGAAGGTATTTGAAAACAAAACTAACAATTTTAAAAATGAGCTGATCAGAACATGAGCCACTTAGCAGGCACAGGAATGGTAGGTGAATAAGAATTGATGCGAGGTATATTTGGGCTGTATTTCAAATAAGCTTAAGACTAAAAAGATCAGGACTGTTCAGAATGAGTCAAGTTTGAAGGTAACAAAGGCATGGATGAAGATTTTATCCACTGACAACATGAGACAAAATTGGAGTCAGGATGTTACAGAGTTAGAAGAGAGCAATCTTGTTGACCGAATGGATTTGTGGTTGGAAGCTCATCTTTTCAAGATGAGGATCTCAAAAGAATCACTTACATCTTGTTTCTGCATGTAAGAACATAAAAATGTGGGAGGAGACCATTGAATCAGGAGGCCTATTCTGTCCTTCAATGAATGAGATCATGGTGATCTTGCATCTCAACTTCATCCATCAGTCTTGGTTCGATAGTAAAATTCTATCAACCAGTTTTAACATTTTCAGCTGAACACACCACCGCACCACCTCCTGGAGTATATATTTTTTAAAAAACAGAACAGTGCCAGATTTCCACCACCGTTTCAGTTAAAAGTGCTTCTGAGCATCACCCTTGAATAACTTAGCTCAGAAAGTTACACTCCTTTGTTTTAGGTAGCTCCCTCTAGGGAAAAAAAGTTTCACTCCATCTACCCTCATCAACTCTTTTAATCTCAATTAGTACAATTTTTGGAATTGCAATAGGACAGAGGCCTGAAATGTTAAGTGCTGGTGAGATTGCTCCAAGACAGAATTACTAGCTATTCAGCTTGTTTATGCCATAAATAGTGACTACCAGTGGTGAAGAATAATGTGGCCAGGCAGATGGAAAAGTATCTTATTAAATAGATCTACTGAATTTTTCTGTTTCTTAGATATTTTTCCTATGATTATGTCTCAATGTCACCTCGCTTTCTCCAGCGGACAGAAACTTGAAATAATTCGACAAGCCCAATGAGGAAGTTTTTGTAAACATGATCGTTTTCAACCAGAGTTTGACTTTCAATCCAAGGGTAAAATAATTTTAGAATGTTGCCAGGTTATAGTTCTCTTGCTTATACAATGCCTTGGCTTTTCCAGTTGTAACAACTCGACAGCAAATAAAAGACGTAGACAGCTTTAAGTAGTAGTAAAAATCCCAGGCATTGTCAAATTACAGGTACTCAATCTAATTCTCCGTTTTGAGCAGTTATCTTCATTTTCCCTATCTAATCCAAATTGCTTTCAATGAGAACATGATATTCTCTGTGGAAGCACTTTGATGCAGTCTCTGTTCTCAGCTTCTGTTTCCAGAAGACTGACTGAGTGATTGATCAAGTGATAGAGTGAATGAATCAGTGCAAATGTACATGTGGGGTACTCAAAGTATGTAAGTAAAAAGTGAGGTCTGCAGATGCTGGAGATCAAAGTATGTATCCTTGCAAAGCTAAAGGAGCACACATTTTCCATTTACTAATGTTCATGGAAGTACAGGTGTGAATATAGCTGAGAACATCATTTCCCAATAAATTAAAGGCAATATCCTCAAAGGAGAGCTTTGTATCTATGTACTTTTTGAGGTCATGGGCAATAGTCCCTGTTCAATTGCCTTTGACAGTAATTAGCAGGCAATAGGGATAACTATTTTCTCAAATGGGTTTTGAACCAATGGTACTTAAAATCAAATGTAAGTGTATAATAATACTGAGCTGCAGACTGCTGCAACACAAGACTGTAATGATAACTCGTGTCATGGTTTCATTGGTGACCTTGAATGTATGAGAACAAGTATACTGTCTCTGTAACCAATTACTGACGCATGAAGGGGGTTTCAGCATGGAAACAATTGTATTGCTTTCCAACTGATTGTTACATTTGGGGAGCAATTAGCAGAATTTACATCAAAACACATTTAAAAGTTAGTTTATTCCACTACAATCAATTTATAAGTGGACAGAATCATTTTCCAAAGCGGCATATGACATAACCCCTTCTCTCACTGGCAGGTTGGTCTTAACAGCATCCTTAAAGATATCGAATTGGATCAGCCCGTGTCAAGAACATGACAGGCAATTGAAGAGAAGGAGGTTGAACTGTGGAATATTAGACATTTCAGCTACTGAAGTGACTTGACAACACAGGCACAAATCTTCATGATCAGCAGTATGGAGCAGACTCTCAGCCTCATCACCATGGAGAATGGGGATTGGTAAGTAAAGTACTGTTCCAAATGGTGGCGGGAGATGTCTGAGGCACTTGACATGAATGAATTTTGATTGCTGGTCACAGCATATGGTTTTCAAATTCAGTGTTTCTCAGGATGCAGGAAATCTATGTCTGAGACTAGGCAATACATACATCCTCCTGTAAGGAAGAGGTTAATAAGACTGGCAGCAGAACATCAGAAACTGATCTGAAGAAATGCAATGATGTAGCACCGTGCTGATTTTCTTCAGATTGTATCAATGTTAAAATTTAGCCTTTGCTTAATATGCAGGGACATTTGGTTCTAAAGTAGTCACGTCTTAAAACAGTTACAATTGTACACCCACAGAGCTATTGTAAGATAAGGACCACTGAACCTTTGAACTAAGATTGCTTTTATGATGAAGTCACCACTTGCTTAATGGGATAAGTTAATTGGGAAGGAACAGTCATGATGATATCAGGCATAAGAGTATTGTAAGCACTGATATAATTTCAAGGACTGAACTCTAAGTAAAAATCATTTTAATTAGCAGTTAGATTAAATGCTTTCAGTTCTTACAGTAGCATTTACATCAGGCAGGATTGTGGGTTGGGGAGCAGAATCGGGGTTCCACTGATTTTATTGGTCCAAAAGATAAAAATATCTGTTGGCAAGTAAATAAGCTTGTAAATCAATGTCATTAGTTTAATTATTAGTTTTTCATCATGATGTAATTCAAACAAAAGGGAAGACTGAAAGTTGTCGGTGGTCTTCGAACTTATGAGGAGCTCAACAGGAACAACATTTCCACTTAGTAAAGCAGTCCAAAATTTGAGGCCATAAACATAAGATAGTTGCCAAGAAATCCAAGAGGATATCTTCACTCAAAGTAGTGAGAATGTGGAATTCACTATCACAAAATAGTTGAGATAAATAGTTTACATGCATTTAAAACGAAACCAGGTAAGGATATGAGGGAAACATTAATGGAAGGATTAGCTGGCAGATTGAGGTACATTCATGGTAGGAATGCATCAGTGAAGCACAAGGACTTGGATTTGCCCATTGGGCTTAATGGCCCGTTTCTATTCCGTAAAATACTTGTCAGGAGGAAAAGTATTAAAAGTAGTGTGAAGAATCATAACTTAAGGGTTTGATTAACCTGTGTAAAGACTCACAATTGTGACACCGTGAATCCAGACCATTTAGTGTTATTAAACGTGCTATATGATGGAGTGCCTATAAAATAATGAAGGGACCAGATTGCGCTTATGTGAACCAATTATTTCACTGCATAGATTGAGAATCCAGGAACCATATGCATTAGTAATGTAGAAGTATAGCAGTTTGCATGGTGAATGTTAATTCATTTAATGTTGCAAACAGGGGATAAAAATCACATCATGTGAAACATAAACCATCCATAATTTAAATCAGGATCAAGGCGCTCTCCTGGACAAGTTTTAGTGTCCAAATAAGTTTCGGAAATCAATTTTCCAGATTTTTTTTCGCAGTCATTGATCTGTATTTAAAGCGATTATGAATCTGAGTGATGAAAGGAATCGCTTTATCATGATGAAGAAGGCATCATAACTATAGAAAACAGATTAAATGAATCAGTGTGTATTTCTCATTCAACATTTTCACATGTATTCCAGATATATCCTAATATGATCACATCACTGAAAATTAAGTTATCATATAAATTGAATATTGTTTCAAAGTCTCCATATAATAGATTCAAAGAAACAATCAACAGCACATATATTGTTGGCCATTGCATCTCAAACATGACATAAATGCCTTGAAAACCTTGTGTAACTATTTTAATTAGTGTGGTTGAGGTAAATGGTTTTAGATGATTAGCTGCCAGGTAAACAATGGGGAGAAAGCGAGGACTGGAGATCAGAGTTGAAGAGTGTGGTGCTGGAAAAGCACAGTTGGTCAGACAGCATCCAAGGAGGAGAGTCAATTTTGGAGATATGGTGGGAGGAGGTACCCAGATTATATCTCTTCCCAACCTGCCTCTTGTAAAAATGCCATCCCTTATTCCCGATTCGTCTGCCTCTGCCACATCTGTTCCCAGGATGACCAATTCCACCTTAGAAAATCCCAGATGGCCTCCTCCTTCCAAGATTGCAATTTTCCTTCCCACGTGGTTGATGATGCCCTCCAGTGCATCTCTTCACGCACCACCATCCTTGAGCCCCATCCCTCCTTACGCAACAAGGACAGAACTCCCCTGATGCTCACCTTCCACTCCACCAACCTCCACATACATTACATCATCCTCCACCACTTCTGCCACCTCCAAAACAGACCCCAACACCAGAGATACATTTCCCTCCCCAACTACCAGCATTCCGGAGAGACCGTTCCCTCTGCAACTCCCTTGGCAGCTCCATGCTCCCCCACCAGCCGACACCCCATACCTGGCACCTTCCCCTGCCACCACAGGAATTGTGAAACCTGTGCCCACACCACTCCTCTCACCTCCATCCAAGACCCCAAAGGATCCTTCCACATTCAACAGACATTTACCTCTACCAATGTCATCTCCTGCATTTGTTGTACCCGATGTGGTCTTGTCTACATCAGGAAGACAGGACTCCTTCTTGTGGATCGTTTCAGAGAACATCTCTGGGACACCCGCATCCACCAACCCCACCGCCCTGTGGTTGACCACTTCCACTTCCCCTCCCACTCTGTAAAGAACATGCAGGTCCTGAGCCTTCTCCACTGCCAAACTCTCACCACTGGATGCCTGGAGGAAAAACACCTCATATTCTGCCTTGAAACCCTGCAACCACACAGGATGAATGTGGATTTCAACAGTTTCCTCATTTCCTCTCCCCCAACATTCTCCCAGTCAGACTCACAGAGTCATAGAGATGTACAGCATGGAAACAGACTCTTCAGTGACTGGATGCCTCCTAGCAGAGCGCTTTAGAGAACATCTCCAGGACACCTGCACCAATCAACCACACCGGCCTGTGGCCCAACATTTCAACTCCCCCTCCCACTCTGCCGAGGACATGGAGTCCTGGGCCTCCTTCGCCGCAGCTCCCTCACCACCAGGTGCCTGAAGGAAGAACGCCTCATCTTCCGCCTTGTGGGCGGCACGGTGGCACAGTGGTTAGCACTGCTGCCTCACAGCGCCTGAGACCTGGGTTCAATTCCCGACTCAGGCGACTGACTGTGTGGAGTTTGCACGTTCTCCCCGTGTCTGTATGGGTTTCCTCCGGGTGCTCTGGTTTCCTCCCACAGTCCAAAGATGTGCGGGTCAGGTGAATTGGCCAGGCTAAATTGCCCGTAGTGTTAGGTAAGGGGTAAATGTAGGGGTATGGGTGGGTTGCGCTTCGGCGGGTCGGTGTGGACTTGTTGGGCCGAAGGGCCTGTTTCCACACTGTAAGTAATCTAATCTAAGTAATCTAATCTTTAAAAAAGACTTCAACCCCAGGGCATCAATATGGACTTCAACAGTTTCCTAATTTCCCCTTCCCCCACCTCACCCCAGTTCCAAACTTCCAGCTCAGCACTGTCCCAATGACTTGTCCTACCTGTCTATCTTCTTTTCCACCTATCCACTCCACCCTTCCCCCCGACCTATCACCGTCACTCCCTCCCCCACTCACCTGTTGTACTCTATGCTACTTTGTCCCCTCCCTTACCCTCCTCTCGCTTATCTCTCCACTCTTCATGCTCTTTGCCTGTATTCCTATCCACTAATCCAGAATATGGTTTCCAGCATCTGCAGTCTTTGTTTTTACCTTCGGTCCAACCCGTCCATGCCCCATGCCTCCAACTTGGCACCACCCTCCTGACTTGTCCATCACCTTTCCCAGCTATCCGCTATACCTCATGACCTAATCATCTTCATCGACCAATCACATTCTCAGCTACCTTTGCACCCCACCAACCCCCACCCCCCCCCCCCACACACAACCCCACCCCACCCCTCCCCTCTCTCCTATTTATCTCTCAGCCACCAGCCCACAAGCCTCATTCCTGATGAAGGACTTATGCCCAAAATATTGATTCTCCTGCTGTGCTTTTTCAACACCACACTCTTGACTCTCAACTCCAGCATCTGCAGTCCTCACTTCCTCTACTTCCTTTTGAACCAATGGTAAGAAAATAATGAGGCACAGTTCTCACTGAAGCTGTTAAATCTCTTTTACGCAGCAGTATGGAATGTGTGGGCAGTGTCAAAATATAATCCAAATTTGAAGTACAGGGCAAAATTACCATCGGAAATAGAGTTTGGATTTTAACTTATCAATATGTCTGACTACAAAGGGGCAAAAATAAGTTTTTTTTTGAGAGCTTGCTCTCAGATTTCCTCAGATAAAAGTTAGAAATCAAACTATTCTGAAAGCAGGAATTCACAATCTTGCTCTAAGCGTCCATGAAAGGATATTAAAGAAACATGAAACTTGGCAGCCAAAACCCAACAATTATCAGCTTTCTTTCACTCACCACTTCCACTCTTTCATACCCTAAACACTGCCTCCCTCCCCTCAACACATGCACACACACCCCTCCTTCACTCTCCTCCAGTGGCTGATTTTAAAGCAAACAGAGTCTGGAGGGCTGGCAATTCTGGATCGACCAGATTCCCAACTGTTTCCATGCACTGAAACTCAAACAAAGGACATATATCAGCAACTAAAAAAAAAGCTTGTACATAGACAAAACTTTTAATACAGTCAAAGAACAATGTATATTAAACAAAAACTGAATTTCACCGAAAGTAGCTTTTCTTCCTCTACATAAATCTTTTTAACATCTTACTCACAAAAGTATTTATTGAGCAAACATAAAAAGAGTAAGAAAACTACCAGCAAGTATTTAACTTCTTTTCTCTTTCACTGATTTTGCAGCAATATTTTTTAAACTTGAAAAACACTTTCAAGAAGTGCTACAAAAACCTAATAAGTAAGAGCTGGACTTTACAGATATAAATCAATAAAAATCCAGAAAGCAAACAGTGTAACCATTTTCCCCAAAACCTTCTTAATTCCTTCTTCTTTCTCTTGCTTATAAACATGGGGAAAAGCCACTTTACCTGTACTGGATCCACCAACATCCTGGCCACCTCCCCTCTTTCTCTTTCTCTTCCTCTTCCTCCACACACACATTTCCTCCCACCCACCCATGCTGATCCTCCAATCATAGCTTCTGTCTCTGGAGATACACTAAGAGCAGGAGAGAAGAAAGCTGTGATTGGAAGAATTGGGACAACAGCACTGGAGAAAATCTATGATGAGATGCTTCTCCAATCATGCAGGTGTCTGCTTCAGAAGCTTATTACCAAATGTTTTTTTTCCCCCCTGCATTTGCACCTTCAGTTCAATATGGATATGTCTGGGGAGCCAGGAATGGCATATTCCATGGAACCTGAATCAACAAACTTGAGAAAGGTCACCCACACCTTGAAGTTTCTGAGGGCTACAGGAGCCATTTCCAGGCCTGAATCATTAGTTGCTAATAGCAGGATCTGTTCAGCACAGTCCTTTCAAACAACACAGTTGTGCAAAGTCGCTGCCTGTGTTCCCACATTACAGCACTTCACTAACATCGTCGCCATCCTCATCTGCAGTTTCTCACAGCCAAGGATGACTCTCTTCCACTCTCCAGGTGAGTCTGTAGGTGACTGTACAGACTTAGATAGCTACTGCAGGCTTTGTTACTCTTGGGACAGATGGTGGTCATGGGGAAATGCTCTTCAGTACCAAGGCCAGGAAGGATATGACAGAAATGCAAGTCTTTCTTTCTCCTTTCTTTGCACCTTCATATTATAGTCAGTAGCTTTAGTAAATCAGTAATTATTATTGGTCTTTATATTTTGCATTGGCATGTGTAATGCTTTATGTCATCTACCAGTTTAAATAGGGAGAAAAGTTGGACTACAATTAAATTTTTTAAAAATCACCTCTATGTCAACACATTATTTTGACAGTAACAGGATAGTTGAAATGAGTTTTAATTAAAAGGAGATGACTATAATAGAAATCACTAATGAACAATACAATCCACAGTTCATACAACTATAAAAGCAGACATTAGAAAATTATTATATTTTACTGCATGAATAACTAACTACATTTGAAGATGAGTAACTAAGTGACATTGAAGTGTACAAGTATGAGGAGTGAACTGATTATAAAAGTTTTGGTTCATTTTATAGTTAATTTTTTTCACTAGTTATTACATTTAGACAACAGAGTAGTTTTTACAGCATTTTCAGAGGGGCAACCCACGTCCACATTTGCTGCATTCTCCTTGATAGAGTGTTGTGGTGCTGCATTGTCATCGATGAATTCACTGTGATGAACAGATTGGAGAAATGTTATGGAGAAAAAAAAGAAGAAAAATAGTGAAAAAGTTTCACCTTATCTCCCCATACTCATAAGGAATCTTTAAGAACATTAAAATTAAACTGTTTGAAACAATACACGAGAGAGATCAGGTTAAAGGCCTATTGTCAATCCCTAGGACTGTGTTGGGTAATTCTAAGAGTTGTAAGAATGGCAGATTCAGAAAAAATTAGTCATAAATAATTGATTTCAATCCACATGTGGATAACCGGAGCATAATAAATACTCAAGGAATGAATTCAAGGCAGTAATCCTGGCTGACACAAATTAGATCATTAACCAAAGAACAAATATTACTGACCAATATCCATTTGCAATCTCATTGTGTGTTTCAGCTATGAAATCATTTTCATCTGTTCATTTTTCAAAATATGTGCCATGGAGGTTATGGGGTTGCATTCATTTGTCTCAAGGTACACCACTCAAATGAGATTTGTTTAGCTAATATTTCATAAAATTTTCATTGAAAGATTAATATTCATTGAATAAATTGTTACTAAGTCAAAAGTAGCCATATATATTATGAAAGAAATCATAGGGAAGTTCAAAAATTACAAGTAAAAGGAACAAATTCAATTTATGCAGAACATTTCATTAAAATTCTTTGAGATATGCTAATGTATAGTTAAGGGGGTACTTTTCCAGTGCATTCATTGTTGTAATGTAAGAAATGCAGCTGTCAATTTTCACACTGTGAAGTCCCGTAACAATGAGATCATGACCAGAAATGCTGTGCTGGGTGTGATATTCATTGAGATCTAAAGTTTAGCCAGGACACCAAGTTCCTTGCTTTTCTCCAAAGAGCATCAAAGAAGCTGACAGCACAACTGAGGTCTCAGTTTAACATCTCATCCGAAAGGCAGTGCTTCAAACAGTCAGCATATCCTCAGCAGCGCACTGGACTGTAAACCTAGATTACATGCTTAAGTGCCCCTGATGTAGCCTTGAAGTCACAACCTTCTATCTCAGATATGCTACTTTAAGCATGGCTTACAACCAGAGAAACTATAACCTATTTGGATCACATTCTTGAACATTCTCAATGTATAACCTCGTCTCTGAGCACAGCAACCTGTGACCATGAAGAGCTATGACTCCATCTGACACAACTTTAGTATTCAGAGTTGTACCCCAGCCTCCATACCCGACCTAATTAATCCCTGGAAACCAAACCAAATATTGTTTCAATCCCTTGATCCATATCATTTAAGGCAAAAGCAGTCAAGCCATGAACCTTGATCTATCAATACACTTTACAAGCATTCCGCTTTCAAAATCTGCGATGGCTTCATTAAATATATACCTAATTGTACATTTTTGGTAATTCAATTTAGAAAAGATTGTATTTATAAATTATGTTTAGATTTTTGTGTACATGTAAATTGTGAAATATACAATGCATGAATAGTATTCTGATAATTAGCTCTGCAGAATAACATTTTTGGACATGATGGTGACATGCAGTCTGAGCAGCAAGATATTTAGAGAAAGGTGCTACAAAGTAAGACTTCAATTAAAAGAATTTAAAATGATGCTTCAGCAAATTAAATGAAGAGGAGATTCCTACTGCACAGTGAAGAACTTGAAAAGTGAAAAGAGAGTACATGATTAAAAAAATTATCAATTTCTTTAGCTATTAACATAATAATTCAGATTATTTTTTTAAAGTGATCTTTTATAATCATATTTTCCAAACAGAATTATAGCAAGATCTGTAGCTTCTGGTAACTCCTTACTTCCCTCATATTTCCTTCCTCTCACAATCCAAAGATCTTGACAACACATCGCACCATTATCAAATCATTCCATTTTATTTCCCTGTCCTCTAAACAATTGAATATGGATGGTAGCCTGCACAGCAAGACTTTTTCACATCATTTAAGTTCCTCATTATACCAGAGATAATGTTAGATTATCTTATTTTCCAAACTGATATCATTTGTTCCCTTGTTTCATGGTTCTCTTGGTCCATTTCTTTGATTTGACACTTACGCTTTATTTTACTTTTTGATAAAATAACAAAGATTTTTCAACCTCAGTTTATTTTCTCTCTCACTGCTTCTAGTCATTTATCTGCCTGGGCTTCATAACTTAAATAAAAATGTCAGGTATCTAATAAACACTTATCAAAACCAATGGAGAGGACAAAGGCCAACATAAAAATGTTTTCTCACTTTCTTTACTGATTCAATTTAAATTGACAACAATTTCTATGTTTGTTAATTGACTAGAGTAAACCAGAGCTCACGAAGATAATTTGAAGAATCACAAAGAATTATCAGTGTTAAATAAATAGAAATATTCACTGTCAAAATTCCATTTCCTCATATTTGTCTGGCAATTTATTTTGACAAGTAGGAGCGAAAGAAACCTGTCAAAAGAAAAGCTTTTGCAAATGGTCCTACTTTGTATTTATTCCATTGTTCAATGTGAAGATTAGTTTAATTATTGGATAGTTCATGCAAAAGAGGTACTCTCTCCTTTTTAGCTTAACTTTAGTGGAGCAGGTCGCCCCATATTATGTCTTTTTGCTCAAACACACAATTGTTTCTTGAGCACATTGAGCTGTGGAGTTACTTTAATACAACTGCTGTAATTCCAGCAGTGTCTCTCCATTCTTCTTTGATAGTGCCACATGGTGCCTCATAGCACCAGGGACACGGGTTCAATTCCACCCTTGGATGATCATCAGTGTGGAGTTTGCACATTCTCCCTACGTCTGCGTGGATTTCCTCAATGTGCTCTGGTTTCCTCCCAAAGATCAGCAGGTTAGATGGATTGGCCATGCTAAATTGCCCATCGTATCCCAGGATTTGCAGGCTAGGTGGTTAGGCACAGAAAATGCATGGTTACAGGGACAAGGTAGAGGGGTGGGTGTTTATCGGATGCTTTTTGGAGGGTCCATGCAAGACTCAATGGGCTCAATGGCCTGCTTCTATACTGTAGGAATTCTATTCTATTCTTTATTCACTTGTGAAGGTAGACAGGACCTCAGTTTAACATCTCACCCAAACAACCTCTTCCCACAGCTTTCTGGAGTGGAGTTTCAACCACAACATTTGAGATGGAACATGACTGCCAACTCTTTGCAAGTTTCAGGTAAAAATCAGCAAAAGGGGATGTTTAGTTTTAAAAACAGTTGGACTGAGAAAGCAACAGAGCAATATCAATTCAAGACTCCCTTTTTAAAGTGGCTTCAATCATGAGATAATTTCAATTCTTGGCAGAGTTACGGGACAGTTTATGGAGTGCAATTATTTCCATTAAATAAGTGTGATCTGAAGAATGCAGGAGAGTAAATCATAGCCGAAAAAAAAACCCAGAAAAAAACACTGACTACAATATTCATGTTGGATCAGACAGAACATCTGTGCCAGCAACAAATGTCATGCCTTATCATTTAAGAAAACAAACTGGGAAGAATTTCATCCTAAACCAAAAGGATTGCCAAAGGATGCACTCTAATGTTGGATGCATTATTTTGTTTAAAAGTTAAGTTTGAAAGCACGCTTGGATCAAATGTTCAAGCAAGCATTGGGACAACTCAGCCAACATTCTGACTGCCCAAAAGCATGAGCAATGTCAAATTATATGACATATTTGTGACAAAATATGGTAAATTTCATTATGGATAATATTTTTAGCAAGAGAAATGCAATATGTAGATAAACTGATATGATTCATGTATAACCCATCAAGCAGTCCAGAATGGGCAATCAAAGAAGGTGTTTCACTGTTGAAGCATATTGTAAACGCTGCTTTGTCACATTATGCTATAACTACACCTGGTACAAAATGGATCAGGACCAGTTCTTATCTATCTGTGCCAGAACGGAAACAGACTGCCACATGCCCTGTCTATACATGCTGTTAATAGCAAAACCACAAACCACCAAGGAACTTGCAGCATTCAAGATCATAAGAGAATCTTTTTTTTCCCTTTTTGAAACCTGGCAAACATATACTGCTTTGCTTTTTCTTTCTCTCCAATTTTGCAATTGCCATCATTCTGAACCCATTCGTAATTTGAACGAAGTTCAATCACTTCTTTAATAAACACCCATTTTTCATTTAAGTTTTTGTCCTGTTCTGACGAACCTGTCACATGCATAGCTTACTGACGTAAGAAAAAAGCCATGCTCGTGTTAGCTTTTGACTGAAAGTAAAAATTATTCAAAAAGGTACACCCAGGGCTTCCACTGAATTGCTTACAAACACAGCAATCCTTCTTATTTTCATGTAAAAGATAGTAGTTTTTCAAGGGTTAGTAAAGTGAGAATGATATCTCACTTTGTGATTGGCTGAGGTTTACCCCAGTGGCATACGAATTACAGGAACGACCACCAAAGCCACAGCTGCAGACCTAAATTTGAGAGGCTGGGAGGAGGCCTCTCCACTTCCCTTTTTCTCATCTTAATATATTGTAGGAGGCTTCATATGTGTATTATAAATATCTTAACCCTTTTTTGACGTATTGACTGCATATTAGAATTCAACCGGACACCTCCAATCATGTTGAGTTGTTGACATTTTCTTCACATTAATTCTTGGGATGTGGGTTGTGCTGGAAAGGCAGGCATTTATTGCCCATCATTGAAACAGTCATTCATTGGATCACTTTAATAAACTGAGCTGGTTGATTGACCATTTCAGAATGCAGTTCAGTGTCAGTCAGATTGTTGTGGAACATTGTAGTAAACGCTATTCCCAGGTAAGGAGGAGCTGATTTCCTTCCTGAAGGAACATATGAATTAGAGTTACATTATTCAAACATAAGTATTTGGCCACCTGAAGTGTAACCTGTTAGGAAATATTATACTGTCAACAAGAAAACTATGTATTTATATAGCACTTTAATGTAGTAAGCTGCCCTGACAAGAATGGACACCCAAAAAAGGTGAAAATAAAGACTGCAGATGCTGGAGATCAGAGTCAAGGTTAGAGTGGTGCTGGAAAAGCACAGCAGATCAGGCAGCATTAGAGGAGCAGGAAAATCGACATTTCGGGCAAAAGCTCTTCTAGCACCACTCTAATCTTGACCCAAAAAAGGTGACATTAAGAGAGTTGATCCATTGCTCGGCCATAAAGTAACTTTAAGTAAAGTCCTGGAGGAGAAAATAGAGCAGCATTGACGATTAGCCTTCTGTCATTCAACTAAAAGCTGTTTTGACATGTTTCTCAATTAATTAACATTTTCTTTCACCATTAAAGTGTCATTGCTTAACTTTCCTGAGACAATAAAAAGATGGTGGTAAATTAGGTTTTCAGAATTTTCTGATTTTAATGAGGAATTCTTAATCTTAGACTATTTAAGTAATTGCACCAATAGCACTGAGATGAAAATCAAGGATGCACAAGAAGCCATTATTGAGGAGTTCAGAGATCTTGGTGGATTGTAGTCTGAAAAAAGTCATGGAAAAGTGTAGAGGCCAAGGTCAAAGTAAATAGTCACGGGTAAGTCACCCCCTGTGGATTTGCAACTACCAGACTTGCAAGCTACCATTTGAGAAGGCAGAATTGGAGGTCTGTGCTATGTCCTTGAGCTGCTATGATTTCCTTTTCTCATTTGTTGAACTAGTTAGATTTGATTATTTACAGTGTGGAAACAGGCCCTTCAGCCCAACACGTCCACACCAAACTGCCGAAGTGCAACCCACCCAGACTCATTCCCCTACATTTACCCCTTCACCTAACACTAAGGGCAATTTAGCATGGCCAATTCACCTAACCTGCACATTTTTGGATTGTGGGAGGAAACCCGCGCAGATATGGGGAGAATATGCAAACTCCACACAGAGAGTCACCTGAGGCGGGAATTGAACCCGGGTCTCTGGCACTGAGAGGCAGCAGTGCTAATCACTGTGCTGCTCACAACGGTGCCTGTTTCCACACTGTAAATTACAGTGGAATTTTGTAACAAGGCACTTGGGTGTTACAATAAAACACCTTAACAAACATTATCCTTTGTTTGTTGTATCTTGGCTGCAATTATCTTCCTGAATATCATGGGGAGCTAAGAAGACATACTGAAGAGAGAAATGATTAAACTGCTCATGCATGCAGGGAAAACAAAACCATTATTCTACAGTTAATAACTACCTTTGACTGTTCAACTTACTGACTGGAGTATATCCCTCCTTCCTCCAGTCTCACAACATAACACTGATTTGTATCAGTGTAATTGAAAAGCCCTCAATCATTTAAATTCTCAGCTGCATTTGCAGTTGGAACTATAAATGCTTTCATAATAAACCATGCAAGACAGATAGTGTGAAAACTTATAGTTCTGTGAGTGAATGTTTGAAAAAGTGTTACTTGAATCATTAGGCCAAGAATTTCTTCAAATGGGATAATCAGCAAGTTCTGTCTCAGGTTGTAATTTTGTGCCTTTCATGACCACTTCCCAAAAGATTTATGACTAAATTTTGAAGTGAAAAGCACACAGTCATGTTGTAGGAAATTATCGTTAATATACAAGAGAAGGTGAAAAATGGTGCAAACAAGTAGATAGCAATATAAATCAGCGAAAGGAAATGCTTTCTAATTGACAATGGAAGCCATTTTAAACTGTGAATTTAACATTAATTTACATTGCAGAAAAATGAAGTACTGTTGACATTTTAAACTTGTCATTCCAAAACTCATTTTTTAAAAAGTGGGCTTTTAAAAGTGAGTGAGAGAGTGTAATTTCATTTTTTGAAATGGGAGATGCACAGCAGCCCTTCAAAATGGGTGGGGATGGGAAAGAGGCAAATCATGACAGGTTGGACTATAATCTCTTGTGACTTCAAAGATAATAAGGGGCCAATGATCATCATCTTAACAGCATGCCACCCCTTGTGGGGCAACATCCTAAAAGGCACCTGAATGACCTGTGGATTGTGGCAAGAAATCTGGGAGAATCGTGCAAAAAGTCAGGCAAGGTCTTTCTTGATGCCAGGAGCTCACTGTATTTTCAAATTTCAGGTCAAGAATTCTGCAAGGGACTGGTGAGATGCCTATCAATGTGGATTATTGCTTGTTAACAGCCTCATTAACAATGAAGCTCTCCTCATTATTATGCAGCTTCTTATTCTCCCACCTGCCGTGAGGTCTATCAATGTCAGCAATTCCTGACATGTAAGTCAGAGCGGGTTCCTGGTGACTTCAGCTCCTTGGTATCTTGGATATCTGGCAACATCTCCGGGCACATTCCAGGGCGCACACCCCTTATCCATAGACACTGACAACTTCTCTGAACCCTTACAGAACCTCCCAATCCACTTCTCCACTTTAAAGCTGCGCTTCAGGGTGCTCCAGCATTGAAAAGTTTTGTGTATGAGGACAGGAACTCGGGCAAGAAAGTGGAGTTACATGTGCTAGGAAGTATCAGTCATGCCAGCTATGTACCATTTGGAAGGCTCTATCATTATGTTGCCAGTTGAGGGGCAAAGCCAGAATGCTCATGCTTGGCCAGATGTTTGGTCAGGTTTTGAAGGTGTCCAGTGAGTGGTAAATTCTTCCAGCTGTGGTAAATGGTCAAATCAGACTAGTGTTCGATGATAGGGAGATCACAGGAGTGGGATAGGTCATTAATAATCAAGTTTGGGATGACACGCTGAGAAATCGCATCAGGCCTCACATGAATTCATGAATCTCGAAAACATTGACACCAAGTCAAAATATCATAAGATATTATTCCCTTTTGAAGATTACGCAAGGACAGGACTTCAAAAGCCAGGTTGAATTCTGAGTCTTCTCAAGGGACCAAACGCTCTTGTATATAGCAGCCTGGGTTCAACCATGAGCATGGTGTGAAAGTCTCAGTCGATGAGCTACCCTCTAGCTAATCTTTGTTGCAGCTAAATATGCTTCCTGATGCAGAAGTAGTAAACAAGTCAAAAAAGGAAATCAGGATAAAAGGTACTTCCATCAGCTTAGAAAAACAAGAATCTTGAAAACAGTCTGTTCAGCTGCCAAGGTCAAAACTGACAGTGCAACCCAATAATGGCCTCAATCTTGTCTTTTCAGCTCTTCACGAACAATTCAGTGACTGATCATGTAATTACATGAAACAGGTTATCTTTTTGGACTTGCCTCTTATTTCTCATCTGTGTGCCAATGTATACATTAGTCTTCTTTCAAATGTGTAGTAATTAACAGCCACCTCTTCCCAACTCTGCCAAATGGTTTCCAAATGGAAGAACAAAGTATTAGGGAACCTCTCCTGTGGTCTGATTATCAAATGAAGGAGATTCTCCCAAATCAGGGATGAAAAGGTTAGGGAAAGTAGGTATAGGATGCCAAGAGGAAAAGAATTGCCTTGATCTTGTACTCAGGCACAATTTGAAATTTGCTGAAATTGTTTGTTATGAGGAAATTCAGACTCAATGCTTTGAGGTTTGGAGGTACACATTACACTTGGGAGAACAGTGGCACTCAAAAGAATCTATATTTCAGAGTGCAATAATGAAGTATTTTTACATAGTTCTCTCTATCTGTGGCTTGCCGTAAAAATGAGGAGTTAAAAGTAGAACTCTTGCAACTCTAAATACTACATAGGTCCCTTCTGAGGGGATTTCCAATTACTCAGAACTGCTGCAAATTAAGGTGAAAGTTCTTTCAAATGAAGACAAGAACTATAGCATTTCTTACAGTAATTCCAGTGAAATAAATCACAATAAATCCACGTTCATCTTAAAAGGGTTAAAAATGCAAGGGCAATGGTTTAAATTGGCATGGTGGTGTAGCCAGAGTACAACGGGATCTTGATCAGATGGGCTGAGGAGTGGCAGATATCATTTAATTTAGGTAAATTTAAGATGCTGCATTTTGGAAAGGCAAATCAGGGCAGGACTTATACACTTAATGGTAAGGCCCTGGGAAGTGTTGCTGAATAAAGAGACCTTGGAGTGCAGGTTCACAGGTCCTTGAAAGTAGTGTTGCAGATGGAGACAGGATAAGGAAGGCAGTGTTTGGTATGTTTGTCTTTATTGGTCAGAGCATTGAGTAGAAGAGTTGGGGGTCATGTTGAGGTTGAATAGGACATGGGTTAAAAAATGTGGTGCTGGAAAAACACAGCAGGCCAGGCAGCATCCAAGGAGCAGGAGAATCGACGTTTCGGGCATAAGTCCTGAAGCCCTTTTCCCATCTGCAGTCCTCACTTTCTCTGTTACTCCAGCATCTGTAGTCCTCACTTTTTCCTAGGACATGGTTTAGGCCACTTTTGGAATACTGTTCAATTCTGGTTTCCCTGCTATGGAAGGATGTTCTGAAACATGAAAGGGTTCAGAAAGGATTTACGAGGATGTTGCCAGAGTTTGGAGGGTTTGAGCTATCGGGAAGAGTCTGAAGAAACTGGGGCTATTTTCCATGGAGTAGAGACTGAGGGGTGACCTTACAAAAGTTTATAAAATTATGAGGAGCATAGATAGGGTGATTAGACAAGGTCTTTTCCACAGGGTAGCAGAATCCAAAATGAGAGAGCATAGGTTTAAGGTGAGAGAAGAAAGATTTAAACAAGGATCTAAGGGGCAACTTTTTTCATGCAGAGAGTGGTGCATGTATGGAATGAGCTGCCAGAGGATGTGGTGGAGGCTGCTACAATTACAACATTTAAAAGGCATCTGGATGGGTACATAAATAGGAAGGGTTCAGAAGGATATGGGCCAATGCTGGCAAATGGGTGTTGATTAATTTAGGATAACGAGTTGGCATGGACTATTTTGGCCAAAGGATCTATTTCCATGCTGTACAGATCTATGATTTGAAGTAATTAACAAAATTTCAAATTAAAAGAGAGTGTTTCTCTGAACATTCCAAAAAACTGCTGATAGTTATTGGAAACCATTTTTAACTTCTATACAATTTCTCCTCCTGTCCTCTCCAAGATCCTCTTGTCCATGAGGCCCATCACCAACTTTGACCTTATTCCCACCAATTTACTGGCCAGCCAACTTCCCCTATTGGTTCCCATATTAACCAATATTGTAAACAGTTTTCTCCTTTAGATGTTGTCCCATTCCTTTAAATTTTGCTGACGTTACCCCTTTCCTCAAAAATACAACCATCAACTCATTTAAACTTCCAAACTACCACTCTATCTCAAAAGCCTCTTATTTCCAAAGTACTGGAACATGTTGTCACCTCAAGATTTATTTCCATGTTGCCCAGAACCCCATGTCTGAACCACTCCAATCAGATTTCCACCGTCATCCTTGAAATGAAACAACTGTTATCAAGACAACTTATCTTATAAAGTGCATCCAATAAGACTGTGACCATGTTAAAGTTTGTTTCCATATGAATGTGTCTGCAGCTTTTATCACAGTTGACTACAGTCACTATGCTCCTCTATTGTCATCGGGCTGGATAGGACTGCCCTCACATTTCTCTTCTTATCAATCAAACCGTAGCCATGGAATCACTTGCATTGGCTTTCTCTTACTGCTCCTCCAGCTTCTCTCTGGTGTCCCTCAAGGATTGATCTTTGTTCTACTCCTATTTCACATGGACATGTTATGCCTTAACAGCATCATCCAAAGGCAGAGCATCAGTTTGCCAATATATGCAGATGCCACCCAGCTCTACCTCTACTTCAGTGTTACCGATTTTTCACACTGCATGTTCAACGTACGCTATTGGATCAGCAGAAAAAACCTTTCTTCAAATAAATTCAAGGAAATCTGAAGCAATTACTTTTGGTCTTTTTGTCCCCACTCCAAACTCTGTTGCGGAATCCATCCCTCCCTCTACCAACAGTCAGAGATAAAATTTGTTTATTTGCAAACTTAATGTCAAATTTGGTCCCAAGATGAGCTTCCAAATGTACATTTGTGCCGTCATTCAGACTGTCTATTTCCACTTCAGTAACATTGTTCAACTTTCCTCAATTTAAGTTCATTTGCAGGTGAAATCCATAACAATGTTTTGTTACCTCCAGACTTCACTATTCTGGTGACATCTTGGCTGGTCTCCCATCTTTTAACCTTTATAAATTTCACTTTATCCAAACCTCTGCTGCCTGTGTATGACTTGCAGCAACTCTGACACTACTATCACCCCAATGCTTGCTAATTTACATACTGCTTGACCAGGAGCCAATCTTGATTTTAAAATTCTTATCCTTGTTTTGAAACACTGCCAGGGCCTTCCACCTCCCAATCTCTAATCCCTTCCAATCTAATGAGCTATCTAAACTTCCCCTAATTTAGGTCTTTGTGCATTCTCATTCCTAATTGCTCCATTGTTGGCAGCCGAGGCAACAAGATCTGAAATTCATTCCCGACACCCCTCCAATTTTCAACCCCACTTTCTTCCAGTTGGAGACTTCCCACAGCTCACCTATTTAACCAAACTTTTAGTCACCAGTATTTCCTTGTGTGGCTTGTTTAGTTTTACTATACTTCTCAACAGTGGGTCAAGAAGTTTCAGTTTGTTACTGATGCTATATAAAACTAAGTTGTTATTGTCATGCTCCAATGATTATCAGCAACCTCCAGTAAATACAACTGTGCTTTCTGTACAAGTCTCAATGGTTATTAATAAAGTGTTCAACAACTTGTAGCCATCCAAGAAGCACATGGGCACTTTTCAGCTGAGCATCCCTGGAAATCAGTTAGCATGGAGATTCCCCATTAATGCTGCCATTTGCTAAATATAGGATTGCCAATGTCACAGATGAATTAAATTAGTAAAAAAGAAAGGTTTAACTTATTACTGGTACATTGAATAGCGTTCTCACCTCTGAGTTGTAAAAGTGGTGGGTTTAGGCTTCCTGCTCTCCCCACTCATGAGTACAAATTCAGGCTGGTACCTGTCTATAAAGTGTTCCGTACTATTGTAGGTACCAACTTTAAATGGAAGGTTAAACTAAGATCTTGTTTGCATAAAATATTCCATTGCTATTAATTGAAAATGCTCTGATGAATATTAAACCCAAACCAGTAGTACTAAAGATGATCCAGTTATTTATTTTATTGAGATCTGTAGGAGCTTGCTGTGAGCAAATTTGCTCCTCTATTTCCTTACATTACTACAATAAGTAAAGCTCATTGGCTAAAAAGCACTTTAGGATATTTAAGGCCATTCAGTCCAAGGGGGAGGTAGTTTCTATCACATACCATGTGCAATCATGTCCCATACAAACAAAGCAACACATGGCACGCCGTATCAAAAGTACATTGCTAAAAATATACACATTTTGAATTTTCAAGACAGCCAGTTACTAAAGAAGCAGCAGAGAATAAGCATAAACTTCAGTATGCAACTTGTACTGTTGGCAGGGGGAATTCAGTGCCCTGCTTAGTCCCAATCTTGTCAAACTGTTGAGGCTTTCTACTAAATAAAGTGAATTTCTAACAGAATAAGAAAAGAAACCCGAGAGAGAGGGGCAAACCAGCTCATTCTTATGGTCCTCTGAACAGACTGAGCAGTTTAGCAAACCACACAGGATATTTTATTTATAATTATTTGCTTAGATTTATGTAAATAACAACCATGTTTTGGTCAAGAGACTCCAAACTGGTCAGGAATGAAAGTTCGGCCTCAAAACAGAATCCTGCCATGAAGAGATGAGTAAGTGTTGTTAATTAGGATGTGATGTCTTGAACAATCAACAATGGCAATATTTTTCTCATGTTTACACTACATGTACTTTTCTGCCATTATTTTCCACCAGATATAAAAGCGCGAATACACTGGCTGTGGAACTCCTTCTGACGACTGCTATCATCCAGACAACAATAAGACGACACAACCAGTGTCTCAGACAATAAAAAGCCTCATTATTGAGAATATTAAAAATCACTTTCTGCCAACATTTTTCAGAAACTATCTAATGCATGATAATGGAAGACAGGGACAGTACTGGACTCTAATCCAGGCTCTCTAGGTTTAAACCTAAGTGCTTAATCACTTAATAGTTATTTTCATGTGCAAATTAGGATTATGGCTGAGACTACAAATTATTTAATAATGTGAATAGGTATACATTGAAAGGATTAAAAACATTCCTCAATTTTGTTTTTACTTTCCAACATGTCATTTC
This sequence comes from Hemiscyllium ocellatum, assembly GCF_020745735.1. Taxonomy (NCBI): domain Eukaryota; kingdom Metazoa; phylum Chordata; class Chondrichthyes; order Orectolobiformes; family Hemiscylliidae; genus Hemiscyllium; species Hemiscyllium ocellatum. The sequence continues at coordinate 46,858,557 of NC_083420.1, forward strand.
CATTTTATTGAAAACTGATCAAGTTTGTCAACATAGTTAGACAGCCTTTAAGATCAGGTATTTCACATACCAATCAACAATTCTGCTCTCTTTTCCAATCTCTAAATATCTCAAAAAGTGAACTTTTCAAAAGCAATTAAAACTGATCTCAAAAGATTAAGAACAAAAGGAACCCTGGAGTGATAAAAGGCCACTCCAGGGTTCCATCACACATTATCTACAATTTAATCACTTCTAGTGAAAAATTCTACAAGGAGTCTCCACATCCCACTCCTCACACAGATAAATCTAGCAATGCTCCAGAGAACTGGATATTCTATATTAATCATCCTTAACCAAATGACCCCCTCAGTGTTTGGAGAAATGCATTTGTACAGTGTACAACATAACTGGCCACAGTCATGTGAATTTGGAAGTACAGTAGTTCCCCCCCTCCATCGTACCTGTGGAGGACATGTTCCAAGACCTACCGCGGAAGCCTGAACCGCAGACAGGAGCGAACCCAGTCACTGAAATGGGAAATTTACCTTCCCAGCAGCCCCTGGTCCCTGGTCTTAGAATGTTCCCTATAATATGTTCGGGCCATATTAAGTCACATGTAACTGAAACCGCAGTAACGGGAGCCATGGATACAGGGAATTGCCCCGTAGTTACTTTAAGTTTAGGAAGAGAGAACATTAAATTCAACTCATGGGACATAATTTCAGCTGTATACTTCTGAAACCATAGTGGATTTTAAGATGTAAGACAGCCAGCTATAATAACTTACAACTTTGTCCCGAGAGGTCCTTGGTGCAGTGGTGGTATCCCTACCTCTGAGCCAGGGGGTCTGGATTCAAGACTCATATGTTCCAGATGTGCATAATAACATCCCTGAACACATTAATTAGAAAATATTTGCAACTTTCTGACAAGTCAGTATGGCTTTGAAGTTTCTACTCTCTGCTCCTTTGTAAATGAAGAGTGGTTAGTTGAAATTGAAACTTCCAATGACAATATGAATTAGGAGCAGAAATAGACAATTTGACCCATCAAGCCTCTGGTGTCATTCAGTCAGAAAATGACTGATTGCTCAATATTTCCAACTTCTTATCTATCCCTAGTAACCTTTGATTTTTGTCCAACAAGAGTCTAACTTTCTTCTAAAATATTAAATGCCCTGGCATCTGGAAATTTAGCTCTCAGGTCTTTATATCCATGACTTTGATTAAGGGCATTAAAGTGGGCCAAGTTTAAGCCATGGCATACACACATCACATTCTGCCAATCAGCAAAATACATATTTACGCAAACTCTCTTTTCTGTCAGCTAGCCAATTCTTTATCCATATCACTGTGTCACCCTCAACACCACAAGCTCTGAATTTGTGCATTAATCTTTTACATGGTACTCTATCAAATGCCTCCTGGAAATCCAGTGCAGCTCAATCATGCAGTTCTCCTTATTCACAAATTACTCTGTGAAGAACTCCAATCATTTAGCTTAACATGATTTTCCTTTCATAAAACCATGTTGACTCTTCTCAGTTACCTTGAGTTTTTCTAAATGCTCTGCCATAACCTGCATAGTGATTGATACTAACACCATTCTTAGGACAGACATCAATCTAACTGCCCATCAGATATTGTCTTCTAGTTCCCTTCCTTCCGGAATTGAGTTATATTTGCTGCTTTCCAGTCTGATGCAACCCTTCCATAATCCAATGAAATTTGGAAAATTAACACCAATATATCTACTACTTCATTAGTTATCTCTTTTAAGACTCTAACATAAAATCCATCAGAATCAGGGACCTCTCAGTCTGCATTTCCAGTTGCTCAATACCACTTCCCTTATGATTGTTATTTCACAAACTTCCTTTTTTCCTTCCACCTTATGATGTGCAGCTATTACTGGAATGATTTTTGTATCCTGAATACTGAAGGCAATCAAAATATTTGTTCAGTTCATCTGCTTTTTCCTTATTATCTAATATTAACTCACCATTCACTTTTCTAGAGGACCAAGGCTGATTCTTTTCCTTCTTTAAAAGCTGTAGAATCTCTCGCTATCTCTTTTTTAAAAGATCTTTAGCTAGCTTCCTCTAATTTCTTCCTCCTGATCCACCTTTTAGTCATTTTCTGCACTTCTTGGTTTTCTGACCAATCTAACCTATCAGTGATCTTTGTGCAGTTATGTATCTTCTTTAAACTTGATGCTTTCCACAATTTGGATTTTTTTTTCTTGAAATACCTCTTTAAAAAGGTCTGTCAAAGCCCCTTGGTTACTCTATTCCTGATGAAGGGCTCCGGCGCAAAACGTCAATTTTTCCGCTCCTCTGGTGCTGCCTGACCTGCCGTGCTTTTCCAGCAACACATTCTCTACTCTATTCCCTAGATTAGTATATTCGTTCACTTCAGCTAACTCATTTTTCTTGCCCACATAGTTGTCCTTATTGATGTTTAAAATCCTTGTCTTACACCCACTCTCTTCCCTTTAAGGCAGGATGTAAAATTCAACTGTAGTGTAGTTGCTGCTACTTTGGAGATCATTTAATATAATCCACTCTCTGATTAGTTGCAGAACATACTTCCAAGAAAGTATCTCAAAAGCATTCTAGTATCAAAAGGCAAACTGGAAGCCTTAATAAGAGTAACAACTCTCATCAGTGTTGGGAACAGGCTGCTACAAGCTATATCATGTGTTAGAACTTACTAAGGAACAGAAAAGCAAGAAAAATAATGAAGACCTTTAAAAGATCCATTTTGAGCCAACTATAACATTATTTTTGAATAGTCTGTGTTTAACATCAGAGCTCAGGGAGAAAACAACAAAACATTCTCTCAAGAATCAGCAGAGAGATCAAGGCCAGAATACTGAATATAAAGATTGCAAAGGATATCTTGTGAAAATAAAAGAAACATCTCCATCATGGGGAAAGCGGTGCTTCAAGTTCAAGAAGTCAAATCATTTTGCGCACATGTTCTGCTGAACAAAAGGAAAGCAAGTCTCTTGAGATAGCTGGTGAAGCAATGTCAGATAATGATTCTGATGAACCATTCTAACATAAAGCAGGTTAACACTGTCTGATCTCCAGGTAATAATTGATTTGTGATTACTGGAATTAATTCAGAATGAGAACGTCGAGTGAATGTGAATAATCAGTTACATACCGATGCTGTGTGCAACATTATGAACTTTGCAGATCCACCTGAAGCTGAACAGCCAGAAATTAGACCAAATGTATAGTCAAGGTTATATGATCGCATAATAGAGTCCAAGAGAACAAAGTTGAGAGTCTAATTAAATGGAAAGAACAAAGATCTGAAATCCCAGAAAGCACACATTACAGACAAGTCACTCAGGTCAACTGAAACAATCTAAACCTTAAATTGGTCAGCCTGCATGTAGTCCAAGAGATCTACAGTACATCAAGCCATTGACCACCAAATAAAGTCTAACAATTTATGAAATGTTACCACAGGTTCTGGACGCCTTCCTGGAGAGAGAGAATGTGAAACCAACTCAGCATCTGCTATAGATACTAACAAATACCCTCCAAAATCCAGTCTGAAAAACAAGATAGAGACATTGGAAAAGAAGAGAATAAAATCAAGAAAGTAATATCTCCTGCAGACTGGATTAGTAACACGGGAACATTGAAAGAAACCAGGAAGCCAAGAGTGTGCAAAGGTTCAAAGATCTCAAAGTTTTGAATAAAATCTTGCTGCAACGTACAAACGACGAACAAAATTTTGCTACAACTTGCCAAGGCAAAAGGATGCTTACTAACATAAATGTGAAGGATGAATACTGAAGTGAGGTTAGAAGAAAGTACATTTTCTGACAATATCAGGACATCATTTCCAAAGTACTGATGGCTGCACATGCCATTTTGCCTAAAATGGTGATATTCTAGTGGTTGAAGTCATCCTGGGTGATGTGCTAGTCTATCAGGTGCCATTGCAGATCCTGATTAGAGGCGGCACAATAGCTCAGTAGTTAGCACTGTTGCTTCCCAGCACTAGGGACCCGGGTTTGATTCCTGCCTTGGGTTTCTGTCTGTGGAGTTTGCACATTCTCCCCATGTCTGTGTGGGTTTCTTCCCGGTGCTCCAGTTTCCTCCCACAGTCCAAAGATGTGCAGGTCAGGTGAATTGGTCATGCTAAACTGTTCATAGTGTTAGGTGCATTAGTCAGAAGGAAATGGGTCTGGTGGACTTGTTGGGCCAAAGGAGTTGTTCCCACACAGTAGGCAATCTAATCCAATCAGATTGTCAGATGAACGTGAAACTGAACAAGAAAAAAGATGCAAATGAAGATGACTGATGTCAAATATGTAGGCCAACTGGTGACAATAACACCTGTATTGAACTTTGTAAAAAAAAATTAATTAATGGGATGTGACCATGGCTGGCTAGGCTAGCATTTATTGTTCATCCCTAAGTTGCCCAGAATGCAGTTAAGGGTCAACCACACTGCTGTGGGTTTAGAGTCACATATAGGTCTGACCAGGTAAGGATGGCAGTTTTCTCTCCCTAAAGGACATTAGTGAAGCAGATGGGTTTTTACAACAAATTGACAATGGCTTCATGGTCATTATTTAACTCTTAATTCCAGACTTCCATTGAATTCAAATTCTACCATCTGCTACGGCAGGATTCAAACCCAGGTCACCAGAGCATTACCTGGGTCCCTGGATTAACATTTCAGTGATAATACCAATAGACCATTGTCTCCCCAATCAGTTTTATTTGTAGCCAGAGCATTGAGGCAAAATGAATTACATTCCCTGGAGCCAGAGAAGGATCATCACTCCAGGATCAAGCAGACACCAGATGAACAACCAACAATAACTCCAATGTGTTCCATCAAAAGACAGTTTTTTTTTGTGTGAATGATGTTTTCTTAATAGAAGATATGTAGGGTAACAAAATTGCAAATGGTAGGCTAATTTTTTTTGTGAAAAGGGGAACTCTTCGTAAAATCCTTTCATACACTGACCCGTTATAGCCATGTAAACTTGGGTGTGGTTGCTTTCAGTTTAGAGCAAGAAGCTACTAAAGCCAGCAAATAGAATACTCATCATGAAACCCCCAAAAGTTCAGGAACACCATTATCATCAGGACAGTTCTCAATCATTAATCCAAAACTGTTTCAAACAGTGTTCCAAACAGCCAACTTCATCTTAAAAATGATGTTGATTATCACAATGGGATATTTGGCCTGATCAAAATATTATCACTTTATCAAGTTGCATTCTACTTATGGCAAAACCTTAAGCTGCCAACGCAAACAACCAATTTGCAAACATTTGTACCAGAACCTATTTAATGATTAATTTAATGATTCCATCTAAACAAAACACAACAAATTTAAAATTTAACACTTCACACAAGCGAGATGAGACTAGTGTAGTGTTCTGCTATTGAGTGAAATGGATTCTGTTTTCATGTCTGGGAGCTTTGTGAATTGGATAATTGCAGAAGATTTTACACTTGAATCAGGATTAAATATTGTATGCCCCAAGCACTGCCTTCCTACCTCTTTTTATAACCTCTCATTATCAAAATCGGTTTATCCTCAGTTATTTAAGTCTATTCATCATTCCTACAATTTCCCATTCTTTCCCATATATCTTATATCAGCAATATACAGTTCCAATCCCTTAGTTAGTTTCTATCCTATCATGCACAGTAGGGATGATCTTCTTCTTACCTTTGCTTAACGGTGACTCAGTGATATCAACCTTGCGTTAGAGGTGAGAATGTTCTGGATTCAGGTCTCACTTACATATGAAACTGTACTATGTCTATTTCCTTCCTTGCAGCTGAGGGGTGCGGAGTTCAGTTGGAGCACAACAATAACTGTTGTCCTGTCTTAGGTCAGTACACTTTGCACAAATTGCCATAAAATCAGGATGGTTTTATTTTGACGAGATAGCTACCACTCTAGGCCAATGAATGAACTTTTATGACTACATGTTAACCCTCGTAGGTTTCAGTATATGCACATTTTCTATCACAACACAGCTACCAAAGTGATTATGGCTTTCAGGTAACTCTCCACAAGCAGTGCACAAACAGGTCTAGAGTTCTGAGAAACAATTCCAATGTGTTGAACTCCTGATATTGGAATGGTTAAGGTTGTTGGATAAAATGTATACCCGGTGAGGAGGATTTCTTGAAGATAAAGTCCTAGGTGTATGTGTAACACTGGCTGCAGCAGAGAGGGGTGTGGGTAAGAATAACTGATTTAAAAGATCTTGAACCTCATTTATTCACTCCTGCAGTCTCCTCCAATGCAAACTCTCCACTTTGGTATTTCCCACACTGCCTGTCCCAAACCTTCAAATGGTCCTATCCCCTCAGTTCTACATTTGCTTGAAGTTGCACAATTCTTTTTTTCTCTCTTTGCAGAAGTTGCTGGGTCTGCTAAGTACTTCCAGCAGCCTTTTTTTTAATTATTTGAGCCAGAAATTTATATATTTCTTTTTAATAATGTAATAAATAAGGAGGTTGGTAATTAAATTTTTTTTCATCTACAGTCTCAGTGATTAAATGGAAAACTGTTACAGAGAGAAGCAATATGTAGTACTTTTCCATAGATTCACAAAGTGGTCTGTGCAGCCTAAAGACTGACTGCAGCTTTAATGAATATAAATTATTCACAAATTTCAGAGGGCATGTTATTAATAACACACTTCCTTTATTGCTTTCTTCCCACAGCAAATGCAATGTTCTGATAAATTTATAAAAACTTTTTGCACAGTACATAGGAAGTTCAAGACAATGGGTTATAAAAGGGAAGTATTCTATGACAAAATGGAAAAAAAAAGTACAAAAATGGATGCCTTACTTCTGGGAAGTTCATAAAAAACAGTATCACAAGATGTCAGATTCAAATGGCTGCTGCATTTTGCAAATGCCATCTGCTCCCACTTAGGTCAGATTTTCCAAAAGTAGCAAAAGAAAACACAACTTCCCGTGATCAAGCCACTCTGTAGATATTTTCTACTTTACTTAATTGTTATTTGACTCTAAATTACTATTTGTAGCATGGCTCAGAGGGTTGCACTCCAGGGACTTGGTCTCTGGTGATGCTTCAGTGCAGTACTGAGGAAGTGTTGCATTGTCACAGGGGTCATTCTTCAGTTAAAACATTAAACTGAGACCCCTCTAATGGATATAAAATAAACACATTTCACATTTTCTTTTGAAAGGCAAGGGACCTCTCCCCAGAGTCCTTGCCAATACTTATCCCTCAATCAATATTAATGAAAACTGATTATCTGGCCATTTTCAAATGTTTGGCTTTGGAATCTTGCCATGTTTCCCAACTAGAGTGATCATATCACAAAGATACTTCAGCATGTCCTGAGCTTGGAACAAAGAGCTATTTCACTGTGAATTCTTTATTTCTTACATTGCTTCTTCAAAAGCCATTTCAGTCACCTCCCCTCCATTCTTCTTGAAATGTTCACTTGGTATCAATTATCCACTATTTGCCAAGCAGCTTTACCACATTAAAGCAATGATATAGTAAATCATTGTATCTTAGCAGAGACTTAACATTGTATCTGAAATCATTTTATTAGGCACAGCCAATATCTCCATGGATAAAGATGCTTCACATCTAACCTCTTGGAGAGCTCCACTAATGTAATATTAGATATTGCAGTTCTGAAAGAAAGTCAAGTTTGACAACATGAAGCAGAGTTTGCAGATTGAGATTTTATTTTGCAGTGAGCTGGAATTGCAGAGCGCTGGGGAGGAAATGGCCTCATGTATACCATTTCCTCCTCAGACAACAAACCTACAACTCACTACTTTAAACATTTAACAAAAACCTTGCAGGGATTATGGATATTGTTCAGAAAATTTTAAACTATCGTCAAATCTAACTGAGATAAGGAGAAATGTATTCCCCACAGACAGGTGCGAGTTCTTGGAACTCTCTTCCACAAAAAGGTGGTGGAAGAAGTGATCTCGAATATTGTTAAGGCAGAGATAATTTCTTGATAAGCAAAGAGGAGAGGTGGAATGTGGAGTAATAAAATCAGCCATGATCTTACAGAATAACACAGCAAGCTCGAGGGACCAAGTGGCTACTCCTACTCTCAATTTAATGTTTTATGTTCCAAAGTGCTCTGCAAAGAGAATCAAAACAATCTTTAGTTCTGAACAAATTATTCATTGTTCCGTCAGATTCAAAGAACCACCACCACCACCACCACCAGAGCTGAAAATGAGGGTTGAACAGGGAAGAGCAGGCAAACAATGGTTACAAACTGTTTACACAATGAATGTCTAAACTATCAGGGAAAACCACCAATGTAGATGGTATAAAAAGAAAACTTCTATTCATACACTAAGTTTGCAGATGATATCAAAATTGGAGGTGTAGTAAACAGTGAAGAATGTTATCTTAGATTACAATGGGATCTTGATCAGATAGGCTAATGGGCTGAGAAGTGGCAGATGGAGTTTAATTCAGATAAATGCGAGGTGCTGCATTTTGGGAAAGCAAACCTGAGCAGGACTTATTCACTTAATGGTAAGGTCCTAGGGAGTGTTGCTAAACAAAGAGACCTTAGAGTGCAGCTTCATAGCTCCTTGAAAGTGGAGACACAGGTAGATAGGATAGTGAAGAAGGCGTTTGGTATGCTTTCCTTTATTGGTCAGAGTATTGAGTACAGGAGTTGGGAGGTCATGTTGCGGCTGTACAGGACATTGGTTAGGCCACTGTTGGTATATTGCGTGCAATTCTGGTCTCCTTCCTATCAGAAAAATATTGTGAAACTTGAAAGGGTTCAGAACCGATTTACAAGGATGTTGCCAGGGTTGGAGAATGAGAGCTATAAGAGAAGTTGAACAGGCTAGGACTGTTTTCCCTGGAATGTTGGAGGCTGACGGGTGACCTTATAGAGGTTTATAAAATCATGAGGGGCATGGATAGGATAAATAAAGTCTTTTCCCTGGGGTGGGGGAGTCCAGAACGAGAGGGCAGAGGTTTAGGGTGAAAGGGGAAAGATAAATGAGACCTAACTTGCAACTTTTTCACTCAGAGGGTGGTACGTGTATGGAATGAGCTGCCAGAGGGAGTGGTGGAGGCTGGTACAATTGCAACATTTAAAAGGATCTGTATGGGTTTATGAATAGGAAGGGTTTGGAAGGATATGGACCAGGTGCTGGTAGGTGGGACCAGACTGGGTTGGGATATCTCCTATGGCATGGACAAGTTGGACCGAAGGGTCTGTTTCTGTTCTGTACATCTCTATAACTCTATGACTTCACATCTTTTAGAAGGGTTCAAACGGTTTCACACTTATTGCATCACCTTTGAAGGCAAATACAACAAGATTCCCCAAGCACCAATGCAGTGGACAACCATAAGCGTATTTTGCTGCCGATGCTATTTGCAGGAGAAAAAAATCATCTAAAACACCGAAAAAAAATGTTCCTACTTGTTATTAATTGTGCAATTGAAGCTGTTGTTTCCACTTGCAGTAATAAATGAAATCATAACTTGACATTTCATCCTTTGGAAAACAGGGCTCACCTGATCTCAACCAAAATTGTATAATCAAACCTAAAATTTGTCTGAAAGGCCCAAAAACTTCGGAGGTAGAGGGTCTACCAACTGAGTCAAGGGGGCACGTTTAATAATATCAATGTCAGTTATAGATACCTGGATAAGTCAAATATTTGTTTGGATCTGGCTGGATAGACCAGATTCAAACAAATTTTTGTGGGCGGCACGGTGGCACAGTGGTTAGCACTGCTGCCTCACAGCGCCAGAGACCCGGGTTCAATTCCCACCTCAGACAACTGACTGTGTGGAGTTTGCACGTTCTCCCCGTGTCTGCGTGGGTTTCCTCCGGGTGCTCCGGTTTCCTCCCACAGTCCAAAGATGTGCAGGTCAGGTGAATTGGCCATGCTAAATTGCCCGTAGCATTAGGTAAAAGGGGTAAATGTAGTGGAATGGGTGGGTTGCGCTTTGGTGGGTCGGTGTGGACTTGTTGGGCCGAAGGGCCTGTTTCCACACTGTAAGTAATCTGATCTAAGCAACTCAAAAAATATTAGTCATGATTTGGCGATGCCGGTGTTGGTCTGGGGTGTACAAAGGTGGTTATTGAAGGAGCAATGCTCCGAAAGCTAGTGCTTCCAATTAAACCTGTTGGACTATAACCTGGTGTTGTGTGATTTTTAACAAAAAATATTAAGTGTACAAGAACCAAGAAAATCATTGGTATTCCAGCATTAAATTGATACACCAAATAATATTTCCTTTACAAACTTCAATAAAACAAACAAAGAAGTAAGAAAATGATTCTAAACAGTATAAGCTTCTACCTTAAACACTGTCCAACAGATTTAATCCAGTTTTACACTTAGTTTTGCAGTGGCCTTCATTCAAGCTCAGAAAGTCTATGTTTTATTATGTCTGGCTACACAAATCACAGCTCGAGTATTCTTAAAGCTGGTGGATTTTCCTGTTTCTATTTGCATTCCAATTTCATTGAGATAAATTCCACCTTCTCTTTTGTTGAATATGAAATGGAGAAGACCAAAACCCCAGTAAATGCTGCAACTCTGAGTTGATTCAATTAATGGCAGCAAGTGTTAATTCTTATTAGAGTATTATTAGAATTTTATTAGCAACATTTTCCTTAAGGTCTTATTAAAATCTGGTCTTCTCCATAATAATACTATACAAACATTTTCTGTTTTAGCTCTTGGAGAGCTACTTAAAAAAGAAAGTACATAGTTAGCATTTAATTAAATAATAAAGATATGCACAAACACCTATGCACAGACATACCTTCATGTATGTCCTTCCCTGTCACACATGCAACAGCCGAATAGTATTAATTGCTGGACTGTTAATCCAGAAACCCAAGTAATGTTCTGGGAATCCAAGTTCAATCCCACTAAAGTGGATGATGGGATTTGAATTCAAATTCAAATAAAAGTAAAATCTGGAATTAAGGGTTTAATGATGACTGTGAGTCAATTATCAGGAAAACCCCATCAGGTTCACTTAATGCCCTTTAGGGAAGGAAACTGCCATCCTTACCTGGTATGGCCTTTATGTGACTCCAGGTCCACAGTAATGTGTTTGACTCTTAACTGCCCTCTGGGCAATTAGGGATGAGCAAAAAATGCTGGCCGAGTCAGTGACAATCTCATACCATGAATGAATTAAAATAAAAACACACACATGCTCCTTAAAAACAAAATACTGACACTGCAAATCTGATACAAACACCAAGAATGTTGGAAATGCCTAGCAGGCTGGCAGCATCTGTGGAGAGAGAAAGACAGTTAATGTTTCAAATCTGTGACATTTAATTAAATCTGAAACATTCTCCTGTTTCTCACCACTTAGATACTGCCAGCACTTTCAATTTTTATTACATACTTATTTCACACTGTTAAAGCTAATTAAAATTAGCCATGGTAATGATCAGCCTTGCTAGGATATGCTAAATGCTGTCATTGATCGCAAAAAGTGGAAGAACATTTCAGACTCCAGCACTGACATTCTTCATTGTAATGAGCATAAAACATTCAGCGAAATATAAACAAGTGACATTTGCTTTTCAGTTGCAAGTTAATATAAAGCAAAATGCCAACACACCACACAGAACAACATCCCTTTAAGTGATAAAGAGTGCAAAATTGTGTTTTTCTGTGTATATATCATCTTCTCAGAAAGGTCCCTTGTCTCAAAGGATTCATAGTCAGTGATATACAATCCTCAAATCTCCAAAACCACAGCTATTAGGTTTTTTTATTCATTTTTTCCAGCTTCAACTGAAAATGCAATGTTGCGCAAATGCTGCAAATTCAAACCTATCCTGCTCAAAACATAAGTGATAGATGCAGTGATACTTGTGTGTCCTGGACCAGTCTACCTGTAACGCTTAACAGACAAGCTCCTGTCTTTTTGCAGTCCTTCTCATGGATAGCTTTAGATTATTGGGTTCCTGTTTCCACATCAGCAGATTGTGGGTTCAAGCCTCAACCAGAGATTTCAGCACAGAATCTCAGCTGGTCCACCTTTCAGAGGGACTGTATTTCAAGGGAGATACTAATAAAAATCATCTACTCCCCCTCCTTTGAACAATCCAAGAATATCATTTAAAGGGTAGATTAATTCTCCCTGATATCCAGTATATTATTTCTCAGTATACCTGATAACATTTAAGAAGTTTTAAAGTAGTAATGGAAAAAAGATAGGCCAAATCTAAAAGTTGAAGTTCTAAATTGGAGAACGGCCAATTTTGACAGTATTAGGCAAGAACTTTCAAAAGCTGATTAGGGGCAGATGTTCATAGGTAAAGGGACGGCTGGAAAATGGAAGCTTTCAGAAATGAGATAACGAGAGTACGGAGACAGTATATTCCTGTTAGGGTGAAAGGAAAGGCTGGTAGATATAGAGAATGCTGAATGACTAAAGAAATTGAGGGTTTGGTTATGAAAAAGAAGGAAGCATATGTCAGTTATAGACAGGACAGATCGAGTGAATCCCTAGAAGAGTATAAAGGCAGTAGGAGTTTACTTAAGAGGGAAATCAGGAGGGCAAAAGGGGACATGAGATAGCTTTGGCAAATAGAATTAAGGAGAATCCAAAGGGGTTTTACAAATGCATTAAGGACAAAAGGGTAACTAGGCAGAGAATAGCACCCCTCAATGATCAATAAGTGGCCTTTGCGTGGAGCCACAAGAGATGGGGAAGATACTAAATGAGTAGTTTGCATCAGTATTTACTGTGAAAAAGAACGTGGAAGATATAGAATGTAAAGAAATAGCTGGTGACAAAATTGAAAAACGTCCATATTACAGAGGAGGAAGTGCTGGATGTCTTGAAATGCATAAGTGGATAAATCCCCAGGACCTGATCAGGTGTACCCTAGAACTCTGTGGGAAGTTAGGGAAGTGATTGCTGGGCATCTTGCTGAGATATTTGTATCATTGGTAATCACAGGTGAGGTGCCGGAAGACTAGCTAATGTGGTGCCACTGTTTAAGAAAGGTGGCAAGGACAAGTCAGGGAACTAGAGAGCAGTAAGCCTGATGTCGGTGGTGGGCAAGTTGTTGGAGGGAATCCTGGAAGACAGGATGTACATGTATTTGGAAAGGCAAGGACTGATTAGGGATAGTCAACATGGCTTTGTATGTTGGAAATCATGTCTCACAAACTTGATTGAGTTTTTTGAAGAAGTAACAAAGAGGATTAATGAGGGCAGGGCAATAGCCGTGATCTATATGGACTTCAGTAAGGCGTTTGACAAGGTTCCCCATGGGAGACTGGTTAGCAAGGTTACATCTCATGGAATACAGGGAGAACTAACCATTTGGATACAGAACTGGTCCAAAGGTAGAAGACAGAGGGTGGTGATGGAGTATTGTTTTTCAGACTGGAGGCCTGTGGCCAATGGAGTGCCACAAGGATTGGTGTTGAGTCCACTGCTTTTCTTCAGTTATATAAATGATTTGGATGTGAGCACAAGAGGTATAGTTAGTAGGTTTGTAGATGACACCAAAATTGGAGGTGTACTGGACAGCGAAGGAGGTTAGATCGGATTACAACAGGATTTTGATCAGACGGGCCAATGAGCTGAGAAGCGGCAGATTTAGATCATTGCAAGTTGCTGAATTTTGGGAA